>NC_133580.1:64998375-65599639 GCF_964106895.1 Numenius arquata
TCAAGCTGTCTCAGTGCCTCTCTTGGTTACCAGTTCTCAGGGTTTTGACATCATTTGTCTAATAATCATTTTAACACAAACATGCAGCCGCGTGCCCTTCTGCAATTCCCAGTTGCTTCTCTCTCCTTTCTGGATGACAGATATTCTTGCTGTGCCTTTCTGGCTGCTGCGTCTTCCAAATTACCCCCAAGACTTTCCGCAGTGAAGGTAGGTATTGTCAGAACAAACCCTATGTGATAAGAAACCCGTAATTCTTTTGGCCTGAGCACAGATCAGTAGATCTTACAACTAAACACAGGTCTTACAACAACATAGATCTTACCACTAAAATCCTGCTTTTAAACTCAACATGTGTTTCCATGTAAAAACAATGTCCTTTATTTCTGTTCTATGGAGTGGAAGCTTCTAAGGGGCAATTTTCAGTATTGAAAGGATGGGCTGACACCTTGCCCTTCTCCTCTCTTCAGCTCAACACGTTTCAAGTTTTCTAGAACTGATTTCACTTTGTCTCATTACCTAGCATTTGGATGAATACCGGATTTAGAAATAGCTTTTTCTTCTTCTTCTCCGCTGGGAATAAAGGATTTACAGGGAAGCTGCATTTTTCTAAACAGAGAAAGTTAAAATCAGCACTGGAAAGGTCATGTACTTTCTTGTTGGTCTATATCACTAGAAACGCCAGCTTTTCATAATGCCATTAAGCTCTACAGATCTCCGACTTCTTTGATGATACTCATCACATCCATAAGTACTTTTTACCTCTTCTTGGCAATTGCTTGTTATTATAAACAGTTACTGTTAGATCTAATCAGATTTAAACATCTGAATCATATGAACGTAAAAGCAGTAGTGTTGAGAAAAGGGAATTTTAACATGAGTTAATGTTCAAAGAAAGGTGGAATTATCTTACAGTTTGCTTATGTATCTGGGATATATGGCAAACAGCAGCATGGGGGAGGTGTTTCCATGGGAGCATCTCTTAAAAGTGTTGTCCTCAAATTACTCCTATGAGTCAGTAGAAGAGAGGTGTTTAAGGAAATGATCAAAATTGGAAACTCTGTTTTGTACATATGGGGTTTTTTTGTTTGTTTGTTGGGGTTTTTTAAAGCATATTAAGCTTTGTATTTAACTACATTCTTTACATGGTACTGTAATTATCGTCTATACCCATTATCTTTTTTCTCTCCTCCTTCGCTTCTAACTTTTAAACCTCCATTTTTTATGACCTTTATGTTTTGTTTGCCTGTAAATGATTTTTTTATTTTTTTTTTAATTTCCTGAGCTTTGCTGTGACTTGCTGTTATTAGGATGCAAAATTCCTTTCACACGTGGGCCACCAGTTCTTTTTGCATCTAGGAGTGAGACACACCTGGTACGGGCAACAATAAAAAGGCTATTGCTTACTGTGTTTTCTGACCACTAGGTGAATATAAGACATACATTTCTAATCTCACAATGTTTCCCTTGTAGTCTTACTCACCAAACAATTGGTACTTGGTATTAAACATACAAAATTTGACAGGCTGGTTGCTACTGAAAATTTTGATCACTTCTCGTTGTATGAAGGGCAACTGCTTTAGTTAACGAGGTGTATCTTCAGACCCCTGCGCGATGGCCACCTCTCCTCCAAAGCCAGATCTGCTGCTGTGTTGCTCAGGTTACCGATTCCTAATCTTTTCAAGTGAAAAAGAGCTTGAGTAGCTCTTGACCCCAGGAGTTGCTCTTCAAATGACCCTGTCCATAGGTGCTTGCGTGGAGTGGCTGTGGTTGGAAGAGGATGTACAGTCAAGCCTTACTGGCAGTTACTCATGAATTAAACTTTTTGGGCTCGCATCCCTCAAACCTTTCCTCTTGTTTGAACAACAGTCCAATTCCCAGTCCAAGAAACCTTTCCTTCAGCAGTTTTATTGTTAAAATATGTATGAATCACAAAGGGTTTTGACAAATCAGCATTCCCAAGACGTGGAAGGTCCCAAACACCTCCTCTCTGCAGTCCTTGCGGTTTTAGGCAATGCTTCAAAAAGGCAGCTTGAGTGATCTGGTCCCATTTCTCTTGAAGTGCTTGAATGACAAAAGCCTGAATATATGGCCAGTGAGACACCGGAGTACTATGTTGCTCCATCAAGCCATGATGAGTGGCTTGACAGATCTAATTTCCATTCCAAGTTCCTGATTACCTTTATGTACACTATTGTGCAGTACAAGCCCATGTTTACTGTGCTGGCCTTCCACAAAAGTAGTACATCATACAAACTGTTTTGAATCAAATATAAGAAACCCAAAGTTAATTGAAAGGGCTTAAAAGTGGAGGGTGATAGAGTGGCCTCCTTCTTCTCCAGGTTCTCCTACTAAGTGGTTTCTGTATTGGGCAAGGCTCACGCTGCGCCGACCAGCCTGACCAAGTTCTCAGGAAAGGTGAGAGAACTTTCCCGTGGGCTTTCCCAGCTTCTACTTTTGTACTCAAGGGCTATGGAGTGGTTTCCTCCTCCTCGGAGGCTTCCTCTGTCCTGGCTTTTTCATCTCAAGGTGGGTATAGGAGACCTACCACTCCAAGTTTAGTAGCCACCCTGAGTTGGCTCTGTTTGCTGGTGTCTTTGGCTGTGAGCAGTAGTTCTGAAGTCAGCAAGAACCCTTCAGAGGCACAAGCTGTGTGACTTGGCACCAGATGAAGGCTGCGCCAGATGAAGGCTATGCCAGCTGCTCTGCATGACACACTAAGTAAAATTTCTCTGCTGTCAGGTAGGAAAGTATTTACTGTAATGACTGAAAGCGTCCCCCAATTTTGTTTCTCGGGCGTTTTTGAGACACTGCTGGATTTGGTGAATAAGTTCCCATGCTGCACGTGCAATCCTAGATACAGTCTGCTCTTCTATGTTATTATTTGATGTAACAGCAGCTGAGGTGATGACACGCTCCATAAGGCAGTTCTCACCTCCAAGATCTACCTAAAAAAAAGATAACTTTAAAAAGTGATATTACATTCAAAAACCTAGAGCCTCAGAAGACTCACAAGTGTAAAACAGAACAAATCTTCCCTACAACCCTTTTCTGGCTGTGGAAATGATAGGTGTGTGCTTTGTCTTTAAATAGCAGATAATTTGTCTTCGTTTATACACCTACCACGGGGAGGATCTACTCCATGGTGGGCTTTAGGTCAGTGGATTTGTTAAATGTTGCTCAAATGGCTTCTTTCCTTTCTTTACCACTAAAAGAAATGTGGCTGTGTGGGTATATCTCTGTCTCCTGTTGATCACTGAGTCAACAGTGCATCTTAGAGGGGAAGAATATATGGGAATATATGGACCCTACCTGAAATGGCAGCAAGAGCTGCAGAGCCCTGGGGAGACTGGTTATGTGTAAGCCGAAATTCTGAAATAATGGGCAGAGGGAATTGTGGATCTGATGGCTTAAATGTCTGCCAGTCCAAGAGGGAGAGAACAGGGCCGGAAAAAGAGAGGGTAGCACGTTAGCCATGTAAGAAGGGAGAAAATGGTGATCAAACGGATACAGGTACGTTGTAACGTGGAAGGTCTCGGAACAGTTTTTAAGGTAAGAATCACAGAATGATTTGGGGTTGGAAGGGACCTCTGGAGATCATCTAGTCCAATCCCTTAAAACAGGTCCACCTAGAGCATGTTTCACAGAAACACGTCCAGAATTATTAACATATGGAGGCTGGTAAAACATAAAGTCAAGTGCAAGTAGATTGTGCTAACCCACAAATTATTTTAATAAAACCATTTATTTTCTAGGCCTGCTGAATTCCTTATCTGTGCTCCTGTGAAACTGTGAGTACATTCTCAAAGAGGAAGGAATATCTAAATCTGGAGGAGAAGTATTATTGTGGGAAGTGTGACATTGGTGAGGAGCCATCTGACAGATGTCTATCAGTCAGTCAGTATTGATAGGGTTCAGAGTATCATACCAAAGCCCCCTGAGGTTTTAGAAATCAGTCTAAACATATATTAAATACAAAATGGGTGTATGGCAAGAATATTAGCAGTCAACTGTTTTTTCCATTAGCTAGAGAGGTAATTCTAGGGAGAGTATCTTATCTAGCCAATTCTGGCTCCCTGTCCTCCCGTAGTCACCTTCCAAGACTAGAAACTCCACGGTAGCTCTAATGCCACATTTTAACTTCTTGAATCTTAAGCCCAGGCTAAAATTCCTTTAGTGAGACTTGTTCCACCTGCCAGAGTTAACACTACGGCAGAAATGGCCTTAGCATCCAGATTGTCCAAATTCAGAACAGAATAAAAATTAAAAAAAAAAAAAAAAAAAAAAAAGGTGGAGCTGTATCTTGCAAACATTTCTTGAAAACCTGCAATCCAAAGCCCACAAAAAAGGTATGCATTTTCTTATCAGTGAAGGGTTCTGCTGTATCACCAGGATCTGTGGACTAGACAAAGCATCAGCATGTTACGCCTTGAGCCTCCCAGGTCTGTGAACTTTCCTTATGGCCGGTTGTAAACTCTCGGGAGGAGGATGAGATCTGCACGTCTTGCCCTGTCTGTGTCAGAGCTGGCGAACATTTCTGCGTGGCAACTAATAACAGCCCAGCTGGGTTTGCTGGTGGCCCAAGGGTGAAGACCAGCTCGTGCATTAACAAGTGCGACCATGCAGAGAAGACCTCAGCCCTCATCTCCTCGTGGTGGGGGTGATGCTCTGCATTGATGGCAGCCTAGGGGGGTCCAGCTCAAAGCAGAGCATCCCAGCAAGGTTTTTCAGCTTTCTCCAATGTCCCTGTGCTTACTGGCATGGATAAAACTGCCACTAAACCACTTCTTTTAAGAAAGCACTTTCAAGTAAAGAAAGTTCTCAGAAAGGGTTGTTCAAAATGGGCCCCGTCCTCCCCTTCAAAGAGCAATTTTAAGCTCGGGGCCACCTGACATCTGGAAAGTTTAAAACAAAGATTGCAAAATAGAGACTTGTTGGTATTTCTTGGTATGGTATGGTATGGTATGGTATGGTATGGTATGGTATGGTATGGTATGGTATGGTATGGTACAGCATGATATGGTATGGTATGGTACGGTACGGTATGGTATGGTATCTATCTCCAGCAGCACTAACTTGTCCTTCACCAGGAATTGTTCTTAACAATTTGTATCTCTCAATCTTACATCTTCAACATGCTGTAACAGATTAATTCCCTTTAATGTGAAGTGTGCTATACAAATGTCAGATGTTGTTATTATTATACCATTATCAGACATAATTAGCCTTATGTATTTTGTTTACAGAATACATCGAAGGTGCTGGAAACTGTTATAAGTGCCTCCTGAACAGATCGCTCTGGCTTTGCATCTATATCATTTATGGTCTGTTTTAATCTTCAAAGTGCAAAACCAGGAGCTGAATCTGCCCGCATAGTAAATACCACACCAATCGGAAAGCGGTGGGACTAACACACCAAGAAGCGGCGACTTTCCAGAGGAAATATCAGTAAGTCAATAAAACAGACACGGGAATGTGCTGGATTACAAATAAATGGGTTGTAGGATGTTCCCAGCACCACTCGTCCCTGCAGGCTGTGGTTCCTGGCCAGGCTATCATCCTGAGCGCAGGGTGTCCTGCTGTCTTTAGTGTACCTGAACTGAAAAAAAGTCTTGGTGGTTCCTGATGGTATGTTTCAACGAAAAGAATAACTGCAAGCAAGAAACAGCTAAATCTGATAAAGGGCTTCTGTGTTTTGAAAAAAACCCATACATAGTAGTTAGTCTGAAATGTCTGTTTTGAAATACCTCTGAGTATCCCAAGATCTATATTTCACAGAATTGCCCCGGTTGGAAGGGACATCCAAGATCATTGAGTCCAACCATCAACCCAACACTGACAAAAACCATCGCTAAAACATGTCCCTCAGCACCACGTCTGCCCGGCTTTTACTTTTTCTGTGTTCTGCTTCCTGACTTCAGAGCTGGAATCCAGTTCCCATCCGTCACTGAGTCCAGTCTGGGACTTCCCCAGTGCCTGCCGGTGATGTGACTGTCATCCTGGGAGCTTGATACGGTTTTGTGTATATTGTATCTATTTCATTATTTTCTTCTTTATTTTTATTTTAATATTAATTCTTCATTAAAGTAGTTTAGTTCATTCTAAACTTCTGAATCTCCTTATCTCTTTCTCCTCCTCTCTCCTCTTTTTGTGGGGGGAAGAAGGGGGGGAAGGGCCATCTGTCAGTCCGGTTTTGGTAAATTCGGCCGAAACCACGACAAACACCTTCAGGGATGGTGATTCCACCACTGCCCTGGGCAGCCTGTTCCCATGTTTGACAACCCTTTTGGTGAAGAAATTTTCCCTAATATCTAACCTAAACCTCCCCTTGTGCAACCTTTACCATATTTTATTTCATTCAACTATATTTTGCAGATAAGGCAGCTCTTCGGACATTTTTCAAGCTCACGTGCTAACAAAACAAAAAGTGCTACCGTGGTATGTGGCACGTGAAAACCCCTGCCGGGACTAACAGGGGAGAAGGCTGATAAGTCAAATCTTATTTCCTGTAACCAGTAACAGTTTATGAGGCCTGTGGAGACCAAGGCGATAAATAGCAAGCCAATCCGAGCACCGTGTGGGGATCAAGGACAGCACGTAACGTATTTGTAAATGGGCTATACATAATTTATGGAAATTAGCATAAAGTTACAGTTTTACAACTCTGTGAGTCTTGAGTTACACATCAGCTGTAACAGAGACACCTCTTTAAATCTTAATATATGCAAAATGACACTTGTTACCTGCAGGTTAAAAAAAAAAAAAGTCCTTCCAGTACAATTAAGAAGCAATTCTTGACTTCTTGCTGCACTAATTTATGCTGTTACTTAAACAAAGAAACACTTAATTTTAAAGTAATGGAAGTCTTATTTTTGTGATGATGTCATTTTATTGATACTGCCACAATTTTAATGAAAGTGCACGAACTGAGTAATGGATTGTTAAGACCAATGCTCCTACAAAGTGATGGAGATACACAGCAACAGCTTAATTAGGTCATATTATGCCAGGAAATTTATGCTTTTCGATAAGCGTAGTATTTGGTCTTAAGTTTGAAGAGACTTCAGAGAGCAGCCAAGCTGTATATCCCGAGCTTTATCAGTTGATCTGAGAGAGATAATTATATTTTTATTTTGTTATTCTTCATAATCATTTTAATAGTTAACAGCATTCACCTTTTACAGCAAGGTCATGGTCTCTGCTGTAGTATTACCTTTTTGGACTTGAGTGATTGGCCAAAGGTTGGGACTGTTTGCTTTAGGAAAAAATTTAATGATGGAGTCAGCTATCCTTGAAGTATCCCTCTGTATTTCCAAGAAATGTTCAAATTCCTGTTCCATGAATCCGGCTTAAGAACGGGACTGAGAATATTTTGCTGTGATTTGGTTTTTAAATCCCTCGGTTACTTGAGGGAGCCCACTCTGCTGAGCCCAAAGGTTCAGACATTTATTCAATACCTTTGAGTTCTCCTTTGTGCATCCCCGCATGAAAGGATGTTACACATTTTCCTTGTGAAGAGACATAACTGCAGTAAAAACACTCACATCAGTTTCTGGTTTTTGATGGAAACAGGTAGGGAAAGCCCTGCATGTTGGCCAAGACTGAGGGCTGCGAGGAAATGCTTTCTTGTCTTGAATTCTTCTTTAGGTGTACATTGTGTATGTGACAGTCTTCCTTTGGAAACGCAAATACTGGTCCCATTGCTCCCTGGACTACCCCCTATAAAGCCAAAAGTATTTGTGTAAAAAGGATGAACTGTAAACAATTAAAAAGCAGCTACTGCCCGCGTGCCTTAGTCTGTATGATGCCTTACATACCTGCGTGTAAGTTCTTCTAAGTAAATAGAAACTGTAATTATGTGTCCATGGTAGATTTTAATTTTCAATAGTTTACAAGAAGCTATGCCTTTAACTGATGGAGACTGTCTTCTTATCCCAGCGCAGTCACTCATTACAGGATTCTTAAAGACGGGCACCTGAAATTGGTAGAAAGTCTACGAGAATAGAATTACGTTGAAGAAAAAAAAGCCTTACATTGCTCCGTGTGTAATTTGTTGTGAAGGCTGAGGACCAACATCCAATTTAAACTGCAGGGAGATGGTTCCTGCACCATACACAGTGTCACCTTTCCGAGAACGAGATCCTCCAAAACCATCCGCAGTTTTTACAGGTGACACTAGGATTGGACCTAAACAGTTTTTGTGGCACAGGAGTCATTGGGAGAAGGTGCTGTGACAGAAGGAGAAAATTTTTCTGATGTGTGGCACAGAAAGGTCTCCTAATTGCGAGATCTCCCAACTATGCAGCAAAACTAGTTGGCCTCATGCAGTAAGAAAATGACCATAGTGCTCACTCTGGAAAGGGCCATCCCCACACCCGGCTTGACCTGAGATCCTTTGCTGATTATTCTGGGAGGATGATACTAGGTGATAATTATGGGTAATCACTCATGAACTGTATTTTAAGAAGAGTTACTGTATTTGAGATTTATTAAATACCATACGGTTTAATTTTGCCATTAACGTTGCAGATTTAGTTTACTGATATACACAGAATTAGTGGGTTGGATAATTGGTTGTATGCAAAGTAAGTTCGAAGAAAAGAGGTTTATTCCCTCACCTTATGGCAACAGATGGCCTTTAGGTAACTCACCTAGAGCTGTTTCAGGGAGGAAGGCTCAGAAAGGAGACACTGCCAAGCCTTTAGCAACAGCAAGTAGCAAACAGTGTCGTTGATGAAATAATTTGCACTTTTTAAACTGGAGGTGTTCAATGCTTCATTTGAAATGTTCAATTCTATACAGAATGAGTGCATAAATGGCCTTTGAAACAGAGTAGTATGTTTGTAGGAGAGTATTTATTTTGGCAAAGATCCTCGTTTGAAGCCACTCTCAACTCCATCTTTTAGGCAGAAGTCATTTGGGTCGGGAGAACGAAGGGTGGCTGTCGTGCCCGAGGAGCTGCAGGAGAAGTGGACAGGTTGGAAATGTGAGATGAGTCTTCTCCTCAGCGTAAACACGCTCGGCTGGCTGCTGGTAATTATACTTGCTCAGCCTGCTGCCGGCAACACCATGCCCAGTGTCAGCCAAGGGTTAACAAATTGCGTTGGAAGAAAACAAGGGATTCCTTAAAAAAAAAAAAAATAAAAAAATCTTTTGAACTGTCTGTGAATAACAAAGGAGCCAACAATTCTTACTTTCCCAAAGCACTTTGAGATCTGTAAATTAAGGTTTACGTAAGAGTGTAAATATTATTATTTATTTAAGGGCTCTCACGTTTCCCGTCACCACTTCTCTTCTTCCTCTTCCCCGTTACCTGTTTGTTGGGAAGATGCTATTTGCATTCATGAATGTGTGTCCAACACGGGAGGCAACAGGAGGATGTGGAATATAAGGTTGGTTGAGAGAGTGAAGAGGAGCAGGGAGGAGAGGGGGGGGTTTGGGGTGGGGGGCGAGGTGAAGGGCGAGACTCTAAAAAGAGTAAGGAAAGGTTAGCAAGAGGGGAATAATATTGGGTTTCTTTCGTGATTAAAAATTTCTTACCCTAAAGCAACAGCAGACCTTTGTTTGGGGGTTGTTTTATTTTAACGGACATTTCTTAAAATCTTTTAGTTAAACATTCAAGACAAACAATAAACGTTTAGAGCAGCTATGATAAGAAAAGCTTGACAAATTTATCTGGGCTTTCTCAAAGCATGTGATACGGTTCCTATTTTTAGCGTTCCGGCTGAAATCGAAATCGGGCTTCTGATTTCGTTTTTTTCACCTGTGCCAAGGTTTTTCACCTGTGCCAAGGTTTTTCACCTGTGCCAGGGGTTTTCACCTGTGCCAGGGTTCCCACCGCTCCCAACCCACCGTCCCCCTGCCACAGGTTCTGGCTGAGCAGCCCCACACCTTCTGGGACATGTTGGGACCGGGTATAAGTTAGTAGCAAAACATCGAACCACAGAGGAATTTAACATAAGACACTCCAGGAAGAATAAAAACAATTGTAATACGTGACTTTGATGGAAAACGTAGCTGCCACGGAGGATGTGAACAAAATAACCCTACTGACTTGCATCCCAAGGATGCATTTGTGCTGACAAAAACATTCGAGGCACGGTCGTAATTAGAATAAACTGGTTCTGCAGTGAAGGGGCTGCTCAATTACTATAAGACCGAGTCCCTTTTACCTTTCAAACACAGCTATCTGTCTAAAATTGTTGGCCAGGCTATTCCCTCATAAAAACTATCTTTCCTGTATTGAAATATTTCTTTTCTTTTTCATCTCTGAAAGCCCTTCCTGTAGTTTTTCTCTTTGTGGCTCCTTCACTTCACATTTTATTCCCCCCCTCCTGTTCTGGGCATTGGCTCTGTTGAATGCTGCCTCTTGATGACTTTATTCATTACGCAGCTCTGGAAGTATGTTAACTGCTGTAACTCTATTAATTTTTTTTTTTTGCGTATCATTTCTGTGAGATGAAATGCACAGTGTTGTAGTACAGAACCTTGCGATGGGATCCGGGTTCTTTATATGTTAAATTAGGTGTTATCCTATTGCTGTCAAAGTCGCCTTAGTAGTCCTTCTTTTCTATTCCCAACTATAACAGAAATATTGGGCAAAAAATTGTTCTTGAGGCTGCATTGCAGCCATACCCACCTAAAGCAGAAGAGTACAGGGTAGCAAAAAGTACAGCTTCCTGGTAGGCATTGAAGCTTCAAAGACAAATATACGCTTCTTAATGAAAAATAAATTAATTAATCAACAACAAAGTTGTAGCATTTACAAAACCAAAGCATCCTGTGTAATGCCAGGGTCAGAGTTCTTCTACAAATATTGATCCCTAGTAACTACCCAGGTGTATATCAACATGGAATTTAATGTTCACAACACACATCTGACTGGGCGTTTTCATTAATAAACTTCATGGCTAAAATGTTTACACGCAGAATACTTTCAGATAACCGAGAAAGCCGGGGCTTACATTCTTGCGGGTCCTTGTAGCAAGAAGGAAGGCATTCTTCAGCCAAGATGGGATAAGTCCTTAACCAAATAACCGTTCTGGCTGAATTCGTATTGAAATCAGTACTCTTTTTAATGACTGGGGCTTTGTGTTTTACATGTCCGGAGGAGGGAAGGCTAATTTACACTAATGCAGCTCCCAAATGTAGACAACTAGATTTGTTCAAGGTTTTCTGAACCTTGTCAAATAGACAATGTTGTTTCCAACCAGCAGAAACAATACCAGTTCTCCTCAGTAGAGTGCCCTGTAGCTGTTTTATTTCTAGAGTCCCGACATCTCAAATGCACAGTTAAGTGTTTAGCTGTGCATTCTTTGGACCTGTGGAACATTGAAAACCAAATTAAACTGTAAGAGAGATGGTTTCTCTCCTAAGGATAGCTGAGAGCCTTGCTCGTGCATGTTGTCTTTTGAAGCTGTGTCTACTAAAAGAGCAAACCTCATCATGTGGATATTATTATTGTCAGTGAACATATATCTTGGGCTGCTCTGATACCTTTGCAGGATGGATGAGCATTTATTTTACTTCCCTTTCATTATTTTTATTTTTTTATTTTATTTTATATATTATTTTTCTTTTACTTTATTTTATTTTGGTTTATTTTATTTTATTTTTTCATCTTATTTTATTTTATTGGTTTATTTTAGTGCACTTTGTTTCCTGTACTAGGGCCTGGGTCTTAAAGATGAACAGGTTTGGCACTTGCACAACACAGAATCACAGAATAATATGGGGTTGGAAGGGACCTCTGGAGATCATCTAGTCCACTTATCCCTTTTGTGTGGGAGATGTGTGTAAGGCAGCTCGCAGCACAGATCTCTGTTACGTAGGCATGTTTCTTGCCTGTGTTATAACTTCTTGCAACATATAACACTGACCGGACAGAGTTCACCTCTCCCAGAATTTGCACATGCCAGGAATTTTTTCTCATTCTCTGTTTGAGAGGTTTTCCGTGGCTGCACCTCCTGCTAAATGCTGGGCTGTCACAGGCACCATTCCACGTAGCTGCAGGGTAACCCAGCACCTTTGCAGCAGGGAAATCAGGACCCTTGAAATTTGCTCGTTTGCTTTGTTTTATTAAATGTTCCCTATCCAAGAATATTTTTTTAAATCGGGTCAGTTGCTTCAAAGTAAGCTCTGAAGGGGGAAGAAAGAGCATTGGGTTATTCTTCCTTGGCAGCAGCACCTTTTGAATCCGTGCTGGATGCTTGAAAAGTGCTCTGGACCATCGCTCTGACTGCCCTGGTGTCCCGGGAATAATTCCAGGCTCTTCTCCTCCAATCCTGAATGAGGGAAGGGCTCCTGGGACAAATCACACCCACCTTCAATCCCTTGTGCCTAGCTCCTTACGGAGACTCTTCCAGACTGACTCCAAAGGGTCCACCCTGGACTTCGAAAGGCAGACTGTAGATAACCTGCCCTTGTGTGAATGATTGGTTTTCCTTTCCTAAAGTATTTTGGGGGAATAAGATGGATCTGACCTAGGATTGTTTCCTTCCTAAAACATTAACATGGTCAGCGCATAGGATTGCTCTTACCAAATGGAATGAGTGGTGTTGGGATAAAAATGCTGCGGAAGAGGTCACCACGCTCCGGCTGAGCCATAACTGGGTACCTGGAACATGCACATCTCGTACCTGCTCACTGTCACAGCTGGGTTCCACAAGCAGTGACTCACAAGAGAATAAGCTATAGCCCAGAGAAAGACAGGGATTCCCAGTTAAAAGCTTCATGTGGTTTCCTTCATGTAGGGCATCAATGAAAACCTGCTATTTTTGGATGCAACGCTAAAGTACACTTCTGTTAAGAATCATAGAATGGTTTGGGTTGGAAGGCACCTTAAAGATCATCCAGTTCCAACCCCCCTGCCATGGGCAGGGACACCTCCACTAGAGCAGGTTGATCAAAGCCCCATCCAGCCTGGCCTTGAACACCTCCAGGGATGGGGCAGCCACAGCTTCTCTGGGCAACCTGTTCCAGTGTCTCACCACTGTCACAGTAAAGAATTTTTTCCTAATATCTAATCTAAATCTCCCCTCTTTCAGTTTAAAACCATTACCCCTCGTCCTATGGCTCCACTCCCTGATCAAGAGTCCCTCCCCATCTCTCCTGTAGCCCCCTTCGGGTACTGAATACTGAGCCTGTGAACCACCAAGGTGGACCTGGGGTCCATTTTCCATCACTTCTTCCCACTTTGGACTGTTCTCTGCTTCACACAGAAGAAAAATCGGTTTCCTTTTCTTAGCCATCTCTCTGCAAACTGCAGCTGGGAAAGGGGAGGCAGGGCTGGAGCTTTCATCCTTGGGCTCCAGCATCAGCTGTGCCCAGGGTAAGGGGGGGGCGGTGGGGTCTGCAACAGCAGAGCCACCACAAACAAGGGGAGGTGCGTGGTGGTTCCCCTGCCGTGATGGGATGCTGCCTACGGGGCAGCGGAGGTTTTTACCATCACCACTTATTAAACGTTTCTGATGCCAACGCATCCGAGGAGTCAGTTCTGAGTCACAGCTCCAAAGGCTGGGCGTCTCTGCGGGACCGAAAGGTGCAAAAAGCAAGAGTTTTATTTTTCTAAGTTACTAAGTCACCAAGCTGCCGGGAGATACGAGCGCGTACACGCAGACAAAGATCTGCTGATTAGGCTGCTGGTTTACAGCTTATTTTCTCAGTGTAAGTTGCCTGTTGAAACAGAAAAAATTCAAAGAGAATAAAGCGACGGTGCCTAATGCAGCCCCCCCCCCCCCAGGACTCCCCATTAATCCCATGGGTAGAACAGGCAGCGATGCTGGTGGCTGCTTCGTCTAATCCGTAATACCGTACTGTATTTATTGAATAACATCTCTATTTATCATCCAGCCTTCCTCCTCGCTAGCGTTCGGAACGCAATTCTCAAAGATGCCCTTACATCTTTAAATCTCATTTAGAAGGAGAGCCACAGCCAAAATGCTAATGAGCTCGCCTTAATTGTAAACATTGGGCACTGATAAGAATGAAACTCCATCCTCTGTTCTCAAAGAAGTTCTTACGTGTTTCCTACTTACACCGCTTTTTATCTGATTCTCCTTCACTCCGGTCCTTAGGCAGATTAATAGGCACCTGAACAGACAAATAACAGTACTACATCTTCTTCACGCCCTTTCGACAGACTTTCAAGATTGCAAAATATTTTTGGAAAATTATTATTGGAAAAAAAAAAAAAAAGGTTACCGACTGATCAGGCGGATGGCAATTTTTCAGGCTGGAACAAACCGTCCCCCCGCATTCACCCGAAGGCGTTAGCAACCTGTGCACTTAAATGCTGATGGGACGTTTTTTAGAATGTGATAAGTGTGAAATAGCCCGTCCTTTTATCAGTCTTGGTTGCTGCCCACTGCTGCTAAAAAAAGAGGTTGATTGTGATCATTAAGCTGCAGGTAGGCAGTGCCTCCGGACTGTAAAATAGGAATGTTAGTGCGCCGTGATGAAAGCAAACTTTGCTCAACACCTGTCTATATATATTGCAGGTCTCAGTGGCTGCCCAGTCGACCCGTTTGCTCTGTTGCCTGGGAAGAAAGAAGCGGTAAGTAAAAACAACTAAGAACAAGTTTTCTTTTCTTTTTTTTTTTTTTTTTTTTTTTTTTCTTAACAACTTGCTTAGGTGATAAATCCAGCCCTCTGCTTCTGCAGCTCAGGGAATGGCAGCAGGGAGCTAAGGTGGGGAACTGGAGTGTGGCATGTGAAATGTCATCCGCTTGTTAGCGTTTTCACCTCGCGTCCTTTCAACTGCGTTTATGTCTTAAGGAAGTGACGAAAAATCGTAGTTCCGAACCCAAGCTGGGCTGCATTTTGTCTGCAAATAACTAGATTTATTTTTATAGAGTATGATAAAGGCAAAAAAAGCATTATATTAGTAGCTGTCAGGGTAAAAAAAAAAAAAAAACCACCCAGAAATAAATGCCTATGGCTTAAGAAAGTATTGTTTTAACTACTATTTGGATTGAAAAGAAAGGTGAATTTAAAGTCATAGTAATCAGTGGTATTGGATACTGGAAAAATGTCTGGGATGTGATTAATGAAACATTGGAAGGAAATAGTGTCGGTTGGTGTGTTAGCATAGATAGTGTGTGAAGTCTGTGTGCTGAGCCATGGCCGTGTCAGGCTATTCTCGATGGAAACATTTTCTTATGCTAATTCGGTTTGGTCCACGGAGGTAAGAGGAATACATTAGTCTAACGTAGTTAGCTCAACTAATGTGGCAGGAGGCAGAAATCCACTGGTTTCTCAGTAACTTTTATTAGCAGCTCTTCTGCTTGATCAGTAAGTCTTTTTAATGTCATTACTTTTTCCTCTCTCATTTCTTTGCTACCTGTTTTGTGTTCAGGATGGGCTGGATCTGTTGTATTTCCTTGTTGGTGGGATTATTTTGTTGTTGTTGTTGTTTTTTTATTCTAAAAAAAATAATTGTTTTATTTAAATACCTAGCAGGCATTTCAAGTAGTTCACTGATGTTTCCTGGCTCTGGCTCCTCCTTTTGGTTGTGAATCCAAAAAATAAATGTTTGGGATTCATTTTCTCTCTGCGCTTGCTTAGAAATAAGTTCTCTGTAGTAGTTTGTTTTAAACGTGGGTGGTTGGTTGTTTTCTTTTTTTTGGTTTTGCTGTGTGCTAGATTCAAACTTCTGAGCGATAAGTCTCAGGGATCCGTAGGGATAAACAGTGAGAACGATGCTCTGTTTTGTTTTTGTTTTTTTTTTTTTACCTTTCCCATATCTATTTTTTTTTTTTTCCTTTACCACTGCATTAGTCGGAAAGTTTACTCCCTAGCTAAGCCTGCTGACTTATTCGGAGAAAAAGCCCCAAGGAAGCAGCTGGTGCCAGGACAAAGGCAGGACCTGCTCCAAGGGAGGCTGAATCATTGCTGGTGTTTATTTGTCGTTGCCCGCTCTGTTGCACCCGGGGCGCCCAGGCTGCCATGCAATAGGTTCTGGGGCAAAAAATTTTGGCTGATGTAAAGCCTCCGGATGAATTTGTGCCGGCCGAGGATCTTCCCTTTCCTGTCTCTACATGATGTGCGTTTATGTCAGAAATGATCGATTCTGAGATGGGGGGGGGGTAGGGTGGGGGGGGGGGCAAAGCCCAATATTTCTTCCAGCTGGGTATAAGAAGCGCTGCTGTGTAGCTTGGCATTTACCCCTAGGAAGTACGTCTGGTAAATATTCATATTTAATATACAGTCATGCAGTATGGTGTCGTCAGTTAAGTCATGCAGTCGGATGCCGGATTAGGTGATAAATCCTTGAACGTAAAAACTGTAGCACGGTGGTGAGTGACAGGGAAGTGGTGTGCGCTTGCAGAAAAGCTGAGGGAGAAGGAGAGCAAGCCAGAGAGGAGGAAGCCTGGCTGAAGCCAAAACTCGAACTGGAGCTGCCGAAGCAGCCCGTAGGCACACGCATGGCCACGTTGGTGGTTGTTGCAGTTATTACCAGTTGGTTTTGAAAATACTGCCATTTTCTCCCGTACTTTAATTTCAGCTGGGTTTGACTGGCTCTGCTCCCCTGCAGGTGAGATTTTTTTCTTTAAGGTTTGCTGCTCGGCAGTTCTTATTTCAGGCACGACGTGGCCTCTCCGTGAGCTGTCACGGGTGGAGAGGTACAAACAATGCTCTCCGGGCACGTGCGAGCGGTGGCTCCTACCCTCCCTGTTAAGTCCAGCCGAATAAAAAGACTTAACAGCTGCTTCTGATTTGAAACCCAGAAGCACCGGGAGTCTAGCCCTGCAGCCCAGGCCATGCTGCTGCAGGTCAATGAGTCGCTGAAGAAGACAACGACACCTAGTGTCGCTCAGACGACTCCCCGGAGACTTTTAACTCTTTGAAAAGCCTGCAGGGGGGGAGTGAATATGGGTAAAAAAAAAAAAATATGGGAACCCACTTTGGCTTCGGCTTTCTCTCTCTCTCTCTTTCTTTCTCTCTCTTGCGTTTGATTTCGGAATCTGAATGCCACCATTTCCGTCTATCTCCCTCTTAGGAGCGGGAGGTTTCAGTTTCTTTTGGAGCTAGAAAGGATGTCAGGCGTAGTTAGCATTTTCCGAAGGCGAGGAAAGACTATACTTACAGCGAAAGGAGCACAGGCGGTGGTGTGAGAGGATTTGCCGCCAGGTTCATCGAAACGGGCTGGATTACAGCTTGGGCAGGCATTAGTTTTCAGGCCTTTGCAATATGCATGGCGTATTTTGACCTGCCACTTTCGGGAGGAAATTAGCTCCCCTTTCAGCGCAGCTCCAGCCGGCTGGATGTCCAAAGGGCCAACGCTTCTCCGGGGGCGAGCTCCACGGCTGCCCTAAGGCAG
Source organism: Numenius arquata (assembly GCF_964106895.1). NCBI lineage: Eukaryota > Metazoa > Chordata > Aves > Charadriiformes > Scolopacidae > Numenius > Numenius arquata. The sequence goes on from NC_133580.1 coordinate 65,015,693, forward strand.
GAAGGGGACAGGCGGCGCTGAGACACCCGGGCTGCCACGGGGATGGGCAGAGCTCGTCACTCCGGGCATCCCGTCCAGCAATTGTGGCTAATCCTGCCTTTGGACCTGGACCGGTGCGTCCAGCTGAAGGCAGCTCCTCGTTGGGGTGCGCCTCGTCACCGGCCCATCCTCCGCCCGTTCTCTAACGCTGTTCCTCCGCAGCCTGGTTAATGCCTTCGGCTTCCAAAAGTATAACCCACCATTAGGGTTCTTTTCGTTGTCGTTTACACCTTGCGTCAAATGATGTTGGTCGTTTGCACCGCGCCTGACGTCAGCCAGCCTTCCCAGGTGAGCTGCCGGGGAACCATGCCGTCACCTTCGTCACCCTGCTCAGCACCCACATTTTCCTCTCAGTATTTTCTCAAGATGTCCACGTCTGTGTTTGGGCCAAGGGAGAATTTCTTTGAAGGGAAAACTGTAGCATGCAGATTACCCTTGTAGCACAGCGATTAATTAACAGTAAGTAGCTGTGGCCAGGACTCTTAGCAAAGAGAGTATCAGGTGGCTGTAAGCTATCTTCTCAGATGCTCCTCTTAACAAGAGTCGGGATCTGGAGAAAGCTGACAGCTTTGGTAGCGCTTCAAGGATCTCGATGGTTCTGCTTTCGTCAGTCCTTGATACCAATCACACAGAACGGGCTGCTCTACTAATACCTCTGCGAACCCCAATGCACAAGGCAAATACTGTAAAGACCCCCAGTATTCAAGTCTACCTTCCCAAATCAGAGGTTGACTAGGGCTCAAATGAATAACTTTATATACATACCTATTAAAAAAACTTCCTCCACAGAGGTGGTCAACTCTCATTCTATGGTATTTAATCACAGAAAGCAAAAACAATAATAATACATGACGTACCTGTGGGATCCTGAGCACCTCAGGAACATGGGAGATGCTTATTATGGAAAAATGCCCTGCTGAATTCTTGAATGGGGAGAGTTTATTTAGGAGACATAGAGGCTGTTCGTGCTTCTGCTGAAGTTTTCAAGCTCCAGTTTCTCCAGTGAATGCATCAGCTCAGTTTCCACAAAGTAATCTTGCAGGCTGAATCCTTCATTTCCATACGGAACGTAACAGAAGAGCTGTAGAAGTACTGATGGCATCTCTAGGGCTGGTGGTGTCCAGCATATTCTGTGTCTCTCCTTGGTGGGAATATGTTCTCCATGCAACTTCACATCCAAATTTCCAACGCATTTTTCACTGTTGCATTTCACTTAAGAAGCACTTGTGCTGAGCAGTTGTTTTTTTTTTAGAGCTCTTTAAATGCTGAATGTGTATAAATGAAACTCGTTTAACAAGACGGGGGTGTTCTGGCATGGGTGGGGCCTGGAGGTTGCCCTGGCATGGGTGAAAATATGACAATTTGCTCCAAGCAAATGGAAACCCTTGTTGAAACAAGCAAGAGTGATTTTCTTCCATCTGTTCTGAGATCTTTCTTTGTGTATCTTGGGAGCCGCTCTGGATCTTACGCTACGGATAAAGAATGTGTAAAAGCATAGCTTTTGCTAATAGGATTGTAGAATAATTTTTCCTGCTAATGTGGAAGGGGAGATACTCTTTCCTTTGTGGAGTGCCAGAAAACAATACCCTCCCCTGTCACATGAATGATTTTGTCCGTGACATTTCCTTCCCAGCTAAAGGAGGGGAATGTGTGGCTTATTGACGTGGGCAGAGACAAAACATTTTCACCATAAAGGATTATGATAAAATGAATGACTAATTATACTCCCTTAGAGTGTCTGCTAAATGCAGGTGAACCTTGTTTACGGGAGGATGATACCAGCTCTGACACCGACTTTTGTAGGCTGGGGCGGGTGCCCTGTTTATGAGGAGCATTGCAGGCCAATTTGATCACGGGTGTTTCAGCCCCGTGGGTGCCAGACGTGGTGGCCGTGGGGCAGCTTTGTCCACAGCACTGACCGACTCCTGTGGCAGAGAAGGGTGGAAGAGACAGACCCGAAGGTGAGGCTTTTCTGGGAGGCTTTTCTGGGTAGGATTCGCTTCTCCCATCCTTTCCACCGAGTTTTCGGTCATGCTGGCTGAGCAAACCAACAGTCTTACAAGCCTGGGAAAGTAGAAAGTATTATCATATGTTGCATCGGCTCCCCATGGTCACCTTCTCCCTCTTTCACGTCCCTCCCTTTGGCTTCCAATATTGGTGAAGTAAGTAAGTAGGACTCTTCAAGACCAGGCTGGATGGGGCTTTGAGCAACCTGGTCTAGTGGGAGGTGTCCCTGCCCATGGCAGGAAGGTTGGAAATTTATGATCTTTAAGGTTCCTTCCAACCCAAACCATTCTATGATTCTATGATATCAAGTTTTGATTCAAGGAACAGCCGCCTCCTTCTCTTGTGCCTGGGCTGGGTCTGTCACATGTGCTTGTTCTTGTGTTGGCAGGACTTGGCCATGTGATGCCTTATTTATTTAAGTTATTATTTGTTAATATTACAATACATGTCAAATGTGCTCAAATGGGGTCAGGAAGGAAGAGGTTCGGAGAGAGAGCCTACATGGGATGGGTGAGCCTGACCTTGCTGCCACTATCTCAGCTTTCCTTGCAGCATCAGCTGTGAGTTACAGGCACATATAGACCTGCCAACGGCCACCACTGTCTAATTACGCTCTTCTCCAGTTGTTCAGCAAGCGTCTGTCTGGAGCTCAAAACTCTGAGGTTTTCCTCCACCTTGTCCAGGATCACGTTCCCCTCCATGTTTCCATGGGAATGATGAGGGTGGTGAGACACTGGAACAGGTTGCCCAGAGAAGCTGTGGCTGCCCCATCCCTGGAGGTGTTCAAGGCCAGGCTGGATGGGGCTTGGAGCAACCTGGTCTAGTGGGAGGTGTCCCTGCCCATGGCAGGGGGGTTGGAACTCGATGGTCTTTAAGGTCCCTTCCAACTCTAATCATTCTGTGATTCTGTATCCTCCATGCTTCCACAGGAATGGTGTATCCTCCATGCTTCCACGGGAATGAACCATTAAAGGCAACATGTGTTTAGCATATGTGACCCAAACTAGGCAGTGCTTTAGGGAAGAACTTTCTTTGCTACGGTCTGTATACTGAATTACCAGTTTGGTAAAAGCAGTCAGTTAAATCCAGAAGGCAGAAGAAAGTAAACCAGCCCTCCTCCCTGAAAGGAGATAAAATGAATTAAAGAAAAGAAATGCCTATGGTTTGGAAAGCAGAGGAATCTTTGCTTTTGTGACAGTTAAAAGTGAACAAAAATACAGGCACAAGATGGAAATATTTTTTTTAATTGTGTAAATTGCACAAATAAATAAACTGTGATTTAAAAAATGATTGAGAAATTAATAAAGGAATAATTCATAAAGATTACTAAAAAGCTGTGTTCAAGGATGAATTGCTTCTATTCCATTACCATCTCTTTTACTCTTACTTAATCGTATTTCTCACATACCCTGCTGTAAGTTGAATATTTTGACTGCACAGGTATTTTAATCAGCACTACTTTGTTATTCACAGATCATGGCTCCCTGGCCTGAAGTGGAAAAGCCTGAAACCAATAACTATATTGGGGACTCCTCCAAACAGAACCAGAATATGGCTGGGAAAGAAGGAGAAAATCACAAAGGTAATGTGTGCTCGCCTGTGAGTTACAGAGATATATGAGTTTTGGGGTTCCTTGGAGAAGGTGAAAAGTAACTAAACCATTTTTTTAATGTTCTATTTCATCAGGCAACGTGGCTTCACTTGGAAATAAAGGGGAAATTCAACCTGCATTTTCCACAGTAGCCTTGATAGATGAGACAAGGCAAGAAGAAGAGGACCCATGGGCTCTGCCGGAACTGCAGGACACTGGGGTCAAGTGGTCAGGTAGCCATTTCTCAGTAAATAAGTTACCTGCATTTATTTTTTTCTCATGGCTTCTGCTCTCTTTGTCTTGGTTATTTTTCTGAAATGGTATTTGCTGCAGAACTGAATTTAAGATTTGAGGAGTTTTCAGATGTAGGATTTACACTCTGTCTCACCTTCCCCAACAATGAATGAAGATATTACATTTAGTCAGTTAAGAAGAATATGGAAATCACGCTGCTTACCCTCCTTAAAACACAAGGAGATATATGGAAAACAATCCAAAACTAATATGGTTTTATATCCAGGCTCCTATTTGTCACTCAGTAGTATGACTGTGTAAAACTGAGGATCAATCTCAGATTTCATAAGGCTTTTGTCATACACCACAAGCTTTTACACGGTACAACTAGGCAAAAACCCCACCTGCTTCTGCAGTTAAAATTTGATTAAGAAGAACATTCTTTTGGGTTTAATCACACGCTGGGGTCACAACGTTGTCTTTGACTACATAGTCTCTTGTAGCTTGTGTCCTAGACAGTTCCAGAGAGAACACCAGATACATCAAGCAAGTCTTTTATGCATAATGTGTTTGTTTTGCAGAACTGGATAGAAAAGGAAAAATCATTCGTGTACTCTACGGGATAGGGAAGTTTATTATGCTACTTGGACTGCTCTACATGTTTGTATGCTCTCTGGATGTACTGAGCTCTGCTTTCCAACTGGTAGGAGGTATGAAAATGTCTAAAATATCAAGAATAAACTATGAATGAGGCAGTAAATTTAATAATGGTGATTAAATTACAAGCATCACTCTTCACGAACATTCTCCATAGATTTATGTGTTGAGATATAGATTCAGAAGGAAGTAGCTCTGATTGAAGACTGACCTTCATTTGTTTGAAAGGGCCTTTGTTTCTCAAATTCCAAAGAGCTGTTGATGTAGGGATTATTGGCCCCGATTTCTTAGTAGGTTCCTGTTACTTTAGTGACACTTTACACAAATACATCTGTGCATAAATCTGCCCCATGTGAAAGACATTTCAGCAAGGTGAAATATGAAAATTGTGCTCTTGATCAAAGCATCCAGTGCTGAAATGTCCCCCAAGTCCTTCAAAGATGAAAACTATTGAAATGTATTTTTTACATTTACCTGTCTTCAAGGGCTGGATCCTGCTGATGGATTCAGAAGCGGTTATCAGAGAAATCTGTGAGCTTCTGTGGAAGTATTTCGGATTTTTGGCAACACAGAAAGCTACAGGAACAGAATTACCCAAGATTATTAAAATAGTTTTCCTTGATGCAGTAACCAAAAATATCAAGGCATTTAAATCTATACATCTGTGGGGTTTGTGTCCTACAGTCTTTCCTCTGATGGCTGGGGTTTTATATGATTCTCTGCAGAGTTCAGTAGAGCTTGTTCAGTCTCTGAAATGAGAGAATATGAAGTATCCTCTGATAACTGAGAAGCTGAGAGTTGAGGACCTGAATTTGGATCCCTGGGCTACATTACGTTGTACATATTTTGACTGGCAAGCATGGTATATGTATCATTTAAATGGTTGAATGATCTTTAATTAAACCGTCTGATAATTCCTGTGGACTTTACCTTGCACTTCCCTCACTCTGAGAATATGTTTTTTGTAGGTAAAGCAGCAGGGGACATTTTTCAAGATGATTCCGTGTTGTCTAATCCTGTTGCGGGGTTGGTGATTGGAGTTCTGGTGACCGTTATGGTCCAGAGCTCCAGCACTTCTTCATCCATTGTGGTCAGCATGGTGTCCTCCACACGTAAGTCTGCTTAGAGTGTCTTTGTACAGATGACTCATAAATCTTGCTCTGGGGTGAAAATATTCCCACCTGTGTTGAAGCTGTAGAAGCTTTGAGTGTGAGAGTAGAGACTGCAGGAAAAGATTCTCACAGCTGTTGCCCTGATATAAAATAAAACTTTGTAAGTAATAACAATAAAAAGTAGTAATAGTAGTAGTAGTAATGATAAGTCCATAACTCAATGAAAATCACTGGAAGCCTTGGCATTGAATGCATTAATTTTGGAAGTATCTCCATGCTTTTCTCACGTCAGCCAGTTACTGAACTTCATTTGTTTCCATGGCATTATTTCAAAATTCTGCAGTAAGCAGGAAAATGCCTGGGAAAGAAGAGATTCATGTTACTCTGTCCCTCTAACAAGTGGTGGAAAGGGGTAACCATGGGCTGCAGTTTCGGTGGGGATCATGGGACTATGGGAGCACCATGTTCCCAGGGGGCTTGATTAACGCAAACATTGATTAGAGCACCTAATCCCTGCGACACCAAGGGAAGTCACGCTTCCAGTGACATTAATAGTTAATTTTCATTGAAGCAGAGACTTTGCTGATGGTCTGATTTTTTTTCATTCAGTCCTTCCTTTTCTGCTTTCTAGTGCTGACTGTCCGATCAGCTATTCCCATCATAATGGGGGCAAACATTGGCACCTCAGTCACAAACACGATTGTGGCACTCATGCAAGCTGGGGACAGGAATGAATTTAGAAGGTATCGTACTTAAACACTAGATCTGAGAACCTGCTTTTCTTCTTTCTTTGTAAGTTATCTTCTATATTTCCTATCACTACTACAGCCATTCAACCTTTCTATTGACCAAAATTTGCATGTCTAGTTGGGGAAGTCACGAACATGGCCATATAATGCTGTCTAGATATATGGCTTAATATACTTGAAGAAAATCATAGATTCATAGAATCGTCCAGGTTGGAAGAGACCCTTGGGATCATTGAGTCCAACCATCCACCCTACACTACAAAGTTCTCCCCTATATCATATCCCCCAACACCACATCTAAACGTCTCTTAAACACATCCAGGGATGGTGACTCAACCACCTCCCTGGGCAGCCTATTCCAATGCCCGACCACTCTTTCTGTGAAAAATTCTTTCCTAATGTTCGGTCTAAACCTACCCTGCTGGAGCTTGAAGCCATTCCCTCTCGTTCTGTCATTAGTTACCTGTGCGAAGAGACCAGCACCAACCTCTCTACAGTGTCCTTTCAAGTAGTTGTAGAGAGTGATGAGGTCTCCCCTCAGCCTCCTATTCCTCATACTAAGCAGTCCCAGCTCCTTCAACCGCTCTTCATATGATTTATTCTCCAGGCCCTTCACCAGCTTCGTTGCCCTCCTCTGCACTCGCTCCAGCACCTCGATATCTCTCTTGTATTGAGGTGCCCAAAACTGGACACAATACTCGAGGTGTGGCCTCACCAGTGCTGAGTACAGGGGGACAATCACCTCCCTACTTCTGCTGGTCACTCTATTTCTAATACAAGCCAGGATGCCATTGGCTTTCTTGGCCACCTGGGCACACTGCCGGCTCATATTCAGCTGCTTGTCAATTAGAACCCCCAGGTCTCTTTCTTCCACCATATTAGGTTCCTTTAAAAGTTTTGTGTTTTTGTAAGAATCCACCATTTTTAATTGGATCTTGCACAAGGGCAAATTTTGAACTGCTCCCACTATACCACTCACCTTTGATTATCTCTTAATTATGGGTGGCCTGTACAAGAAGTTAACATGATGGTATTTTGGTCTACTCTCCTTAAAAGAGACTTTGATGTTGAAGGTTTTTTAAGTCTACAATAAGAAAGAGCTGGTAACTGTAGAGAAGCGAAGTGTTCTGGTTGTCAAATATATACAGTGACAACTTTTAGACTGCCACTTCTTACCAAGAGAGCTCACAGTTTCCTGAGATGGGGAGTAAACTTGGGAGGGATATCAGACTTTGGTACCTTGTCATTTATGGCATGCCAGACGTATGAAATACACCCAACTCAAACATATTTCTCCAAGATTTACTGTCCTGAATCTTTGGTTGTGCTACTCTCTGTCACTTAAATTCCAACACCAAAGTAGCCTATTAGTATCTGGTCAGGAAAAGAATTTAAATAATAATGAGAAAGAAGTTGTTTTTAAACATTAATTAACAATCACTTCAGTCTGTAAACTGAAGGTGGTAGCACTATCAATTTTGTTCGCCTACTTTGAATGTTCCCCCTGATTTCCCCTCAAGCAGTTTGGCAGTGGGAACATAAATTACAGGATTAACATTTCAAGGATTTTTTCCTCCGCATTTTCTTCCTTCACAACGTTTAATTTAAGGAGCTATATTGTAAAACAAATGCAGGCAGGTTGCGGGTAACTAGGAGGACCACAAGCAGCTATTAAGAAGGTGGGAAAGAGTGCCTTTGAGGGAAGAGCTGTGGGTCCCCAGGCTGTGGAGGAGAAGCTGGAAGGGAGCTGTACACCAACGGTTTGCAAGAACATATGAGAGGGCTTCAAAGAGCCATCTTCCTCCATAAGTCAAGGAGAACAGGTCCCAGAGGCAACACCGGGCTGAGGATTAAAAATGTACCAAGAATGAGTGAGAAGCAAAACAAACGGAGGCTGTACAGACACTTCTTTCTTCAGACAAGTACTCTTGGCTGAAGAAGCGTTAAGGATCACTTTTGCCTTTTCTCATTTGTCTTTCACTCACTCGTTTCACTCCCTTGGCTGACTCTTTCACCCAGTCAACAGTGTGGGGGTGGCTTAGATCTCTATAGCAAAGCAGACTTCTCCTGTGACCCCAGAAATGAAATGATTCCCATCTTGAAACAGGCTTCACCCTCACCTCTATGATTTCATATTTAATTGATGCTATGCACACGTTGTTTAATTAAAAGCAGCTCTGTTTTTAAATTTCTTCTTGCAGGGCCTTTGCCGGGGCAACCATCCATGATTTCTTTAACTGGCTCGCTGTGTTTGCCCTGTTGCCCATTGAAGTTATTTCTGGCTATCTTTACCATCTCACCAACGTTATAGTTGAGTCTTTTCATCTTGAAAGTGGTGAGGATGCCCCTGAGCTACTAAAAGTTATCACAGACCCCTTCACAAAGCTCATCATTGAGGTAAGCTCTTGCTCTCTTCAAGGAAGCTGCTTCCTTGCTTCACTCAAAATGCTCTGAATATGGGAGGGGGGCTCCCACTCACTTCTCTCTGTCCTCGGGGTAAATCTCATTAGTAGATGGAGTTTTCTTTTTATTCTTTTTCTGGGAGTAAACCCCCTTCTCCTTGTGGGGAAGCAGCTCCAGCATTAGAGATGGTCATGCAGGCTTTACGTGGTTGAGCTTCCAAAGGGAGTTATTTGAGTAAAGCTGGGCAGAAGTGTGTGAGACAAGTTGGAATAATACTATTTTTTTTACTTCTCTCTTTCTCTTTCTCTTTTTTTTTTTTTTTTTAAGCTTGATAAATCAGTCATAAATGCGATTGCTACAAACGATGAATCAGCGAAAAACAAAAGCCTGGTAAAGATTTGGTGTGTAACTGAAACCAACGTGGTGAGTATTACGATAAATTCATCGTCAGGCTCCTCAGGAAATATATTGCTGATCTCTTGCTGATGATCCTTATCATGGGATTGTGAAATTAGAGTTTTAAATAAGTATTTTTTTTTTTTCAGCAGAAAAAGAATGAAAACAATTTAATGTAGGTTTACTCCACTTAAAGCAAGGATGTCATACAAGGGGTGGGCTTGACCTGGTTGCTTTTGGTACTATGCAGGCCCTTGCTTATCAGAACTGGTGGTTTGGAGCCATGCCTTTCATATCCAAATGCCTTTAAACCCTGAGACTCCTACCGACTCCCTGAAGGTGGAAAAAATATGCAATATCGGCCAAAGAAAATACCTTTTTTCTGACCATTTATCTATTGATCTAACCAGCTTTAGTCTTCCGTGTGTTAGTGTGGCCCGGTGGCAGCTGGTTATTTGCAGCTCTCTTGGAAAACTGCCCTCAGAGAAAGTCTCTATGGGGCCAAATCCCATTGTTCTCCACCCAAACAACACTGCAGCTGGAAGGAGTCTGTTGCCCAAATTGACACCAAATGAGTATTTTGGTAGACTGTGGAGCTGAGTGTTTGCTTTGTGTTGTTCATCTAACTAACAAGTGGAGCATTAAATATCCCTTGGATCTCCGAGATGACTATTCTAACGAGACTCTTCTACCTGTTGGTATATAAGGTAATTCCTGAAGTCCCGAGGCAGAAGATACTTAAGGACACATAGTGGAGGTTAAAATTAAGCACTTGGGTTTTTAGAGGAGCCCAGATCCTATGGAATGATGGCCTCAATGGCCAGAAGACAAGGAACTACAGGGAAATTGTAGGCTGAGGGTTACATTTCCATATACACATTTTTTTACTGTGTTTGTCTATATTTTGGCTGTCTAACTACTGCCCAAGCATACGGTCATATTGCAAAAACACTTGGAACTCCTACAAGCTCGACTTGAACTTGGTGGGGGAAGAGGAAGATCTTTTAAATGATTCACATTCCTCGTGGGTTAAACTTGTTTCTGCCAAAAATGATTAAACAGACGTATGGCAGGGATAAATGCATGCAGAGCCCATATGTTTAAAGCGAAATGTAAGGATAAATATTTTGATCTAACGCAGCTGCTCGGAAACTCGGCTGTCTGAAAAAACATTCAGGATGGCAAGAAACAACATTGCGTTGTGTTTCTAGAGGCTGATGTGTCAGGGCAGGCTGGAGACCAGGCTCTCCCTGGAGATGTGAGGGGCACTGGATGGATCTCCCTGGAGGGGAATTGCGAATGTGGGTGTCCGCAGGCAGTGCCCAGCAAGAAAATGTGACCACTTTCCCCATTTCTGCAAAAGAGAATCACTCGATTGCGTCCTAAAGCTGCCTCCTGGGCAGCAGTGTGGTTCAGAGTCCCTTTGGCTGGTAACCCCTGTTGTGGGGAAGTACGGTTCAGTCAGCAAACTCTTCCTTAATCTGCCTGAGGACTTCTGGACCTAGTGTCAGGATGCAGTACATCTGGGCTGAAAGCTCTTATAAACAAGGTTTTATTGCGGCATAAATGGAAATCCAGGTTCAGCGGAGTAATGCTAATCATAGTGATTGTAATTAGCTCTCAGATAACATTCGAGCTTGAGAAAGAGAAGCAGTAGCTGCAGCTCTGTTTCTACAGGTAGGAAGATGGAGGAATGGAAGGGCAGCACGAGCAGCTTGGGCTCACCCAGCAGCAGAGTCTGCACGAGTAGGGTAGTATTCCGAGTCCCAGTCCTGTGCAGTCCTCACCAGGCCATTAATTGCAGTTAAGACAACAGTAAAGAGGTCTTTCTTCGACCCAAGGAAGCTGTGGAAAACGAATGTCACTGCCCCCCAGCTGCAGCCAGACATGAACATCTTCCCACAAACCCTGGCATCAGTAGTGAAGGTCCTGAGCTACTGATGACTTGGTGCTATGGTTCTTACAATGAAGAAGGTTTGGGGGATATTTTAATCTTTAAGTGTTGCATTGATTGACTTGAGTAATAGCAACAGCACAACCATTTATTTTAAAAATGCAAGAAATTTTGCCTTGCGGTTAATGTGGTGCCAGTTTTACAAATCCACCTTTAGTTGATGAATGCTTAGTTGCAGTAAAGACCTGGAACTTTGCATGAGTGCTTATTGAAGGGTTGTAGGTGACCAAGGTGTCTGCTTTGTCCGGCAACCTTTAGACGCTGCAAAATGTCACAATTCCACCTTCAGAAAACTGCACATCTCCTGACTTTTGCTGGACTGAAGGAAATACGACATGGACCCTCAAGAATGTAACTGAAACAAATTATATCAGTAAATGTAAGTAGTAGAACTATTTCTCCTCCGGTAGTATCTTTACAAATGTACATAGCTTTCTAAGGGTGTTAACAGACCATCTCAGGGGTATATCAAGAGGTACTCTCCTGTATATGGACCCAGTCAGAGCAGCCTGAGCTCTGTTCTAGCTATACAGCTGGAGTTACCAGCATCATCATGATATCTAGCTGCAGGTGGATCCCTTTCCATGCTCCCCGATATCAGTAAGTCAGGTCTTCAGTATCATGTCACCTTCACCGTTCAGGTGACTTGGATCTATAGTTACTTTGCTGCCATGGCTGCTTGGATATCTCCATCCCTATGCATGCCCCTCAGGATTTTCAGCAGCCCTTCTCAGCCACCTCTGGGAAGAGCTGACCCACAGTCTGGCTCGGAGCACCCCAAAATTTCCTCATGCTTTTGTATTGACCCCACTTGCACAGGGTCACCCAGCTCCTGCCTGCCCCGCAGGGGTTCCCCATGTGTATTTTATAAGCATTCCCATACAAGAGCTCCCCTTACCCTCCCTCAGACATGGCTTTTGTGGAGCAAGAGAGGTGGCTTTTTCACTTGATGCATCACCCCCTCAAGCTGTGGGTGCTTTGGTCCCATTTTCTTAGGGGCATGCATGAAAACCAGAGCTGGGCTTGGGATCAGGAGCAAAAATGTAGCGAGGCCAATTCGTTTGCCCTTTTCTTTTTCAGGCCGGCATCTCTTTGCAGATTCAGACCTTCCCGATCTTGGCATCGGTCTCATCCTTCTGGCTTTGTCCCTGCTTGTTCTGTGCTCCTGTTTGGTGATGATCGTTAAGCTGTTAAACTCTGTGCTTAAAGGACAAGTGGCGAGTGTTATCAAGAAGACAATCAACACCGGTAATTATCTGCTTTTCCTGAAGATTGTTTTTAGGAATGACAAGGACACCGAGCACATTTATTGATATCCCCTTTTCTGGCAGATATTATAGAACAGTTTAAAGAAAACTGTATTAAGCCAAAATCGCTCCCACCCCAACATTTTTCCTCCTCAACATGTTATTTTCTTTCTTTTAAGAAATCTATTAGCAAACTGCTTGCTTGTGATCTGCAGCAGATTAACAGCAACAGAGACCAAAGTCCAGGCTCTGTTTCTTGATGTATAATCATTAGCTGTTAGAAATGTAACGTTCCCATCCTGAAAAGATAGCGCTGAAGTGCTGAGACTGTGATTGCTGGCTCTGGCACAGGGCCTGCATGTTTCTTCTAAAGTTAGTTGGAAAAAAAAAAAAAATTTGTAGTGATTAAAGATCTAATTTCCTTTGCTTGCCCTGTTCCACTCCTTAACCCTCTCTTCAGTAAGATAAGGCAACCCTTAGTAGTGGCGCTTTTTGTCCTTCCTTGTGTTCTCCAGCTGTTTTTTCAGCCTGGTTCCATTGTGTGCAAGTGTATTTGTTTTGTTTTGTTTTGTTTTTCACTTTGCTGCTTTGTCTTCATCCTCCCTTGAATGGAGAGGTTACAGCCTGTTGCAGGGAAAAACAGTCCCAGCATGTGTCTGGTTGTGGTTGAAGAGAGGGCTGAAGAAATTCTTTCCTGTGAGGGTGGTGAGACACTGGAACAGGTTGCCCAGAGAAGCTGTGGATGCCCCATCCCTGGAGGGGTTCAAGGCCAGGCTGGATGGGGCTTTGAGCAACCTGCTCTAGTGGGAGGTGTCCCTGCCCAGGGCAGGGGGTTGGAAGTTGGTGATCTTTAAGGTCCCTTCCAACCTGAACCATTCTATAAAATGGGGGAGGCAACAAAGTGGTCCCCATGTTATCTTCTCTTCTCCTGGGCAAAAAGCATTGTCTGAATCAAAAACGAGGGGCAGAAAGTAATCAGCTGCCAGTTACTGCTCATTTGTGATCTTCTCTGTCTTCCTCTGTGTATTCCCAACTGATTAAATCCTGACTCCTTGTCTCACTCGTAAATCGGCAGACTACAGGGGACCATTGTGCCTAAGTTTCTCTAATCAGTGTGATTAGCTTTTCTTTGCAAGCATTAACAAGTGAATTTTTAGGAGATGCTCTGCTTGAAACTGGTTAGAACAACCAACCTGATTTTCTGAGGATGTTCTTCAGAGCTTTCTGAAGATCCGATTCATGCAGTGGGTGCCTGGTTGCCAAAACCACGGCGCTCAAGACACCTAGAAGGTGTTGTGTTGACCTTTGTAGAAACATTTCTCGCACCTAATTGTATTACAACATAAATGTTATCCCTGGTCAGGACAAATGACTACCTTGTCTAGTACCCATTTCAAAGTGTAGTAGTATTTCCAGTGCGGTAGGCTGGAGAAGGAGTATGGCGAACAGGGTAAATTGAAGCAGTAGAACCGACTCTGACTCAAAATCATTGTGTAAGAAACAATATGCAAACAATATATCTGCAATTGAAATGCTTAATAGTCTTTTGACTGCTGTGTTACTGTTCCATAGACTGTTCTGTTTTCCTAAAGACAATGTTCTCCCTCTCTTTTTTTTAGATTTCCCATTTCCTTTTACCTGGCTGGCTGGGTACCTGGCTATGCTGGCAGGGGCTGGTATGACCTTCGTCGTCCAAAGTAGTTCTGTTTTCACGTCTGCTATTACACCCCTTGTTGGTAAGTTGTCCATACAGTATTCTTTATCCCCAAGTTTTATCTTCTCCATCACTCTGAAACCACTCAATCCTGTTTCTTTTCTCCTAGGCATTGGTGTTATAAGCATCGAGCGCTCTTATCCCCTCACCTTAGGAGCCAACATTGGCACAACCACAACAGCTATACTCGCGGCTTTAGCAAGTCCCGGGAGTACATTAAAATACTCATTACAGGTCAGTAGAAACCAATGCTTCCTTGACTTCATTTAGAAGTTGCAACTTTTCTGAAGAAAAACCTGATCAAATCGGCTCTGATGCAACTATGCCATGGGTCTTGCGCCTGATTTTGTGTGTGCTATTAGTGACAGCTCATTCATTTCAACTACTAGAGCAAAAAGCTTGTATTAAACATATACAGAATGTCAATATATAGTAAAATCTTGCTTTCGTTGGGCTTGATCTGACTGAATTAATTCTGAACCGAGACAGGGTGGAGCATGGGACTTGTGCAGCTTGGAATTCAGTGCCCACATCTCTGACAACCTTCTTAGGTAGTCTGCTACTAATTAGGGTTACTAATTTGTGTAAGTTCCCTCCTCTGGATGTACAGGGACTCCTGTAGCCTAAGTGGAGGCTGTACTACCCAAGCTGTCTACCTACCTGAGGCTGCAGTGAGCATCGTGGCATCTATTTTCTTATTGTAAATCTAATCTAAGTGGGTTTTATTGAATTCCTTCTTGCCTCAGACTATTTGAAAAGTAGGCAGCCTGGCTTTGGGCTCCCATTTACCACCCAGTAAAGAACATTCCAGGCAGAAGATAACATTTGAACGAACCCTCTACATCAAAGGGTGAAAAGATAATGAAGTTTTCTTTGTGAATAGGATGAACGTTTTTTTCACTAGCCACAATAAATTAAGAAAATTACAGAAGTCATTTTATTGTCCTCAGGCAAGATAGAACAGATGTAATCATGAGAAGATAGTATCTTGACCAAGCTCAGATTTCATGATAGCTTGCTGTTTTTGTAATGTACTTTAGAAATAAAACCCTGTACTTTCATGTTTACTTTAGGTTGATAACAGTTATAGAATGAGAATAAGACAAAGTGAGCAGGGAACGTAATGTTTTGTTCAGTATATGCTTATTTTGTCTAAACAACTTCTGAAATCTTTAGCAAGTAGGTGTCTCTTCACACTCATTTTTTAAAAACAATTTTGAAGTATGTGAATCAAATTATTATAAAAGATCTAGGCGAAGTCACATTCCAGGAGTCTCCTCAGTGTCCTATAAACTCTTAGCTAATTTTTGGAAAATCCGAATTTGTACCATTAGCAATTTCTCAATAGCCTGCATGCAATATCTAATTTACACTTCCCATCTTTTAATTGAAAACTTATGCATGCAGAACCCAATAATGAACCGTTCTGATGTAGTTCTCATGCCTTACTAACAACAGGACTGTTTCCCGACAGCTGCTTGGTTTGTTGTCTTTATTTCTGATGGGCTCCATTTCTTGCAGTAGAAATCTGCATTTTCAGACTTCTCCATCTGCGGGGAGGCGTGTCAACCCTTCTAGGTTTGCCTTGTGTCCAAATGCTGTCCCCTCTTTGTAGGCAGTGATCTTTACAGTGTGTGAGGTATTGCCGAGTCCTTGCTTCATGCTAGGAAAGCCCTTGCCGTGAAATAGCCTGAAAGACAGGAAAAAACAGTGGGAAGAAAAGGAAGAGCCTTAGTACTGCTGGAATTTATTGTCCTGGGGGTAGGAGGATTTAAAGGTCTTTTGGTTAATGAACTTCTCAAATGTTTTTGCTTTCAGATTGCCCTGTGCCACTTTTTCTTCAATATCTCTGGGATTATTCTGTTTTACCCGCTGCCTTTTACCCGGCTGCCAATCCGCATGGCCAAGACCTTGGGAAACATAACAGCCCAGTACAGATGGTTTGCTATATTTTATCTTCTCGTCTGCTTCTTTCTTTTGCCTTTGTTTGTATTTGGGCTGTCCCTGGCAGGCTGGCCAGTCCTTTTGGGTGTTTGCCTTCCACTGTTTGCTCTTTTTATTGCTGTGATTGTCATTAACATTATGCAGAAGAGGCGACCGCATTCACTGCCTGAGAAGCTCCAAAACTGGGATTTCCTCCCCGTCTGGATGCACTCCCTAGAGCCCTGGGACAATATAATTATGTCTTCGCTTGCCTTTTGTGGGAAGCACTGCTGCGGCTTCTGCAAGTGCTGCAAAGTCAAAGCAGAGGAGGAGGGTGCCAAAGACAAGCAGCTAAAAACTATGGAGGTTTATGAAAACACCATTGCGATGGCTGATGAAGACAGAGGTGGAAGAAGGGCACCAGCCGTAGCTTGCGTTGAGAAAACAGGCACCAACAACACGGCCTTATAGTAGCGGATCAACCCACGTTAGCAGAGATACAGCATAGGACAGTCAGGCTCTTGAAAACCACCTTGGACAATGCACTGAGGACAGAGTGAACATTTTGTTAGGTTCAAAGCGGCCATCGATATATCACTCATCAAGGAATGGAGTCGAACAAGCTTGACAGAGTCCCTAGAAAATCTATGATCAGTCGAAAAGCTGATGGCAGATTTGCTTACAGAGGATCTACTATGCAGTATCTTCATCCCACGCTATCAGTAGCAAACAAAAGAAATCCTGATGTAGTCCCACGAAGAGAGGGACGAAAGGAGTGATGATCAATTCAAACTTAATTAAAAACCAAACAAACAATGCATTTGTAGAACAGCCTTCCTGACCTACTGCCTTATTCAGTGGAAGTTACTTTATAATACCTAAAAAGCTCTGGAAATGAGGAGAGGAAAAAAAAAAAAAAGCGAATCCTAATGTTTTCATTGGCCTCTTTGCAGTGGTCAAAATGGAAAATAGTAGTTTTCCCAGTACAGGCAAAAATCTATTTTATGTGTGTGAATGAAACCAAAATGCTGGGACATTTTTCAGAAGCTCTGGGAGTCCTGCTCTGGCATAAGGGTATGTATAAGCCCATTTTGAGCCCTCTCTGTCTCCTTTAACAACGAGGACAGGACTTAAAATCTTTTATTATCTCAAGCTAAAGGCCATAAAAGTAATTGCTGATCCCTCTGCCTGCTGAAGGTTAAGCATTGGGTTTGGAGACACTGAGTAGCTACCAAAGGGCTGGATGGACTCAGGATGTGGTTGTGCAGCTATTCTTCTCTCTCTAGATGGTCCTCCCCAGTCCTGTTCACCATGTAACCCCTCGGTCAGAGGAATGGGGCAGGAGGGAGGGCAAGTGACCAGCGCAGGGGAGGATACAGCCACCCACGCCTGGACTGACACCAGGAGATCTGTGCCCAACTGTGGCTCCCTTTGGCTGAGCCACAAAATGACCCTTCAGAGTAATGGTGGAGACTGCCTTTAGAGCCTCAAAAGAGGGAACCTGGAGAGAGCAGCTTGTGGCTAGTGTGGGACATATGGCAACGTTCACTGGAGGGAAAGGAGTGTTCACTCTGCACCATCACGTTGTGCTCGGAACCACCCTCCTTGGGAATAATGTGAATTTTACTGGCAATCGTATGTAGCAACCCAAACCCCAAATGAAATCCATAGGAAGCGTAGTCACTACCGTGTGTAGTCAATCCGTAGGGAGTGTAGCACTTGGTGGGAAGCCGCTTGTGCTCAATTCTTACCCTTACTGATGTTTCAGTAAATGCTCATGAGGTTGCCCCAAATCATGGGCTGACAAAAGGCATAATTTCAATGCTGGAAAAAGAGCATTTCAAAGACATGCTGATTACTTCTGCTGGCCTTCAACAGCTTAGATACCAGTGAGTATGGCATAATATCTGAAGTCCAACCACTAACGTTAAAAAAAAAATAATTAGGTGGCTGAATATAGGCCAAGTGTTGGTTTAAGCCAGTTTTCATGGCTGAGTCGTAGATTAAATTTGTAATGGAAATGCTGAGAAGACCCCTAGTTTAACGTAGCCACTCAGTGATGTTGAAACACATTTACTCCTCAACAGTTGTTTGTTTCCTGCAGAGCTCTGGAATCCAGTAGGTTGAACTTGGCTATCAGGTAAACATATACATTTTAGAATTGAAAATTGGTTTTAATTTACTTTTTTAAGCTGACATTTCACCCGGCAAACTACATTGCTGAAAAATGTGCTTGCAAATTCCATTCATACTGAGATTCCAACCGTTTCTGTAATTGTGAGCCAGTGACAAAATGCTTAGGATCAGAGTGAATTTCCAAAAGCATCTAGTTTTGGTATAGTTCTGCTCTTTCGGGGTTTAGTAGCAGCGAGCAGAGTTATGACAAACTATTCTTTTAGAAATTATTTTCCTTTTCCTTCCTATAGTTGAAATAGAATTTTGTCAGCATCTCATTTTTAAAGTGAAATTCTGATATCTTCAGTAATTCTTCATTTTATTCTCACAATTCTGGATGCTTCCAGAATTTATTTCTTTAAATCCCAGCATATGAATCCCATGATCTGTTTCTTTGGGAAAAATATGGCAAATATATCCAGAGTTCTTTCCAAGTTACCTCAACTTTCCATTGACCACCATTGAAACAGGAACCATTTTAATCTCCTTTTACTCGCTTCTTAAACAACGTGCACCTGGTTCTGCGTCTTGAGGTAAAACCATCAAGTGCAGTGATAATAACTGTGGGAAAGCAGTTCTTACAAAAGAATCAGGGTAATAATTAATCAGTATAAAGTACTTTATCAGTACTTTATGGTTCCTCATTGTAACATTTCCCCTATGATCTATGCAGTTCTTACTCTCCTCTCTCCTTCCTCCAGGCAATATTGGGCTATTGTTTTAGGCAGATTCTGACAAAGATTTCTGTTTAACACTTGAGAGCACAACGTGTCCTGGCATATTTCTCCCCCCGCCCCCTCTCTTACCAAAAGATATTTACACTTTATTTATAATTATTTGAGTGTACAGAATTTTTCGTAAGTTATACAGAAAAAGGCTCGTGATCGTGTTATATATTACATATTTGAAAACTACGCAATGTTTATCTATAAAAATGTAAAAAGGAACTACTGTATATTTTGTAATATAACTTTTCAAATCGTTTGTAACTGTGTATGCTGCGTATTATGGAGGCTGTTGGCTCCATCAATGGGTTACTTGAAGATTGTTAGCAATGCAGAGACAGATTTCTCGAAGTAAGGATGAAAAACACCTACACACTTTCATAATATGGCTTAATGCACAAGGATATAAAACTCTACTTTTCTAAAAGTTTTGAATTTTTCTGTAATGAGGAATTTTGGAAAGACAAAGGTTTCTATAATACTTTTTTAAACTCTTAAACACTGTACCTTTTAACTGTTTTGAGGACAATACATGGCTTTATACTTTGTCATGAATATTCATCTTGTCTTGTCCTCGTGCATAGAATGTAAAAATAAAGAGAAGTTTTAAAAAAATAAGATCTTTTCACAATATCTGTTTATATACATATCACAGAAGCTTGCAGAAAAATAAGTATGCGGACAAGTTCTAGTCTGAGCTGATGCATTGTACAAGAAATGAGGTAAGAAACCACCGCAGGCCTCTGTGTCCAACATTTTCACAGGAGGGAGAGATTTTCATATGAAGGAAAATAAAACCAATCGCTCCCTGCAATTGTGTAGGTCAAGATATTTTCTGGCGGGGTTCTGCAGACTTGTCCTCAGCAAAGGTAAGCATGGGAGAGAGAAGCCTGTTTTAACAACAGGATGCATGATGAGTTATAGCAAATTATTGCGCTAGGCTCAGATTTCTCCCTTCTACATGAAAGATGGCCAACAGAGTGTTTACAAAATGCTTCTTGTATCCCATGACCTGAGCGATGTCTAGTTTATAAGAGGCCAAAAGTAGCCATCTTGCTCTTTTTTTTTTTTTTAACTTAAAATTAAGCAGATGGAGAGAAATAAAAAGCACTCCTTAAACACCTTAAAGATTATTAAAAAGGGTCATTAGACTTCCTAACTATAAGCTCAACAGTAGCTGAGGAACCAGCCCCAAAAGCACCTGTTATTCCCAACGACACCGTATTTTGGTGAAATGAAGATAACAGAAGTATTTCTTAGAAGGCAAATCAAAGCCCATCCAGGAAAGACGCGCAGGTTGTGCCATCCATCCCACCGTTTCCACACTCTCCGCAGAGTTACCCAGGGCTAAGTTTCGCAGTGCCTGCAGGTATTTAACAGCAGATATGTCATGAAGTGCTGCACTAATGGGAAATCTTTGGATCTTTTTAGTCTGGAGAAAAGAAGGCTGAGGGTGGATCTGATCACTGCCACCTTAAAGGGTGGGTGTCAAGAGGATGGGGCCAATCTTTTTTCAGTGGTGCCCAGTGACAGGACAGGGGGGAAAGGGCACAAACTTGAATGTAGGAAGTTCCATCTAAACATGTGGAGGAAATTCTTCACTTTAAGGGTGGCAGAGCCCTGGAAGAGGCTGCCCAGAGAGGTGTGGAGTCTCCATCTCTGGAGACATTCAAAACCCGCCTGGACGTGTTCCTGTGCAACCTGCTCTGGGTGGACCTGCTCTGGCAGGGGGTTGGACTAGATGATCTCCAGAGGTCCCTTCCAATCCCATATCATTCTGTGATTCTGTGAAAAAGTTCAATAATGCTAATTGCCTCGTTGCTCCTGTGACTGGTCTGAGACCTCTTCCTCTCTGCTTGCGATTTAACCATGCTGTCCATGGCTTCTTCTGGTGCTCCTCTGCTTTTATACCCTCTGTTGAAGTTTCACCTTCACTCCCCACAGTTTCAAATTCTTGATGACACTGCATCTAACTGCTCCAGGCCTACCACCATGAGGGGTTCTCATTAGTCAGAAACGCAGGTTAATTGCTTCAGCATCTCTTTCCTCAGCTTGCCACGTAGTGGCGTGCACCCAAGCAGGTCCCCAAAGAGCTGCTGGCCATGCCACCAAGACAGGCTGTTCTTTGATTTACAGGAAATCATTTGTGGGTGCAGACTGGTGGGGTACCACTGGCAGTAGCTTAACCAACACACAAGAGCAAAGGATCTGACCCACTCAGTTAAAACCGAATAGTGAGTGGGACTGAGCAAAAATCCGCTATTTCAAAAGCTGTGTAAGGGAGAATACACTCTGTACGGATACCAGGGAATGCCGGGCCACGCTCCAGTTGCATCATTTCAATGGGCTGTGCTTCCATGCAAGCGCTTTATCTGCATTCGGGTGTTTTTTTCTCCAGCTAATGGCCAGTCCTGGTGTTGCCACATGCCAAAGGCGTGACTTTACACGTACATTACTCTATGTGTAAACCCACTCATGATATTTTTACAGTGAATACTCCGTAGTTCTTAGTCCCTTTATTACAATTCTACTACAAGGGAAACACGTGAGAGAGCTGAGTGTTTACTCTGCATATTGGATGGTAATTATACTGTTTTTCATTGAGCTGTGCCTAAGCAGGTTTCCCATAACAGCTGAGATCCGAGTGTTTCAACAAGATGGAGAAACCTAGCATTAAAATGTGACAAACATTCCGTCTTACTCAGCACCTGATGAAATTCCCTAATTGCCATTTACACTTTTGGGGTGTATCAATCTTTTTACACTGCTCAGCCTCTAAGGACACATTACGGCGGCATAAACAATCAGGGTAATTACAGGAGAAGATATTTTGCAACCAACACCACGGTTGACAGATTGAGGGTTTTTTTTACACAATGCAAAAAGCATAAATTATAGGGCATGCAAACAATTTGTGGACCACATGCTGCCCTTGGTTAGGCAACATGCAACCGTAATTGACATGAGGAAAATCGGTGCACGTGTGAAGTAGGGTAGCATTAAGCTCTATTTTAACTGACTAATGCAATGGCCTCGGGCACTGGATCTCAGATGGTTGCCAGCAGAAGGCTAGCTCTGGCGTTGCTGTATAATCCAAACAGATGGTATTGACTCTTGCTTGTTGCTTCCAGCTGTTATATTGTCTGAAAGGATATTTGTAAAGGTATCTATCTGGTACAGGTTGTAACAGGTTGCCCGGAGAAGCTGTGGCTGCCCCATCCTTGGAGGTGTTCAAGGCCAGGCTGGATGGGGCTTTGAGCAACCTGGTCTGGTGGGAGGTGTCCCTGCCCATGGCAGGGGGGTTGGAACTGGATGATCTTTAAGCTCCCTTCCAACTCTAACCATTCTATGATTCTATGAACGTAGTTTCTCTGTCTTCCTCAAAGACTGTGCTAGAACACAGTTCAAACCCTCCCTGGCAGAGTATGGAGGACCATATGGCTACTCCTACTCTCTTGGTGCAGAGCATCCTTTGGCCCATACTTGAGGAACAGGTGTGACATGAAGACATTTCTGGTGAAAATGGCAGCACAATGGCTCAGGTCATGGGCTCGTATGTTGCAAGTTGAAAGAAACTTAGAAGGTCTAAGTATGTCCTGGGGAAATCTGCTTAGCCTAGCCGCTGCCTTTGGGCAGGCTGGGCATGTCCTCACCACCCTCAGAGCCGCTGACATCTCTCTCATGGAAAGGAGCAGGAAAAATCCCAAACAGCTCATTGTGACTCAGGTGGGATCTCATCTCTGCTTTCAGTCCTGTGTGCTTGGGGCAGCTCTTCTCCCTTCCCCTCAAACATACTGGTGCTGCTGAACCAAACAACCCCCAAGATGATGTTCACTCAGCTTGGGAAAAATAGAGGCAGGAATGATTCCCCCTCATTGCAAACCTGGGGTGCTGGGGGCGGAGGAACCACAGGCAGAGCAGGAGCGGGGCTGGAGGAACAGAGCTCCAAAACAGGGCAGGACTTCTGAGGCTCGGATGAGGTGAAATTGATACTGGGCCCAGGTGACAGGTTGGACCAGGCAGTTAAATGACTGAACGTACATCACAGCAGGAAGAGATCAGTTTGGATTCATCATCAGCAATTTCAACAGCAGCTTGAAATGCAGGGAAAGGAATCCATTTTACTTCCTTTGGAGTGAAACAAAACACTTGGTGAGCACAGAGAGACATCCTCAACCCAGGCTCATGGAGCTGGCAGTCCTTCTCTAGATACCTCATGGTCATGGATGCGATGGAGCACCTCCTGGTTAGGTGACCACCAGCCACGCATTCACAGTCTCAACAAAGCCCTCAACTGAGTGGACTCATAGAATTTGCCAAGGTTGCTGAGGAGAGAAAGCAGCCCAGTGTTCAGGGTACCCCGTCACAGGGCTTCATCTTGGGTGCTGCCTGGGGAGGGATAGAGGAGACCTCTCTCCCTCTGCAGGGTGGCAGATGATGGTGCTGATGTGTTGGGTGCAAGCACCAATGACTGTAAAGCTGAGCTATATACAGCTGAGAAACAACACTGTTGAAATCCGTAGCTGAGAAATAGTCAGACAGATTAATTGTGGGGGTCATTAAAGGCCATTGTGAGCCCCTCCAGAGAATGAGAAGTCTGGTTCCTGGTGAATTTGGAGATTTTGCTTGTTAAGTCCTCTTCTACTGTTGCAACTGATTGTCTTGTGGCGGATATGATTATTGGTTGAGAGCAGCAGGAACACTCCTCCTCTGTTGGTAAAACTAACTTCTTCCCAAGCCATTTCAGAGCCGCCCCTCTTGGATGTGAGTCAGGGAGGCATAAGCCCTGAGAGGTAACTTTTAAAGCTGTTAAGATGTCTCTCTCAGACACGTGTAACAGACGACAGGGCTGAATCACAGCACTCTGCAGTCTAGTGTAGAGCTCTGGGGCTTTCTCACGTCCTGTGAGCTTGTGCTGTGGGGGGGAAGACCTGTCACGCCATGCTGGGAGGAATGTTTAAAGCTACGTTCAGCCATTGTCACTCTTAATGGATCATATGCTTCAGGACACACCACAGGGTAATTTATAGACAACATCACAGGAGGTGTGCTGGGTCAAAAAGCTGAGTTGGTGAGAGCTGGAAGGATAACTTGGCCGGAGCATCCACAAAGGCAAAGGGTACCCCCTGTTGTGTGTTAGAGCATTCGTAGGGTAGTAAAGAATCGGGAGATACGGCAGGATGCAATGTCCAGGTATGTTCTTCTGGGGCTGTCCACATACTCACTTCACCAGCACGGTGGGGCTGTGGGGTCTCAAGGACACCCTGGTTTCCAGGGGTTTGGCCACTGGGACTCAGGGCTTGGGGCTGGCTCAGGCACGGGGCAGCCCACAGATGGAGCTCAGTGGGGGCTCCCCCATATTTTGCTCAGGACCAGATTTAAGCCAAAATGTCAGATAGATCAGTTTTGTGAAATGCCTTGTTCCTCACTGGAGAGTGAACACTTGGTGCTTGCACATCAAAATTAGCATTAAAAAGGTTTAGCAGCCTTTTAAAAGATGACAAGGGAGACTGAAGGGCAGAATTCCTTCAGCGTATGTACAGCATCTTCAACACAGCAGACTGTGGTTAATGGAAAACATCACAGTGCTGAGGATAAGTTTCGTATCCGATCAGTAGAAAGGGTCATTTCAGCACCATCTCTTGAAATGTCCCGGCAATTCTCCTAGAAGAAAATCCCAGAGGGATTTTAAATTGCTTCACCTGGGCCAGGTACCTCCATCACCTCAGGAACAGGCACAGGAACCTCTGCAGGGCACAGCTTTCCAAGTGTGCCTCTGCCCGAACGCGCATGTTGTACCATAGGCGTTTCCTCATCTTAGGTCTGCCAAGGACTAGTAGGATAATTGGTGCTGTGTAAGAGATTGCAAGTAGCTGTAATTTTTTAATTTTATTTTTTTTTTTAATATCCACATGTATTTCACGTGGAAGTTTCCACATGAAATTTCAACTGAGCAAATGAAGCAGAAATGGAAAATAATACATGAACACTCAAAAATTTTACCTAGTATCTATTGGGTTATAAATTGACACCATTCAAGATGTACTGGGGAATTTCCCCCCCCCCCAAAATCTTCAAGCAGCTTTTGAGCTTAGAAAAGACAGGGGAAAAACCACCCCAAAGAGACAAAATATCTCAACTAGCGAGATCAGGGCTCCTGGGGCACAGCTGGTGATGCTTTAAAGCAAAAAGGAGTGATAGGAAACAGCTGAGAAGTGACTGAAGAAGAAAAACCTTGTTATGGGCAGTCAGCTTCTGGTGTAAGGGTATGAGCCAGAAACTGGTATGTATTTAGGTGTCTGAAGATTAGCTCACGGCAGGCAAAGATGGTCTTGGAGACATCTAGTCTAAGACTGTGGCTGTTAGGAGGTAAGTGTTTCATTTTTTTTATCATTTAGCTCGAGTTAGTTGGTCTGAAGCCTTTGTGCTGTACCAGGAGGGAAGGAGGTTTCTACTCAGAGTGAGTGTTTTCTTGAAGCAGAGGAGGTTTGGGGGAAGGGGAGGGTGCTTTTGCTCGGGCACATCAGCGGTGCTCTGAAAGATGTGTTTGTTGAGGGTCTCTTCCTTGATTTTTATTGTAGGAGTGTTGTTAATTTCTTCCCTTCCCTGGTCGGGGGCTAATTTCTGTGAAGGTTTTACATACAAACAAAACTTGTAATTCTGTCTGCTAGCTGTGTGGTGGACGCGATGGATAAACATTAACTAAGACTTTATCCTATCCCTAGGAGAGGAAAAACAAGTAGGATGATAGACATCTATAGGTACTTATGGTTCATTGTTGCTATAATATTTTAGAAGAGATGGATTGGATTTCTGCACTTCGGGTGCTTCTAAATACAGAGCAGAATGCTTGCCTCCGAAGAGAGCTTGAACTTTTTGTTGTGGGGGAAAAAGAAGCATAAAATGTGGCTATTGCTGGTTACCATCACTAGGTGACGCAGCCAATTTATCTAAAAGACTGTTGCAGGAACTGAAGTGCTGAGAGTTGTGGCTGGGGATGGACGGGGAAACCGCTTCTCCGGAAAAATGGCATGTGAAGGATCTGCTGGCAGATGCAAGGCGCACACAGCGCCCGGGTGATGGGGGAGACAGGACGTGGTGGTGAGGAGAGGTATTAGCAAGGAGCACCTGGGAATAAAGAGCATGACTCCAGTGTCTATTCCTTAGCTGCCTGCTGTCTTTGCTGGGGATAGGCTGAGCCAGTTTTAGTTGATGGTCCCGAGCAGACCCAGATCATGGGATGCCAGAAGAGATCTGAACTAAACAGTGGTTCCTCTAGGTCTCTGAGTCAATAAAAAGCAATGGAAATTGAACCAGCCTTCTAGCTGTGATAAAATGCTTAAAAAGGACGTGGCTTTCTCAGCTGTGAAGCGATTAAGAGGGAGTGCTGGTTTCTCCGACGGATTGAAATGGACGTGACCCTTAACTGAGGCTGCAAAGCAGTCTCTAAAACCCAGTTTAGACACTCTCTGCCTGGGTGAAACTCTGAATGGATTGGGCTGGGGGTGTGCAGGGCTGATGGCTGGCAGGGCAGCCCACCAGCAGACCAGGAAAACTGCTGGATAACAGGGATGCCAGTAAATGGAAAGAAAAAACAAAGGAAGTACTTTGTTGACAGGAGACTAGGCCAGGTTCTGACCAAATCATTTGATAATCAGATGGTCGCTTACAGAAACTACTGTTGTAAACATATTATACACAGATAGCACAAACTTATCACACAGATAAACGGGCAGAAAATATTACTGTAGCAAAGGATATTCTGGAGGATCATAACCTGTTATTTATTACCTGAAAGTCTTCTCACTAAAAACGTCTGCAGTATACTGGGTTACAGAAACAAAACGGAGTTGATGAACACTACCTAGTAGTTAATTCAAGTTTGTGAGACAATACAATGTTTAATAACAGCAAGAGTCCCACCTGTTTTGCTTTAGCTTGAATCCCTGTCCTGGAAGGAAAGCTGAAGCACCACAACTTTTGGCATTGCACTGCTTAGCTGAGAGAGGAACCACCATGTGGCGTGGGAAGCCATCCGTGGGAGAGGACGATGAGGTGAGGGTTAGTGAGATGTGGTGCTGAGATCCAGCCTTGTGATGGGCAGGTAGTACCGGAGCTGCAGGGGGCATGGCAATACTGTGTGTGTGGATTGTCATCTCCATGATGATGTGAGGTGGCAATACTGGGTGTCTCCAACCTAGGGCTGGCTCAATACCTCTAAGCTGAAGAGATAGGAATTTAGAATCATATCATAGAATGGTTTGGGTTGGAAAGGGACCTTAAAGATCATCGAGTTCCAACCCCCCTGCCATGGGCAGGGACACCTCCCACTAGAGCAGGTTGCTCAAAGCCCCATGCAGCCTGGCCTTGAACACCTCCAGGGATGGGGCATCCACAGCTTCTCTGGGCAACCTGTTCCAGGGTCTCACCACCCTCACAGGAAAGAATTTCTTCCTACTATCTCATCTAAATCTCCCCTCTTTCAGTTTAAAACCATCACTCCTCATCCTATGGCTCCACTCCCTGATCAAGAGTCCCTCCCCATCTCTCCTGTAGTCTCCTTTAGGGACTGGAAGGGACTCTAAGGTCTCTCTGGAGCCTTCTCTTCTCCAGGCTGAACAACCCCAACTCTCTCAGCCTGTCCTCATAGGAGAGATTGACCTTCTAAGGAACCTGAAGGCAGTAAGTCCATGGGACATGATGAAATCCATCATTTGGATTGCTGAATTGGGAGCTATTAGTGTAACAGGCAGGTGGTGGCTGCTTTTTTTCATGTTAGTCTTTTGGGAAAAACATTAGGTGCATGTGTCCCAGCTCAGGCCCCATCAAATAAAGAAAACCCTCAGAAACTAAACCCCAAAACCAAACCCCAAAAGATGGGGGAGTCATCCTGCTGTGTCCATGTGTGATTCTTGGACATGCAGGGCACTGGGACACCTTGACATGGACAGGTTTTTGTCATTTACCATAACCTGTAAAGAAGCTGTAATCGAAGCTATTCAGAAAGAAGTACCATAAATATCTCTGAGTTTTGAGCTCCTTATTGCTGTTTCTCTGAGTCTGAAAGGGTGCTGGAGAAAATTAGGCAAAAATAAGGTATTTCAGATGCATTTGGGGGCTTATAACTGCAGACATCAATAAAAATTAGGTGTCTAAAATCCAGCTTGTAAGGCAGGAGAAGGCTTGGGCTGAGAATGTTACTATTCTGAATTAAAAATCAAGTACCTGAGTGTTACCTTTGTGTAGAAGAAACTTAGAATTATTAATTTTTTAATTAAGAACAGATCCCAAATTTGTCCTCTAACTCCTGAACGCTCACATGTGCTGAGGCTCGTGAGCCTTTCTCCCATGGCCTTTGAATAGGAAAAAATATTCCTGTAAAGGCTGATATTTACAGTCAGGTCTAGCAGAGTAATTCGGTTTTCTGCCATAAAACACAAGGACAGTCACGTGAGGTTTCTTTCTATGGTGAGGGGAACTTCTCAGGAGCACTCTGTTTTATTTGCGTGGTGGTATAAAGTCCAGCCTTTTTGCAACAATAACCCATTTCTATCAGAAACTGTCCTGCTGAACACGTACAATATTTCATCTGGAAGTCAAATGTCCAAGGAAACAATCTAATTCATTGCCTTTATTTTTTTTTTTTATTTTTTCTTTTTTTATTGGTGAGACATAAATCCTGAGGACACGCTCTTATGTTTGCCTCTAGCAAGCAGAAGCCTTGGAGGAGGGCACTGTGAGAGTGACTCAGTCTTCTTAATCTGATGGAGGTAAAATACACTTGTCTTGCAGTGTGGATTATGCACCTCACGAATTTATTTCACCTGTACCAATAAATGTGTGTCTGTATTTATCAGAGAGCTGCGGTAAAGACGCAGGGAAATGCTCTTTTTTTTTTTTTTTTCCTTCTTTTTTTTTTCCCCCTGTATAAAAGAGTGATGGGGACTGTAGAAGGCCTTGGAAGACTCTCAGGACTCCAGTGGTTGTGGTGTTTGGGGTGTTTTGTGTGTGTGTGTGTCCTTCTCCCTTCTTCTTTTTCCCTTACTTCAGTTTATTCACAGCCAAACAAAAAATGGCTTTCTTTTTCAGGTGGCCTCAATTGAGATAAATATCTAAGAGCTTTTAGGTGAATCATTCTTCAGTTAAGTAGCACCGATACTATGCATCTTCAAAAGTCGTATCTTATAAGATGAACTTGTCTTTGTCCTAGGAGTGTAGTTAACACTAGCACAACCTTGTAAATATTTCAGAGAAAATCCTTTTACTGGATTCAGTGAAAGAATCGATTGTATGTACCTTTACGTATTTGCAGTAGGGGCCTTTATTAAATGCAGCCTCCCATCTTCAGCCCTTCACATAGTTCTGGAATAATTTAAGGCAGGTACACAAAGCGGCAGGTAGGTATCTGAGTTTCTGCTGTCATCTGCGAGTGGTGGTGGGGTAGGTGGGTGCCTGGGGAATTTATCTGTTACGGGTTTTATAGGCAGACTTAACGACTGTAAGAATTATTTCAGCTGAAAGAGGGTTTTTATTTTATGCCCATACCCTTAACAAGCATTTAATGCATCACAAGAGAACCTAAATATTCTCAGGTTAATGGTATGGGGGCACAAGGTATAAACAGGCATGAGGCAGAGGTTTGGAGGGCAGCCTGATTTTTATTTTTTTTTTTAATTTTTGTATTTATTTTTTTTCCCCCACACACTTCCCAAGAGGGAATTAGCACACGGTGTAATAAAGCTTCCTTGGAAAGCTGGTGCATAGGGATTTTCTTTTATTACTCAAAGTGCTGACCGAGGTGTTTCCTGTCCCTGATACCGTCGGCGTCGGTGTAACCGACCCCGTCATACGCTGTTCCTCTGCGTGAACCCCTGTCCAAGCGCCAAGGGTCTCCTCTGCCTTCTTGCCAGATACGCAAGAAAGTGAAGCTTTTTATCTCCTCGAAGGTTGGAAAGGCACAGAGGGTATGTTTGCACAGCACAATAAGGCAGTGTCAGGCGGGACAGAAGAGTTTGCCCTGGGAGAGCCCGAGAAACGGGCTGAGCAGCAGCGCGGCTGCCGGGCTGCCTCTGGACCCTGGCCCCAAGAACCTCTGGGGTCGCCTCCGCGCTCCCCACGCTTATCTCTGCATGGCTGTCACTTCTCTCGTGGATTTCGGCCTCTCTAAAGGATATCCACGTGCTTCTCGTGCCCTTAGTCAGAGTTGGGTATCTTGAAGAACTTGGCCAGAGTTGCCGTAGGCTGTCGAATACTTGGATTCATGTCTCTATTCTATCGCAGCTTTCCAGGTCGGTAAATTAACTCCTAAATCTTGGCCTGTTGGTGCTTCTGAAGGCTGCTGGCGATTTTAATATATTGTTATTGCTTGGAACCAGACACAGCTGAGCCCTAAATGTTTAAGAATATATAGAGGACAGATCTTATTCTCCACATTTTCTCGTGTTTGTTTAATGCAGACAACTCTAGCCGTTTTCATTACAGTGGGTGTACCGGGGTTTCCCCTCGTTAGCGTTGTCCCCAACTGAGTTGAAGTGGTTAACCTGTTTCCCGGGATTAGTTTTGCTGTGGTTGACTCGATTATGAAATCAGAAGAGCTGTCCATGTGCAACTGGAGCTGCCTTGGAAGGGCAACCTAATGCTGATGAGCAGATGTGATCCCTTAGACCTTGGCCCCTGGGTAGGACAGCAGATGGAGTTGGTAGGGGATGAGGAGTTGCGTATAATAATGACATTTTTATTGCTACTAACCAACTCTGCAGAGCAGAGGAAGAAAACCATGCTTTGGTCTTCCTGGAACAAGGTAAAGCCTGGGTGGAGGCTTTGATTTATCATTCTGGTCAGTCAGTACTGGTATGTTTTGGAAAGGCTGTCCCGTGGTCTACAAACACACGCTGCTCTCAAGAAAGCAAGCCTTCAGAACAGGTCTGAACACGTTTGGACTGCTGGAAGGCACACATGGATAAACAGGCTGGTGAAATCAGAGGGACCAATCTTACAATAGGTGCTTGGAGGTGGAATGGAGTCGCACAACCTAGAACAGAGGCTGGCAGCCTCTGTTCGTCTGCACAATTAATCTAAACGAGGCCTGAAGGAGTATGCTTGGGCACTGGCTCATGATCATCTGGGCTTTTTGGTGGTGTGCTTCCAGCCCGTTTGAGTAGAATCCTCCTCCTGCACAATGGCTAGGCACCATTTTGGGAGTTTCATGGACCAGGACTGGTCCCAACAAGCAGCCCATGAGGTAACCGGGTTCCCAGGAAGAGTTTAGCTACTTGCAGCCGGGCAGCGGAGCCTGGCCTTCATTAGTCCATCTAGATAGGGAGATCTGCTTTGAGCTTGCACAATTAAAGATACTTGCTGTATAAACGGGTGACGGGGGCCATGCCATAACGAAGAGATACCTGCACAGGATTGTCTATCTGGGTTCCTGCTATGGCAGACTGCCACATATCAGTGCTGGGCGCTGCTCCTGGACTCGTGCTTTCTCCCCTTCACCTGGTAGAACTGATAGGAGCCAATGCTGATTAGCAGGAGCTATCTAGAAGGTTGCTGAGTGACTGAGGAGAGGTCAGTGCGGACAAAGGAAGGAGAACAAAAGGAATCAGAAAATGTGAGGCGGGGAGGGAAGCAAGGTCCAGGAATACGTTAGCAGAGAGGAAAGATCACCAAACACAGTTATAAATTAACCTCTTGAACCCAGCTTTCTTCCAGGGGTTTATTAAGGTGCCCAAAGGTGGATGGGTATCTGATAGCACTTACTAAACAACGCAAGTTGCTTAAATCAATGGGTATAATTTGAGTTTGGAACTGTCGCGGACGGAGTGATTAACTTCACTAGTTAGAGTGAAGTAGTGAAATATTTATTAAGGTGAAACAGTGATTTAACAAAATCAGTAGTAAGTGCCATAAAACCAATAGTAATTGCGATAGTGTTTTACGAGATTCGATGTCAAGGTACACTCTATTATTTACTGCACAGAGGACAGGGTCAGACAAGCTGTCAGGGAGACCTTCCCGTTGAGTCGAGGTTCAGAAAGGACCCCGTGGCTTTCTAAACTCCTTCTCAGAGAGGAGTCTGGATCCAATCCTAGTCCCAGACTTGGTCAACGGTTTATATCTACAGGATCATATATGCGCAATCAACCCTTTATATTACTTAGCTAAGATTTCAAAGTTTAGCATGCTATTAGTCACTTACCAAGAATCTGTTGCGGGAAGGAATCTCTCGACCTCGAGGAGCAGAACCTTAAGCGAGCGTCCTCACAAGAGGGGGGATCCTGGCGTGCAGCCCGCTGCCATACAGGAGAGCTCAAAGGGCTCTTGGGCTGCCCACTATTTATACAGTAAGATAATTGACCTATAGTCATATTCTCATGGGAACAAAATTTCTAGGTCCCCACTCCAGAGAGTGTTTTGATTATGTTGCCAGCCATCCCCCGAAGTCCAGGTGCAAATTATCACAACTAATGTTGTGATGGCCATGGTGGCCAAGGCCTGAGCAGGAGCTGGGTGGTGGTGGTGGTGGGGAAACAAGAGAGAGCACACCACCACAAGAACGTCAGTGCTTCAGAATATCTAATCTGCAGCAAGTGGTTGGGGTTTTTGTTTGTTTCCATGTGGGTTTTGTGCAGTGTTTTCGTCTTGTGACTTATCATTTCCTGACCACTCGGCATGGGCTCCAGAAACTATAAACTTTGGTGGTCTTCTTTGAATTTAGGAAAAATAATTTTTGGTACAGCAACTCTTCTTTTTTCTTTTTCCTTTCTCTCTTTAACATTCTTGTGGATGTACTAGAACAATGTAGCTGCTTTGCTTAACTAACCATCCTTTCTCTCCCGTAATTGTTTGATTCTCCAGCTTGTCGAATAATAGCACCCTAGATCTTGAAAGAAATGAATAATAATAATGTAACTATTATTATTTCAGCCTTAAGTATTGCCAGTTTATTGTGAAGAGTTGCTTATCTTAACATACCTTAAGTATACTCTGCTAGAACTTCTGATGTAATGGCTAACAATAAACAAAGAGCCAACTATTAACTGCTGGCGTCAAGAAATACATTGCAACTTCGGCAATTGTCTGCTGAAATACAGATGTGGAATCGTGTTCCCGGCAAACCCCCTCAAAAGGAGTTAATTACCAAAGTTGAGAACGTGGGCTTCCTTTGGAGAGGAAAAGGCAGTCGACAGCCTGACTGCTAACGCTTAATTCCGAGCCATGGGCACAACCTAAATCACCGCTGCTCAAAGAGCCCCAAGACCCCAACACGTGGGTTACAAACGTGCCACCCCTGAAAACCTCCCATGGGATGAATATTTCACCAGGGGCTTCACTTTTGCAATATATGACCTATGTATGTAGTAAAATACAGCTCCCATGTGTAGCTTACTATAAGCAAGATTTCATATGCACGTCCAAGCAGTTTTTTGTGACCATCTAACTGTATTTGGTACCTGTTGTGATGATTCTCTACTTGTCTTCAAAGGTTACACTCGTCTTTCTGCAATACTTCTGGGTTTACCACCTAAACATGCCCCGGTTTTAGTGTAAATGCCCACCGTTTCCTTTCATTAGGTGATAAAAGTGGAGAGAATTCTTGAAATATCCGTCCATCTGTGTTAAGGAACTTAACATAACGGAATTTAGCTGCAGAAGTCTTTGCAACTCGGAACCGACTCTGAAACGCTGGTGCTCCGTTGGCAACGGACACCAAAAGCACAGCAGAGAATCTCTGCAAGTCACCAATGGCTTAGTGTGGAAAAGTGTAATAATTCGTAATACTTCGCTGTACATGAAAAGAACAAAATACGTACCTACGACTGTACTATGAACAAAAAGGAGTCTTTGCCCTGTTACGAAAAACTCCGTAATGTGGCACGTTCTGATTACATGGGTGGAGGGTGAGGAGGGGGGAGAGCTTCAGCATCTGGGTAGGTTTTTTTTTTTTTCCTGTTGCTTACTCAATGGAACTGCTGCTTCAAAGCAGCAACTCTTCTCTGATCGCTTCTGAACGCTCAGTTTTCTGCAAGCGAAACGCACCCTGATGGTGTGTGTATAATACGGTTTAATATATATGTAATCTCTCTCGAAAGCTGGAAGCTTTTTTCCTTTTGCTTCATTCCTTTCTTCTCCCTTTCCCTTTCTCCCTTGATTGAAAAACGAAACAAACTCTTGGAGGTGATGCTGTATTCCACAAAGGAAGCCAAGGGTTGATTGTCCCATTTGGAGCTGAGAACAGATACCTTCATAATGTTCTGAGATATGATTTCACCTGGCAGGTGCTTTAAAAAAAAAAAAAAAAAAAAAAAAAAAAAAATCCTTCACATACAGGCTGAATTAGAAAAATATTTTTATTTACAAGAGTAAATAATGTAGTGCAAGGAGAGTGGATTTAACCCTCAATAATGCATAGATTGATGCAATTTATCATCTGTGATCTGCCTCGTTTCGCAGAGGTGCGTGCACACCTGCTTTAAAGGTCAGACCTTTCCTACAGCCACTTACCGGACAAATTTAAATCGGACAGAAGGCATTTGCACTCCATACCTGTTATCCATATATCCCATCTAACATATAACAATAAATCCTAGCCAATGTTATCTATGGAAGAATCAAACAATGAATTGTTCATTCGTGTCACCCGTTTGCACTTAAATATTCTTTTATTTATTCATTGAGGAAGCCACTTTCTCTGATCTTGGCAGAGCAGGGAGGCATTTTGTTGTGCCCACCAGGGAACTGCTGACACTCGTGGAACTTTGACCAAGGGTTAATCAGCAGAACTACTACATTATGATCATATTGCAAAACCTCCTGGTGTTTTTCTTTTAAAAAAAACAACCACTCTTTTTTGGCATAAAAGAGTTAGGATGGAATATAAAATGCCAAAAAAGTTAACTGCTATCACTGCATGTACCAACGTCCTGCCTGATGTGCCATGGAATTTGGAAAGTGCTGGTGGCTAGGTTTCACTTTTATGTAATTTCCATGCTTCCAGCTTGGAAAACTCTGGTAACTTCACCAGTAAGATAAGCTCAAATGCAATAAAGGCAATTTAATAAGATGAGTAAAATTAATTCCTCATCTAAACCGATGGGAGGTTTGCTCATTCTTCAATTAGGCAAAGACTTTGCAGGTTTCGGTCTAGTCCTTCAATGAAATACAGTATGATCATGTGTTGTGTACAGTAAGATCACCTCCCTTAACTGTTTAGAGTGTTAAACAAATTATAGGGATGTTTTTCCTTTATACTGGAGAAATCAGATTGGTGAATTTCCCTAAAATTTTGGCTGTTGGACTGCATTATTAATGACAATAATGGGGTTGGTTGCCAGTTCTTAAATTTGTAGTTCTTCATATTCCACCTTCCCAATGGGATGCCAACCTGGAGAAAACTACACTTCAGCTTGTAACAAGAGGATTCTGAGGGTTTGGCTCCTGCTGTGCTAAATCGTTTGAAAAAGTAGATTCATTTTGCTGTACGAGTCTGGTGGCATCCTCAGTGCTGTTCTCTGAGGAAGAAGGTTCATCTGATGATGGTTCTGATCTCGTTCCAGGAGAATTATGGGCTTCAGAAAAAAAAACATCAAAAGAAATTATTAAAAAAGACCCCACTGCATCTAGGAAGTCTATGAATCAATATTTAAATATTACGTGGATATAAAATCACATATAAAGATAATACTCAAAGGTTAGGAAATATTGAAAGAAGAATATCTGTAACTCTATACTTTGTACATATGTAGTGTGATTCCCAAGTTACAGAAATTATAGCTAGTAAGAAAAGAAAGCAGAGTTTCAGAATTATTTCCATAGTCAGCATGTTAGTCACAGCTCCGTGTCTTAAATGCTACCTAGGAATTATAAAATTCAAATAATCTTATTACTTAATGGTGCTTTTTTTTTTTTTTTAAATACCATTCCCTTTCTATCAATGTGGAAAGTAATTTTTGCCGTATTGTATTACAGAAATATGTCCAAACCCAGTATTTTCTGACATAGGCTTAAGCTGCCTACTCTGGTTAAACCACAATATAAGAAAATGTATTTAGTGGAAAAAATTCTTTTCATAACAGATAATATTCATTTCACCACTTCCCAATCAAGATCCTGCCTTGGGATTTGAAGAGAAACACTCAGTTAAAGCTGGCAATGCTTTTTAAAAGATGATTATTTTTGCATGTGATGGTAGGGTTTTTTTCCCCTTTTCCTGCACAATATAGGTGAACTAGCCAAAATCTAGTTTTGTCTCTGATACCTCTTTCAATATGGTAAGAAAATAATGGGAGCTTTAAGAAACTGAAGTCTGGCATTTGGTTTTCTGTCCCTCAATATTCTCTGTCCCATCAGAACAGAGAACATACAGCAAACCTTTCTAGTTTACGATAGGAGGATTGAATGCATTTACTGATTCTGTTACTGGTATGAAGAGGCTCTCTGAACCTCCCTTTTTCTCCTACCTTTTATCAAAAATCTCCTTCATTAAGGGAAATTCGCCAGAAACCAACAGGTTTAAACCTGCCTTGCTTCATCCACCCCTTCTCAGTGATCAAAAAATAACTTGTGTGTCAAAGAAGTTGCTGTTCAGAGGTACCTCTACCCAATCTAGCATTCCTGCTTTTATTTTTGACGTTTTTACCGAAATAAAAAATTCACTCATCTTTCTTTGGTTCTACTACAACAAATACTTACCAGGTAAAGACTGAAAATACTGTACCGCAAATGCAACCAGAATAGATAAAAGAAAGGTTCCCATGAAGTAGATCTGTGACAGTAAGTTTAAAAAAACATGATCAGAGCAGTGTAAAGCCAAGGTCATGCTCCAAATGAACTGTGCGTGTACCAAAGGAGCAATACGTACCAGAGTAGACTGTAAAATATTGTTCCAGAAAACTCTCACGTGAAAATAAAGCAACGCTAGTGAGCATGGACTAATTGATTCTTGGTTACTATTATTCCAGCACCTACAACAAGAAGATTAAATCAACTAATTAGTCCTCATCTACAATTTTGTGGCATTCGCCATCTGGTATTCTAAAGCGGGTTTGCAGCAAACCTCAGTAACCCACAGAAATAAGCAGATATCATCACTGTCGCACAGATGGTGAAGTAAAAATTCATAGAAATATGAGATTAACTTCATTAAGCTTACAATTGAGCTTACAGTCCCAGACAAACCAGCTAGTCCAAGAAGCCCTGCTTATCTGACTGGTAATTTCACGTAGAGTGGAGGTAATTTAGGGTACAAGTCGAGGCTAACTTGGGAAACTGTGAAGAACAGTTCCAAGGGATAGCTGGTGAACTGACAAATGAGGTTTTAATGTTGACATTGTCCCCGCTTTTGTTGGGTCACACACACTCAGGAGCAAACCAGAAGAAAACCCCACTCATTCTTGATTCACAGCCTCATGGATTAAGCGTTTGCTCTTCCTTCTTTAAATATCTGCAAGGCAGTTCCACAAAGCCACCAAAAATTGTGTACGCTTCCCATTCCCGCTGTGCTGTCCAAGACATGTTGCTCTACCCAGGCAAAGGAAACCAAAGTTCTGTGCCAGAACTAGAGCTCTCGAGGTGGTTTGTTTGTGAGCAGCACTGGCACAGGCAGCAGACATGGAACCTTCTCGTGTATCTAATATTCTGTGCCACTACGTCTGTGCCAGGCTGGAACATCTTTGTGGAATAAATAGGAAGGATCGCTATTATTCCAGTTACATAGTTTTAAGTTCTGTATTAAATTACGCTATATTTATCATTAAAAGACTGTTTTGGACTGCATGCAAATTGTCAGCGCCTAACTTAGGAACTTAAGCATATTGAATTGGAAAAGCCCTCCTGGATCATTAAACCCATTCCCTGCTATTTCAGGTACCCACATATAATCAGGTGTCTTTAAGAGGCACAAACTAAAATATATTTAGGTCATTTAATCATTTGGAGCATGTTGACCTTAACCTGCCTTAAATCACACAAGTGAACAAAGTTAATAATTACAGGAGTTGCTGTTCTCCAAGAGTAAATGTTACTCACATGGAAAAACAGAAGATGCTGATTAAGGGGAAAAAAGACTCACCTGTAGTAAAGTTCCTGAAGAAGTGAGGTATTACTAGAATGCAATGCCTGGTCAATTCCCAAGTGATCCAGAATGTAGGAAGGTATGGAGTTGCCCTCTTCCATGACTAGGGCCAAATTAAAGAAACCCTAATAATAAAAAAGCATACATGCTTTTTAACCATTAAATTTTCATGTCTGTATTTAAGCTAAGCATCAAGTATCTAAATAATTATACCTGTCTTCTATAATATTACAGAATTCCCCATCGGTTTGGCTTTCATCCTTTAAAGAGGCTGTTCATGCGTCTCTTCTTTCCTTTGCTAGATTAGCAGTCATGTTTTGTCCCACTATCCTCAAAGCACAACACAACTATGCTGCCTCTAAAAAATTCACTTACGAGATACTGTCTGGAAACGTCAGAGGGACAGGGAAAATGCAATATTGCACCCAGGACACTTCAGGAGGGTCTGAGGGCAGTAAATTCAGTGTTGAAAAAGTGCATGTCTTTGGTACAGCGATCTGGGTGTATCTTTTAATTATAAAGCACTTTAAGATGAAGCTTTTGTTGGTGGAGTGAACAAAATCCACCCTAGGATTCACCCAATAGATCAAGGGAAACGGGCCAGTCTTTTTGTTTATATCCTAAAATAGCCGAATAGGACTGGAATACAACTCAGCAGTCTATTAATTCTTCCCCTTGCAGAAGCAAAAATACCAAGGTCACAACAGGATCAACTGTGCCAGGGTAAGGTAGCACTGAATTAGGCCATTCACCTTCAGCTTCTAGGACTATCTACGCTACATTTACCTTCTTTTATCACGGAACAGCAACTACTGACCCACAAGGTATTTTGAAATAATTACAACTTATTCTAGCGGGTTCCTTCAGCGCAGAATTACTAGTCTCAGATAAATCCTCAGATTGTACTAAAATCTGATGTTTTACAAACACGTTACAACCGCAGCCCCACCTGTGAGTCTCCCTCTAAGGCAGCTTGTGCGTACATCCGCATCGACAGCTCCAGGTCTTTAGACTGGTTCCGGTAACCATAGTAGTAGAAATCACCCATCTTCAAATAAGCTGTGGAAGAAACCAGTAGC
Source organism: Numenius arquata (assembly GCF_964106895.1). Lineage (NCBI taxonomy): Eukaryota > Metazoa > Chordata > Aves > Charadriiformes > Scolopacidae > Numenius > Numenius arquata. Next base: position 65,054,770 of record NC_133580.1, read on the forward strand.
AGATAATTCAGAGTATTTGTAGAAATAGAACTATTAATGTGACAGAGAAGTTAACAGTAATTTTATTTAAATTATTATTTTATTTAATTAATTAATTAAATTTAATTTAAATTAATTTAAATTATTAACAGTAATTTTATTTAAAGCACAGTATTAAAAATACAAAAAGGGACTCTCGTTCTCTGGTTGTCTCCGTGGCAATTTTACATCAGTCTGCCCCACTGAAAATATATATACCAGAGGACATTTCTCATGGTTTCTCTTTAATTAATTTAGTGAATGATATTGCTACTTCTACAAAATCTAGACTTTGAGACTTTATACTGCATTTTCTCTTTGCTTGCCACTGTCTTTGGGCAACCTGTAGCCTTACTATTCAGGTTGGCCCTACTAACTTCATGAGACTTAAAAACATGCTGTCTCAGCGTTTGTTCTGTGCCTGTCACTGCGGTGGCTGAACCCATCCCAAAAGTTACAGAACTTTGCTGTTTCAAATCCAACCCAACCCACGACAATGGTAGGTATAGAATTTTCTTGGTCTAGAAGGAAGCAATGCCCAGCAAATCTGTGCTAGAGTTTAAAAAAAATCCCATGTCTACACTTATCTGACCTAAGCCTTCCCCAAATGGTTTGAAACTCTTCTACGCCTCACCTTGTCCATCTACAGCAGCTACTTATAAATTCCACTTGTTTTTACAGTGGACAATAGCAAAGCTCTTCAAGGAAGCGAGTGGGTCACTGACCCAACAGCAAAGACCTGGGAGTCCTGGTGGACAACAGGATGACCATGAGCCAGCAATGTGCCCTTGTGGCCAAGAAGGCCAATGGCATCCTGGGGTGCATCAAGAGGAGTGTGGCCAGCAGGTTGAGGGAGGTCATCCTCCCCCTCTACTCTGCACTGGTGAGGCCCCATCTGGAGTCCTGTGTCCAGTTCTGGGCTCCCCAGTTCAAGGACAGGGAACTGCTGGAGAGGGTACAGCAAAGGTCTACAGAGATGGTGAGGGGACTGGAACACCTCTCTTACGAGGAAAGGCTGAGGGACTTGTCTGGAGAAGACTTGTCTTTTTTGTCTGCAGAAGACTGAGGGGGGGATCTGATCAACACCTATAAATATAAAAATAGTCAAGAGGAGGGGGCCGGTCTTTTTTCAGTGGTGCCCAGTGACAGGACAAGAGGGAACGGGCACAAACTTGAACATAGGAAGTTCTATCTAAACATGAGGAGGAACTTCTTTCCTCGGAGGGTGGCAGAGCCCTGGAACAGGCTGCCCAGAGAGGTGGTGGAATCTCTGTCTCTGGAGACATTCAGACCCCGCCTGGACACGTTCCTGTGCAACCTGCTCTGGGTGGACTTGCTGTAGCAGGGGGGTTGGACTAGATGATCTCCAGAGGTCCCTTCCAACTGCATATCATTCTGTGATTCTCTGAAAAGCAGAAAGACTCCCCTTATGTTACTCATGTGAGGAAGCAATAAAGTAATAAAATCCTTCCCCTGTTGAGCCCAGCGAGTCTTCTCTCCTTTACTCGAATGGAATTACAATCTCACCCCATGAGTCTGACCTTCAGAAGCTTCTCTAATGTAAGACTGCACCAGTGGATCTGCCAAAGGGTCAACCAAACTGCACCTTGCTAAGACGTCTACAACCTCCTCACGAAAGCTAACAGGGATTCTCAGCTCCTGTGGCTTCAGGCTGCATCAATGAGCTTCAGTTTCCGCCCTGCTGTGTATTTAAATGAACAGCTTGAATTATTTTTACACTCCATTTTTCCATAAAGCACTTAAACCTTTTAGTGAAACAATCAGATCAACGTTTTCAAATACTGAGTAATTCTTTTAAAGGCATCAAAATGACTTAATTGCTAAAGTCACAGATGTCGTAAAATTTAATGCTGGAGAAATAAACCTTTTTCTTTTTTTTTTTAAACAGAGAATCCTTTATTTCCCTAAGGCAAGCTGTGGCAGTGTTGATAAACTCTGTACCCTAACAGAAAAAACTCATAATAAATCAGATAAGGAATCCTTTAGCCTTCATTAGTTTCTCATGACTCAATTATGATATGGAAGTATATTTGCTTTTGGATTTTCCCTATGATAAACTGAACAGCATGAATACCTGAAGTCTACTACTACTTTTTTTTTTTTTCTTAGACCTTGAGTCAATTGCTCAGGCTCCTAAATATCTAACCCCTTCTGAGGGCTTAGCTATTTTATTTTATTTTATTCAAATTGTATCCATTTTATGCCACAAAATGGAAATTGTCAGAAACGCTGTGCTGAAACACAACACTTAAAATACATTTTTTTTCCCTCTGATATTTGTATCAAAACACTGAAAAGGAAATGTATGATAAGTGGGGATTACTCTTCCCTTAACTTGCTCATTCGCATGGAAGTTGTAACAAACATAGTTTTTGAAATTAAAAAAAAAAAAAAGAAGCATAGAAAGGTTTAATTAAAATCCAGAAAGAATTTCCTATACATACCAAATGATGGTGCATTGACTTGAGAAACAGAGAAATTGTAGTATCTCCAAACACAATCCGTTGCTAGGTATTTCCTTGCTAGGTCCTGGAAACAAAAGAATGGATCCATTCGTATCCCAGTTAAGAGATTCAGATCACATTATTATTAACAAATATTCCTTTTAGGATACCGAGTTGTGAATACATTTACTTACTGGTCTTTCTTCGCAGATGTGTGCTAAATTTGACTGTGACACTTCAATCCCAGTTTCAGCTGCTAAAACGTAGTGCAGCAGAGCTTCATGCCTAGCGTTAGACAAAATAAATTAGTGAAAAACATAGCAAAAATAACATGCACTTTTGTTAAAGTTTAAAAAAAAAAAAAAAACCACAAACCCACACTAAATACAATGATAAAATTACCTAAGGGCAAATTTTTGGTAGAAGGTTTAAAAGCAAGAGGCTGGCAAACACACGCAACAGCTACATCTCCTGGCAGTGCCTGGTGCAACAAGCCACGCTGGATGGCAAGAATTTGCTGTGTCTTCTCTCTTGCGCTGAAGCCAGATTGGCTCTGGTGTGCAGTCTGAGTGCAAGACTGACGATAAACTCACTGAATTTCACTGAATTTTTTTCACTGAATTTTTAGAGTTGGAAGGGACCATAGAGATCATCTAGTCCAGCTCCCCTGCCGAAGCAGGATTGCCCAGAGCATGTCAGAGCATGTTACTCAGGACGGCATCCAGGCGGGTCTTGAAAATCTCCAGAGAAGGGGACTCCACACCCTCCCTGGGCAGCCTGTTCCAGGGCTCTGTCACCCTCACCGTGAAGAAGTTTTTTCTCATATTTGAGTGGAACCTCCTATGTTCCAGCTTGTGCCCGTTGCCCCTCGTCCTCTCACTGGGAACCACAGAAAAGAGTCTGGCTCCCTCAACCCACCCTTTAGATACTTGTAAGCATTGATAAGGTCTCCCCTCAGCCTTCTCTTCTCCAGGCTAAAGAGTCCCAGCTCTCTCAGCCTTTCTTCATAAGGGAGATGCTCCAATCCTTGAATCATCCTCGTTGCCCTTTGCTGGACTCTTTCCAGTAGTTCCCTATCCCTCTTGAATTGGGGAGCCCAGAACTGGACACAGTATTCCAGTTTTGGCCTCACCAGTGCTGAGTAGAGGGGGAGAATGACTTCCCTCGACCTACTGGCCACACTCTTCCCTACGCAGCCCAGAAACTCGAATTGATATTAAGCCCAATTATCTACTTAAATGCTTCAGATAAAACATTCTTAAAAGACTCTTACCTCCTCCACTTAAAAAAAAAAAAATCCATAATTAACTTAGCAGTGTATGTATCTGTCAAACATTCATCTGAGTACTTCTTTGGTATGTTTTACCCTTTTATTTCTACGACTTGTCTTGTCTTTTTAGACCATGGGCTCTTTGGAACAGGAATCTTCTCTCGTTATATTTGAACGTGGAAATAAAGTAACAGTCTCAGTCCCTCTATGGACTCTACGCACCCCACTGACTGTAAAGCAAGTAATAAAAGCTAATTTTGCATTTGCAGGATAGCAATTCAGTATCACGGTCCAGTGGTACAGCATTGGTCATGATTCCAGAGGTGAATTAAAATTACTACATTAAAAAAACCACTTGGTGTACTTTTTTCCTACTAAAGCTTCGTAATAAAGGGTCACGCTTCCATCGCTCTTCCTCCACAACACAAAGCTAAAACCACGGCAAGTTTAAGGTTTCGACGGTTTGTTTAACCGGAAGCAAATACAGGTAAATATGCATTTGACTTCAAGGAACTTTAAATCAAATTGTGAAAGCAGTTGCCCTTACAGAGTTAGCAGTTGTCACCTCCTGTTTCCCAACTGCTTCTGCACGATTACAAATTCTGCCTTGTACTTTCCCTATAAAAACATCTGGGACAACGGATACCTGGCAGCACAGATGGAATTCAGGATACCGAAGCTGGGAAGTTAGTTCTTCTGATCCTTTAGTCTCAAAGGGTAATTCAGAAAAGAAAGTACATTTGAGGCCTCTAAATCAGTCTCTGAAGATCAAACTACCACGACTAACAGGTGTGTAGAACACATGGCTGCTAACACCAATACATGAAAAAATATTCAGAAGCAAAAGATTTCAACATGAACGTACTCCTAAAACCAGAGATGACTAGGACCAGTAACTACCCATACACTCCCAGTCCCATCTCAAGTGGGACTCCAGCAGGTTTCTCCTCCTACCGGCTGAGACCAGACCTTCTGGGATTTTAATGCTCTACCTGTCACTTGCACAGGACTTTCACGTGACTGTACGCAGCTGGGTGGAGTCACAGGCTTGTACATCAGAACAAGAACACGCTACAAAAATATTAACTCAGAGTTTTCCAGTGTTGAAAAGTCAAGTCAAATCTCAGGACAAACGTCTGTGATGGACTGAATAAAAAGAAGCTTCTTCTAGAAATGGGTTACTCCAGAGCAGTCCATCGACATCTTGTAGATCTCCTAAGCCTGAAGAACTAATTAAGAACTAGCAAGGGGGAGGCTGCAGGCCTAAACGAGCCATTGTCTTAATCACATACGACAGTCTGATGCCTGCACCTACAGCATCTGATGCTCATGCTGACAGGCCGCTGCAAAAACGGAGCATTAACCTAGAGGCTATTTTGAAACCTCTTGGATGGCTGATTGGATATTGTTGCCTCCTGTTATACTTTACAGAAAAGATAATATTAACCATATACAAAAAAAGAACAAATCTGATCCAGCAGCTGGAGTTTTCATGACATGGAATTATAGAGAAGAGAGAAAACAAAGTATGGTTTTAGAACAGACATAATATATGGTTTAGTGATGGTTTTTGTCAGAGTTAGGTTGACGGCTGGACTCGGCGATCTGAAAGGTCCCTTCCAACCTAAGCAATTCTAATTCTAATATTAAAAGTGGAAGACGCTCCTCTGGCTAATCCAGCGCACATTACATGGTACAGTACTACAGGATGAAAATCACAGGCAGCAGATACAACACTATTTCAACAATACAAATTCCCTACAACAAATTCCCAACAATTCTACAAACTCCCTCTTTTTCACTCGATTCTGTCAGAACTGTTGAATTATGCTTTGGGTCAACTTTATGTCAATGGGTGCTTTGCTACCGATTTCGCTGGTGCCGCTATTTGTGGTTTTCTGAAGTGATGCCCCAACGTTAATTATTTTATCATGCTATAAAGTAAGTGAAAAGTAGAAAATGAACTTGAAGAGAACAAAACCAAACATACCATGAAAGTTCCAGATAAGCGTTGAGAGCTTTTCTGATGACGTGACCCAAGTAGCCGTTCTTCTCTGCAATGTGTTTTGCCCAGCTGTAGACAAGAACAAAGAATAATAAATGAACAGCTGAGCTCCACTAACCTTATCCCAACTCACACCAGCTCAAAGGACACAAAGGCATATGGGATCACCTTCTGACTTCTTCCAGCAGACAAACTATGGGATCTCACAGTAACTGCTGCAACAGTCTTGTAACTATTGACTGAATGTTTTAAGAAAACAAACATAAGTTAAGAAGTGCTATAACTAATTATCTGCTTTTTTTCTTGATGTAAAATACTAGTTCTACCACATCAGGAACCCTGATATTTCTTGGAAAATCAAACAAGCACGGCTTTGTTAAATACGACCTCTCATAGAGTTGTCCGATAAAATCTGAGTTGTTCCAGAAGGAAAAGTACAAAAAGTACTCAGCATCTCTCAAAATCTACCGGTCATTTAAATAATACACATATTCATGCGGATCAAACTTTACTGGAGAAGAACCCTTTGTTGAGGAGGTAAGCACCATGAAGTACAAGATACTTAGATTATGGACTTAAAAATCACCAACAATCAAAATAATCCCACCAGAAATATATTCTCCTTTAACAAATGGTTTCATTCCTTACATTACAGCTTTTTCTGGATCTCTAGGGAAGTCTTCCATATTTCCTGTGATGTAGTACAGAGAGCATCGTAAAGTCCCCTCTATGTGTCCTCCTTGGGCAGCTTTATAGAAATAGCGTGCAGCAACTGTCTGTGAAGAAACAAGACACAATTAACAACTCTGCATTATTAATGTTTCCCAGGACTCATTTCATTAAAGGAATTAAAAGAGGCAATCGGCTGATGAGGGCAAGCCAGTTTAACTACTTTTACTGTATTTAGGTGGAATAAATTCCTTTCTTCTAACTTTTTAATAGTTTGGGTGGGAGAAAGGTCTGGTAATATATGGAATGTCACATAGAAAAGTGTCTAAATGTGTCACTAGCGCCTGATAGCACAAGTCCTATGTGCACTGACAGAAATAAAGTTGGTTATTCACTAGGAGGGAGATGAATCCTGAACATGACACCCAGAAGGGGACGTCTCTCAGGGACACTGCTCAGTACGTCCAGCAGAGCACAACCCCAGCACTCAAGCCTCTGAAACTGGTTTATAGAAGATAAAACAGGCTGAGTAGGCAGGGCCAGAGCCGCAGAAGCAGGAGGGCTGTGCGACTCTCCATGTTTTACCCTCAGAAACAGTAATCCATAATGTGAACCAAAGCAGCATACAGCCTGAAATTATTTACTTCAGGACATTTTTAGCCATTGATATATTTCTGTGAGTGATCATGGACTTCTGAGTACCCAGTACAGCCTTAACAAAGGACTTCTCCTTGCCCATTGGCTTTGGTGAATAAAGAAACCTGGGCACTTTGAGGTATACTCTTATAATCCATCCACTCTGAAATGTGTGTTTTGGTCCCTGGGGAAGGAAAATGTGTTTTCCAAATGCACATGTTGGCGAGCAGAAATGCTGACGGTCTGGAGCGTATCCGGATCTTAGAACTCACGCTGGAAACATCTCTTAGCCCCAAGCACAAGGTCTGCATGTATTTATTACAGCCTACCTCACTATGTTTGTGCTGTTGGTCATAAACAACCCAGTTAATTAAAAGAAATGTAACCAGAGTAGATCCCTCCTATTAGGGGAAAATTAATTTTGCACATGTCAATGAGAAAAGTTAATAAATGGGTGGCGTCATAGAAAGACAAACCGAAACACTGCAGTCTAACAGGGCTGTATTAAATAGTTACACCTGCAAGTCTGGCTTGAAGGTCTTTCACTACAGGTCTGAGGTTCACAGAAGCTCTGTGCATTCACCAGTTGAGGGACAAGGTTCCACCGCCTTCATCTACTGTGGAAAGCATCCTTTCCCTATATACTTTCCAATCTAAAACTGGGAGGAAGTGCAAGGATCACACGATGTGAGAGCACACACTATCCTGGCTGGCGTGACTGGAAGGAGCAAACCAGAGGCAGCCCCTGGAGCTAAACCTGCATCTCCTTTGTTTCTAAATCAAAGGAACACAAACACACACACGTAAGTATGACTGAGATATTTGAGTAACATCACTCTCTCCCTAAGCAATCTGATTGAATCCCCCAGTAACACCCTTCTTTGTGATAACAGGCATCAAAATCCAACACAGAGAGAACACAGCACTCTCAAGAATGAAGGAAAAACTTCTAAACTGGAGCCTGATGTAAGAAATAGGACTATTAAATATTTACTCACTTGATTTCTACCAGGCACTCCAGGGTAAATCCCATCTAAATAAAGGACACCGAGGTTGTACGATGCATCTGGATTTCCCAATTCTTCAGCAATTAACCAGTGTTTGGCTGCTTTTCTGTAGTCTCTTCTAAAATTGTGGTAATACCATCCCAATCCATTCACCGCCTGGGGCAAGCCCTTGGGGAAAGAGAACAGCAGTCTCAGGTCACAAATTTGATTCAGCTTTGGGTCACGTCGCAATTCCAATCTGCTCCTTGACTTCTGGTGCTCTCACGACCTTGCTCAGATTCTAGATGCCTGGCACAAGGATGCAGCCAAAATGCCACTCATCCGGGACTAAGGGATATAAAGGTTTTCTCGCTTTAATTCTTCCTTGTGGTCTCAAATTAAGAGCAAGGAATAAGATTCCAGTGTTGTCTTATTCCATAGAGTCTCAGCTGTGTCTGCATTCAGATTTGTACTTGTTGACAGAAGCAAACTATGACTGTTTTTCACCTGCTTCCTCCGCAAAGCCAAGAAGGGGCACCTATTCTCGTGAATGCCCAGAACCTGGCTGACTGGATTAGCAATACAAAACCCCACTTCTTTTAAACTACAACATTTCCCTAAGAATAAATAGGAAGCAATGAACGCAGAACTTTGTGATGTAGCTCTAAAAACGTATTTGACCAACATCATACAGATCTGCTCAAGATAGTGCTACGTGATAGCACTAAGTTGCATCTTTGCATCAATAATTTTGGACCAAGAGGAGGAAACCTGCCTGGGACAGTTTTTATTTTGGTTGCAATGAGTCACTGTCTCCTTGCATAAACTGGTGGATCATATGGTGGCTGTAAGTACGCCAGCAGTTCAAATTACCCTGTACCAATAAACGTGAACATGCTATTTACTCCTATTTTATAATGTATGTTTAATAGCAACCGTGCCAGAACAGCAAGATAAGGTAAAAACTACCTAAAAAAATCTCAGTGCACAAATACAAGTTATTTGCTTGCTACTGTTGGCTTCTACACTGCACAGTCTCCTTCTGTGATCTCTGCAGAAAGAACTGGCTGCAGTTTTCATATGACTGGCACTTACAAAGGCACTCTGAAAAAGGATTCCTTTTCTTTTTAGATTTAAACAGTATTTTATTTAAATTTAATTTTATTTAAATTTATTTTACTTAAAAAGTATTTGAACTTACCCATTAAAATGCAAAAGCAGTTAAACTTTTCAACAATTACAATGTTATTTTTGTATAGAAAATGTGCAGTGGAGCATAAAAAGAATAAAGTATCTGTGTTCAAGGAGAGTAAGGAAATTGTTGTCTCCAGGATGCCTCCTGGAATCTGCCCCTCAGATCCCGAGTCAAGGGACTTTTGATCACACTGTGAAACCCGCTCAGTTTATTCAAGCCTTTCCCAAACAGGTAGCGTCTCCTGTTTCAAAGGAATGACAGAATCGGCACAGTTCTTTTCTGATGGTGGTCAGCAGTGAAGTTCTATTTTCATTGTCAGTGATTTAAGCTCTGGTTCTACAGCTAGGAAGGTATTCAAGGTCTAGGTACTCTTACATTTTTATACTAAGGACCAGATCATGGACCAGAAGATGCTCAGAGGGCTGGAGCACCTCTCCTATGAAGACAGGCTGAGAGAGTCAGGGTTGTTCACCCTGGAGAAGAGACGGCTTTGGAGAGACCTTATAGCCCCTTCCAGTCCCTAAAGGAGACCACAGGAGAGATGGGGAGGGACTCTTGATCTGGAAGTGGTGAGATAGGACAAGGGGTAACAGTTTTAAACTGAAAGAGGGGAGATTTAGATGAGATATTAGGAAGAAATTCTTTCCTGTGAGGGTGGTGAGACACTGGAACAGGTTGCCCAGAGAAGCTGTGGCTGCCCCATCCCTGGAGGTGTTCAAGGCCAGGCTGGATGGGGCTTTGAGCAACCTGGTCTGGTGGGAGGTGTCCCTGCCCATGGCAGGGGGGTTGGAACTCGATGATCTTTAAGGTGCCTTCCAACCCAAACCATTCTATGATTCTATGGCCTGGATAATCTGACTGTACTAGATCATTAAACAGAGTGAGTCTCCTCCTCTGTGGTGCTTGTCAATGCTGCCCCCTGCTACGGAAAAAAACAGAAGGCTTTGGGACATCCAGGTCTTCTCCCTGAAGTAGAGAAGAGCTGGCCAGAGAGAGTGCATGCAGTCTTTTTCCAGTCACCAGCATTCCCTGGAGGAGTTCTGACTCTAAGCAGAGAGAACCAGCCATAAATCACTACTGTTCAGGGGTGGTGAGCCAGGAAGCCACCGTTCTGCATTAGGCTCTTGTGCTGCAGGAATGCACCATCGCTCATTGCAGACTGTGGAAGTACAATCCAGATCTCGGTCTTTACTTTTTTTCATTCACCTTCTGACTTAAAGATGTTCTGTTTTTATAGCAAAGCCTGCTGGCACAGATTTTCAAAGCCGGCAGTCATCCCTACCTGACTCCAGAGAGATCACCATGTCAAAAGCTCAAGCCTGGTAGGCACCCCTATGAAAAAACGTACCTTGTACGGTCTAGAGAAAAGTGCTTCGGAATATGAGGCAAAAGCATACTTCTGGATCAACTATTCACTCCCTAAGCTACTTAGCTATCATCAAGCTGCAAAAAGATATAAGTAGAGAGAATTACTTTTTTTCCACAGAAATTTTGAGTGGTCTAGTCTCCCAGTTTGGGGAAATAACGCTTTCACCATTCACGGTGAAGACACTGGGAGAAGCAACTAGTATTTACACAGAATTATGGTAATATGCGCTTTATACAAGTTCATTATTATTAGCACCTGGTATAGGACTTTTACAATAAAATATTTATTACATTTTACCTTGGCTGCTGCTTTCCTCATCAATTCCAAAGCAAGCTTCGTATTCTTTTTCACACCTTGGCCCTAGGGAATGGTTACGTGAAACAATCATTGCTTACAAATACAGGCTGATGGAAATTCACATATACACATTTAAAATGCATTTTAATATTGACATTATTATTTACGAGGTGTTATTCAGCTTTAAACAGCTACAACAACAAAAAAGCAGCTTTGTGCCCATCCTTAATTCACAGCTTTACAAAATCTCAGTGATTCAGTCTAGGAAAAATTATTTCACCAGTCAATCCGACTGATTTTTATGGGTAAACAGTATCATAGATCTTTAATTTTCGACAATGAAAAGCATTCAAAGGCGCATAGATTGTTCATGATGTGGCAATGAGTAAGAACTCTCAGCTTTCCTGAAAAAGGTTGTCAGAGAGTCTCCAGAGGAAATACACAGATATCACGCTGATGATTTCCATATAAATTAATTCCAGACACGGGTCAAACAGGCTATGGGTGCTCAAAATTAACACAAGCCAAATTTAACCAAGCATTTTGTAAAGAACAGCCCTTCACTGTCAAAGGAATGAGATGAAGACCCAAGGGCTACGCCTGAGTTTAGCCTCTGCTGTCTACTGCTTCTAGCAGGGAAAGAAACAACTGCATGCAGAAACTATTTAATTTCTACTCAAAAAATCCAAATTCCCAGAGATCTAATAAAGGGCATTCTAAGAAAGGATCAAACTTGCACCTACCTCTCTACACCAAGGCCTATGCCTACTAGCTGGTTAGATTTTTGAGGTGACAAGCCATTAGGAAAAATTAGGATCCACAGTTCAAGTGGTATTTTGATCCTGAATCTGGCTACCAACAAAGTGCTTTTAATTTGCCCTTTCAAAAATTTTCGTGCATAACTGGTAAAAATCAACATTAGCTTCGTAACTATTAATTGATTTTCTAAGTAAGTCTAAAAGCACTTGCGTAGAGTCTCACGGCGTGTCGCTGTAGATAACTGACAAACATCCATGTCATAGGAATGATTTTTTTGAAGTGAAAATACGAAATGTGACTTACCTTAAATAACACAATGGCATAATCATATATTAGCACTGGATCTTCTGTTTCCGTGGCACCCTTTGCATACCATTCTATTGCAGCTTCGGGATTTTTTGCCACTCCTTGTTGGCCCCAAAACAGCATCTGAGCCAATCGTTGCTAAAAGAAACCAACATCAGTGCGAATGTTATAAATGCTGGTATTGAAACTGGAATTGCAGGAGTGGACTTTTGCAGGCTTAAACGGATCTTAAATATGTGAAGAAACTACTTATACATCCTCAACAGTTTGAAAACAACTGGTTATCGGGAATATAAATAAAATAAAATAAAATGTACTAATATTAAATCTACCAGTAAGGTTATTTTTTTACAGCTGTCAGTACCACGAAAGCCTGATTTGATTTAAGCGCAGAGGTGAGCGCTAAAGGGGGATTTGATAGATGGAAATGGCTCGGTATTACAACATCTGAGACCAGCAGCAGTAACTGCACCGGGCCAAATGCAAACCTGGGGAAAATGAACAGAGAAGGAGGCCGCTAAGTCTTGACAACTCTTCCCCTTGACCTTGCATCACCGTTACAGCTTTTTGGATGGTCACTGGACATTATCAGATAGAAACAAGGGAAATGGTTCAAACTCATAAAAAAGAAGCAATTCTGGGTGGAAAGAGAAAATGACTGTTTGCTTTACCCTCCTCCACAACTTTCCTACACAGCCTATAGATGTACATACACGATGTGTGTATAAAACCAAGAAAGGGGAAATGCATTACTTTATACCTGTGCAGCTGCATTTCCTCTTGTTGCTTCATGTTTTAACCACATAAAGACATCACCATTTTCTTTTGTTTGAGCTTTTAGCAGTTCATCATCCATCAGCCTTATAGTTTCAACAAATGCCTGAAGAGTAGGTGAACAGAAATAAAAAATTATTATCCAATGAATTCATACATCTGCCACCAAAATGTTGCCCATTTCCTGTTTATCCCTAGAAGCCTGTGATCAGTTCTGGGTTTTAAAATTCTCACCGCTCCCTGCTGGCCAGTGCATTAAGAACCATCCTTACATCCAGTGTAAAAACCATTTACTGTTGCATTACAGTACCAAACTGTAAGTCCACTCTACACTGGAAGGATATGCCAAGACATTTTAATGTAACTTTATCTCATCAGATAGCTATTTAACAGCCCAATCTTTACACTTGCTTATCAAAAAGATAAATATGGAGAGAACAATTTATCTTTTGCACGAACTTCATTATGTTTGGCTACTGAAACAGAAGATAACTGTTTAATAATAATACCAATTAAGCAATTATTATTGCTTCATAAACACATCCAATTATATTAATAATTAAAAATATGAGTGAGGAGTTAGAGCCCAAGACTAAGACTTAGACTTTACTGAAAGACAGGAATGTGGACAGGCTCAAATCCTGAGTATTAACTTTGATTTGGTTTCCCCCTTGCTAAGAAACAGAGTAATGATACCTACATATAATTTGGGGGATTTTGTAACAATCTTAGAATCATAGGATGGTTTGGGTTGGAAGGGACCTTTAAAGATCATTTAGTTCAACACCCCTGCCATGGGCAGGGACATCAATTAGATGAGCTAATATAACTCAAGCCAAAAATGTTCTGGCCACATAATTAATATATGGAAAGTCATTTGCACAGAAAACAAATTCAGATATACTTCTAACTCTTTTACCTGTTCCCCTTTTATATTGTGTTGATCCAACGATGTCTTTATTGCAATATTACTGTAATAAGCATACGACAGCTCCAAATCAAGTGGATAGTTATCGATGCCTTGGTAATGTTTATAGCCAAGATTCATCACAGCAAGTCTCTCATTCCCCTGAGCACCAATCAAACTGTACAGCAGTCCCTGGCAAAAAACCAACAGACATAAAAAAGAACAAATTCACTGCTCATCTCACAAGTTTAGCACTTTGGTGGAGATTTACAGGGAACAGAGTGTTCATACTGGTAGCTGATATACTAGCTATACCACGTAAACAGAGTTACAGAATCAAACACAACCCTAAAGTAGTTAAAATGTCTTCTATATGTATAGAAAGAGCTGAAAGAAAAACTAGACTCTCTAAATACTTTTCAAGTACTGCGCTTATTCTGCCACCACTAAGTGTGCAGCAATTTTTTAATGCCACATTGTTATAGTGTTAATTATACCTTGACACTTTTTATACTCAGCAGTGACTTAACTAGTCACTCATGTCGGCTGGAGTTTTCCCACTGAATTCAGTGAAAACATATGGAAGTTAACAAACAGCACTTGGAAAATCTTACCCTAAGGATCTGACAGGACTAGAAGGATGGGACTTGTGGCTGACAAGGTTTCAGCACAAAGCTCCCTTGAGATACACGTTAATTGGTGCTAGAAATAGTCCAGGTATTGCATGTTTGCCAAAGGCACTTTCAGCACTACTTGTTATTTTTCACCTGCACAGTAATAAAAACAGCGGTGTCCCATCTGCACTGGATATTAAATTGTTTCCTACACTATCTGAAGTGGATCCAATAATGAAATTACTCAGCCTCCATAATTAGCACTAGGTAAACTCCATAATCAGGGTATAAAAAAGGCTCCCGTCTAAGGTTTCTTGTGTTTGAGAAACTGGAGTGAGCTTGGTCTCGGATTGGCCTCTCGGGGGTTCTTCTGATTTAGTGTCCTGTAACCACATTAGGCAAATCTTCTATTCTTTATGAGCATTTTATATTACACTATTATATCATAATTAAATACCTGTTGGCAATTTCAGCACAGCCATCTTCCACTGATGTATAAACACCTCCCCTTTATTTGACCTTGCAATGGAATCGCATGGAAACATTTCAATTATGTGCAACCTGCCTAAAAGGTCAGGAGTTCACATGCTCTCCAGTTGCTCAGCTGAAGCGTGGTCAGTTCTTTTTTTCCAAAAGCAAACTGTTCTGCTGTGGTTGCCTTTAATCATTTGACCACAACATACTCGGTGCCACATTTCTGCACACCGTAAAATGGGACTTCTTTCCTTGACTGTACAATGCAGCCTTTCCACTTTAGGAGATTCGCCTGATGTGAGGCTTTTTTTTATACCCATCTACAAATGACTGTGGGTGACTCCAGTGTTATTACCTCATCCTACCTCCTCAGTGCCTGGGAAAAGCAGTATGTTCCATGCTGTTCACTTTACCACCGTTTTCAGGTCTTACTAAATCACGTATTTCCTTGTTCTGGATGAGCAGGATAAAGATTCCCACCATCAGGACTTCATACAGACTTCGCTGCCACCGGGCTATTTAGGAGAAGCTGTATTGGGGAATCCCTTCAACCACAGCCTGGATCTGAGCCCATTTCACATTTTTTAATTCAATTGATCATAAAGCCATCCTGTTTCTAAATTGCCTTTAAAGATAATTAATTTCACAGTCATAACCAAACATATTAAATACACTACCTTTGTACGATCCACAGGCACACCGAGCCCTGTTTCCAATATAACTGCAAGGAAATAGGAAGCCTTATGGTATCCACAACAACTGGAATCCACCAAGAGAGGAACAGAGGAGCCCATATTGCTCAGGCCATCGGCGCTGGACAGACCCTTTGCAACCTTCTCAAATACCCTCCGGCCGACTTCTAGAACTGTATCACTTCCATCTTCTAACATTAAAAATAAAACACAGGATGCAGAGTTATTGCAAGAGTTAAAATCAGGAAGTGATTTCCCCTCCTTAATTTAACGGGACCGAGACAGTTTCTGTTATTTCTCATGCTGAATGGTATTCTCAATGCAGATAACAAGAGTCCTAGAGATACAAGGTATTACTGAATAGGAAGGGTGAATAAAAATCCGAAAGACCGTCTCAAAGTAAATAACCACTAAAAACATAAGGATATCTCTATTTCCTTCTACATAATAAGCCATCCTTCATTTGCAGCACAACATATAAGCCACATGATGCTCCTTTACTAAGTCAGCTGATATGAAAAAACAAATGTATAAAACATGAAGTAAAGCATACTAACTTACATGACATATATTGTGGTGTTGTTTAAGAACAATAAAATAAAACATGATTACCACCTGGAGCACTGAAATCCATCTCTTGTAACAGTTTGAACAAAGTCTGGTACTTTTCCCTGAGCTCTTTTCCCCACATGAAGGCATCACATTTGGATTTTTCTCCATATTTGTGAATCAGCTCCGAATAATAGTTTTCGTAGTAACCTAAAGAAAACAACATATTTAAGACATGAAAGCTGACTTGGCTGGTCTTTAAAACAAGCTTCTGGTAGGAAAAAAAAAAAAAAAAAAGATGTTTCTAGGGTAAACTGAAAAGTCCTGGGCAAGACGAGCACATCCTTAACACAAATAGTGCTAAAACTCATATGGATTGCACAGGCCCCTTACAAATACGTAAGATTTCTTCTACTCTCTTCCATACTCTGGTCACAACGCATGACAGCAAATTCTAACTGGAAACACAAGATAGTTTTCAGCGCACACACGTAAGCTATGTTATTCTTCTTTCACTAAAGTGGTTGCTTTGGGATAAACCTGTCAATTACTGTGCATTAGGCAACTGTGGCAGAGACCTTCTAGCAAAACCCACCCATTTTTGGGAAAGGGCTTAAAATGCATGTGCCTTTAGGGTCATTTGGAAATGAAACAGAGGCAATCAAACAGCTGACATATAAACCTGAAAGTGTTTCTTTGCCCCTTTATGCACTTGACTAAAAAGAGAAGAAATACTGAGAACATGATTTATGCTCGTATTCCACGGCAAAGAAGTCTTTTCAGGGACAAAACCACCAATTGGCCTTTTTTCTTGTTATGGCTGAATTTAAGTTCACTTTTGATGATTGCTATCAAGGATTCTGGTAAAAGGAAAAAGATACAGATCTCCAAAGAGGACAGTTTAAAATTTGTACCTCATAGATCAATACTTACAATTTCTTTGCACTTTTTCGCCTTGGCTTACAATATTTCTGTACTCATAAACTATTTGTTGAATGTCCATACATCTCTCATAGTACACTTCAATTTGTTCCACTGTTTCTTTGTCATGAAGAGGGTTGGAAATCTATAAAGAGGAATATGATGGATAAATGCCATCTACAGTATCTCTTGCTGTCGATGCTTGGCTGGAAAGAAGTGTTGTAGGCAAAAAAGCTGTTTATAGTAAACAATCTGTTTCCTTTTGTTATCTGGCACATTAACACGATGTGCCAGACAACCTGACGGTGGCCACGGTAGACCAGGACTTCAAACAGTCCACACAATCCAAGAAACCACGGATGAGCTTCCAAAATTGACCAAGGTCTATGTGACTTTTACCACCGAATTCAACAAAACCATAAATTAATCAAACGTGTTCAATCCTGTATCATCAAAAACTCTGGGAAACAAAGCGATACTGAATTAAGTCCTTAAAAACAGATTTAGGAACATTGATTTACATAGTTCTAGAAGTCTTATCTTTTAGCATTTGAAGTAGTAATTAACATTCCTAGATTTCAAAAGAAAATTATCGTATTTTGATTATATATTCCCAAGTACTATTATGCGTCACAGCAAGTTTATCACTTGGTAAAAGCTTCAGCTAAAAAAAAAAAAATATAGCCATAGCTGGCTGCTAATATTTAAACATTTCCAAATACTGTTTTTGTTTACCTGTTCTGTTTCCAACACATTGAGACGATAGTATTTCACAGGTCCAAAGAAACCTTCAATACCATTTACATATCCACTGCCTCCAAGAACAAAGTATCCAGCAGTGTCATCATAATAGAAATCTTCCCTAAAACTTTAGAACATGAAAGAGAAGTAAGCTGGCTACCGAGAGGTACTATGAAAGAAAAAAAAAGGAATTTGTATCTCAGAATTTCTGTACCTGACAGCCTTAAACTCATTGCCAGTATCTTTTTCTTTTCTTATCTGTTTACTCTCAAAATCTATTCTGCAATTTAGTGTAATAAATTCTGGAGTAAATTTAACAAATTGTCTACAAACATAATAAACCAGCAGGGTGTTTTATTCTTCTGACCTGTAGTATCTTCTAGTGTTTTATGCATCATTACACAACCTCAAAGATCTCAGTTCCACCCCTTCCTTGCAATTTTCTAAAATTGGCATACGGAAATCTAAGTTATCTGTCTCCTAGAGTTACTATCTACAAATTTACAATCTCTGGTTTGTAAACCATAGCAGAGAAGGATTAACACTGAAGTCTGCCATGAAATTTACTGTTACACAGTTTCCATATTAAAAGGGTTTTTTAAAATTATTTGCACAAGAAAGAGTCAATATTAAATTACAGTCAAAGAGAACAATTAAAGATCCATTTAAAAAAACCCAATTATTCAGTTGCTTAGAATAAAGGACCGAGCAAGAACATTTTTGGTAGAAATTTCAATGGCGAAATCCTAGTTCTCTGACAGCAACAGCAAAACATCCCTTGACTTCATTTGAAGACTGATCCTAGTGCCACTGACCTTCCAATCAGCTTCTTGTGAGGGTTATCAGACTCCAGTACTAGATCATGCAGCACGTTCTCAACTAGCTCACGGCATTAACAAAATTATTCCGCTCATGTTCAATGCAAGCACAGTAATGCAAACTGGTTTTGAAAGCACAGAGTGGAAAAAGACCACAGACATTTGGAAAAACATTTGTAATCTCAGAAACTTGTGCTCTACTCCCATTTTCCGTATCTGAACACCAACACACGTATTACTCGGGAAAGGGGAAAATGCTGCTTACTTAAAAGACTGGTGATGACGTCGTTTCAAATTCTTCCCAACAGTGCTTACTTCTATCTAAAAGAACACAAAATATTAATTACAATAAACGAAATATTACAAAGTACATTCATTAAGCCACTTCAACTCATAGTCCAGAAGATTACAGCTGCAGCTTGTTCCATCTCCTCTGCAGTAAAGAGCATGGCGTCATGTATCAGATATATGCTAGAAGAATTCAATGGAAAGCGTTGTCTCTGCTCTGTCCCGGTCAACCATGAGCAACGAAAAATAGCAAAAATAGCACAGGTGTTGCCTACTACAGCTATTTCATTCCTGTGTTCAGTTACAAGACATCTGTACTTTGCTGAAGCTTTTATTCTTCCAAAGTGTGAAAGGCTGTTTTGCTTTTAAATAGTAGAGAGGCTAAATGAAGAGAATATTGGTCTCCTCAAGAAATTGTCACTTACAGGCGATAGGACGAGGGGTAACGGTTTTAAACTGAAAGAGGGGAGATTTAGATGAGATAGTAGGAAGAAATTCTTTACTGTGAGGGTGGTGAGACACTGGAACAGGTTGCCCAGAGAAGCTGTGGCTGCCCCATCCCTGGAGGTGTTCAAGGCCAGGCTGGATGGGGCTTTGAGCAACCTGGTCTGGTGGGAGGTGTCCCTGCCCATGGCAGGGGGGTTGGAACTCCATGATCTTTAAGGTCCCTTCTAATGGGAACCTTTCTATGATAATGGCCAACAGGCCATGATTTAAAAAAAAATCTGGTTTCAACTCCTGCTTCTACAGGACATGTACTTTCAGTAGACTTTCAGTACCAGAATGGTTAAAGGAATCCAGATGCTTGAGAAGGAAGACAAGGTAAGATTTTCATACATGTTGGTATTGTAAAAAGTTGCCTAGAGACTCACAAAACAACCCTGAAAAATTTTCTCAAGTGCCTAGGAATTTTTAGGGATTCATCTGCATCTTCAGATGCTCTTAAAATCTGCCTCTTGATTTCTCGATTCGTCAATTTCCCAATCTTCCCTAATTTATATATTTTCTCTCAGATCATGTTGGACTAAATGTATCTAAATCAATAGGAGTGAAATAATCATAGAATCATTTAGGTTGGAAAAGACCTTTAAGATCACCAAGTCCAACTGTAAACCTAACACTGCCAAGTCCACCGCTAAACCATGTCGCTAAGTCTTTTAAATACCTCCAGGGAAGGTGACTCCACCGCATCCTTGAGCAACCTCTTCCAGTGTTTGATAACCCTTTCAGTGAAGAATTTTTTTCCAATATCCAATCAAAACCTCCACCGTTGCAATTTGAGGCCATTTCCTCTCGTCCCATCACCTGTTACTTGAGAGAAGAGAACAACCCCCACCTCTCTACACCCTCCTTTCAGGTAGTTGTAGACAGTGATAAGGTCTCCCCTCAGCCTCCTTTTCTCTAGGCTGAATAACCCCAGCTCCCTCAGCCGCTCTTCTTGTTCTCCAGACCCCTCACCAGCTTCATTGCCCTTCTCTGGACACCAAGTGCCCAAATAACGAGATTCTTCTGTACCTTTCGAGGACAGTAGCATTTAAAACCTTCCTACAGCAAGAGATGTCAGTAAGACGGAACTGAAACACAGCTTTGTTTGTTCCAAAGAATGGTTCTAAGTACTGAAATGTTTTAAAATTTGGTCCCACTTCTTCTTTTTTCCACAAGAGTGCTCATTAAACACTTCATGGCTCCCTCATTTTGTCCAGAAGTGGAAATTTATTGACGACAGGTTTTATCTCACACCTGAATAAATTCCCTCTGCTCTCTGATGGAACAATATTTATTTCTTAATCTAATCGTTCAAGCAATCTTCAAATTTCTAGCAAGTCAAGACTAACGTAACCTGTATCAATATTCACAGTAACTTTCATATTTGCATCTGAAGCTGAGCTTCAAAAGTCAGAGGCTCTTCCCTTTCCCACGAACTTAAATTATCTCTACAATTTAAATAAATTAAACAATTTAAAATTGTCTGCTTTTAAGCAAAAAAAGACAGATCTGGGTTATAAAATACTTTTTTCACTTTTCCTTTTAACAATATATTTAAAAGCATATTATATTAGAAGTAAATACACATTTCTACCTGATTTTCTTGCAAGACAATCAATCTGCTCACCACTTACATACTTAAAAAAAAAAAAAAGGTGGGGTGCAAAAGGAACAGCAGTAGTTTAGCCTGTACGTTGCTCTCCAAGTACAGCACTGTTTCAGCTTTATCAGTCATTCACCTCGTACTTTAAATGTGCTTAGTTGTTCTTGCCATTAATTAGAAATTATTTTTACAATTAAAAATGTAATCTATCCAAGCATTTTCAGGGAGAAAGAAATTGAGAAATAGAAGACTAAAGTTTTTGGTTATTTTCACACCCTAATATCTTAATAGCTGGAGGTTCAGACAAGAACTTGGGCAGGGAGCCTGCGTTTTCAGAGCTGTTTTTGGAAGGTTTTGTGAAAAAAACAATTGTGATTTGCTAAAATGTAAATTATGTATTTTATCTACTAAAGAGGGATACTGCAATGTTTTTTTGTCTTTTAATGGCAGTCAATCCTATGCCACTTTGTGAAATACGCAAAACAGCTGACAGGAGGCATGTTCAGTTTCCAACACATCTAGGCAAGCAGCACGCTGCCGTACAGATGCCCAGACATTTAAATTTTCATATCAGGGTGGTAAAAACGCCTAAGCCTCCAAGTGCAAACTCCCTCAGAGCTATTCACACCATGTAACTTCGAGTATCTAGGTGAGGTAGCTAAGCCAAGAGTCCTGGTTGCCTGTACAGTCAATAAAGTCTTCGGAGAGCAACTGCACCAAGACAGCCACTGAATACACAGTAATTCAGGGCTCTTATCTTAAGCATCTAAGCTGATTTCCCAAAGTCGGATGGTCTGAACATCCCCGGACAATTTCTAGTTTTAGATTTTTTCATTCTTTTGCTATGTGAGCATGTACAAATTACAGTGTTTCTCTCAGCCTCAGCTCTTAAGGGGTTTGGCAGAGGCATGATCAAATTAGACAAATCTCAGCCTTCAAATCTCAGTAATTCAGTAGCACACGTACCTGTCCACCCCTAAAAGAGATATCCAGTCGTAGCCACTGCTTCAGAGGAAGGCTGAAGCTAGTTTTCACTGCAAGGTCATCTCCTCTCATGAGGTGCATCTGAACGTGCACATAACCTGACAACAGCAAAAAAAGGAAGAAAAAGGAAATAAACACCACAGAAATATCAACATTAAGAATGGGCTTCCTAAAGTATTATTCACAGCAATTCTGTCTTCTTCACCCTCTTCATCAGCAGAGATTTTGGCACTCACCAAAGCCATATATCAGCTCTCTCAGAATCCCAGGGAAATGTGCTCCATGTTTCAGTTACAGTTCCTGGATGCTAATGCCCACATGAAACCACAGACTCCAACAGTCTGAGGGATAAACACACTAAACTTAAGGCAAACGGGGAGGGTGCCATAGTTATCTCGAACACCAGAAAGCAGATACGACTTGCAGCAGACAATGGTATCTACTCAACACTCAGCTGCCAGCACGTGAAACTGCAACCATCAAGTTCAAGATGACTCTACCCTCCACTGCTTGGACCTGCAGAAGCATGCTCATGGTCTGAGCTCTTAAGACTAGAACGGGCTCTTATTATGACAATCTAGTTTGACACTGAGGATAAAACTGGCCCTAAAACCTCTCCAAGCAAATCTCGTATCAAGCTGATAACTTCCAGCTGAGCTGCCATTTTTGTTCATTCTTCAAAGAAAAGCAGCCAGTTTATAATGGATAGATTAATTATCTATATGGGTTACAGGACATAGAAAATCGAAATAGAAAAAAAATAACAGAGAGGAAACTGTTGATCAGTTTGTGAAACTTGCAAAGAAGGGGAAAAAATGTAATGTCTTACGAGAAAGCCAGGTGTGCACTCTTAAAACTGCACCCTTGTGTGAGTTTCCGCTGCGAGCCTGCCAGCCAGCCCCCAGCTGCTGAACTTCATTCTCTGTCAGAGGCTGAAGAACCGTCTTCTGGCAGGAACGTTCCTCTACTGCAAATGTTGCCAGACTAAGAGAGTGCTACCTCTTAACTTCTTTTTTGGATCAGGGAAATAGATTGTGCTTCTTGAACACCGCAATATAGGCAAGACCTTTAATGACGTGGAGTTTTGCTGAGGCTATTTCAAATTTTCAAAAATTTTCTTGAGGTGTGTAGATAAGAATTGAGAACAATATTAAAATAATACTTCAAGAATAATAACAAAGGTTGTTCATTGAGATAAGGCTGTTTAATCCCAGTGGATGTTCCTGACCTGTAAGATTCAGTCTATTCTGCCGATAAAGCAGACATTTTCTGAAATTAGCCAAGACTGGATGCTATGCAACTATTTCTCAGTTTTACCCTATTTATTTAGTAGCTATTTTCCTACTGAGACACCATAGCCAAAAAGAAGCATTTTGCAAGGGATCAGTTTCACAAAATAGGTCTGATAATATATTTATGAATGTTATTCCTAGGCACAGATCTATAAAGACTATATTAGAACCCTTCTGAAGGCCGTTAATAATATCCCTTACCTTCCTCACTTAGAAATACAGCAGGAGTACTATACATTTCTTTCGGGTCAATAAAATAGAGTATACCACACAGATCCTTTTCACAGTGATGGAGTAAATATAGCCAGATGGAAACGGTGAACCTGCACGAGCAAAAATAAACAAACAAAAAAAATCCACTCTTGATGAGAAATCTCCCTATAGAATTGGAAAAGCACACATTTCACTTTAATCTAGCAAACCCCTTTCCCACATGCAATCTTCAGAACAGAACACATCCTCTGCAGGGACAACCTTCAGAGCAACAGTAGTTAAGACTCTTGGATCCGTGATCTCCTTTTAACCGCACGCTTTTGTGGTGTCCCGACAGGAGAGGAGAGTCAGGGAGCGTTATCTGAACGCATTCCAGAACGCTGGGTCAGAGTAACTGCCAGATCCCACATCAATAGGGAACTGAAAACACAACCGAGACAACCCGGAGCCAGGCTCCCGAGTGCAGGCTGCAGAACAGAATCCCCCAAGCGCACGGTCTTGTAAATCCTGAGCGTGGAAACCGGTAAAAATTAAGCTGTGTCCTATGTACTAAATGTCATCTGTGAAAACGTGCTTGGGAGAAGCAGTTAAAAATGACCCCAGGCTCTGGGTAGTACAGTCAGGGATATACCAGGATAAATAAAGGTGGAGTCAGTGCAAACTATGGAGCAGCGCAAAATAAAAACCCAAAGCCCTGACAACACCATCTAGTGAGAAATTTCTGTACAAAGCTGGCTGAGGGACTAAAAGCAGAATTTATACCACAGAATCCAATTTTAAGGAGTTCCCCTGCACCGGACTAAATCTGCTTTGGTGCTGTTAGCAGGAACTTGACCACTTATTTCCATAACATTTTCATAGCAGTTAAGCCAATGCTGAACGCCTTTGAAAACTGTACCTCCAGTGTACATCCCAGCAAAGCACTACAATTATTATCATCTCTGATACACTCTTGTCTTAGTGACTTTTAGAAGGAGATGTAATTTGGGTTTTTTTTTATTTCTATAATTAAGAAAAATAAGTATTTGTTTATAATACTTTAGAAATGGGTCAGCTTGCCTTGTTTCTCTCTCAAGAAGCTGCCAAACATACAGTACCTTACATCTCTTCCTAAACTGAACCAATGTAGGGCTGAAAGCCTAACACCTGCTCTCCTGCTTAAAAAAAGAAATGGAAGAGTGGTGAAGTTTTCCCCAATAGAGTCTATACCTTAAATAGCTAATAACACCGTATCTTCCACAGATGGCACATGGATGAGGTAGAAGGGTGTGTAAAAAAGCACTCCTAAATTGATTGTTATGACCTTAAGGCAAACACTCTGCTTCCAGGAATCACAGAATCATAGAATGGTTAGAGTTGGAAGGGACTTAAAGATCATCTAGTTCCAACCCCCCTGCCATGGGCAGGGACACCTCCCACCAGACCAGGTTGCTCAAAGCCCCATCCAGCCTGGCCCTGAACACCTCCAGGGATGGGGCAGCCACAGCTTCTCTGGGCAACCTGTTCCAGTGTCTCACCACCTCACAGGAAAGAATTTCTTCCTAATATCTAATCTAAATCTCCCCTCTTTCAGTTTAAAACTGTTACCCCTCGTTCTATGGCTCCACTCCCTGATCAAGAGTCCCTCCCCATCTCTCCTGTAGCCCCCCCTTTAGGGACTGGAAGGGGCTCTAAGGTCTCCCCGGAGCCTTTTCTTCTCCAGGATGAACAACCCTGACTCTCTCAGCCTGTCTTCGTAGAAGAGGTGCTCCAGCCCTCTGATCATCTTTGTGGCCTCCTCTGGACCCTTTCCAACAGGTCCATGTCCTTGCTGTGCTGAGGACTCCACACCTGTAAACAGTACTCCAGGTGAGGTCTCAACAGGAGAGGAGTAGAGGGGCAAAATCACCTCCCTCACCCTGCTAGCCACGCTTCTTTTGATGCAGCCCAGGATGCTGTTGGCTTTCTGAGCTGCGAGCGCACATTGCAAGCTCGTGTTGAGCTTCTCATCCACCAACACCCCCAAGTCCTTTTCAGGGCTTCTCTCCATCCATTCTCTGCCCAGCCTGTATTTGTGCTCAACCAGATCTCCAGTGCCTCAGTGCCAGCAGCAGAATGCAGCCGCGCTGGTGAGCAAAGGGCAGATGGCTGTACAAACCAGGCAGCCACCCACCCTGAAGAAGCCAGGAGCTAAAATTGGCTCTGCACTTATGGCTTCAGAGTTTGAGGGCAAGTAATTTGTTGACCAGCTGCGCTATCTGGCAAGTCTTCTTTGGCACTCTTCTTGTGGTCACAGGCCAAACACAAACCAGCAGGCAAGTTCCAGTTCCGACCATCATTTCCTATATCTGTAATAACATTGCTAGGGTAACAGCATCTGGTGGAAGGGAGATATATTTATATATCTATATATATACTCTTTCCTCTAAAGTTGCAAAACATGACTGAAGAGTTGTGACAGTTTCGGGGAGGGGGAGAAAAGTAGAAAAAGATGACCTTCACAGAGTGATTACTCTGCAACCAAATGGTGGGCAGGGGCTGAGGGGGTTTTACTCCTCTCCCACCGGGAGCTTACACAGTGATGGTGGAGGAAATAGAAGCTCAAGCTGGAAGGCTCTCTAGGCAGGGGACTTTATCACTACGGGTTTGTCAACTGTAACATAAACTAGAGTGTGAATTTATAGGGGAAAAACTGCTCCACGCTGTCTGCCCTTGCAAAAAACCCCACTCAGTCTGGAAATTATATTTGAAATGCAGATCTCTCTGTAATGCAGACAACCTCAGGCTACTCATGAGACAGCAGGCTGATAATGACAGCGCGAAACAGCTAATTTACCCTCCCAACCGTACCTAATTAGCACTGTTATATCTTGTATCGGCCTCTTACGCAGCGCTGCACCAACACATACTGTAACGATCTTCCTGAGGTTGAGCTTAATCCCCTCCAAAACTCAAGTCAGACAACAGAAGGAATTGATAACTAGTTTCCTTTTTAGCCTTTTCTCAAATTAGTAGACAATACTCCTTTATTTTGTGGTATAGCCTAAGAGTTTAAGTATATTCTATAGCCTTCAATAATCAAAATTACAGACCACTTCATTTAGTTGCCTGTACTTACATGGGAAAATCAATCTGATGCTGCCTGACTGTCTCAAGTTCTCTGTTTTCAAATTGCTCAAATCTCTTCACGATTCCTGTTTTCTCCCCACTGGAAGCATATATGAAGTTGAGAACCTGGACACCATCTGCAAAACACAATCTTTCTTAATCTGCCAGAAAAAAAAGCATTGGTAACTAGTTAATTAGTTCACACTTACACAGTCAAACATTTGAATCACACAACAGATTAAAAATTAACACAAACCTTCAGTAAGCCCATAAACACAAATTCACTCACTGTTATTAAACACATTACAATCCTGGCTCGAATAACCCACGGGAAAATGAAATGGAGTCCACTTCCAGCTGGTATTAAAAGCAGGGAAAGAACAGACTCAGTTAAATCTAAGATATTTCAAGGACCAGTTAGTAAGGAAGAAATCTTCATTTATGTTATTCGTTTAAATCTCATCCTGTCTTCGGTTAAGCCTACATGAGATTACTCCACAGCTCTTGGACTTAATCTCCATTTTCAGCTCTCCAGTTTATACTGTATACATGGACAGATACCAATTCTGTTCTTAACTGATCTGCATAATCCTGTAATAAATCTGATAATGCTGTCCTTGCTAAGAAACAAGAAAAAGATCTTCAAGGCCATTACATATCATCAACTTTCCTAAAAAAACCCTCCCAAAACAACAACAAAAAGAACCCCAAACCCCCAGCAATTTGTTACAAGCTTATTTAAAACAATAAATCTGAATGTTATTTCTTCTCATTTCTTGTTATAGTGTTTTCATCTACACTATAATTAGATAATGCAAAAGATGTTTCTCGCTGTTGTCAGAGATCACACGCTCTGTCTCCAACAAGCATTTTAGAACGCCCCTGAAGGCAGCAACATCATTGCTTCCCTGTTTGTTCCAGTGCGTTTATGCACCAACGTAGTGAAAGCAAATGACATAAATACCATCATGGGATTTTCTATGAGAGAATCTTTTAGAAGCAAATAACGTTTTTTGCTTTTAGGTTCTGCTTCGAATATATATTGAGGATGAAAAGAACTGTCAGCAGGTCTAAAGCTAGAGATAGGCAGACAGGGAAAAAAAGAGAACTCTGAGAAAATCTAGAAAGCAAAGTTGTGAGTTTCAGGAATTTATTCAGTTGGGCAAGACACTTTTTTATTTAAAACTATAAATTTCTAAAACAAGAGGGATTGTCCATAATAGCTTTGGGCCAAAAAAAAAAAAAGTACTATATAGTTTATTGCACTAAAAAGACTTAAAAATATGTTTCTGAATGTGTGGCCATCATCTCAAGCAGAAGCAGACTACGTGTGGGAGAATTACGTATGTAAGAACTCCAGGATTGACTCGCAATGATGCAACAAGGGACTGAACAACTCTCTCTGAAGACCAAGGAATGACGTTCCACTGACACCAGTGGGTTTAAATGAAGTTTTTTGAATACACTTAGAAAATAGAAGGCTGTGCTGCTACAAATCTCCAGGCTGGCTGTGATGAAACAGGCCAGCTCTGGAAGGACAGGATGACTTCAGTCCTTTGCAGCTCTAACCCCGCAGTTAAGAAGCTTACACATGCAACAGCGTTGGCCAAGTAAATCATTCTACATAACATTTACTATTTACTGCAGCCATGCACTTTCTGACAGCTTACCAAAGGTGTTATTTGGGTCCCGCTAGTTTCCTTGGGGCCAAAAAAAAAAAAGTGACATTACACCTACCACTTTCATGAGGGCACTGAGGTATCCTGTTTGCCTGGAGCATCCACAGATAGTCAGCACCCCACTGAAGACAAACTTTGTGGTCCTTATACGGGCGTTCAAAAGGTGGAACTGCTTCTAAAAAAGTGTAATTCTTGGCAACTGCATCCTGGTAGTCTTCATTCTGCTCAGCGTCACAGCTGCTAACTGATTTGTGACTAATCCACGCATACAATATCACACTGTGCACTATTATTGAGTTTCTGATGATAAAATCATCTCTGTAAACCATGATGCTGGGAAATTTCAAATGTACTTGTCGGGTTCTGCTAACGTAAAGGTTTTTTTCATCCTTCCATCTCCTTCTGTACACTGGTACACCAGTCCTGAATTCCGAGGAAGCTACTGCTTCCAAGTTGATGATACAAGGCTTAGAACATAAATACTGAACCGAAACCTCCGAATTGTTAAGAACTTTCTTTTCTAAAATGTTTAAATGAATAAAGTCCGCGTAATCCATGTTTTGCTCAAACTGTGGATTAACCGCCGTTGTCCGTAACGTCTCCTTTCCAAAGGATGGCACAAAATTCTGGGGGGAGATAAAAAAAACAAACCACAAAAACATGTTAACCAGAGAATCTCAGTTTACACGATTCCTAATATACGCATAGCGATAACAGAACACTGCGCAAGGAGGTTTATATACCATATTTGAACTCCAAAATGCCAGGCTTTAATGGTAACAGCTCCCCTACGTCAAATTCTTAAAGTTACATACGCCTCTACAAACAAACTGTATTTACAGGGTGTATCCTTCGGCTCTTCTGCAAGTGGAATCCGGTCTAAGGTACTGACTTCCACGTCATGCTATTTACACACGCTCCTAGGATCAGGCCTAAAGAGTATATACTAAAATGGACCGGCATTTATTCATCGTACTGTCGTTCACTTGTGCTGCGACAGCCTGATGTTTCTATATCTTTTTAAAGTTAGCTAATTTTGTTACCTCTTATGCAGGCACCTGAAGAGCAGAATAACAACTAAAGCAGCTCACGGTGGTTTCCTGAGAACGAATTCACATTCATAAAATGTTCAGGAGGTTATTACAGAAACATTCCTCTCCTGACGACGGACTTACAAATCTGAGCAGCAAGACCAGCAGGCAACATTCGCCCAGTTTTTGCTCTCTAGAGCTACATACATTATAACATACTTTGCGAGTGAGTGCTTGGCCATACACCAGGATTATCATCCACACTGAAGTTCTTGTCTCTTGGGGTGCTGATGGACGAGAAGCTGGACGTGAGCAGGCAATGTGCTCTCGCAGCCCAGAAGGCCAATCCCATCCTGGGCTGCATCAAGAGATGTGTTGCCAGCAGATCCAGAGAGGTGATTCTGCCACTTTGCTCTGCTCTGGTGAGACCTCACCTGGAGTACTGTGTGCAGGTCTGGAGCCCTCAATATAGAAAGGACATGGACCTGACGGAGCGGGTCCAGAGGAAGGCCACCAAAATGATCAGGGGGCTGGAGCACCTCTCCTATGAGGACAGACTGAGGGAGCTGGGGTTGTTCAGCCTGGAGAAGAGAAGGCTCCGGGGAGACCTCATAGCAGCCTTCCAATATCTGATGGGGGCCTACAGGAAGGCTGGGGAGGGTCTGTTTACAAAGGTCTGTGGTGACAGGACGAGGGGCAATGGTTTTAAGTTGGAGAAGGGGAGATTTAGATTGGATATTAGGAAAAAGTTCTTTACTCTGAGGGTGGTGGAACACTGGAACAGGTTGCCCAGGGAGGTGGTTGAGGGCCCTTCCCTTGAGATATTCAAGGTGAAGCTCGACGAGGCCCTGGGCAACCTGGTCTAGTTGGGGGTGTCCCTGCTGACTGCGGGGAGGTCGGACTAGATGACCTTTGGAGGTCCCTTCCAGCCTGGACCAATCTATGAATCTCTAAGGCTTCAAGCAGCTTTTTTTTTTTCTTCCCTTTCTGCTCTGCAGTCAGCGTCCGGCTTGATGGCCTGCCAAGTATACTGAGGATTACTCAGCTCAGAGGGCCAGCCACCAGCACCGCACTTCTGCCAGGTCCCCGATCTCTCTGAAATATTCAGAACTGTCACTCTGGATTACCGGAGAAGCTGGTCATTACGATTGCTGGGATTGAGAAGATCTGTCTTGGGTGGCTTTTAACTTTGCTGAGCTTAAACAAATCTGAATTTTTTAAACAAAACTGAAATTTACCTTGGATATCTACCTTGGATTGATGGCTTTTTCACTGTGATTCTCAAAACATTTAAAAGCTTCGGCCAAGTCGTTAGTACATTTCTAACTGGAATTACATGTTGTGCACCCAGAGGACAAGACCTTACCCACGATCCAATATGGGAATCAGTAAAAGTCCCTAATATTTTGCATTTTATTTCTTAAGAATGTATTGTCACTTCTTGAGAGCTACACTGAGAAAACATCAAGCCAGCAAAACCTGCGGAGGTGTAAATATTAGGAAAAGCCAGAACTAAGTTTACTTATCCTACTTCCTTGTTCTTATACATGAAGATTTGGGATTTAACTATGTGATCAGATGGTGTTTCCCCCCAGATCCTTGCCTCCTTAAAAGGCACAAAAGAGCTCTAGGGTTGCAAGTGGAACACAACTGTCCATAGAGACTATTTAGAGACTATTTACCCCAAGACCTTGACTTTGTTTAAGGCAGAAGCTGCAAGACATAACTGAATGAAGGAACTTTTGGATATCATTACTAGCAGCTGGGTAACTCTAGATAACTAGATTTATTTAGCGTTCCTAGATCTTTCTGAACTTGCCACTTAAACCACTTTTCACAAGAACAACCACGTACACTTTATCTTCTTGTCTCCACCAAAAGAGGCTGGAAGGCAGATGTGCAGTGATGCTGAACACTTATAACCACAGGTGTGCAAGCACCAAGATCATTAGAGAGCATATGTCATTCCTTTCCGTAGCCAGCCCAGCCCAAGCCGTGACAAAGATACACACTTTGAACAAATAAAATGCTACAAAAAATGCAGAACACTCCACAGTGTTGGTACCTCGGCTTTCCAAAATAGTCTCTTCAGAGTGACAGGGTTCCTCTCTGCCTCGTTTCCCATTCTATAAAATGGGTATTGTAAAAATGATGTGTACTGAAGGGGCTAAAAAAAAAGGAATAGCGATAGGAGGCTGGTGTCCACCGGAAAAGTTATCACCATGTCATGTAATAACACACATACACAAATACTGATATAAAAGTTGATGAGAGAACCTTAATTTTAATACTAATTTGAATATCTTTCAGAGCTCGACTTGACAAAGATACTATTCTTTTACACTTCCTACGTAATTCTTCTTTGGTTATAGACGCCTGTAAAAGCATTAAAAGCATATACCAGCAACCACAAATTATTCTAAACCTCTTCTACTTGATGGTTATCATTCATATTTCATACATATTTTTTCAATCTTACAATAAAGAGTTCTTGTAAACAGCTTAATCCTTCTGATATGGGAGCTGCGTCATGAGAAAGATGGTAATATATAATGAAAATAATGCCATGTGGTTATCACAAAATGTAGAAGTGTACCGGGCCGACACTAAAAAGCCCTGTGGTACCACCGTGTGCTTGCCACAGACACACGTTTACTGCCAAAATACACACACAGAGCCAGCTCCCAATTTGCTCAGGGGTTTATCTGACACAGAGATACAAGAGCTCACCCCCAGCAAAGACAGCTCGGGTCTGGCACAGTTCGTTAACAAAAATGCCACAGTGTACGAAACGTGGCCATCCGACCTCCAGTGAACGGCAGAAATTCTGTGGTGGGGATCCCAAGCTCTGCAACCCCAAGCCAGTTCCTTGTAGAACAAACTCCACAATGTTTCTAGAGCACTCGAGCACGTTGTCCCAGGACTGCTGAGGGACAAGGGTTATCTTCAGCCGTGCTTTCCCTTTAGTGCCTGTTCCGCAAAACGGCTCCCACAGAGTTACTCAAGAAACTTTTCTTTGTATTCTTCGGTGCTTGGGTATTAGTCAAAAATGCCCGAAGCAGGTTTGGGTCTGCTGTTACACCAGACCTAACAAACCCTTCAGGAGGCTCATCCAAGTAAGGAGCACGGTACAAAGACCCCCGAGTGATCTGGTACCGATGCAGCCGTGGCAGAGACTGCTGAGAGTCTTCCAGACCACAGCCGAGTCTCCGTCACCACTTGGTTGCCACAGTTCTCTCCACCCCCCTGCGCAGCCTGCGCATCATCTCAACGTTCCTGCTCGGAACGTTCTTCCCTCGTTCTTCCCTCCCCATTATCTCAGACAAGGCAGAGTTAATTGTGGAAAAATCTCTGACTACAAAGAGCGAGGATGAAAGGATTACACAATGAGTGTGATTATGAGATTTAAATATAAAAGTTTCCCAGTATAGCAATAGCTCTGCTGCATTCAAGAGTGTTACCATGAACTCGGCAGAGCTCAACAAGAAAGACAGAGAGGCTTTGTTGTGTGGGGGACACTTAGACACAAAAAGCTGTCAAAGATTTTTTTCTTGATCTTTTCCTTAAAACCTGCTGAATCTGAAGGAGGTAGCCCCAGTCACCCCGTCAGATGTTGGGATAAAAACAAAAATCACTGTGGGAGGCAACCACAACGATGGCAGGGAGAGTGAACACTGTCAGTAGGGTGGAATATTACAGAAATGAGAAGAAACCGTTCTTTCACTCACTGGAACAGGGTCTCGGCAGGACTTTCCCCTCCCAGAAATCCCACATGACCCTATGGAAGGCGCACCTGTAGATAAGTGTGGTCCTTTACCTCTCTGCCACGTCACGCCAAGCTGGGGGATGCGGGGAAAGGGGACACCCCGAAACGGGGGCCCCGTCTGTTCCCAACCAGCACCAGCACGGTGCTGCCACACAAAGACTTTAACCCCAGTTTGAGTTCAGCAGCATTAAAAAAAAAAAAAAAAGGTAGTTTAGCAGCTGCCCCCCCCCCCTAAAAGGCAGGGGTTTCCCTAAGGCAGCCCAGCACCAGGCTCCCCTGTATGTGGATGTCAAAGGCACCCCCCCCCCCCCCCCCCATCACCACCCTTCTTTCAAACCCAGAAATGGTCATCTGTTTTTTAACACGTTGATTTAAGGACCCGGGTCGAGAAGGCCGGGGAACCCCGGGGGATAGAGCCGGGGAGGTGGGGGGGCGGGAAGCCGGGACAGACCGGACAACCGCTGCGAGAGCCCCCGCGTACCCCACCTCCGGCACCCCCCGGGGGCTGCACCTCCCTCTCCGCCCCGCAACGGCCCGGGCACCCCCCGCCCGCGGGGCTGGGAGCTCACCCCCGGGGCCCAACACCCGGCCCGGGCCCTCGTCGCGGCCACCGGGGGCAGGTGCGGGGCCGGCCGCCACTCACCGTGAGGAGGAGGAAGAGGAGGATGAACGGAGGGGGGCGGCGGGGCGCGGCGGGGGGCTCAGCCGGGGGCCGCATGCTGCCCCAAGCAGCGCCGCCGGGAGTGCGCGGCCGGTCCCGCCGACGAGGATGCGGCAGATCCGGCTTCCTGGAGGAGGAGGAGGAGCCGCCGCCCGGGAAGGGCAGGGCCGGGCCGGGCGGGGCCCCGCGCCGCAGGTGCGGAAGGCGGCGGAGGGCGCGGCGGGGGCCGGGACCCCCCGCGGGTGTGGACCCCCCCCGCCTTGCGCACCCGGGTACTACGGGCACCGGCGGGGCGGGCGCCGGTAGCGGGACGTGGTCCGCCGGCCCGCCGGGGGGCGCTGCCTGCCGCCGCGCCGCTCCTGCCGGGCCGGGGCGGAGTCCGCAGGTGCCTCGCCGCGCCGCTTCCGGTGCGCGCCGGAAGCGGGAGCAGCATAACTTCCGGGTGAGAGCGGCCGGCGGCGATGGCGGGGCTTTCCCGCACCCTCGCTATCTTCGGCGGCTTCGTGGCCGTGGTGGGGGCGGCGTTTTACCCAATTTACTTTCGGCCGCTGCTGATGCCGGAGGAGTACAGTGAGTGCTTGCGCTAGGGGGGCGAGCGGGCCGCGGCCCGGCCCTGCCCTGCTTGTCAGCGGGTCGGTGCCCGGGCCTGGGGTGTGCTGAGGACCGCCACTGGGCGAGCAACGGCCGAGAGGCTTTCTGCTCGGCCGAGGGATCCTTAAAAAAAGCTGTCAAAACGTCGTAGTACTCTTGTTTCAAGTTATTGGCTGGCACGTGGCTCAGAACCTTCAGAACCCTTTGGCTGTGCTCTGAAGCGGTTAAGAGGGTTGAGACGCAGCTGAAGAAGTAACGCTCAGAGGGGCTGGAGCACCTCTCCTGTGAGGACAGGCTGAGAGAGCCGGGGTTGTTCAGTCTGGAGAAGAGAAGGCTCCGGGGAGACCTTACTGCGGCCTTCCAGCACTTGAAGGGGGCTACAGGAGAGATGGGGGCAGACTTTCTCATAGGGCCTGCAGCAACAGGCCAATGGCTTTAAACTAAAAGAGGGCAGACTTAGACTAGAGATAAGGAAGAAATTCTGTATGCTGAGGGTGATGAAACCCTGGCCCAGGTTGCCCAGAGAGGTGATAGATGCCCCATCCCTGGAAACATTCAGGGTCGGGTTGGATGTGGCTCTGAGCAACCTGGTGTAGTTGAAGATGCCCCTGCTCATTGGTGGGGGGTTGGGACTAGATGACCTTTCAAGGTCCCTTCCAACCCAAACCATTCTACGATTCTGTAAGTTGTTCAAGTTTTGTTTTCCAGCCACAGTTGAAAAGTTTTAACTTAAAACGTGGTAACAAATCATTTACCGATTGTGATGGTTTTGCTAGAGCTGGTTGTAGCCCACAGAGTTTTCTCTGAAACTGGCTGCTGCTGAAAACCCCACTTCCCTGACAGAAACATGGAAAACCAGCCAAAGCCCACAGCTGACCCTGTCACCAGGGAGGTTCTGAGCACTCAAAGGCACCTGACGTTCCAGGTGTGAAGCCTCGGTGGCTGCAGGTGAACACTCTGTGCCACGGGAACAGTAGGGAGAACATCTGTTACTCCTAAACTTCTGTTAACTACCACCAGAGGAAGTGGGGGAAAAAATCTGGTGTAACCAGCCTCATCCCCTTGCTTTAACTTACATAAAGCTAAGCAAGCTGTTGGAGGTAACCTGAAGATGTATGTGGTTAATCTGCTGAGACAACTGAAGAGAAGGGAAAAAAAAAAAGGTAAAAAGGGAGGAGGGTGACCAACTTATTGATCTTCTTGGAGGGACTTTAGCCTCGCATCAAAGCTGAGTAAAATTTAACTTGCAAGCGAGTTTGTATTTAAGGAAGTTGGAAACTGCCCACAAAGATAGGTCTTCTACTCTGTGTTCCCATTCTTGACTCGTGTTTGCTTATGGTGCACTTTCCAAAAATATAATATTAGAAGTGTGACTCAGCATTAAGGAAAGAACAAAACTAGTGGGCAAAGTCCTCTTTTGTGCTTGTGAATTACAAGAGCAAATGTTCACCAGCGGGTTAGTGATTTTTTGTTTTAACATGTTTTTAATCTCCATTTAGCATGTAAAATGGGCAATGTGCAGTTAGCAAGTGTTT
Organism: Numenius arquata; assembly: GCF_964106895.1. Classification (NCBI taxonomy): domain Eukaryota; kingdom Metazoa; phylum Chordata; class Aves; order Charadriiformes; family Scolopacidae; genus Numenius; species Numenius arquata. Next base: position 65,090,451 of record NC_133580.1, read on the forward strand.
AAACTTGCTATTTAATACCTGCTTCTAAACTTATTGCGTGCTGCTCAAACTCTACTTTGATGTCACTTTTATTAATTTCCTACGTGCTTTTCTTCATGCTCATCGCTGCAATATGAGAGAAGCACAAGCATTCATTGTCATGATCCTTTAGACAAGGACATGGAATTTCACAGTTACGGTACCTGAGTGGAAGTATTTTAAACTTTGGGGTACAAAGAATTTGATTTTTTCGGCGTGCAGTGTAGTAAGCTGTATGACAACAAAATTTCTCTAGAAGCTCACACCCCTCATTGGCTTGAGCTATGGATGAATACTCAGTAGTTCTGCGTTTTGAGGTCCTGGGTTTGAAGTCATACATTTCAATTAGCATCACATTATCGTCCTGCAAAAGGCAAGAATGAATTTTAGTTCTCTGGGACTAAATTATGTAAACATAAAATGCTGTCTTTCCTTACTTCAGTCTTGTTTTTCTTGTGTATCTCCCAAATTCTACACAAGTGAGGCTCAATACGTTCAGGAAGAAGACTTTTTTGCACAATTCTCATATATCTTCAGAGGAGTTCCTAGCAGTTTAACAAGTAAAATGGAAGACACTTGGAAATACTGTATCATTGAATCATAGAATGGTTAGAGTTGGAGGGGACCTTAAAGATCATCGAGTTCCAACCCCCCTGCCATGGGCAGGGACACCTCCCACTAGACCAGGTTGCTCAAAGCCCCATCCAGCCTGGCCTTGAACACCTCCAGGGATGGGACATCCACAGCTTCTCTGGGCAACCTGTTCCAGTGTCTCACCACCCTCACAGGAAAGAATTTCTTCCTGATATCTAATCTAAATCTCCCTTCTTCCAATTTAAAACCATTACCCCTTGTCCTGTCACTACACTTCCTGACAAAGAGTCCCTCTCTGGCTCTCCTGTAGGCTCCCTTCAGATATTGGAAGGCTGCTATGAGGTCTCCCCGGAGCCTTCTCCAGCCCCAGCTCTCTCAGCCTGTCCTTATAGGGGAGGTGCTCCATCATTTTCGTGGCCCTTTGATTATGTAATCAAATTGTTAATATGTACCTTAAATTGTGCACACAGAGGTTGGACTTAATTTCGTACAGAAGTGCTTTCATTTTATAGTTTTTCAGTAACTCAGTTTGTGGCCTTGATGTTTGTAATATTTTCCTGTCTGGAAATAGCTTTAAAAAAGACTCTTTCCTTATACAAAACACAAAGTTCAGTGGCAGTGTTGAAACTTTGAGATATTCAGCATGAACCTCTTCCACTCAGATTGATTAAGAACTTTGAATTGATATTGGAGCATTTTCACAGTAAATTTTGTGATTTTGCTGAACTGTGGGACTCAGCTCCTGTGAGGTGTCTGTCCTGTGACCGTCCTGTGTCCGTCCTGTCACTTCGTCCTGTGAGGTGTCCGTCCTCTCATCAAGACTGGCTTTTCCTCATTGCCCTTTTTTTGTCTTCCCTGTTTTCCAAGTTGTTTCCAGGCCCCATCCCAGTCTCCCTATTGATTCTTCCATGTCCTGTCTCCGTATTTCTCACCTGTTTATTCTCTGCGCTCGTGTCTTTGCCTGAGCAGTTAACAGCTCTTCCTTTTCACCTCAGGTGTGTTCCCAGACCTGTCTGATTCCCACTTTGGTCTCTGCCTCTCTTCTGGTCATAGTCTCCACCTAAGACTAAATATCTTTCTCTTTCGTGCCCTAGAATAAGTCTGATTCCTTGCCCTAATTTATTCGGTTTTCCTCTGTCTGGGTTTTGTACCTTTTCCTTTGAAATTAGACAGTTCCGTGAGATTATTTTTTTTTCTGCTAAAAAAGGGTGGAATAGCAAACACCATGCTCAGTGAACTGGAGAGGCTGGATCTGCCTCTAGTGCCTGCCCCCTCGCAAGCAGAATCAATGATTGCCATGTGCTCTCTAGTCTCACCCGCTATTTCACACCATCTTTCCGACCCTGAGAATCTCATCTGCTATGAAATGAACTTCAACTTTTGTATATAGAGATAAACTATAACTGAGTGACTTATCTATCTATATATGTTTGTGTGTATAGATTTCATAGATAATAGTATTTGTGATCTAAACGTGATGCAAATGGTATGGAATAAGGGGTGGAATGTCCCGGTTTGAAGTAAAACCGAACCGATTTTCTGTTCTGTAATTTTACGTCTTAGCTAGGCCTCCTCTAACTCTCTGAAATTAACGGCAGATTGTGGAGAAAACTGCTCGTTCTCAGAATGATAAGCCCAATGTTTGTGCTCCGTGCCAAGGATCGGTGTGCAGAGAGGCCCTTGCTTATCCTTACTGCTATAACAACCAAGGGCAGCCCATTTCGTTATTTGCCCCCTTAGAGGGTCGGAAACAGAAAAAACATAAAGGGGTCAACATCTATAGGGAGGAGCGGACAGGAGAGGTGACCCAAACCTGACCAACTGGGGTATTCCATCCCATCTGCCCCACGCTCAGTATAAAAGCTGAGGGATCAAAGGGTCAACTCTTTCTTCGATGGCCAACGTCCGAAGAGGACTCTGTTCATCTGCCTTTGATCCTGATCTGTGTGTTCCTGACTCCAGAGCTGGAATCCAGTTCCCGTCCGTCACTGAGTCCAGTCTGGGACTTCCCCAGTGCCTGCCAGTGACGTGACTGTCATCCTGGGAGCTTGACATGGTTTTATATATATTGTATCTATTTCATTATTTTTCTTCTTTTTTTTTTTTTTTTTTTAAATTTTAATATTAACTCTTCATTAAAGTAGTTTAGTTCATTTTAAACTTCTAAATCTCCTTATCTCTTTCTCTTCTCTCTCTTCTGTGGGGGGGAGAGGGGAGGAAGGGCCATCTGTCAGTCTGGTTTTGGTAATTCAGCCAAAACCACGACGTAGCTTTAGGGTTGTACATAGACAGCCTCATAACATCTCATGCGTGTGCGTTCTCACTGGGACAGGGTGATGAAAAGTTTCAGTTTTAAGGTTTTCTGAGTTTCCCCTGAGAATGTGCACCCTAGAATTTAAAAAAAAAAAAAGTAAATTGTAGGCTTAAAAAGTTCAATGGTGTGGGTAAGAGGCTAATCCAGCTGAGCTTTGACTTCTTGTGTCAAAGTACCATAGTGGTAAAGCGCTTAACTGGAAAGGGGAAAAAAAAGAGCATTTAATAAGGGGAAATGATAATAGTTTTTTCCATTTCTCTTCTTGGAAGTGGTTGAATCTTTCAAACAAAAAGAAAGAAGAGCCTAAGGCAGGGATGTTGTATGGAAAGTATCCCTCCGATACTTAAATTAGAAAGTTTATAAGCACTAATTTTATAGATGCTGTCATGAAATCTACTTGTGATAAGATGTAAGATCTTTCAGGGCCTGAAAATGGAGATCTCTCGTTCTGGAAAGAATAAATCCTTTGAAGAGTTTTACGTTAAACATATAAGTGATAGCTCCTAAAAGTGCTAATCATTCCGTAAGTGCTGGGATTGTGACAGGTATTTTGGCATCTTTTATTAAACAGTGGTCATTACTTTAAGATTATTATCTTAGTGTTTGTAATCTCTCAAAACAGATTAGCTGATAGTTTTTCAATAAGTATGAGTACTACATTCTCATTGTATAGGTGGATACTCGCCGGAATTTTACCGTGTAGCATCCAGAATGAATACAATTTTCAGTATTATTTTATTGGGTGCAGTCAAGATGTCTGGTATTTTCAGGGTTTTTTTAGTAGTGTCCTTTCTGTTCTATTTTCCAGAGAAAGAACAGTCAATAAACCGAGCTGGTATTGTTCAAGAGGATATTCAACCTGGAGGTATACTTGATTCATGTGTTTGTATTGATTGTTTTAAAGATCTTCTTGAAGTAAGACCTGAATATTTATATGGATTTAGATAACACAGTGAAGGATACATAGAAGGAATACATATATAATGAACTTACTGTGAAAATACTCTTTTTCAGGCTAATTCTTCACTTGAAAACTATGGGTTTAATAAAACTTGTTTTAAATTGATTTAATTAGCCAAATAGAAAAAGCCTATGAGGGGAATAAAAATTAAAAGTAAAAATTAAAAATAGCTCATTGTTTCGTAGGTAATGGAACTGGTTATTCATTATGCAAGGTTGGCACTTCTTGTTTAAAGACACGAGAGGGCTTGTCTTGATGAAACAGTTCCTATCTGAGTATGTTAAAGGGTAACTTATTCCTATTTTTAGAAAAGCCTAACATCAGCAGCCAGGGAAAACCAAATAGGATTAATGCCATGTCCTTACTACACATATCAGTTAAATCATCAGTGCAGGAATTGCTTTCCAGGAAAGTGGTGAAATGCTGAAGAAGAGTAGGAAGGGTATTGTGAAACAGAAGTCTGGTAAACCTGCCTTTTTTATTAAACATTAAAGAGGACTGGACTGGATCATTTATCCAAGATGCGGGTACTTGATGACCGGTTCTCCGCAGTATAACTTTTTCATCTAAATTTAGCTGCTGCTGAGAAGTTAGGAGATCCACTTGCTGAAAGTGAAATCTAGATAAATTGAAGTGCACGGTACAATTCTAGGTGGTTGTTCCAACAATGTTAGAACACCTGACCTATGGGTGTGATAGATTTTTCCATTACTTGGAACTTAATATCAAGATGAGGTTGTCTTTCTAAATATTTTTGCAAGCTTGAGCAGAGTTCAGTGCAGGTTCTTTCATTCTTTCGTGCACAAGGCTGGAGTAGGAGACCAATTTTTTTTTCTTTTCTCCAACAGTCTAGTTATGAACTGCTGGTCTTCTCATATTTGATTTGTAGGGTTAAAAGTGTGGTCTGATCCGTTTGGAAGAAAGTAATGTCGGCGGCTGGGTGCCTTGCAAGGCAAAACTGAAGATGGACATCTTCAGCTGTTTCCTTCTTTCACTGAAGTGTGTCTTTGGAGAAGAATTCTGAACATGCTGTGTGGGCACGTGAGGAGCGACAGACGCTACTGGCTGGAATCCCAAGAGATAAAAATGTGCTAGTTTTGACTGAGGATGCTGGGACATAGTGCACGGACTGTTAGAAAGCTGAGTGATTCTTGAGTTTAGAAGTGAAATATTTATTTTTCTTGAGAAAAGAGAAGAGGAATTATTTTTGTGGTTAACCTGTAAACACTTGTAGAATAAATTATGAATAGAATAAATCATGCAGACCGCTGCAGTTTCCTCCCTAGTTTGAGAATTACTATTTGTGGTTTTATTACGAAAACACGATAGAAGTATATGCTGAGAGATGAGTGCAGAAAGCATGATGTGGTGAATGTAAATTTGTACATTAAAATTGCTTCCTTTTAAACCAATGTGTACTTTTTTCATTTGTTTTGCGAGCAGTTGTGGCTGGTTAACCTTGCCAGGTGCTTCAGAGCACTGGAACAGGCTGCCCAGGGAGGTCGTGGAGTCCCCTACTCTGGAGATTTTCAAGACCCGCCTGGATGCAGTCCTGAGTAATGTGCTCTGGGGAATCCTGCTTTAGGAGGGGAGTTGGACTAGAAGATCTCTAGAGGTCCCTTCCAACTCTGACAATCCTGTGATTCCGTGCCCACCCAGCCACTCTCACTCCCGCTCCTCAATAGGACGGGGGGAGAAAATAGGATGACAGAGCTCGTGGGTCCAGATAAACACGGGGAGATTGCTTCCCAGGTACTGTTGCATGCAAAACAGGCTCAACATGGCAAAAATTAATGCAGTTTATTGCTAATTAAAATAGATTTGGGTAGTGAGAAACAAAAGCAAAAATTAAAATAACGCTTTCCCACTGCCTACCTTTTTCCAGGATAAACTTCACTGCTGAGTCCTCTTTTTCCTTCCCCCTGGTCCCCTCAGTGGTGGATGGGGGGTTACAGTCAGTGTGTGACAGTTCTTCTTTTGCTTTTTCCTCCTCACGCTTCTTCCCTGCTCCTGTGTGGGCTCTTCGTGAGCCGCAGGTCCCTCAGGAAATACCCAGCTGCTCTGGTGTGGACTCCTCCCCAGGAGCTGATGTGGATAACCTGCTCCAACATGGTCTTCTCCACTGCAGGGGGATATCTCCTCTGTTGCGGTACACCTGAAACAGTTGGTGTTAACCTCCTGTAGGGATGGAAAAGCAGACATTTTAAAGAATCCTTTTTAAAAAGCACTTTTATGGTAAGAGTAATGAGCATCAGAACAGATGAGTAAAGGATTGCCCCTGCTGTCACAAAGCTAGTTCAGTGTTTGCTGGGAAAAGAAGAATCAATGAAACTGAAGAACAAAGAGATTTTTATCCCTTAAACCTTTCTTCAGTGAGACTGCAGGAATGAGGGAGCCTTGTTTTTAGCTTTCTTGAACAAAACGTGATACCGATGGATCAGACAGTTTCAGCAAAGTTGTTTCTTTTCAAATACCTTTCCAGCAGAAGGACGGTATCGCTGACATGCAGATTGTCCATCTATAACTGACAAGCTGCAAAACAAAGAGTTTTAGGAGAAACTGGGAATTGTTCAGTAAATGCTGCTTCTGTCGCTTGGCGACCCAGATGCTTAAAAACCCTCACATCATGGTGACGTGAAACAATTATTAAACCACCCTTTCAGGATAAGTGATGTGACAGAGGATATTAAACCACTTAGTTTGGAATTGGGAGATAAAACAATCTCTGCTACTTGTTTACTTTGCGAAGTTGGGCAATTTGCTGAGTCAGGATCTTGCCTTGAGCTTTCAGAGCGGCGGCTGTTGCTGGCGGGTGCGGAGCCTTTTTTGCCTTCGCGTTACTAAAACGTTGCAGAGCGTTGGGGTACACGAACTCAATTATTTCACGTTTATAGAACTCTACCTGTCTGTTGGCCATGATCTCTAGTTCACTCCGGTGCAAAAATGAGATATGCAAATCAGCTCGCTAAGTTTTGTAATTGCCCGTAGAGCTTTTGCAGGGCTTGCGTGTCTGTTGAATACCGCTGAAGCGAATCTAAACTCTGATTTGGTTTTAATGCTCACCACTTCTCATCTTCTCTGTTCCACCTAATAAATTAGGCTGATTGGCCTTGTCTTTAACCTGTCAGGATAGGGGAATGTCTTTTCCAAACCTTTGGTATTCTGTCTGGATGAAGCTAATTGCTCTTCTTGGAAACTAATATAAAATAAAACTGTGAAGTCAATGAGGCACCTACTGGAATAATTCTCTAGAATTTACACTGAAATGGTCTATTACTGCTCTGGCAGACTTGCCCGAGACTCAGGTGGGAAGTGCTACTCCTGCAGGTGGCTTTCTGGGCTTGGTGACGATGCTTTCTTCTGCTGGTGGGCACTGGACACCAGCCTCTCCTTCTCCCAGCTCCCCAGTATCAGGTGAAGTTGGACGGAGAGCAAATTGTGCTCCCCAGGACTCTTTCCTTATCTTGCTCTGGAAAGAAGAGTTTTTCTTGTCTTTGTAGCTTGTAAGTACTATTATTTTTTCAGGGCAACCATACAAAGAAATTACAAGTTTTATAATTATTCATAATTTTATGTAATTATACTTGGGTGGGACTAGTCTGCCTTTTGCAGAGGAACTGATTTGCTAGTTTTGGTCCACCTGTTCTGATAGCAACTTTGGGACAAAACATTTGGTAAAAACGTCCTCTAAGAGCGTTTTCAAAACAGTTATCGTATCTATTTTGTAATATGAATGCATTTTGCTTATTTATTCTAGCTGGAATACGAACAGCAAATATAACTTCAGGCTTTGGAGGACTGGAGAAGTTTCAAACGGTGCTCTTGACATCCCAACAGAAAGATCTGGTTGGAGTAATCTTGTGGCCTGCTGTTGCACGCTGATAAGTTTTGAAATGATTGAAACACGTGCCATGAAGAGCAAGCCCGGAATTTTGGTCAATAAGCAGCTTGGTTTTGAAGCATTTTGAGACGGTCGATGATGCAAGGAGACGCTCAAGCACAAACCCTTCAGGAGGAATAAATACAGCAAAAAATGTCGGCAAGTTGCCAGGTTACACGCATGAGCAAGGAAAATGGGATTTTTTTTTTCTTGCTGAATATTGTACTTCATTTCTTGAGATTGTTCCCACTGGTGAGAGAGGATTGGTGTCTTTTCTGTAATACTCGAAGCACATTGAATAGCCTCAACTGATAGTTGCAAATTTTCCTGCAAATTTTCCTCCCGCAAAAAAAAACCCCAAACAGTCCAGAAAAAAGAAGCCGTTCTGGTGACTTGCAGTTTTCTAAACCAAAATGAATCACGTATTTTCCCTTCTTGCAGCCTAGCAATAATTAACTACTCATTTTCTCAGTACTGTGTACACTCCTACTGACCTTCTTCGTGTTAACATGCAGACACAGCAGTAACCGAAGAGCTGCATTGGCTTTTTCCGTGGTGCCACGCAGCCCAAGCCGCCTGTTTGCTAGTGGAAGGAAATGATTTTCCAGCTTCTGAGAAAGTGCTGCAGAAAATACAGTTTCCCCTGTGGACAATGTATAACGGGAGAGAGCAAAAAGCAAAGTGCAGGTCAAAGCGTGTCAAAGCTCTTGTTTTCCCATATTGGCCTATGATCCGAGGTGGGTTTGGGCGTAGTGCAGACCGGATGGGCCTTGCAAGAAAAATGGGGCAGTGTTTAAGACGCTGCCTTGGAAATTAGGACTGTTGTGGTCAGTTCCCTCTTCCACCCCTTTTGTCTGGTAGCAGGTAAGTAATTTAGCCTTTGAGCTTCAGTTCCATCTGTAAAATAGCAATAATAGTACTCCCCTTCCTTGCAAGGCACGAGGAAGGTAAATACAGGCGTGGGGATTTTTTTGATGCTCTAGGAAGCATTTTTGGGTTCTTGTATGAGAAGTTTGCTTCACGGGTAGGAAAAATAGGTCTGGATTTGTGTGGGAACCAGATATTTTGGTTCCAAGAACTTAAAATGGTTTTGAAGAATCTTTTCCAAGAGGAAACAACTGCTGAAATTTCCCAGGACTTTATACTGCTGAAAGGCTATGCTCTGGATATGGAAATTTTATATTTTGGGAGTCAAACAGAAAACTCACCCACTTTTCGCAATACTGATGGTTTTTTAGAAGATCTCAAGATTTGAGTATAAACTCCTACGTATAAGTTGAAATGTAACCCAATATGAATGTTATGACAGTTGCACAAAAAAAAAGCAGAAAATTGGTCAGCTTCTGTTACTGGCCCAGATACCTCAGAAATTTTCTGAGACTCAGCAATTTTCAGGATTTCAACTTGCCACTTCCCTTGTCTTCTGTAACAGCGGGTCCTCCCTTCTGAGCTCGGCATGCCAAAAAGGTAGCCAAAAGTCTTCTAAGAGAGCTAGAAGTACGGAGCAGGGGAAGCTGAGTGGCAGGTAAAGGAGGTGGGGAAGAACTGGTGATACTGCAGGGAAATCACTACCTCCTGCAGCCCTGGAGGAACACCTTGGAGGTAGGGTGGTGGAGATGAAGAGGAGACACTGGAATGGGCAGGAGCGTGAGGGACGGAGGTCATAAATCCATTGGAACGCAGCCTTCATAGGCTCTGCTGCTCACAGAGCAAACTGGGTGATACCTCTTTCCTTCTTTTCTGTTTCCTCCCCAGCAGATCAGAGAGAAACATTTCTCAAGAAAGTTCCTAGTCAGGACAAGGAGGTTATCGAGAGAAGAGAGCATCTAAAGGTGAAATGATCTAATTATCCTTCACTCCAGCCTACCTTGAGAGGTCAGAAATTGTGGAATAACTTGGGTTGGAAGGGACCTCATGCTGAAAGTATCTTTCAGGTCACGGGGAAAGGGACCTCCTTCACTGTCAACTCCTTCCTGTAATTCAGTGCAGGGAATATCAGCAATACCAATCAGGGTAGAGGAGGAAGGTACTCCCATTGCTTTAGCAGAAGTTCCTGTAGGAGGAGTCCTCCTCAGTCGCCCATTCACTCCCAGAACTGGATGGCTCAGGCACAGTTTAGGAATGTATTGATTCTTCCACCCTGGATGAAGAGAAACCACTGTGGATATTAACCAGAAGCGCTGTCTCCCTGGTCTGTTATCTGTGACTTTTGGGGTGGCAGTGATTGTAGCAGGCCAGGTCTCCTCCTTTCTACAGATAAGAGGAAGGTTCATACAAGGACTCCAACTCCTGCCATTCCTGGCTGAAGAGCACCTTTAGGAGTCCTCTGAAGCCTGGAAAACAGGTAATCTTAGCACCAGAATCTTCACTCTCTGCTTGTAGCTTCCTCTTAAATGAGCTCCGTTCCCCTGGTCCTTACAGCCATCCTGTGTGTGGCTAACACAGGCTTGCTGGATGTCCCACGTAACAAAGAATTTCTCCCCGGTCAGTCCAAAATCCCATGTCCCGCATTAAGAACTCGGGAGCTATTACTTCTCCCTGCATTTACTGCGTGGTTTTCGTATGGGTTATGTGATTTCGGTGGCCTCTGCTGCCTGCTCCCTGCCTACCTCTCTCTGCCTCTGCACCGAAGCAACCATGACCAGCAGCACCACCAGCTGAAGGAGCCTGTAAGGAGCTGTGAGGACCTAAGGGGAGGCATTCCCATACGTGATGTCTGGCAATCCTCCCAATATACCTCAGGATTCCTCCTGGTCATTGTCAGCTGACAAGTTCATAGCAAAAACCTCTTGTTACTATTCCCTATTGCACTTAGCACGGTTAAATTTGGTCCCATAGCTACCACTCCAGCTATTCCAGTCATTTTGCACTGACATTGCCTCCCAAGTTGTTTAATCAGAACATTTCATTAGTGGACTGCTGGTTTCGTGCCAAACAATTACGTTAAATTTGTCCCGGGACAGTTCTTTCAGGAACGCCACCAGGAAAATCCCTCCAGGCCAATGGCTTCCTGTTTGTCATTTCAGCTTTAGCTGCTTCCATGCTTGGCTTACAAATTCTTGGAGCTCCTAATTGTTTCCCACGTGACATCGTTCCAAATGCTTTGCTAAAGTCCAGATGGAATGTATCCCCTGAATTTTTATCACGTTGACAAGCCGGTTACCCGATTAAGTAGCAAGATTAATACTCTGACGTGTTCTACATTGGGAATTTTCGTTGTTGTTCCCACTTTTAATTACTTCGGAGTTTGCCATGATTCTGCATAGAGTAACAGCTAGGTAGATGTTCTCCAAAAGAAGTTTCAGAAGTACCTGGACATCCTCATACTCCTTCTGTGTGGATGCATCATAATACATATAAAATGAAAGACTGGGTCTCTTAGAACGACCTAAACATTGCGGCAGTGACCTTCCTCTCCAGCCCAGGCAGACAGGAGAGATGTTTGCTGCTCCTGCTGGTTTGTTCCTAAAGCTCAGAAGTTTATATTCATCCTTTCTGTGTGTCATTGATTATTGGCTCATAAGAACCGGTCCTAGCTAATTAATAGAAAATTGCTGTAAACATAGTACAGGGACACGAGGCTGGTTTCGTTTAGTCAGAAAAGCCAGCACCCATCGAACTTGCAGAACAATAAGGGCAATTAGCAAGCCTTATTGACAGAATGTGATTAAGTGAATTGGCACACCTGCATTCATTAGCAAAATTATTCAGGAGGGGGCAAAAGAATTTACACCTGGTTCTCGTTTCTGCAGGTGATTGGGTGCATAGCACTTAGAAAGGCTCCTGACAAGGCAGGTGTGACATCCAAATAATGACTGCCTTGAAGACGATAAGTTCCTCTTTGCTTCAGTCCTTTGGAATCACAGAAGAGACACAGATAAAGGTAAAAACATAATATTTCAATTGTGCCAGAGGTTTTAGTGGACAACACTGGTAGCACTTTGTGATTCATTTGTGAACTGTCCCATCCTTTGGGAACTACCTGGAATATAATCTGTGTGCTGTGTTGGATCCTAGAAATTCTGAAGATGACTTACTTTATCCAATATCATGCCCTATTTACAGTCAATCGCTTCGCCCCACCCTTTCCTGGGAACCTTCCCACGATGGTGTGTTCTAGGTAAAGTTCTGATCATCTCTAAGTCTCAGGAGAGTGAAAGACATATGAAATATGTTCCTGCTATTTTCTGTCTTCTGAGATAAAATAAGTTTGCATGCTACCCTCTGTTGAGACTACTGTGAATCTTCAAGACCGGGTTCTAATCCTAGCCCTAAATCTACGGAAGATTTCTCATCTCCTGGATTATTTTTCCTATCTACATTTGCAGGCAGATGGCTCCAGTACTAGAAGTGTCCACATTAGGTGTTCTGCTGGTAGAACAGAAAATCTTAATCACATAGTTTCTGAAGAAGCATTCTGCATTACCTTGCTTAGGAACCTGGCTCTTGGGGCAAATATATCTACAACAGGTATGAAGCTCCTTGCCGCTTAATTCTTTCAGGATTCAGCAATTTTGCCTCCTCTGCAGGTTTTGAGTTAAATCAAGAGACTTTCTTCAGTCATGGAGTATCTGTCCTACTGTCGGAAAACACCTTGTGGTATTTTCAGTACCGTGTTCTGGGTGAATCGCCTTCTCTGTGTGTGAAACAGCTAATGAAATGTTATCTCTACTGCACAGAAGCAGTATGTGAATATTTCTGTCTGCTTCGCTGATATTACCTGGATGTGAATGGAAGTTGTACCCTCTGTTCTCATGTGTTGACTGTCCTGTTACCATTAAACTTCTCTCTCAGAAACCCGGCAGAGGAGAGCCCTTAAAAATATCGGCATATTCTAAGCGTGTATTCTTTATGGTCGGCTTCATGATAGTACTTCTGAGTTGAATGCCAGCTGTTATGTTGAAAGTCTTCCTCATAATTCTAATGGATTTACCATCTTGTATCATCGCAGAAAACATCACAGCCACACTTTATATAAAGTTAAGAGGGAAGGGCCACATTCACTTGAATTTGCAGAGGCCGGGCACCTGGGGAATTACTATATTTAGTACAATGTTCTTCCATATATTTGCTGTTGTAGGAAGTGACTGAGTTTTTGAAGAGGAATTACATGTAGGAAGGGACCCAAGATGTGTCTTGGGCAGGAGCACATGCCATTGACTTATCGTATCTGTCTTGCCAGGAGGCTCTATTCAGCCTGTGGTATTTTTAGGGGAGTGGAAGGTCATGGTGAAGTCTTAGTCTTTATCTGAGCAGGGTCCTGTCCAATCATAGGATGGTTAGAGTTGGAAGGGAACTTAAAGATCATCGAGTTCCAACCCCCCTGCCGTGGGCAGGGACACCTCCCACTAAACCAGGTTGCTCAAAGCCCCATCCAGCCTGGCCTTAAACACTTCCAGGGATGGGGCATCCACAACTTCCCTCGGCAACCTGTTCCAGTGCCTCAATGAACACACTTATTACGTGTCCAGAGTGCAAAGAAGAGCTAGAGAGAGGTATTTGCTTTTCCCACCACGGATGAGGGAGTGGTAACCAGCAGTTACTGCCTGGTGACTGTATGGATGGAACGGGCTTTCAAAGAGGTGTTTGCACTGCCAGGAGGAAAGTGAGGAGCTACTTCTGGGTGAACTGGCCAGCCATGATCCATTCTGAAGCCTCACTAGTGGGAGTGCTTTGGCAGCGGGAAGGCAGCCACAGAGTGGGACACAAGCGATAATCCCACCTCTCTCCACCCAGCAAAGCAAGAGCCAGAGTCACGTTTGTGCAAACTCCTTTTACTCCCCAGCAAAAGCATGGGGGCTGCTCAGCCCAGCCCAGGACAAGAAGAGAACCATCCCTCCAGTCCAAACCGTCTTATCTATTTTCCACCTAGGCAGAAGCCCTGTTTCTCTAAGGGAGGGCTACTACCGTTTGGAAGCCCTCTACGCAAGCTTTTTCCAAACACACCTCTCGCGTTTCCCTTGGGCTAGAAGTCATTTTAGGTTTGCCAGCTGGGACTCGGCCCCTGGGCTGATTCCAGCCCCTGAGCCTAGCTCTGTGTCAGAGCGAGCTGGCTGATCCCGTGGGACGCGACACTGTGCCCTGACCCAGGTGGTGCTTGGAAAGGTGCTGCCGGGCTTCTGCGAGGAGGTGGAAAGTGACAGCGGCCAAGCTGAGCGGTGGCAAAGCAGCGATTTCCAGCTCCTTCTGATGTTTATTTCCCGGTGAGTGAGTGGCATGTTCGAGAATATTCTTAATGCTTGTGGTGGTAGTAAGAAGTGATATACTAGTTGCTTTGGCTGTTCCTTTCATCCTGGATTTTAGAATATCTGTGGCTAAAGATATAGTTACCCCTGCACCCCAGATGATTAGTCTCTGCTTTGGGGATTCAACTGGATAATTGCTCGCTCCCAAGTGTCTGAATGTAAAATGAAACTTCTGGTTTAGTAATTTTCTGTGCTGCTTATTTTTCAATGAAAGCAAATTGCCTTTTGATATGAAATACATGGTTCAGTCTCTAGGGAACCCTGTCTTTGTGTTCTTCTTGTGCATTATTATTTAAAAAAACAAAAACAAAACACAACCAACCAACCAGTAGCCTGAGTGATCACAGCTGAAGAATGCAGACTTTGTTCCCAGGAAGGTAAAATGGAAGAAAAATTGCATTCAGTTCTGTTAGGTAATGAAGAAAATAAATTCCTTCAGAGAAGAATAGTGCTAGATTTTCCCCCTCAAAGGTATTGTATATGGCTAACATAATTAATTATAGAATTATTCACAACCAGGAACAAGGATGTTTGATTCACTTTGGTGGTTTTTTTTTGTTTTTTTTTTTTTAAAAAGGGGGATTCTCAATCTGTCGAATGCCATGCAAATAGCAATTGAAGATTGTTTCTGAACACGGATAATGGGGCAGAGCTTGGGGAGTTATGGGATGTGGAGGATTATCTCATGTACCTTGATAGCAACAGAAAAAGAATGGTTTATCTGCTGTTGTGGTCGTAGCTTTCAGTTAAAGTCTGGTTTATATTCAGAGTTCTTGCCAAACATTTGCTGTTGCCAGTTCTGGATTATTTATCAGCTCGGACTGACATAATAAGCTTTGGGCCTGTGATGTAAATCAGATGTCTAAATCTGGCCACGTATAGGGGACTACGTGGGTTTTCCCAGCCTAACAAGCTAGAACTTGGCCTGTCAAAGGTGTCTGCCATGAAGGACTAGAGAAGTAATGAAGCCTGATCCTTTTCTCTGGAGGCTGCTTTTGAGAGTGATACCACTCTGTGGTAGACTCGGGGGGCATCCTTTCAACATCTTTCTTCAGCAGGGTTGCCTCTTTCTTCTCCAGCAGCTTCCACCCGGTTTCAGTGGGTCCCCCCAGCGCAGTAGGGTTGAAGCTTTTGCTCTTGGAGGGGGTGGCTGCTTGGGGAGCCAAGTGCCGTGCATCCCCCAGGGAGGGAGGAAGCCTGAGCTGTTGGGAAGTACATTTCTCTGGGTGGGTCTTCATGCTCAGGGAGCTGTGCACGAATTCACAAGCCCAGGCACAGTTGGCACGTGTTTTCTCAGGTGTAAATTCTGGCCCCTTTTCTATCACTCAGTATTTATAGCATCGCTCTCCCGATGCTCAGAGAACAGGGGGGTAGCCCTCGGGGCCTGTCTTCAGTGGACTTTCCTTGCAGACACTTCTGGACTCAGTGTTTCTTCCACCCCAGTCCCTGGGTAACTGGGGGGGTAGTTATTACATGCTTCACCTGAGAAATCTCTTGGCTGTTTCTGTGACCTCTCCAGGGATGTCAGGTATAAATGCTGGATCCCAACTTACACCGCAGTTGTGAGGCTGTGCGAGTATTTGTTTTTTTCCATTATAGAGTCTTGGACTCCAATGATTTCGGATACATTTGACCATACACTTAAGACAAAAAACTCAGCCCAAAATATACTTCTGGTAGGAGGCAAAGCAAACCTTTTGTGATGATCTTCGGAGTAATGCATGTGCTTTATGAACTCTCACGTACATCACATCACTTGGTATACCAGGAAGTCTAGGTCTACTGCCCAGGCTTCTTTCCTTGCCTGCTATAGGAATGATATATTTAAGAGTAGTCATAATTGCTTCTCAGGTTTATCACCTGAGATGCATGAGCCTCAGTGGGGATGCTGTTCCTCCTCCTGCTTTACAGTCTCTTTTCTGCTGTGGCCAGTTTATTCTCACAGGGTTTTCTGGGTAACAAGAGTCATAACTCCTCAAGATAGATGGTCGCGCCTGGGCTTTGCCACCTGACAATGTTGGGCTCTGCTGAGAATGATGGTTCATCATTCCCTGTTGTGGTTGTGGCAACTCCTCTGTGAACTTTCATGCCTGGGCCTAGGTAAACAAGCTGATAGCTTAGTCCCATCTCTGCTTAGGCTTTTCAAGACATGGTTGTCCTTTGGGAGGAGACTTGTGTGTCCTGCAGGAAATGTAGTTACTTGCATGCTGAGCATCTGCCTAAGCAAACTGCCAAAGGCTTGCTGGGGTCACCTGCAGAGAGTGTGGCTTAGGGGTAAGATCTCGTGGTGAATCAGCTTGCAGGTATATTGGGTTACCTGGTGGGCACCTTTCTGTTGGCTGCAGCTTCTATTCAGGTGCGTCTGACTGGACCCGCAACCAGCATGGGAGTTCTGGGGCGGAGGGATGTCACAGTGTGAACTCCGCTGCCCTCAAAGAGCGTGGATGAGAGTAGGGCATGTTCTCAAAGACATCTGACAAGTCTTCCTATGTGCCGTAGGGTAAAAGGCCTCTTCGAGTCAACCCAAACTTCACATTTTCAACTCTAGACTCCAGCCTGTGCCCTGAAGGCACAGACCCACTTCAGGGGGACGGATGCACTGCAAACGCTGATGGAAAATACAAGGTCAACAGACCTTTAGGAAATAGGACTTGCTATTTAGTAAATAAATACTTCTAAAACAAAAAAATCCCTAAGAAGCCATGGTAACCTTGTAGTGACCTTACTGGGCTGCAGTGCATACGGCTGCTTTGTGACAAGGGCTCTGCAGGCTGCTACTTTATAGTATTAAATGACCTTAGACCACTTCCGAACAAAAGAAGGCATATTTATTTAATTTTTCATGGTTAATGAGCCAGCATTACTGAACAGGCTGTGCTAGTATTTTCTTTGAAAAGAATGCGTTTTCAGAACCAAAGAAGTCTTTGCCCTATTCCTGCCACGATAAACAATCAGCCTTAGGCTCCAGTTTGGCAAAGCACTTATGTGCTTACTGAAATGCTACTGTCAGTGGCATTTACACATCTGTTTAAAGTTAGAAACAGAGAACTTGAGAGTTCGACTGAATGGGGGCCTCGGTGGTACTGCTTTTAATTGTAGAGTAAATCCAGTCTTCCCACTCACCGGTAGATGGGGCAAGTGAGCCTCCTTATAGTCACTGTCAAGATTTTTCTGAGTGCGAGGTTAAAAAGTAGCCCTCGTTGGCTCTTAGTCCAACAGCCTAGTTTGAAGGCTCTTTACCTTTGTACTGTAAGGGTAAATTACGTACTTTGACGCAACTGGACTATTTTCTTTACAAACATGTGTCGTAAACAATTGTTCTGTTCCTTGAAATTCTGAGATTTAAAATGCTGTTCCTTTCTTTACACAGGGATGGAAACTAATATTTTGATGGTTTTGTCGTGTGAAGATATGGGAATGAGTGTTCCCTCCCCAAAACTAGCCAATGGTTGGGTGTTTACAAGGCTCACGGGGGATGCAAAGGGTCCAAGTTTTAGTCCCTGGTAGTCTTCCATGTGCCTGTAGAGTGTACCGATGACAAGATCGCCTTACCTGCCTTTGGGTCATCTTCTCCAATTCTCTCCTCCAAAAGCCGTTGTCATTCTTATACATTTATCGGTGCACCAGACTTGTACGCACCATATGAGTGGCCACAGTTGCTTTCTGCCCACACTTCTGGCTTCCTGTTCACATTTTGTGTGATGTACTTGTCCAAAGAGAGGCTAACTCTCAAAATAAGGCAGTCCTTGAATACTGCCTCTTATAAGGAGTAAAAGTTTTTTCTTGAACACATAGAAACGTAGAGTTCTCAGCAGTTCCCCTTTAGCCACAGTCACACTCCTGCATGTTCTAGCTCCCTAGGCGTGCTCTGCTTTGTCCCCACTCCTTGGAGCCCAGCTTGGTAGTCCTGGAGCTGGTTGTGTTCTTGCAGGCAATGTGCTGTGCAGGTTCATGAACTGTTTGCTGCCTTTTGCTCCAGGCCATAGGTTCCTTACAACTCCAGTGAAGTTGGCCTTGTGTGAGGCAGGAGCCTCCGCAGGTGCGGAGCCTGATGATGGTGGGGAGCTTCTGCTGGTCCCATAGACAACATATCATTGTTTGGCTACTTGGGTATACCTTGTCCTTGTGGAAGAAGCTCCCACTGTTCATCCTTGAATAAAAGATAGTGATTTATCTATCCTGGTTTATTTTACAGTGGGGCAAGCTTCTTGAGACAGCTGGGTGGAGGGGTGAAGAAACCTGTATCTATATTAAACTGGACAGACAACACAACATGTTAATATTAAAAACAAGCAAACAAAAAAAACCAGTTTGGCTAAAGGTTGTGTTGGCTTTTTTTTTTAAAAAAAACAAAACAAAACCAAAAGCCACCACAACTCTTTCTCCTCAAACTTTCAAAAACTGAAATGAGGTGGAATAGATGTGAGCCTACCCCCTCAGATATGTAGGGAAAGCCTCAGCTGCTGGGCTCTGACTAGTTTAGCAGAGGGAGCTATGTGCCACCATCTGTCATTATCCGTTTGTGATACCCAAACCTTGTCTCAGGGTGGGAGGGGGCACTGAGGAATTCTTGGCTGGATTAGCATGACTTTATGCTCTTGCTTGAAGCCGTTATCATGTGGTTAAAGCTGAGATGGGTAACACTGAGTACGGAGGGGGACAAGGTTTAAACTGGTGTAAACCAAGGGCAGCTCCTTTGCAGACAGTGAAAGTAACCAGGCTCTACAGACGTCCAAACTGGTAGGACTCTGGCTCACCTTCTCCCCATGTACATTGTATAGAATCTGGGCATTACCTTAATGCTTTCCATATTTTAGAGGAGCAATTTGTGTTACGTTTCCCTCACATAACTCAAAGGTTGCTCCAGCTTCTCCCTCTTCCACAGCCTCCTGATGCCCTCAGACCTCACCTCTGACACTGCCTCCTCCGCAGTGAGCAGCCTGACTCAGACCAGGCTTCTCGCAGCCAAATTCCTACAGCCGGCCGCAGTTCTGCTCGCTTTACTTTCCATTCAGTCTACTGACAGTTCTACAGCAAAAATTCCTTTGGCTCCTGTCGTATCTACCTTTTGCCTTTGAATGTTTTCATTGGCTTACTATGTATGAAATTTAAAATTCCTCAGTGCGTTTTCAGCCAGCGTTTGCATTTTGTTCATTGTGTCTTGACCGTCCGGCATCCTCTGACTTCACCCCTATCCTCGAGGTCTTCCTCTCTTTATTTTCTTGAGGTTGTTCAACCTGGAGAAGAGAAGGCTCCAGGGAGACCTTATAGTCCCTTCCAGTACCTAAAGGGGGCTACAGGAGAGATGGGGAGGGACTCCTGATCAGGGAGTGGAGCCATAGGACAAGGGGGAACAGTTTTAAACTGAAAGAGGGGAGATTTAGATGAGATATTAGGAAGAAATTCTTTCCTGTGAGGGTGGTGAGACTCTGGAACAGGTTGCCCAGGGAAGCTGCGGCTGCCCCATCCCTGGAGGTGTTCAAGGCCAGGCTGGATGGGGCTTTGAGCAACCTGGTCTGGTGGGAGGTGTCCCTGCCCATGGCAGGGGGGTTGGAACTGGATGATCTTTAAGGTCCCTTCCAACCCAACCCATTCTATGATTCTTCATATCCTTCCTGGTTCCTGACAAGATGTTCTCCTAATAAGCTGAGCAGTGTTCCTAGCACTCAACCCCCTTACTTTCACACTCCCTTCCTGACCTTCCTTCAAGAGCCAGTGATTTTTCTCTTAATTTTCTGCTTTGTGGATGGAAAGAATGGCTTTGTAAGAAACGTACTGCTCCCGGGGTAGGTATAAAGCACGGCTCAGGCTGCACGGGCTCCTCAGGAACGTGGGTTGGGACACAAATGCGGCGTGAGGCAGCTGGAAACACCTACGGCGTGCGGTGGTTTATAGTAAGCCAACTGTTCAGTGACATGCTGGCCTCTGAGGAAAGCTATGCGTGCCGTTAGCCAGAGGTATCTCAGGAGGATTGAGAGTCTGTCTGCTATTTGGCTCCTCACAGAGAGCAGATGTTCCACGAGAAGGTGAAACATGCAATAAATGACTGTATTTACTTGAAGCAAATCAGAGCTCAAGAAAAAGGCAGTGGTCCAGCCAAGTGTGTTTACTGCTGCGGGACTGCTTTTGTGCTGATGTAGCATCTTTCACCCCAAATCTCTGAGCGTTCTGAAAGCGTTAGCAAAGGTAGGCCAATGCCAGTGTTTGCCGGCGTATTTCAGCCAGCTTTTTACTGCCCCTTATGGAAACCACCATCCGTACAGCCTACACGGAGTTTGGTACAGCCATGGCTATTTGGCCGAGCGTTTCCTTAGCTGCATAGATGGCTTCTGCAGCTGGTGCTGAGCTCTAGCTGATGGAGCTATGTTGGTCACAGGACCCAAGTGGGCCACTGTATGGCTAGCTCAGGTTGGTGGACATGAGCTGGAGTCACTTTAGTGTAAAGATACATTTGTCTTGTTTTTAGGAGGGGACAAAAAAAAAAAAAAAAAAATCTAAGACCTGGACTGAAGACAAAAGACAACTCACAAAGATACACCTCTCTCTTCTACTGCTGCTTCTGTTGGGGGGGGGAAGTGAAATACTGAGTAGATTATCACTAGTGAAAATAGGTTCAGGCCAGGTTGTGTCATGTCTACCTGCTGAGTGAACGTTCAGCCAATGCCTAATGCAGGGAAACGTCCAGTGACACAGAAGGGAGAGAATTAGTCTCTTCACGTGCGTGCGTATTTTCCTCGTGGACCAACAGATACCTCTTTGGATGCTTATGTCGGGATCCAAAGGTGACTTGTTAGTTCTCAGTGGCGTCCAGAAGAGGACTGTATCTTCAGCCAACAGCAGGGTGTTAATGCAGGGATTCCATATTGTTTTTTTAGTAAAGAATGTGCTGCCAAATAAATACCACCTGGTTCTGGCTACCTTCCAGGGGTTAGGCGATGCGTTGGGAGCGAGCAGAACTGCACTGCCCCGAGCAGTTCCCAGCAGAGCCCTGGAGACCCACAGCTGCAGGATGGCTTGGGGGATGATTCTTCCTCTCCGAGGTACCCCCACTCTGGTGGGTGGCTCCTCTGTGATGGTCCTGGTGGTCCTCTACTCGCTTCCCCACAGCACGCAGAAGGGGGCAATCTTCGAAAGTTCTTGGGATGGACAAACAGCTCGCGTCCTTCCTTCCTGTGTGCTTTTTTTAACGAGAAAGTTGCCCTGTTCCCTTCTCCTTTTGCTCAGCTCGCTCCTGGTGGTTTTCTGCGGACATTTCCTCCAAATGACCTTGCTAGAACCAAAGTGAAACAAAAGGCTCTGCCCACTTTCTGCTCCGAGTCCCTTAACTACAAAATATTTTCAGTCTGCGGAGAGAGGTTTTTTTTTTTTTTCCTCTCTCTTTCGTTCTCTCTGCTCTCTGGCTGCCCACGGTGACAGCCGTATCTGTTTGATTTGAGGGCAGCCTCGCGTGTGCTGTGACCCGCTCCTTCTGCTAATAATTTGTGCTCTGGAGCCTGTTGCCGCGCAGTATAAATAAATTTCACTGTTTAGTACTTTCCCGTTTTGTTCCTCTGCTGCTGGCAGTCAGCTGACCCACCCTGCTTTGTTTTGCAAATTTACCTCTCTTTGCCCTGCTTGTACGAGGGGAAAAAAAATCACAAGATTAAATTAATAAAAAAGCATTATTTGTGCGTGCTTTGTTTTTGGCTGTCTTGTGCCGCACTAGAAACTCTGCGTAAAACAGGAATTCGGATGCAGCTGGACACCTTGGACCGATACTCATTTTGGTCCTGGGGACAGGGAATAAGACTTTATCTCGCTTCAAAAAGCCTAGCGGTGTGTGCTGGATAGATACAGCCTCCGTAGAAAGAGCCTTTTGCAGCCATCCTGCCATGTAAACTCCGTCTTTATTTTATAAACAGCCTTAATTTGGCCCCTTCCCTGCGTGCATGCTGCTAGAACGACCAGGATGTTCAGCCCATCAGACTTGGCCTTGGAGTGGTGAATGTAGGTACTGGAAGTTCTCCAGTTGTGGTAGTGTGCATGCCCCTGCAACCCCTCGCTGGGAGCAGGGTAAATATTTAGAGTGGCCGAGCCCAATTTGGGTTCTCTGCTGTTTTAACGAGATTGCTCCTGCCTAATTTAAAGCTGGCTTAGGCATTTCTCCACCGCACCAGGATCACTGCTGGGTACAACGAGCCCCAGATTGGGGATGATGGTGGCCACAGTCATGTTTTTCATGGTTCCGAGCCTGGTGCTTAGAGGACTTGAGGTTGTTTTTACTGTGCGAATGTGACTGCATGTGCATTTTAATTCAGGGAAAAACAGACTGTGACAGACTAATGAAGTCAGCGGGGTGGTTACATTTCCCTGCTTTCTTGGAAATCTTCATCATTCCCGTCTTCCTCGGGATGAATAAAAGGAATCTATCAACCAAACCAATATTCTTTCTGTATATTTTTGAATCTTTTTATAGCATAAATAGCTTTCAAATAACATAAATCAAGCAGTTTTTGCTTTCTCTTCCACTGATTTCTTCAAAGCAAAGAAGGACATCTCCATGCACAGGGTAAAAAAAGGCAAAGAGAAACTAGCCCTTTGCCATTTGCCTTTTACAAACCAGATCTTGAAGAAAAAAAAAAAAAAAAAAAGACTTGAAGGAGGGGAAATTTGTCACCTTAACATTGCAAATGATGTGAAACCAGAATGTCCTCCCACCACAGCATATGTTTGCGGTGGGTAGGCGGGGGGAGATGCAGGGAAGAGGTGATGGTATAAAAATACCTTGTAAAAAAAAAAAAAAAAAAAGTTTGGCTAGAGGAGAGAGTTTGTCACTTCAGCCAGACTAGAGGGGGGAAACCAGACAGACAGGGGGCGGATAGGGCCGGGGGGAGGAAGAACTTATGTCACTTCAGCAAGGTAAATAATTTGGCAAAGTGTCTCAGAAGGAGCAGTCAAATAATTAGCATGAGAGGATCAGATATGAAATAAGTAGGTGGCCTAGAAAGTGAAGAGGAAGGAGTAAAAGCTATTTGAGCAGAACTATGAAGATTGTGAGAAACAGTTAAATGTGTGGCAAATACCAAGCAGAAGGGCGATGGGTAAAACCCTGAGATAAGGTGCATGGCTACTTGCTAGTAGCCACTCTTCCTGCCTTTTCATGAACTGAGAAGTATGATGGTTTTTTCTCCTTAATCCTTCTAATTGTTCAGACGTGCCAAGTCAAATACAGACCGAGTGGCAAATGGCAGTTTGCCTTGTCATGCTCAGGGGGATTTAGTACCCTGTGGTGGGAGATGGACAGCTCTGCATCTTGGGAGGGAGGGTCAGGAGGGATGACCTTTTGGGTTGGCAGTAGCAGCTGTCAGCGTTGGGAGGGCAGTCTCCTTCCTATGTGTGATATTTATAGGGTTTTTTTTGATTGGGTTTTAATTGACTTGACTCAGTGCTTAAGAAGCCACCCGGCCCCGAGGAAGAGTGGGTGAGCATGTGAGAAAAAAGAGAGAGAGACAGAAGAGGTGGGGAGAGCACAGGCTGGTGAGGTGTCCTTTACGTCCGGTAACTTGTTATCCAGACATATATTGCCCTATTTTATGCACAGCTTCAGACGCAGTTTTCCTTTCTACTTAGAATCATAGAATTGTCCAGGTTGGAAGGGACCTTCAAGATCATCGAGTCCAACCATCAACCTAACTCTGATAAAAAACCATCACTAAACCATGTCCCCCAGCACCGTGTCAACTCGTCTTTTGAACACCTCCAGGGATGGTGCCTCAACCACCTCCCTGGGCAGCCCATTCCAAGACTTGATAACCCTTTCAGTGTAAAAATTCTTCCTAATATCCAATCTGAACCTCCCCTGGTGCAACTTGAGGCTTTTTCCTCTTGTCCTATCGCCCGTGACTTGGGAGAAGAGACCGACCCCCCCCCTCTACACCCTCCTTTCAGGGAGTTGTAGAGAGCGAGAAGGTACCCCCTCAGCCTCCTTTTCTCCAGGCTGAACACCCCCAGCTCCCTCAGCCTCTCCTCACAAGACTTGTGCTCCAGACTTCTCCTTATTCCCTGTTGCTTTAATCCCAGGACATTTGAGAGCCGCTTGCATGGATCTCTCCATGAAGAGAAGGTGCTTTGCTAAATCAGACACCACCTGCCCTCTTGCTTTCTCCCTTTAGTTCTCCGGGAAGTATGTCTTTCTCCTGCTTCGGTGGTGATTTTTGGCGACGGGTCATTCTCTCTCCCCCACGGTGTGGGATTCTGCAGGGTATTTCAGCTGAGGTGGGTGCTGTGGTGGCTTCTGGTGCTGTGCCCCATGAGTCTGTACCTCTTGCGAGGGCTTATGGCAACCCATCCCCTGGGCTGACAGAGTGGCTGGTGGCCCTTCGGAGAAGGATGGGACCGGTCTTAGCGCAGGCCAGCTTTCAAGGGTGTCCAAATTGCCATCAAGGGCAGGAGAAGATTCAGCTCTCTTCTCCTCTGATCTAAAGCACGTTGCTGAGGTCTGCTGCGCAGGGTGGGACTTTCCACCAGTAGGTGTTCATACAAATTTGGCTATATCTGGCTATCTTCATGTTGTTGGTGTGCAGTCATTTCATACTTGCATTCCACAGAAAAGCAGCGGGTGTTTTCCCCCTCCTTCGAGTTTCAAAGAAAATACACTAAGAAAACGTTGTTAAGAGAAATTTTGCACGCTCCAGTCAGCAAACTGAAACCTAGAATACCTTCGGAGACCCTGCCTGTGCAGCTGCGTGGTTGCTTTGTCCTCCAGGGCTGACTTAGGGTGGCTGCGGGGATTAGTAGCCTGACTTGCATGCGTGTAATATTAATGAAATATTTTTGGTGGAAATCTAGCTTTTACATTTCAGATTTGTTTCGTTGCACCAGTTGGTGGATTGAAACTGCCGTCACAGCAGCTGCCTGAATATCATGTAACGCAACGTGCCTTGATGCCTTGTCGTATTTCAGTGTTTGCTCACAGCACGAACAGTCCCAAGCATTGTGTTGGGGTCTTTTTTTTATGAAGGTCCAGAGTTAGTGAAATAGAGAGGATCTTTTTCTTTCTTTTTTTTTTTTTTCCTCCACTTTCTCACAAAACCCACCAGTTCTCATGCCTTTCCACTATGCCTGCCTTCCACCGATTTAATGATTCGCCCTTTACTGTGCAAGTGCTTAGGGCCACTTGCACCACGATAAGAAATGCAATACAGAAAGCCTATGTAGATGCTTCTGCATTAATGTCTTACTGAATATATCGAGTATATAATGCTATAATTGAAGAGGGGACGTCGTAATAGCGAAAGCTAAGAGCTGTGCAATTAGTCAAGAACCTCTTTGTTGGAGATGTCAAAACTAAAACCTAAAGCTTTTCATGGAAATTCAGTACTTGTGATGAAACTCTGAGGGGAGTTTCTAATGTGTGGCATGCTATTTCTGATTAAAAAAAAAAAAAAAAGAGAGAGAGAAAGAGAAGTTCATTGCAGGGTGTTCAGTAACCTAGTTGTTGGGTGATCTCCGAGACGTACAAGAACAAGTTCGAAGTTCTCAGGATGAATTAGAAAAAATAGGAATATTAATTCATCTCTCCAGTATCGTAGATAAGTGTCTTAACCGTTGAGCTTTTGAGGAGGGTGCATCAGTCTGATTTCTGTGGTTTCTTTGTGTGAAAACTCTCAGGGTCTTCATTCAATTCTAAAATTCTTCCTTCTAATTTCTTTTTGTTTGATTGTTTGCTTTAACCTGGGATTAGAAGTTTATGTTTTTGCAAAATGGAAACCTTGTCATCCAGCCAGCTAGAATAACAGAAGTTGTAGGTGTCTTGTGAACGTGAGGCAAAGAAGAAAAAGTGTTGTTTCATTTGCTCTATGTGAGAGGGAAGCCTGGACTTCATTTAAAAGTGAGATGTATGTATATTTTTGCTAATTTTGGCTTGGGACAGATCGAGATACGACATATTCTTATTTCCTCTTGCAAGCTGCTAAGGATTCAGACCGACCTCCTGAAAGGAGGTTGTAGAGAGGTGGGTGTTGGCCTCTTCTCCCAAGGGAATAATGACAGGACCAGAGGAAATGGTCTGAAGTTGGGGCAGGGGAGGTTTAGATTAGATATCAGGAAGAATTACTTTACTGAGAGGGTGGTCAGGCACTGGAACAGCCTGCCCAGGGAGGTGGTGGAGTCGCCATCCCTGGAGGTATTTAAGAAACATGTAGATGTGGCACTTCAGGGCATGCTCTAGTGCCTGAGATTGTTGGGTTTTTTTTTTTTCTGTGTGTATGGTTGGACTCGATGATCTCAAGGGTCCCTTCCAACCGTGAAGATTCTGTGATACAACT
The DNA here is from genome assembly GCF_964106895.1 of Numenius arquata. Classification (NCBI taxonomy): domain Eukaryota; kingdom Metazoa; phylum Chordata; class Aves; order Charadriiformes; family Scolopacidae; genus Numenius; species Numenius arquata. The sequence goes on from NC_133580.1 coordinate 65,116,768, forward strand.
TGGTTGAAATCTACCTTTGACAGGCGACAGCAGGATTTCATGCACAAGTTCTATCTCAAGGCAACTGCCCCTTCTCCACAACCAGCAAGTGGCAACGGCATTCTAAAGGAAGGATACCAGAGAGCGAGCAGCTTGGTTTTCTCACTTGTCATGGTTATTTGTCTCTCTCCTGGCCCAACCACCAGAAGCAGGTTAAGGATGACAGAAACTAGCAACAAATCAGGGGGTGGAGGATAGAGCATGTGACAATGCCCTGGCCGGGGTGCAAACATTTGAGCTACGTTTCGAAAGCCCTGGATTTGTGTTCCGCAGGGTTCAGGAGTGAAAAATAAAAGTCTTCGACGGTAACAATCAACAAGCTCAATCTCATTAGCGTCTACCCTTCTTCAGAGAAGAGGCTGGAGCGAGTCCCATCAAGCTGTGATTTGGTTGAGTGCACTGGGGAAGGTTCCTAGAAGCATTACCCCAGCTTCTTCACGCTGTGCACTGAGGGGGGGAAAAAAACAACATTTGGCAATTTGTTGTCAATATTTGTATAACTCCTGATGCCACTAAAACTGCATATGCAGGCTTTAAACTAACAAAAACAAAGCCATGGCCAAGCTGGAGAGCTGGATTTGTTTCCATGCACAATTAGGTTTATTTGTTTAGGTCTCATTTTATTTGCTTTCAGATGACTCAGATAGGAGTATTGCAATCCTTTCAAAGTGAAGTAGTGTTCTATGTATTTTGGGCACTGGGCTTAGCCAAATGTGGAAAGAATTGGCTGCTCAATAGCATTTTCCTATCCAGAGGTTTTTCAAACTTTTGAGAGGAACTGAAGGAATGTCCCTTCCATGCCAGGCTTTTTTTTTTTTTCTTTTTCTTTTTTTTTTTTTCTCCCCTCCTTTCACAGTGTCTCTCCACATTATTGGTAAAGAGCAGAGGAATTTTAAAACACTCCTCCGTTGTGCAACTGTTAGCAACTGCCCTTATTAATTGCTTTACCATTATGCTGCATGCTTAAATTCTCACCGGTGTCATCCATAACGTGCTGCTGCGAGTGCCTTTTAACCCCTTCCAAGAAGAATATATGGATGTTGCGCTGCTCAGAGTCTCCCATCCTGCTAGGCCAGCTCTGGGCTCGCTGGAAATTATTTCCTGCGTATAGGAAGGGATATTTACATTTTGGCAAGTACCCAAGTTTTCTGCCGGGAGTCAGTCGCTGAGGGCAGATTATTTTCCAATGGACATGCTTGCACGCTATCGGTGTTAAGAGAATGGTCTCAAGTCTCAGTACTGTGGTGGTTCTTTATCCCCCAGCCCCAAAAACCCAAAATAATAATAAAAAGCAGTTTTGTTTTGGTTTTTTGTCTCTTCTGTCTTATAGGAGGCGACGGTTTTTAATCGGGGCTTTAGGCACCACTGTGTATTTGGGGGAATTTTTGTTGTTGTTGTCTTTGTTTTCTTCTTCTCATCATTTTACTTCTGGAAGTGCCTCCTCGGGTGATGTTTCAGAAAATGTAGACAATATGAATAAATCCGCATTTATTCCTATTTCCATGAAACATAAAGGTTAAAGGATTTCCTGCACTCACCAGAAGCATGCATCTGATTTACGGCCTCCCTTAATGCTCTTCCCACTCACACTCATAAAAGAAATATAGTAACAAAGGCTAATGGGCGATCTATTTTAAAGTTTGCCCCGATAAAACCAAACTGGAACTTTATTCAGTCTTAAATGTCAATCCTAAAATTCGGAATGTTTTTCCAATCAAGCACAATAACCATGGAAAGCATCCCCGTGGAAGGGAGCCGCGGCTCAGCAGGCTGCTGCACGCACACTTCGGGGGCAGATGGAGCCTGCACGTAGCCCTCCCTGGTCTTTGAGAGAATGAGTGACCCCAGGAGGGAGTGAACAGCGCTTAGGAGACCTGATTTGTTGGTTTATTTTGCTTTTAAGAGGATAGGAGCCCAAAACATACCTATGGCAAATAACCAAATTGAGGAGGGATTTAAATCGTTGACTACAGGAAAGAATAATATGAATTTCCAAGAGAAGAAGAATATGAATTTCCAAGCCTGTGTTAAAAATTAGAAGAAGTAATAAGGTGGGCAAATAGATTGGATGGTGCCTAGAGATCTGTTCGGTGGCGGTGGTGCTTTGTTTCCCTCTCTCTGGCTGTGGTTTCCTACCTGCAGTTCTCCAGGTCTAATCCCAGAGTGGATGAGACTGTGGACTTCACTGGGGGCTGAGAGGAGACTGGACCTGTCAGAGCCTCATGTTCTCTGGGCTAGTATTAAATACATAATTTGATTGTCAAAGTATGTTGTTGATGCAGGACGCGAATTAATTTGGCTGCTGCCGAATAGTAAACATAAAATTAGATTTTATACACAGAAAACGTGGAACCATTCCAGATGCATATCGTTCAAGTACACAGAAAAATGTAAAGACCGTACGCTACGTTATAGCTCCCTTGTCACAGAAGAGGCTTCCTACATTAGGCTGATTTTTACCATGTATGGGATCCCTGAGTTGTCATGTACAGCTACGTGGTAAGACAGAGACTATTTTTTGGCACGATATATGTACCTTTTGCCTTTTTACTTATACCACAGTGTGAGCGACAGCTGGGCAGGTGGTGATTTCAGTCTAAGGTGGTTTTACCCCTTCCTTCCTGCAGATGTGTAGTTGTGTGTAGGCAGATACTCGCTGATGCCTGGCTAGTAATTCAAGTATTGAGACCTGTGGGCTTACCACCACTTCCTGATGTGCATCACAGGTGAGCCTGCGAGGGGAAGGAGAGAGACCCTGGGGAAGAAAATTAGGAGAAAAGGACTTTTAAGATTTAAAAACATCAGCCTTGAAGCTACAAGGTAGAGTCAGGACATGGAAGGCAGGCAGACTGCACTTCCAGGCGATGAGGGGCTTGAAAAGTTTAGAACTAGATAAATCTTAGGGTAGTGCCAAGCACAGGTAGAGATGGTGCACGCATTAGTCTTCTGTTATCCTATCCCTTTATTCTTTTTTTCCCTAAGATGGAATGAGGTAAGTCTGTACCTAAACACGTGCTTCTGTTAAAGTTTAGGGTAAAGTAAAATATCTCACCTTAAAACATCTCTGGAGGGAAAATCTCATCGTCCAGGTGACATATGCATACTTTTCATCTGTTGTAAAGTATTCCATCGTAGTTGAGGGTGGGCAGGAGGTGGCTTCCAGCCACCAAGGAGCAACTTAAACATACCCTGAACATTAAACATACCCTAATCAGTAATGCTGGGAAGCAGGAGAGGCAAGAAGGGTGGGGAGAGATGAACCACCAGCGACGGTCTGAGACTGAGCGTGGCAGTCGTCAGGAAGACTCTGGGGGCTCAGAGAATTCCTTGCCCCAGTGTCCTCTGACACTGGATTTTTCTCTGTATCTGAGGCTCGTTGTGCATAATTTTACTCAGTCTCATAAAAGAGAGGATAAACTTCACATTGTTTTGACCTACAGGTGCTACAGTCAAAACCCACTTTTTTTTCCCCCACTAATGCAAATCAAGGTGTCATCTAAAAAGCAATTATTTTGATAACCCATTTTATTGCTTCTGTTACATTTCAGTTTCCACAGACGGTCTTTATTACCTTATGCTGCTCATTTTAAACAGGACCTTTGATCCAGCTATGATTAATAACCTTATTATGGTGATACCTGTTTGCTTCCTCATTGCCGGATTTCATAAAGTTGCCGTCTTTGAACTTTATACTCTTGAAAAAAGTAAAGAATACTTCGGACGTCTTTATTCCAGCCCAATAATTTTTGCATGTGGCTTTTCTAATTATTATTCCCTTCCTTACACGCATGTCCATAGCTATGTGGTCACTCACCAGCAGAGACGAGCTCCCCTTGCTCGTGCTCTGAGCTGCGGCTGCCGTTAGGCAAGGTGCAGAGCACCGGCTCCTAAACCTACAGCTGTGGCTTTAGCACTTCTCTAACAGGGCTACGTGGCTTCCAGTCGGCCCCGTGGTGCCAAAACATCTGCCTTCAGCATACCTTGTAAAGAAACCTTGCCTGAGTCACTGCAGTGGCTTCCTAGACAGGGGACTATTAGCACGGAAATAGCCTGTTGATGCCGCAGATCGTGCAGGCTGGAGTTGGAAGTCCAGTAGAGCTAAAGGAAGTCATGTATGCGGGTCAAGTGGATAGGATTGTGTTTACAACTATGAGCGATAAGGCACAAGGGAAAGTAAAACAGCAGGTTGTGAGATGATAGGATTGTAAGGAGACAAACCTGCAGGTAGGGATGAGGGGAGAATGGCACCTTGCAGGAGAGGAAATCCTCTCCCCGCCCTTCCAAGCTGACGTGCAGAGCAGAATTGCTGGAGAAGGCTCCAATTCATGGTCTTTGTCCTTTCTTGTCTCCATGACTCTGCAGCATCCCTCTGAAAGGCAGGGGAGGGGTACTAAAAGCCAACCGCATCCTGGGCTGCATCAAGAGAAGTGTGGCCAGCAGGTCACGGGAGGTGATTCTACCCCTCTACTCTGCGCTCGTGAGACCCCACCTGGAGTACTGTGTCCAGCTTTGGAGTCCTCAACACAGGAAGGACATGGACCTGTTGGAACGGGTCCAGCGGAGGGCCACGAGGATGATCAGAGGGATGGAGCACCTCCCCTATGGAGACAGGCTGAGAGAGCTGGGGTTGTTCAGCCTGGAGAAGAGAAGGCTCCGGGGAGACCTCATAGCAGCCTTCCAATATCTGAAGGGAGCCTACAGGAGAGCCGGAGAGGGACTCTTTGTCAGGAAGTGTAGTGACAGGATAAGGGGTAATGGTTTTAAATTGGAAGAGGGGAGATTTAGATGAGATATTAGGAGGAAATTCTTTCCTGTGAGGGTGGTGAGACACTGGAACAGGTTGCCCAGAGAAGCTGTGGCTGCCCCATCCCTGGAGGTGTTCAAGGCCAGGCTGGATGGGGCTTTGAGCAACCTGGTCTAGTGGGAGGTGTCCCTGCCCATGGCAGGGGGGTTGGAACTGGATGATCTTTAAGGTCCCTTCCAACTCTAACCATTCTGTGATTCTAAAACCATGTGGAAGCGGCACCCACGGTATCGCATTATCTGCCAGCCCTGTGGGGAAGAGCAGCACAGGTCTGTGGCAGGATACACGCTGGCATGAGGGGGTGAGTCTGGAGGATATGAATCTCTGTGCCAATACCTGGCCACGCTTGGCCAAGCTCTCACTTTCGCCTGAGAGGGGGAAACCCCTGTGTTGGTATGTCAAAGCAAAAATCTGTCATTTCCACCCTGCTTCCGTTTACCCCTTGCTACCTTTATGACTAGGAGTCTCTCTCTCTCCCTTCCAAGCCCTGCAATTCTGTGACTCTGGGATTTGCTAACAGTGAGTGCACAACCTCAGCACAGAATCGCCTAGGTTGGAAGGAACCTTTAAGATCATCTAGTCCAACCTTAAAAAAAAAACCAAACAAAAAACCCCAAAACAACAAAAACAAAACAAAAAAAAACCCCAACCACCAACACTAAACCATATTCCTGAGCACCATGTCAGCTCATCTTTTGAATACCTTCAGGGATGGTGCCTCAACCACTTCCTGGGCAGCCCATTCCAAGGCTTAATAACCCTTTCAGTGAAGAAGTTTTTCCTAATATCCAATCTGAACCTCCCCTGGTGCAACTTGAGGCCGTTTCCTCTTGTCCTGTCGCCTGTGACTTGGGAGAAGAGACCGACCCCCACCGCCCTACACCCTCCTTTCAGGGGGTTGTAGAGAGCGAGAAGGTCTCCCCTCAGCCTCCTTTTCTCCAGGCTGAACACCCCCAGCTCCCTCAGCCTCTCCTCACAAGACTTGTTCTCCAGACCCCTCACCAGCTCTGTTGCCCTTCTCTGGACCCGCTCCAGCTCCTCAATGTCTTTTTTGTGGTGAGGGGCCCAAAACTGGACCCAGCACTCGAGGTGGGGCCTCACCAGTGCCCAGTACAGGGGGATGTGCCGAGTACAGCACCAGCCTGGCCTTCTGACTGCAACCAGAATGCTTATGCCCGCTTGAACTAAAGTCTCCCTGCAAACTGGAGTAGGTTTGCGCCTCAGCAGAGCACTTTTTAAATGGACTCCCGAGGAGAACGTCAAGCACTCGGCATCTGAAAAGCCGCCTCACAGAGCGCTACACATCTGTGAGCAGGTAAAAGCATCCCCATGCCAAGGTTAGCTTCCAACAGGTAATTAGCTGAGGATAACCTGCTGCTTAACAACCACTAAGGGAAAGATGGCACCATGGGGGAGGCTTCAACCTATTTCGGTGGCCTGACTTCTGCCTCTGGGCTCATGGCAATATTCCTCGTTTGTGCAATGTTTTCCACCCGAGCAACAATGCCATTAAAGAGAAAATGATACTGTTGATGAATTATTTGGCGTGAGCTTTCCAGTCAGAAAAGCGAAAGGAGAAGCATTTGTCATACTGAAATGATGTCAGTTTGGGAAGGGAATAATGTTTTTGGATTACAAGATAATTAATGTCTGCTACCCCTGAGGGTTTGATTAAACTATCAAGTACCAAGCGACATCTTTGCCACATGACACTTCTTTGGAAACCATAAGCACCAGAAGAGCATTTCAGTGTGTACTTTGGCTAACGTGGAGCCACCGCTCTTCCCCAGGGCCGAATTTGTCATGACTCCTGGGCGGTGAGGAATCTTTGGTCTCTTGAAATAGGTTATTTCCTTTTTTGGAAAGAAATAAGAAGACACAAGCAAGGGATTAATAAATTTTTAGGTAGAATGCCTGCAGCAAGGAATGGAGGTGGATAGGAAAAAGTGATGGTACTGAGACCCTGGGTTGTTGCTTGGGAGGGATATTTTGCATTTCACAATCAGGACAAAGGAAGAAACTAACAATTTTATTATTATTTTTTTCTGTAGTTGTTTTACACACAGATAACTAACCCTGGCACCAATAAAGTTTCTTGTATTGAAGGAAGTGCACTGATAAAGAGTGAGGAATACCCATCTGGGACCAAAGAGATGGTGAAGAAAGACAAAGAAAAGGCAGCAAAAAGGGGAAGGACATACAGGTGAAGGGACACAAATATGGGAGAGAAGCAGACAAAGCAATTGTTAGGAAAATAATCAGGGAATTACTCCAACACACTGGAAATCTGTCAGTTCCACAGGCGAATGGGCCCTGCTCTGGTGGATAGTGTCCTGGCTGCTACCTCTTCACTTTTGAAAGGTAAAATCCGTCCTGGTCCTCAAATGTCTTCAGCCACTACGTCCAGGTTCTTGCAAGTGCTGTGCAAGAAAACCCCATGCCCACACGCTCTGATAGAGCAGTGAATACAGCAGGGAAAAAATAGAAAGCTAATTAAAACTAAATATTAGAATGCTGTTGCAATTCCATCATAGGCCTTGACATGAAATTAATTTTCATTTAAAAATAAGGGGAAAACAGTTGTTTTTATATTCTTAACTCCTAATATTTTCCTTCTTTTTAAGAAAGAGAGCCACAAAACTTTATAGTGTCCAGCTATAGCCGTGCATAAAGATATTATTTCCTGCTCTGTAACTTCATGATGCTTAAGGACATCACAGTCATGATGCTTTGTTGCTCCCTAAGTTTCCCAATTGAAAGGAAGTTTGTTGACCAAGTGAAGCAACAGATATGAAAATAGTAAAGGAACGGACATCCCCATAACTCTACTAAACTTGTTACATTCTATAGCAGGGTGAAATAAGAAAAAAAAAAACAAACAAAATTAAATTTGAAATCTTTTTTTGGATTTTATTTTAAAACTTTCTGTGACAAGATTCAATAGATTATTTTTTTTCAATCCCTAAACTTGCTTTGGATGAAGCTCAGTTTTTAGGATCCAGACTTTCTAGTGGCTGTAATGTTTGGTTGGTGTTAGAAAACGTCAGGCTTGGATTCTTTGGAGTGTTTCGTTCACCTGTGTCAGCCAAAATGTCTGAGAAACAATTTGGGCATGCGGGGCCCAAACAGGAAGCGTTTAAAGTGTTGCCCCATCATTCAGAAACTGAAGATCAGGATTTATTTCTGTCTTTTTCACATGCTGCAGCAGAAATTGTCTCCAGTTTCAGTGACCTTGAATAAAAATTGTTTTGCTGGCACAATGTGGAAAACAGAGAAAATGTGAAATAAAAGGTGTTGAGTCCAAAGCTATAGTTAACTGACCAAGTTATTATGAAATTGTCCCTAATACTCTCAACTTTTATTTAAGTGGTTTTTAAATAATTATGTAACGGGATCCCTCTTGTTTTATTTGTTCTAGAGATTTGTGTGTTTCTTAGCTTGCTAGGCTAGGGCATGAGACTGAAAAATCTCATGAAATCTCCCATGGCTTCAAGGAAGGAAGTAACTTTTTTGTTTTCTGGAGTAAAGTTCCATGCTTGATAGAAAGTATTTATATATTCTCTCCCTAAGTGAACTTACTTATGCTGAAAAAGAAACCTATTAACTGTTGTGGCTTTGGCTAGAGATACGAACGCCCACTATTAGTACAAAGAACAACAGTGAACAACAACCATCTTTATTCAGCTGTCCCTGCACCAGTCACTTTGCCACTGCATTGCATTATTCTCTAGAAACCTGGTTCATAGTTCTTGGAAAACTCCCTGAAGCACCAACTTAGGATAGGTCCCCGAAGACTTCAGGAAACATAATAAAGTTCAAAGTCCCGCCATTTTCTGGAGGTAAGCAGTGTGTGATAATATTTGTGAAGTTTTTTCACTAAACAGAGGCTAAACCTCAAGTTCAGTGTTGTCAGAAGAAGTTCCTGCTGAAGTTCTTGCAAGATAGCTATGACTGAGGCAAGTTTTTTAGGCAGTTCCTGTGGAGCCTCAGCAACACATAGGAGGAAGTGATGGCACCACTCTGGTGGCAATGGTGTCCTGTGCCATTCAAAGAACAAAATGACCCTCGTGGCACCTGCGGGAGGAAAAGTTAAAGCCCACTTGAGGAAGCACAGCTTTTCACTTTCTTTTATGACTGCTATCAGATAGGGCTGAAATGTTTGGGGGATTTCAAAGAGTAATTTGGATGCGAGACATCAAAAAGAACAGGGAGGTGTTTATGTACTTGCATAGCAAACTACTCCTGTTATTTCTGTGAGCGAGTCATCATGGCTTTTCTTAAGGAAATGAGAGAGATCATTTGGTTTTTTGGAGGCTGATTTCTTTTCACTGTTAAGGATCTACGGGATGGCAATTTTCACCTCTGGGGGTCTTACCACCAGGAGGAAGAATGTGACAATACGCAAAGCTTTGTAGGAGTCTCTGATCATCTCTAGGCAGCCTGTTAGAGATCAATGAATCATTTTGAATTATTAGAATTCTTGAAGTATGAAGGAATTATTAGAAGTATTGAGATTGCACTTTCCCTGTAAAACATATGCTTACCTTAGTAAAGCAGAAGTAAAACGCATGTTGCCAGAATTTTTAAGAGATCTGAACTTTGCAGACTCAACCAGGTATTTGCTCTACACATCTGGTAGACCTGAGGTGTGCCTGCGCGTCTGCTTTTGCACTGCTGAAAACATTCCCAGACTTCACAGAGACAGTCACCTGGTCCATAATATTCTCAGCAGAGGGCAGACGGTGGGATCTGATGCTGCACAGTCCCCCTGCCACGAGCTGTTACTGCTGGCAGCCACGTCTGTGGGATTTATAGGTGAATGTCCTACCTACAGCTTTGGGAATTCATTCTTCTCATGCTTTATTAATAAACTGTCTTACTTTTGCTGAAAGAATTTATAGCAGTATGGATTGTTATTGTTGGTACATTGAAGAGCACGCAGACTTTTGAAAAGGGCCTTCATCTTTTATTAAGTGATGAAGAAGGGAGTGTATGGAGAGCTGGAGTGGAAAGTAAGGTTACAAAGTACACCACGTCTGGGTTTGGGGTTTTTTTTGGGGTCAGTTTCTTTTTCTATTTTCTTTTTTGTGAGGCTTTTTGTGCCCTTTACTGAAATATTCCCTGCTGGACACTTAAATGGAAGTATTCTGGTCTAAATGGACCTTGTGTCTGGAGTGGATCTGGCAATTCCTATGGTAAACCATTTCTAGAATATACAAATAAGGAAGCAGATACATTATAGAACGCTATTAAAATTATATCCATTTCTTTCCATAATCCTTTAAAGGTGTGGAAATGAGGATATATATGTTCAGAGTTCATAGTTTATTTCATTCTGATTTGTTATTCTATTGGAAAGACAAGTTACTGAGTCAGTGTTCTAATAACTTTTTTTTTTTCCTTAGCTGTTGGTAATTCCTTGGTCACATTGCTTTTGGAAGCTTTTATTCATTACTTTATTCTCACAAGCTGGCAATCATTGTCTGTTTCCAAACTTTGGTCCCAGACCCTGTTCTTTCTATAAAGCGGTACCTTGCTTCCATTCGTTCCTCGGGTGGGTAGGTCGTGTCGATGTTCCCTGGCGTGTCCCTGTTCCTGGAGTGACTACCACACGGGGATGTAAGGAATGGTAGAACCATAACTGAAGCATTTAGTTGTTGCTTATTGAAATACTAAAGAATGTGCTGAAGAAACCATCTCGGCTCCTTTTTATAAAGATCTGGGTGGGATTCTAGCCAACCATGTCCTACCAGGACTAGAACTAGGTAGGATCATAGAATCATAGAATCATAGAATGGTTAGAGTTGGAAGGGACCTTAAAGATCATCCAGTTCCAACCCCCCTGCCATGGGCAGGGACACCTCCCACCAGACCAGGTTGCTCAAAGCCCCGTCCAGCCTGGCCTTGAACACCTCCAGGGATGGGGCATCCACAGCTTCTCTGGGCAACCTGTTCCAGTGTCTCACCACCCTCACAGGAAACAATTTCCTCCTAATATCTCATCTAAATCTCCCCTCTTCCAATTTAAAACCATTACCCCTTGTCCTGTCACTACACTTCCTGACAAAGAGTCCCTCTCCGGCTCTCCTGTAGGCTCCCTTCAGATATTGGAAGGCTGCTATGAGGTGTCCCCGGAGCCTTCTCTTCTCCAGGCCGAACAACCCCAGCTCTCTCAGCCTTTCTCTATAGGGGAGGTGCTCCATCCCTCTGATCATCTTTGTGGCCCTCCGCTGGACCCGTTCCAACAGGTCCATGGCCTTCCTGTGTTGAGGACTCCAAAGCTGGACACAGTATTCCAGGTGGGGTCATAAGATACCACAAGACTAAATTTTTCGGTTGACTTGAAGCAGCTTATGTTGGTACTTAATTTTTTAAAGTTTGGTTTAGTCTGTTTCGCTTTATTAGTATGTTGCAACAAAGTACAATAAGTGTTCATCACAGAGCAACCGGAGACCAGGGACAGAGGGTCAGGAGGAACAGATGTGGCTTTGTAGATGCAGGTTAGAAGTTCATTCAAGTGGGAGGGAAAGCAGCTATGTGTCTCAATGGGACACAGCAAAATAGGGAAGGGGCAGCAAGTCATACATGTCTCCAGAATGCCTTGCATCTATAGGATGCAGCTCTCTCTGAAGGGTGGCTTTTCTGCCGCTCTGAATTTCCAAAAGGCACAGAAAGCATTAATCTGAAACATGAAACCAGGCCCAAGGTCCTAAACCAGGCTAAAATAGCAGCGTTGTTTCATTTTCCAGCTGAGTAATTGCTCCTCGGAGCCAGGGAGAAGGAGGGGCTTGGAATGTCACTTGGAAATGGCTTCCCACACACACACCTCCACATTTTTTTAAAGACTTTCCTTGCAATGAAGTCAGTGCTTAGTTCTGAGGAGCACACAAATGGTGACCAGTATGCAAGAGGAGTACCTCTTCAGAGCTGCTGGGGGACTGTTTAAAAGAAAACAGAAGGAAAAAGGGGAGAAGCCAGGTTAGATTCCAGGTTGTCAAACCATGGAGGCACATCCAAGGTCCATTCCAGCTGGTTTATGTCACCAGCATGGCACAAAAAATGGCCCATTCACTCTTGCCCAGACACACAGGCTGTTACTCTTGATTTTTTGTTCTTGGGAGGGTCCATGTTAAAATTGGTAGGGTGCTATACAAAACTAGGAAACTTTAGATCTCATTCTGTTCACCACCAAGTGGAGCAGTGTTTAGCTGAGAAACCCATCCCCACAAGCTTGGGCTTCTGCCTTTCTGTTCTTGACCTTCCTTCCACAAGAGTAAAAAAAAAAAGCCTTCATTTTCCTTCAACTCCTCCCTTGTTTATCTTCCTATTGTAGTTACCATCACTCTTTCATCTGACTGCCCGTGTTCCTGTTTTTATTCCTTCTCGACATTGAACTTATCTATTGATGGGATCAGTGTCACTGTCTATCACCACGATGTGCAAATGCTATCTCTAAAAATTAGCCAAATGCTTAGTAGATTTCATGTTTTTTCTGGTACATTGCCCATACACTTTTCTTTTTTTTTTAAAAAAAAAAAAAGTGCTTATTGTAGAGTTCTTTGCAGGGCAGGAATGTTGTTTGGGGTTTATTGGAGACAGGGGCCGTGATGTGGTGGAAGGCTTTGCTGCATTGTGATTGCGTTGTCCCAGAGGATAAAAGCAGCTGCAAAGGTTTGTTGATCAGAATTCATTTTAGTTTCTGGGTTTTTAGCCCGTTGACTGCTTTAGAAATTAGCAGCAAGTTTTCAAACCAGCTTCCAAAGCTTGTGGAAGGGCATCTTGACATGGTGGTCTGAATCCAGGAGAAGAAGGACAGAGGAAGTCCGTCAATGCTTAAAAGTTTTTTAGCCACAGCAAATGAAGCTGCCTAAATCTGGATCTGACCAAGGCATGGGTTGATCTTCACTAAGGAATAAGGAACAAGTTCTGTGGCAGAGCAAAGGAGGGAAGAGATGCTCGCTGGCCATCCACAACTAGCAGGGCGTCAGTCAATGTCCTGGTTCACCACATGACTGTGACAGCTCAACTCTGAAGGTTTTTGGAGTACTTTCAGGCAGTTCAAAGCATTTTCCCCAGTCTGAACAACGCTGACACAATCTTGCCTAAGATCATCTTGAGCCAGCCAGCCATGCTTTATCAGAGAGCGGAGTTCCTGTAGGTGTCCTGTCTTTTCATAGAATCATAGAGTTTTCTAGGTTGGAAGGGACCTTTAAGATCATCTAGTCCAACCATCAACCTAACTCTGATAAAAAACTATCACTAAACCAAGTCACTAAGTACTATGTCATCTGTCTTCTAAATACCTCCAGGGATGGTGCCTCATATTGTGTCTCCAGGCATATGGTGCCTGGGCAGCCCATTCCAATGGTCAATAACCCTTTCAGTGTAGAAATTTTTCCTCATATTCCAGGGGAGGTTCCTAAACCTCCCCTGGCGCAACTTGAGGCCATTTCCTCTTGTCCTGTCACCTGTGACTTGGGAGAAGAGACTGATCCCTGCCTCTCTACAACCTCCTTACAGGTAGTTGTAGAGAGTGAGAAGGTCTACCCTCAGTCTCCTTTTCTCCAGGCTGAACAAGCCCAGCTCCCTCAGCCTCTATTTTCAAGAATAGTAATAGCTGTAGCTGTTGAAAGTGTCCTAGCTGTGTTATCAGCTACACTTCTGCCACCTTGGAGTGTCCATCCATGTGTGATCCTGCAGGTGAAGGCCTGGGCCGAAGATAAAATTACATGTCATTCTGAGTCCTGCAGCTTTGAGAAACCTGGTCTGGTGGGAGGTGTCCCTCCCCATGTCAGGGGTTGGAACTCGATGGTCTTTAAGGTCCCTTCCAACCCAAACCATTCTACGATTCTATAAACAAGACATTGCAGGTTCCACAGTTCAGGGTCGCCTCTTTCTGTATCCGGCATTTCATGGATTATCACAGCCCTGCGTATGGCTTTATGTGGGACCATCAGGCTTTTCTCTTTGTCAGTAGTAGCCTGGGTGGGAATAAAGACAGGATCTATTCTGTGTCCTGATGTGAACCCTGACTGCGAGGCCTGCTGAAAACTGGCAGTTGTATGCTGTTGGCACCTTCTGGTTACTGCTTTTTTAATAGTTTTGCCCAGAAATGAGATGGCAATTGCAGAGATCTTCAGGGGATAGTGTGTCCTTTCTGAGGAGTGGAAAAACTACTTATTTTTCAAGCAGCTTGATAGGTGAATCTCTCTGACTGAGGCACTGGCTATTTCCATCTTTGGCAGGCAAACTTCTTCTGTGCTGTTACCAATACAGAAAGCCACTGAACTGCTTCGTAGTTTATGGCTCCAATCTTTTACCACTTTTCTTGAACTTTGGCACATGTACATGGGATGGGATCATCTAGCAGTGATGAAACAGGTAATGGTATCTGTTGAAAGATGGAGCATTTTTTTCCTATGCGGGTTTTACTTGATCTCACCGCTCCTGTATATTGATGGTTCTTCACAGGTTCCAGGGCTTCAGTCTAATGTCTTAATTAAACTGCCTGGCTTGATGAGCTGTTTTATGAAGTGAACTAACTATTCTGGTTGTAATTGTGCCACACTTTTTAAAGAGTGATTTCTGTCTATCTGATTCGTTGGTCTCGAGCCATCTCTGAACCATGCTGAACTTCCTATCAGTGTGGGCAGTTTGGAATTTACACGTTGATGAAAATGAAGGTCACGTAGTTGGGCTGCTGGTGAAGGCATTAAGGAATGAGTATTTCTGTTCTCCTAAGGTGAGTGAACTTTCCAGAGAGGAGGTTTTTCTTAGAAGCAGACCTGTTTGGTGAGAAAGCTCCAGAGCACTGAAAGAGCAGTGGTGAAAGGAGGAACCTGGGCTTGATAATGTCCTGATCAAACCAGAAAAGTGGTGTGTTGGTTTCACTCCATCAGCCACTCCTAAGCATTCAAGCCTATGCATAAGGTCTGTAGGGCATGTACCTTGTTCAGCCAGTGGAAACCTCACAGGTATTGCTTTCCTATTGGTCTCCTGTCCAGTAGAAGACTCTGGTCTAAGATGGCTCTGCAGCCACCCTCTCTTTTCTATATTTGTTCATTCTGTGAATTTTTCATACAAACAAAGAGTTCTGTAGGCTCCAGAAACAACAGAAATTGTGTGCTGGGCAAGGCTGGCTAGTCCTTACCCAACACTCAACCTGCCAACACATGTGAGACAACTGGTAATGTAATAATAAGGAATTAGTTCTTGTGCTTCATGTGCTTCAACTTTGCTTTAGGGTTGGGGGATTTGGTTGCTTTATTTGTTCAGGCTTGCTTGCTTGCTTCCTTCCTTCCTTTCTTCCTTCCTTCCTTCCTTCCTTCTTTCTTTCTTTCTTTCTTTCTTTCTTCTTTTTTTTTTTTTAAATGAGAGCTGTGACTATTTCTGGAGTGTCTGAAGCTCACTTCTGTTTCTCGTCATTCATAATCAATTCCAGTTCTATCAAGTATTTCATAAAATGGTAGCTACGCATTTTTTCCTACATCAACCATTGAGACTAAAAAATAAATGCACATAACAGGGCCAGAACCTCAAGACACGTGTGACACTTTGTTAAGCCTGTGAATATCGCAGTTTACAGCATCTGAAAGTTCTTGTTCTTTTCACTGATTGTATTCTCAACTACTGTTCTATTGAAGTTTAGCCAAAAACCATGTCGTTCCTGTTCTAGTTCCTGTTAACAAAGTACATAACTTTTCATTTTCATTCTTGTTCTTAATAATGACAATAATGCAAAGTTACAAAACAAATATAAACAGTGAGGAACCTCTAGCTGATTGTCAACTTCTACTGGAGGATACATGCTTTGGGAGCCCTGTGTAGGCAGCTTATCTGACAATCAACCAGTTTTTTTAGGACTCATTCCAAACTGCTGGAAAAGGTACTAATGAGAAGCATTTCCCCAATAAAGTGAGAAAAACAATGTTTCACCTACCAAAAATCCCCGCAACACTTGTTACTCAACATCCGCAAGCAGAGGGATGTGGCTGTGCATCTGCCTCTAAAATATGTGTGCCTCAGAAAGGAGTCAGATGCTATGCCAAGCCAGGAAGGCTCCTTAAAACTCTATAGATCCACTTTTTTGACCCTTCCAGAAGAAGTTCAAGATGCACTTGTTCTGAAGCCTACATCCTTTCTTCCTTTCCATTCTTCTGTCACCTTTTCGCGTATGTAAACACAGAATGCTGTCAGTACGGCAGCTCTTACATTAGTGGAGGAATGCCCAGGACAAACTAGTTTGCTTACCTCCCGTGTCGGCTTGTAGGTGTGGGAAAAAGATGCGCACGGAAAATGCCATCCTGGCTATTATACTCAATTTTTATTGTATTTCGGAATATTTACATACGAGCCTTTAAACATAATTACTGCGAGCAATGGAGTCAGAGAGTTGTTCCTTCTTAAGGCATGAATCTCATTGTCGCTGATGTACATATTATCTTCTAAAACTGGGCTTAATCTGTGGTTTGGATTTGCGGGAGATGCTTTTTTTGGCTTTGTTATGCAACCACACTTACAACGGGGCCAAATAGCCTGCTCATTTCAATAGCATGATAGTTCGTGAGAGCAGGAGGGAGGGGAGCAAGGGGCTGAAGTGCCACGTCTGCTTGGCTTCACAAATACGGCACCTTGTGCCCAAAAAACATTTGCAAACATATAGCTAGCAGTGTAGGTGGGGGTTGTGTAGCGTGCTTTAGAAATTATTTCTTTTCAAAGCCTCAGAAATCTCGTGGGCTCAAAATATTCATCAGCATACTGATGTTTAATAAGTTACCGTCTCTCAGCTGAGACGTGGTAATTCCAGTGTGAATGCTTTTAGCCCACGGAAAATGTAAGGCAATTTGATGTAGCTTTGCCTGCAGGGAAAGATGGCTAAACTAAGCCATAACAACCCGTGTTTGGCCAAATTAAAAGTGTGCAGCCAGGTATTTCCTGGGCCTCAGCTGATTTACGATAACTTGACCCGTGATTGTGAGTCCTTCTGCACCTTCATCTGCAGCCAAATGATACTCAGAAACTGAAATCTGGAGGGACGGCTAAATATAGCCATTTTTTAATGTAATTCAACTGCTTTGGCACCAGAAAGCCTTTCAGAATTTGCTCTGGCCAGGATGCATGGAAAGAACGCTTCCCTGACAATGTAACACTGATTATTTTACGGATTTCTGCACTTTGATGTAGCAAGCATACAGGAGGTACCCCCAGAAAAATCTTTCCAGTGGTCTTGTGGAGAAAGGTTTCGGAGAATAACTCAAGAAAAAGGAGTCATATGCCTGGTTTTTTGCTACCTACCATTGACTACTCTTGAAAAACTGCGGGGGGGATACGCGAGGTACAAGTGTACAACTCATACCGCACAGTGTGTTACTAAGTACAGGACAGTCTTGCAGGAAGTAAGGTTTGAACATCACTCTCAGGCCTTGAAATTACCATTTCATCATGTATCGACCGACATTTTCCTTTGAAAATTCAACTACTTCTTGTTTGCCATATTTTAAGTCTAGAAGGGACATTATGATGTCCCGTGCTTTGTCCTTCCATGTGACATAGCTTGCAAAAACTAACTTTGCAGTTCCCAACTGAACCAAGCCTAGAACCCAAGCAAGCTCAACACTGCAAGTTTGTAAAAGTCCATTTTTAAGAAGAGTCAGTTGGAAACCTCAGGCGGCAGCACACTCTGACTTTAGAGGAAAGCGAATTTGATTTAGATCTGAACTTTGTGCCTTGGCCTTGACTCAGTTTTTTCCAAGTAAAATTAGTATCTGGCAAAAATACCCCAACCCCCCTTGCTTATTGGGTAATATAGTTCACTAGTCATTTAAAGAAGTGTAAAAAGATATACTTGGGAGACTGCATTCCTTTGGAAGGATGCAGAGTACCTCAAATGCACAATAGCCCCCACTACGATATGAAATGCAGCAGTTTTATTTTGTAAAAGCAACTGATCACAGAAAGTTCTGATCAAAACCAAGATACAAATAGTCCTCATCTATTCACTCTTCACTGAGGCAATGACCCATTTGGAAAAAAAAAAAAAAAAAGTTTGGATTTCACTTCTATTTTTTATTTAATGACTAAGTGTAGACTCTAAAGAAGGGAATTGCCTGTTTTTACTAGCTGATTCCCTTTCCTTCCTCCTTGGCTCATGTGTCTCTCTGGTGAGTAATGGGGAGGTTGCTTCTCTGGAACACAAGGGGAAAGTTTCAGTAAATTGCAAAAGCATGTTTGTTACTTGGAAGTCTTTTGGCACATTTTTGAGAAAAGTTCATGGAAACCTCAAAACTATTGTGAAGAGAGACTGAGAGGCTACATTATCAAAAAATAAGCACCTACGCACAGGGACCTGCTCGTGAAGAGTTCATTGCAAGATCAAGAATCTAAGCATTTTGTGCAGTCAAACAGGTGTCCATAAAATACGCTGCTGCGGATGAGGCAGTTTCCCTACTGTGGAAATACACAGCTCTTCAATTTGCATGGATGTCTCCATGTTTTACGCGGGTGAGTTCAGTACCCAGTATCTGAGAATTAAACTCTTTCCTAACTTCTTTCCCCTCACCCTTCTGTTTTCCATGTGCATAAGATGAAAGTTTCTCCCCGCAGAGCGATTTAATGCTTCTAAACAGCTCTGCCCTCAGAGACAGCACAACGTGAAGCAAAATGAGTAATAAGCTCGTATTGGGGACTGGTATGTTCATACAGAACCTTCACCTCAGTAGGACTTCTAAGTTCCACCACCAGTAGTGTGTGTTCTATTTTCTCATTTCAGGAAAAACCATTAGAACCTAGGGATTTGTAGGGAAAATAAACAGATCCACAAGATGGCAAAGAGGGTT
This sequence comes from Numenius arquata, assembly GCF_964106895.1. NCBI lineage: Eukaryota > Metazoa > Chordata > Aves > Charadriiformes > Scolopacidae > Numenius > Numenius arquata. The sequence goes on from NC_133580.1 coordinate 65,135,446, forward strand.
TTGAAAGGGAGGAGAGGATGGATGTCCTCTGGCAGGCTTTAAGGTCTAGAAGCTCACACTAGTCTTTTGGATGCCCGGATTACATCTGCAGCTGCACATGTGCTCTCTGGTTTATATGTCTGCTTGCTGGCTTAAGTAGTCATAGTCAAAAAAACAATAGATATTTCTTTCCTTAGAATGACCATTAAAAATGGATATTGCACTTGTTAAAGGTGTTAACTAGGCATGCTGGGACACCTGGGAGACATACATGGGACAGGAATATGTTTTGTGTTTCACTACCAATATCCTTCCAGCTCAACCTGGAGAAAACAACTCTAGTGGGAAAAGAAAGCTTCATTTTCCATAGTCCTTTAGGTCTTGGCTTCCCCAACAAGGAAGTCATATTAACATCTTCTCTGATGATGACTTCTGTGATGCAAATAAGCCTTTGCTGAGAATGGAACGGAAACGACATCTTCATTTCGATCTTCATTTCGTACAACTCATAAAAAATAGATGCAGGTTATCATTGTGGAGGCCTGATAGGAAAACTAGTTGGTATGCCAGAGTCATTTTCCTGAGCTCCTCATAGTTCTTTGAACTTGCACATCTTTACCAGTCCCGTACCCATCCTGGGGAAGCTTGCAGCGTGTTCAACAGGCGTGTGTCTGCAAGTCTGCAATCGACTTAAAAATACCTTGCAGGTATGGCTGTTGTCAGCAGTTGGCTCTACCTTCCTTTGTCCTTTCCTTGCATACTCACATAACCTGCAACAGCCTGGGAGGCTTTTCCTTTCCTGTGTGATTTACCTAAAATCCTTTCCTTTAGTTTTTTACAGATGTATCAACACGGAGCTTGTCTTCTGCCATACACTGTCTTAAAAGGTTTTGGCGGGGAGGACACACACACACACACACACACACGCACAGGGAAGCTGTTGAAAAATCAGTTTAAATGTCCTGTACTGGGAGTGTGTAAGAACACAAACCACAATCTGTCACCCAGAATAAATTATGTTAGCAAATGAGAGCCATGGGGAGAGCTGACATAAGCAATCTGCCTACCATACAAAGCGTTAATTTTCTAGAAATGCCCCATACGTGCTGACTATAACTACCTAACCCTAAAAACATTCATACACATGATTTTAAACAACAATTCGTAAGAGTAACAACTCTGACACTGGGTGTTGCCTGAAAATTAATGACTGCCCGTGATTAATGGCCCTCAACTGTGTTGGAGCCATCAGCTCCTCCCAGCTAGTCATTAATCCCTACAAACAGTTCTCAAACTCCTGTTGTCCATTTGGTGTTGGAGAAGTTGAAAATGCATTGTCTTCAAACACTGAAAAAGCTTGCAGTAATATAAACTTTCAGTAACTCCACTGCTTGCTTGAGGTTTGTGCTAGGGAAATTTCTGTGCTGAGTTTGGTCCTAAATTATGTCTTTTACATACCTTTTGATTCCCACAATTAATCACTACACAGGGCCATAGGGGGAGAGGACTTCCATATGCTGCACTAATGAGAAGCCTCTAAGAAATGTGACTAATAGAGGAAATGTGCAGCTGAAGCTGTGAATTCGTAATTTATGTGAATTGCAAACAGGATTTTGCATATGGTGCATGTATGATTACAGATGAAGCTGTTGATGCAAATAAAAGGATCTGCAAAATAGTTGCACAACTCAGGACCCAACTCCCTTCAAGACCAGGTCATAATAACTCTTATGACCTGGAAAATGCAGGGCTTGGTCACCCACAACATATATTTAATTTGGGGCTGTGATTTTGGTTTTTAGAGTGTGATTCTGATCTGAAGAGAGACACCTCATTTCATGAAACCTTCTTCCTAGCCCTGTACTCCGAGTTGTACTTGCTAACCCTGGAGACATAAACCCTGAGCTGAAAAGCAACAGTAAGTAATGCAGGAAGTGACAGGACTGCCATCAGAGCTGGGAGTGAGGTGGAAGGAGTCACCCACACAGTTCCTTGCCTTGGGACAGGAATGAGTTAAAAGCCGGGATTTTCATGTCATGGAAAATACTGTCACTTTGCAAATTGCTCTCCTTCAGAACGAAAACAGTCTGCAACTTCCTGTCGAATGGAAATTCTGTTGAAATATTCTGTTAAAAATGTGTCATTGTACAAACAGAAGACCTCCCAATCCATAAAATAAGAGTTTCTGCCTTGACTAAGACACAGCTGTCCGTATATAAAAGAAAACATGAGAATCAGCTCATAGAATATTGAAGGTATTGTACAACTTTACATGTCCTGTGAGACAGCATTGCTACACTACTGCATGAGATGTCAATAACAATATTTTTAAACCCCCTAAAAAGAAATTACTTTTAAATTTCATTTTTAAACATCCATAGATTGTCTGGTTCTTTTTTCAGGGCAATTTGAAGTCTTGTCAAAATCAAGTTACTTTGGCTTCACATTAAACAAAATCTTTTTTAATCTCTTAAAGACCAGTGCTTAGAAAAGATAAAGCCACGTCAATCCAGCACGGCGTTGCAGCGCTCATACCTCATGCAAACCAGCGCACCCACGGTACTGAACAAAGTGCTGCGTATCTGTTTTGAATTGGCTCCTGGTGGGGCGTCCATCATAATGGTGTCTGCAAGTCTGAGAATGTAAAGCTACTTGCTTTGCGGCCAACCTCTAACTACTAATAAGGGTTAGAGAGAAAGTTTCCTTGGAGGCGGTTCATCCCCTAATTGCTTGCACAGATTTTCTAAAGCTCTTCTCAGATGGAGCTGGCATCAAGTCCTGTCGGAGACAAAGGTTTAGACCACAAGGACAACAGCAGCTCCTGTGCTCCCTCAATCGTGGCTGCCAGTGCCCCAGGGCTCGCACTCCCACCGGGAGCTGGGGGGGCACTGGAGATAGAGACTGCTGTTTGGCTTCGTTTGGGGCCAGCACAGGCAAAGCAGAGCATTACCAAAGGTGGCAGATGTCTAGTGGCAGCAAGAAGGCTCTGTGTCTTGCTTGGTCTGTTGGAGGTCCTGGTCCTGGTCTTGTCGCCATGGTCTTTGGCAGGGATGGCAGGAGAAGTTGAGCTTTAGGGCCTCTTCCAGTGGCAGGATGAGTAATGAGGGCTCTCCCCTCAGTCTTTGTCTTACCTCTGCCTTTTGCTCTCCCCTCCAATGACAGAAAGAGTCTGATCTCGCATCCACAGGGAGGTAAAATGCATTTTTGTCTGCTCTGTTGAGAATCCATGAGTCCCTTCTGATGCAGCGACCTGTAATTCCCTCTCCTAAAGAACAAGGACTATGTGGGGAAGAGGTAAATAGGGACCTCGTGTTTGAGAGATGCAAAATTATTACAGTGAGAGGTTTAACGGCAACCTTACCTGTCTGGAGATGGGGAATATACCAAATACGGCCAGGTGTATTTGTGCTGGCGGAGACAGCCCAAGAGTCCTTTGAGATAACTGAGTATGGCCAAGCTCTGACCTGAAAGCCCTTGACCCGTGCCAACACAAGTTATCTCAGCATGGTTTACCTGGACCACAGTGGGCTCACAGCTGGCCAGGTTGGATTATGGATGGGCTGGAGTTTCCCTGAGTCCAGCTACCCTGGGCACAAGTCTAGCAGATGTCTGGGACAGATAATTAAAAGCCTGGTGAATGCCGGGCAAGCCTGATTTAGACATCTTTTGTTTCTAATCTTTTATCATGCCTAAAGTCTGGGTTTTTTTCTTCCCCTGTCACCAGGCCCTTTAGAGTAGGACCCGCTGATCACATCGATCCTAGGTAAGACATCCTCAAAAAAAACAAAGCTCCTAACTTTACTTTGGGTTTTGCTAGCGTCTTTTAAACCCAGTATTTCAAAGCTCTTCGCAAACGTCATAAAGAAGGTCTACAAAGGTGTCATTGTCTCCGTTTCGCAAATGACACATCTGAAGGACGCAGATGTTTGAAGACAGACCCAAGACGGCAGAGCGGGCATGAGTGTGAGAATACAGATACCATTGTCCCGGGGTTTGGGTCCTAAGCAGGGGATCACGGGGACTTTAGGCTGCGATATTAATTTATTTATATTTGCGTATCAGAAATGTTACTATCATGATACACGCTGGGACTCCTGCAGTAGTATTGTAGTAGTAGCTGTACTATTACGGTTAATTAATAAAAAGGCAGCATTCTAGAGGTCTGAATGGCAGCCTTTGTACACATTTTGGGTAACAGGGTGGTGACAGTGGCTGAGAATTGGCAGTGTCAGGCCAAGAAAGCGACGGGGGGGGGGAACTTTTTAAAAGCTGAATGCCTGAACTGGCAGTAAGAGTACATAAGATAAACAAGAAGAAATCCTTTCACAGTGAGGGAATGTAATGATTCCCATAAGACCATCTTTTAATACTCTCACTGTGAGCACTGTTAAATGAAGTAACTGGCAGCAACATCCAGCATAAAGTCATCCGCTGTTTATTAACAGCAGTTCTAATTAATCTAAAGTCAGTGCAATCTAAACAAACAAAAAAAATATTTGCAATCAATCTTCGACGTTTTCTGGACCATCTGGTAGACTCTCCCCTCCTGCAGTAATCTTATCTGATTACCAGGCCAGAAGCGGTTGTGAGCTCCCCAGCAAGAGCTGTGTTTTCGGTAATGACACATCAATACGCATGGAAACTTAGAAGGTGACCGAGGTGAGAAGATTACAAAGTAGTAGGAAAGTGTTTCCTTCCTGCACTGCCTGGTGTGATCAATAAATCAAGTGAAACAGGTGCAAGAGGGGTGAAACGGTCTCTTTAAGGTGATTCTCTGTATAAGGAGGAGAGCGTAGGCTCAAGGAACGTCACCGAGTTGGCATCGGTGGGCTGGGGTTGCTGCATCAGGCTGGGGGCATAGTGCCATCCTGATGTACTGCTCGTATTAGACAAATCAGAAATAACTAGAAGCACTAGCGCTGTAGCTGATGTTATTCAGGTTCAACTGGCCTACGCACGGCTGTGCAATGAGGAAGCTGTGGCTGGAGAATTTCAACCTAAGAACTGATTCCCAGCTATCCTGGGTTAAGGGACGCAGGACTAACTTCTTTTCTAACGCTGGGGAAAACTCCTCTTTTGGAAGCCTCTAGTGTCTGAATTCATGTAAATATTTACTTTATAGGCAGGTAGGCTATATGGGATTCAAGGTCTCAGTGTTTTTGATCTTGCCAGGTGCAGGGATGAGGAGGGGCGAGACCCAGGCATTTGACCCAGACTGGCCAACAGGATTATTTCATACTGTGAATGTCACATTCAATATAAATTAGAAAGTTTGCTGAGGAGTGTCTCTCTTCCTTGATGGCTGCCGTCCTGAGAACTCCTTGCCCTGGTGCCAGACCCCTGAGCCCTTCCCTTCCTCCTGAAGCCACAGCACTCCAGTGTCCCACACTTGCTGTCCCTGCTGGGAGTGCACAGCTTCTACTGGGAGAATAGGCTGAGTGCAATTCTTGTATATCTCATAGTGGTATCGGGATTAGTACTGGTTCTTTGGTATTATTGTTAATTATTTAGTCTTATCCTATTAAATCTATTTGTATTTCAACCCTTGTCCTTCCTTGCATTCCCCGATTCCCCTTTCTGGGTGGGGAGGGGTGACTGGGTGATTGAATAATTGTCAAATGACAATAAATTGTTATGGGTTTTCTCTAACCATAACACCAGTGGAGAAAGGAAGCTCTTAGCTAGGTGTAGAAACGGCAGGGTGGAAAAGACTTGGGCCTGAAACTGCCCAGCCCTGATGTCAGGATCAGGTGTCCATACAGGCCATTTTTCATTTGTCATTATAAACCTCGCGTGAAGGAGATTTTACATTTCTTCCAGGAGTTTACCGCAGTCTTTGGCATCTCCAAGTGAAATCTGTGCTTAGTAGCTTCAACCCAGCAGTGCACAAACGCAGCAGGACTGCTTTGGGGATCCAAAGTTCTGCCCAGACCTGGTCCTGCCCACTCGCTTGACTCTCACCTGGGTGGTGATGATGTAGAGACGTGGCCCAGGACAGTCAGAGGAAGAGGCTAGACCTGACCTGCTCACCAGGGGTGAAAGGGAACAGGTATGGGACAACAGAGCAGATCTCAAACAGCTGCACACTTACAGCGCCTGTGAACCCACCACGAGCCACCCCAGCAAAACTGCTGCTGTGCGGGATGCTGGTGCCTCAGGTGAAAGCAAGGTCAATTAGCCAAGTTAAGTTTGCCAAAATCTTTGAAAGTTCAGAAAAGGTTATTTGGTCCCAATGAAGTCTGTTCAGCTCTGAAATTAGCTCATTTTTCCTTTACGAAAGATTCCAGAGTGTGCAGAGCTGGAAGGCAGGAGGCTGAGAGAGCGCTATACGTTGTAAGAACAAAGTTATGACACTTTCTTAGACAAGGCTGGTGTTGGCCAACGCTTCTTTCTTGGAAAGCAAGATATAAATACAGTCCTTTCTCAGCTTGGCCAATTATGAGGAGGTTTATTGTAAAACCTCTGCTGGAGAAAGTCCAGTGAATGACCGTGAATTTGATGAAGGAACTGGGACTTTTCTCAAGGCTGAGAGAGCTGGGACCGTTCAGCCTGGAGAAGAAAAGGCTCAGGTCGATCTCACCAATGTAAATATCTGAAAGGAGGGTGCGAAGAGGACGGAGCCAGGCTCTTTTCAGTGGTGCCCACTGGCAGGACTAAAGGCAACAGGCACAAACAGTCAGAAACCCTCTGAATGTCAGGAAACACTGTTTCACTGTGAGGTGGTGGAGCCTCCGCTCTTGGAGATATTCAAAAGCCATCTGGACGTGGACCTGGGCAACTGGCCCTAGGTGGCCCTGCTTCACCAGGGGACTTGGACCAAATGACTTCTGGAGGTCCCTTCCAACCTCAGCCATTCTGTGACTGTGATAAAGTAAATATTGCTTTACAGACCTTGACAAATGAGCAGCTTTTCATGGAATTACTGGCTCGTATGAGCCTGAGCAAGCATTCAGGACAGGGCAAATATCTGCAATAAGACTGATGAGTCCAGTCAAGAATTTAAATGATTGATAGTCTGTGAGACCTCAGTGAGAGGACTCAGACAGGCCCTCTCCTAGAAATTTTAAGGATGTGAATACCATATCCAATATAGAAAGATCTACAACACTGAGAGACAGCATGAGATGACATGAATGAGAGACAGCATGCTGTCCCTGCCCATTGGCAGAGGGGGTTGGAACTCGATGATCTTTAAGGTCCCTTCCAACCCATGAAAAGATTTTTTGCTTGTTTGATGTGCTGTCTTGTACCTGTTTATTTAGGATTCCATTTATCTTACTAACTGATCAAACAACTGCAGTGACTCCATATGGTAAAAACCTCAAATCCCAGTGTCCCGTAGGGTACGTGACTTGGTACCACCTCTCAGTTTAAATCAAAACAAAAAAAGAAGCAGCAACGCAAGTAGAAGAGAAGTTTCTTGTATGGCTACTCAGAACGGACTCAGCCTGCTCGGGGTTGGACTGCTGTCCTCTGGGAAGGGTCCTCTTGACCATTCTGAAATAGGGGGTAGCATGAAGTGGCATAAGGGCCCTTTGACCTGTTTTGAGATGGATCACTTTGAGGATCTCTTTTGTTTTCGTTCTGTCTTTTTACTGCCTCCTGGAGCATTTTGTCTAATTCAAACAGTAGCTGTGATTGTGGTAGGTCCATGTCTACTTCCCCTCCCTCTAAATAACTGGTTAGAAAGAGACCTTTAGCAAAGTTATTGCTTTTAGTTCCATGGCTTGCTTTGTTATTTCTTCAGCATTGAAAAATCTCTTGCCCTGCCTAAATGAAATATTTTTCTTCAATAAAAATAAAGCGATGACTTATTTTGCCAGAATACTGTGTTCCTCCTGACTGTGACCTGTCTATACTCATGATGCATAAGCCACACATTTCTTTTTATTATGAATGAGAATGAGTGTTTCCCCTGTTTTTCTGTTCTTTCATTTTCTATGGAATCAATAAACACTGTGCATCACTAGAGAGGATACTTCAGTTAGAAAATAACTACACAGAGTCTTGGCTTTGGGACTCCTTCTTGCCTAGAACAGAGAGGAGTGTGGAAATTAAGGACATGCTTTACGCCGCTGGTGGCTCCTATTTTTAAAGGAGTTGTGTAGAAAGCTTTACTGCGCTCAAAACCAACAAGGATGGTCCGGGGTGTATTTTTTTTTTTTTTCCCCTGCTATTTTAAACATGTGGTTATGGCTGCGGGAGACAGGGTTTCACCAGCCGCACCCTTCTCCTTTTCCCAGCTTCCTCAAACGGTTCCCCAGCGCTAGAGCAGATTCACTCCACGTGGAGCAATTGCGCAATCTTACATCATCCCTCACTCTTCGCCTCCCCATTTCCCTTCCCCGCCATGAAAAGAGTTGCTCCAACATACTCAAGGCGTAACCGGAGTATTTTTTTTAATCAAAGATCCTAAAGTAGGCATTGCTATAATCTATTTGCATTTTTTTTCTACCCATCAAATTACTTACAATTTCATCTCTGAATTTCACATTGGACAAATTTTCAGCAATACTTTTATCACTGGTAAAGGTTGTTGAAGGAAGCAAAGTTTTGTGGGATGATTTCCTCATATGGTACTTCATTCCTCATGTAAATAGTCTTTGATGATCCTCTATTTCGATTTTTTTTTCATGTATTTTAGCCACAACATGTTGAAAGAAACAGTAAAAACATTATTCTGATAGAATACTATCTAGATAAACACTATATTTTTCCAATGCTTTCTAGGAAATTAAGCAGAAAATTAAAAAAATTATCAGTGGGGTCTTGTCATAGGTCTGCAGAAATTGTGGAGTGGGCTGAAGTTAGGAATAAATTACAGGCATGAATACAGAGAGCTTTCACTGTTAGTTTCAATTAATACTGACCTTTTCCAAAGCGCCATTTTATAGAGTTTGTGTCTCCGCTGTACCTGCTTATTAATACATGTGTTTTAATACACATTCCTGTGGCACAAGGAAATAATTCTGTTTCATGGATGAAGAGTTGAGAAACAGAGATTAAGCAATTTATACGAGGTCACACAGGAAACGTGTGGCTAACCCTACATCTCTTGAATGCCAGTCTGGTGCTGCAACTACAGCAGCAGCTCTCTGCTTGCCAACAAAAAATAAATAAGGTTTGAGTTGTGCTAAAGCCCTACATTCTATATTGCAAAAAATCAAGGTGATTATTAACTTTTAACATGCTAAGAATGATGCAATGGGTAGCCCTGTATCTAGTACTTATGAATTCTAATTTACTTAAGTTCTACCAGGCGTATTACTGCAAATTGCTGCTGCTCAGAGCACAGGATTTTGGAGCAAGGTCTACAAACATTGACATACCATTACGGTGAGAAGTGAATGAGTTGTACTTGTTCAACTTATGTGATTAAGGTATTTCCCTCCTACCATTGCAAAGTGCAGTCCTGTGTAAAACCGCTTAACTCGAACCTAACTCCAGTCACCTGCTATGGTTAATGTGTGTTTTGTGACTGCCCACTTATGCACAGAGTCCAGATTACCTTGCACACGATATCTCAATATTTCTGTAATACCCTTGAATATGCTTCATAAATATGCTGATAGAACATAGATAGGGACTGCAATTAAAAGATGATTTTCAACGGCTTTGTACAGAGTGCATTGCTAAATTCAGTTGTGAAAATACAGTTGCTGATACAGCTTTTTAAGATTTAGCATTATCTTTGATATTATGTGGAAGGGCTCATATAATAAGGACGTGGGCGGCTTCACAACTCATGTGGATCCCTTGACTCACGTCCTTTGTCTGGCAACTGGAAGACCACCATGTACAAACATACTAAGTTCACCATGTGGCAGTCCCTCGTAAAGCGCCTCCAAAATCTCTTGTTCAGGTTTTGGTTTCAGTTTTCCCGTTGCCTTTTTATTTGTATGCCTCGACCCAAGACCCACCACGTTGTAGGGCACCTCCCCATCAGTTTCCTCTGCTGTGCTTCAGCTGCTTTGTCACAGACTTGGGAAGGGATGCCTGATGGTGATCCCAGGGGCTTGTGCCTGTTTTTGTTCTCTCATCTGCCATGTATCTGGGCAGAGCACTGCTGCACAGCATCCGCCACCTCCTTGGTTGGTTTCAGGGACCCTTGGGAGGGTCCTCTGTTTGTTGTCACTTTTCATCTCCAAATACTGTTTTTTCATTTCTAGCCTACAACCATGAAGTCTCTCCCTTTCTTTCATTTTGTTGCTGTCCATCCTGGTTTGTTTTCTCCCCAGTTTTTCTTTTCCTCATACACTTTGCTGGGAGGTCATGGGGAGAGAGTGTTCGGCTTTGTTAGGGACTGGCTAAGGCGTCCTTTTGGAGGAAAATCCACTAGGAACAGTGATCAACTTCAGGTGCTCTGGGAAGCAACCAGCAGTTTTTTCCCAGATTACTTTCATGCACACCCACTGGTCCACTGCCTTCTGAGGTAGGTGCAGTCCTTGTTCTCCTTTGAATATGGTCAAGTTTCTTAATACTGCTTTCAGATAAAAGTCATTCTCAAGGTATTTAGTGGGATGTGGATTTATATATGGACATTCCTGTAAGCCTGACTCTGGACAAAAGCATCAGAAGATCTTCTGAAGGGAACCTTCCTCATAGAAAATGAACACAACATTTTCTTCAGAAGTTCTGGCTGTGTTAATAAATACTCATCTGGTATTCTCTACAGTAAGATGACAGTCCACATAAATTCGGTTTAAGGTCCTTGCACAACCACCCTGCATTAGCTTTCATCCGGTAATACAGCATCCTGTATTAGCTTTCATGTCCAAAGTGAATATTCATACAGATTTTTAAAATCCATTAGTCACCCCAAATAATTTCACATCTAGGAAGAAAAGCTGAGGAACTCAGCAGTAGGGCGTCCAATCTGAGCGATGCTAAGTGGACAATTTCCTCCTCTTTGCTTCATGAGTTACCTGCTTGCAGAATTCTTATCGTGGGTACTTGAATCTCTGGGAATAGGGGACCAGTGAAAAAAAGGAAAAATGGTTAGAGGCTTGAAAAGTGAGACTTTCAGCAAAGAGACATCGCAAGAGAAGTAGTCAGGAGGCACAGGGAACAAATACCAAAGAAGCAAATCATGGCCAGCGCTTAAAGGGTTAGGAGCACGATTGCGTGGGTGTACGTGTCAGCAAGGTTGGGGAAAGAATTTGGGTCCCGGAGCAACTTTTTCCTGCGATGCTGTTGCTCAGAGGCAGTGCTGGGGGAGTCCCTGTTTCTTCCAAGCTCTGCTAGAGAGCTGACTAATAAAGTGTTTGCTACACAGGCACGAGGGGAACAAAACTAGAACTTGCAAACTATCAGATTTGCATTGGAATCTTTGGTAATAATAATAATAATAGTTTTAATAAAGTGAACGATGTTTCCCAGCTGTAACCTGTATTCTTAAGGAGGTTCTAGAAAAACATGTGGGTAAGAAATGATTCAACACTGGATTCCTAATCTGTGAGGGTGTTCCTATCAGTTGTTGGTAATTAGCATCAGAAACATGTTCTTATCAGCTAGCCACAAATCCCGTCTTCTCTTTCTCCTCTTCTGAGTGTGTGTTCATGAGGTTTGACTAACCTTGGTAAATAATGCAAGGTAAAATTGTCGTGTTTGATTTCCTGACAAGAAGAAGGGAGAAGCTGTGGTTAGAGCTAGTCAGTCTGGAGTAAAATCCTACCACAGCTCAAACAGTTTTCAGATGAGGTAAGCAGCCAGGCAAAGATTGATTAAGCTCCTTATTTGAAACACAGGTCTTTCGTCTCTGATCGGTCTGCCTCTGCTCTTCTTGTACAGCCGTAATCATCTCTTCTTTTGTTATTTTGATGGCCCTGAATTTGTTCCGAGTATTTCCATGGTATCTTTTGCCTGTAGAGTCATTTCTTGTCTTCAAGATTTCAGTTAAATACCTAATTTCTTATGTTGCTTGGGTACTCCCTACATTTCTGAGACATCTCTGTTTACTTGAAGAGATGAGAGGTTCCAGCTTTCATGTGAGTTACCCAGATGAGTGAGGACCTGACTGTGGAGTACAATACTTCAGCTGGATTCTGTTAGTGGCCTTGCATAGGTATATACAGATGCTGAATTAAGAGTAAATTTCTGCTAACTTCATGGTGTGGGTGTCCAGAGCTTCCTCTCTAGTGCAAGCGACTATATTCATGGCAGGGGACTGAAGACCTGGCCATTGTCCATCTGAAAAATTCTCCTGCTGATAGTCACAGAATCACAGAATGCTATGGGGTTGGAAGGGACCTCTGGAGATCATCTAGTCCAACCCCCCTGCCAGAACAGGTCCACCCAGAGCAGGTTGCACAGGAACGTGTCCAGGCGGGTTTTGAATGTCTCCAGAGATGGAGACTCCACCACCTCTCTGGGGCAGCCTGTTCCAGGGCTCTGCCACCCTCAAAGTGAAGGAGTTCCTCCTCATATTTAGATGGAACTTCTTATGTACAAGTTTGTGCCCATTTCCTCTTGTCCTGTCAAGATAGATTAAAAGACTAGATCCATCACTGGCCAGTGATGAAATTGCATTATTTTCAGGTATTTATCAGGTAGGGAAAACTTGGTAAATTTAGCACTTTCTCAATTTTCTTTTTTAAAAAGAAATATATGCCAGATAGAAGAAATGGAACTGATGTTGCCCTATGGCTTCTTGTGATGGGCAATTGGTGGTTGTGCAGAATTTCACCTGTGGCTTTGTAAGAGCAAAGCACATGGCTGTGCCTTAGAGAGCAGAGACTGAGCAGATTATTTAGAACAGCATAATGGAGAAAGAAGGAACATCTAGGTGTAGGAGACAGGGCAGTGGCAATCTGAAGACTTATGTCCTTGACAGGGCTACTTGGAAGATTCCAGGAAATTTCTGGAAATAATTCCTTTATGAAAATGAAAATGATTAATTTCTTTTTTTTTTTTTTTTACAGTCTTATAGTTGTTTTAAATTTTTCAGATTGAGAAAAAGCAGTTTATAACATTTCAGAATTTTAATTTTTATCTTTTTTTTTAAACGTATTTCTGGGTTCTCCTTTTACTCCTTAGAACCTGAGAACAGTTTGAAGGTGTGAAATGCTAGCATCACTTTATTTTATTCAAAGTTAAAAAGAGAAGTGAAAAACATCAACACCTTTATTCTAAAGGAAAGAAAAAGTGGGAGAACAGCGAGAAAGAATTGGAAGTTAATTTTTGTTTTTATCTTTTTGCTGAGTTCTTAAAATTTACCGATGGAAGAATCCAAAGACTGGGAGAGTCCTTCTTACTTTGGAGGCTCTTCCTATGCAGCTGCCAGCCCAGAATCATCCTGCATCTAATGGAGGAGGAATGAGAAGAGCTAAAATGGAATCAAACAACTGAATAGCTGACTTTACAGCAAAGAGATGTAGAAATGAGTTAGATCCTGTAGACTAAGTATTAATATTTTGTTGTCCAAACCAAGAATATGATTAAAATGTTGAGATGGCTATGAAGTCCTCTGGAAAATTTGATGAGCAGGTTGTGAGGCTGATCAGCCATGTTGTGAGAAGGAAATTATGCAATTTACCAAAACCTCAGGAGACTTGGGTAAATTTACTGATAGCTCCTTGCCCCTACAAGACCAAGTAAAGCCTCAGCATGTTGTCAAATTCTTGAAATCTGTCTTTTCCACTGAAAATGGAAATTAACCCCAAGTACAAGCCTAGTGATTAGTCAAGGACTTAAAATCTGTCTTTCCAGAGTGGCCAGGTCAGGCAGGTTCTGTATTTCATCACAGGGGCAAGACAGGATTTAACCTGGATCTGACCCGTAGCAATTTAAGAGAGTTTGCTCTTAGAAGTACTGCAAGCAAGACTGAATAACAGTAATAAATGAACATAGGACATGATAAGTGAAGCTAAGCTATATTTACATTTTCCACTCTAAAAGTGAAAAAGAAAAAATAAAAAAGGGTTGGTGGCGGTGGAAAGCAATTTAGTATTTATAGAATTCATCCCTGTGAACAAAAGATGCAGCTAGAGTTTCAGTTGGTGCTATAATAATTGATGACTTTGTGTGGGGGTACATTATTATATACCTCATTTCCAAATTACCTAGCTTATTCAAACAAATCTTTCCAAAATGTATCAATTAGATTAGCTCAGTGCATCAATCAGCAGCACTCAAGATTGTGCTGACTTCAGTTTTGTGGTGTCTTCTTTGCAGTATTGTCGCTCTTATAAAAATTGTTTCTGTGGTCCTTTCAGATTTCCAAAGTCGGCTACATCCAAATTTTTCTAGCAGTGGACATTTTGGGTAGTTAGGGATAACTATTTCCAAAACCACATTTAATTTATTTATTACCTCATCCCAGAACTTATTTTACCCTAGGGCACAACCAAAACATATGTAACTAATTATCCTGAGAATGTCCACAGCTCCAGTAAGTATGATTCTTTTTTTCTTTTCTTTTTTTTTTTTTTTTTTTTTAAATCCCACTATTTTTCATTCTTTATGGTGTCCATTAAGTCCTACAGAGAAATTTCTGCTGGATAAATTCAACTTTGAGTTCACATGCAAATTCATCTACATTTCAGAATATTCTGTTTCATCTCTTGCCGTTCAAGTAATAATCTAGATCTCGGTCTACAAACTCTTAAGCCTCTGTCAAGCATTTCAAGGATATCGAAAAACAAAATCACAAAATGAAGGCACCGAGGCCCAGATTTAGTCAGTTTAAATTCCACTAACGTCCCCATGCCTGGTGATTCCTCTTGGCTACACACAGCTGAGGCTGCAGGGCCAGCCAGGAGGAAACATTAGGCAAGAGGAATAAATTGGAATTTAACCAATACAAATGAGATCCCATGTCTCTGATTTTGATTAAAAAAAACAAACCACAAAAACTCCAAATTCTTCAGGATAGAAAGCTGTCTTATGAGCCTGAAGTTTGTTTAAAAGCAGCTATTTTCACTCTCTTCCTTCCAAAAGAGGGAAAGAATAAATACAAAAACCTTAGTGAACTGCAGTGGAGTCATAGGAGGAAAAAGTCAGGCCATTCTGATTAGAAATCTCTTTGTTTGAATTTTTGTGATATTTGATGTTCTGTGATGTCATAGAATCATAGAATTGTCAGGGTTTAAAGGGACCTTTAAGATCATCAAGTCCAACCATCAACCTAACTGTGATAAAAACCATCACTAAACCATGTCACTAAGAACTATGTCTACCTGTCTTTTAAATACCTCCAGGGATGGTGCCTCAGCCACCTCCCTGGGCAGCCTGTTCCAATGTTTAATAACCAATGTCCTGAGTGAGTCCTTTATTCTAGGACTGTGATAGGAAGTATTTATAAAAAAAACAAAACCAAACCAAAAAACCCCAACAACAAAAACCTATAGTAGAGTTTGGAGAAAGTTTCAGGCAGATGGATGCTAAGTCTCTCTCAGAATCACAGATTTTCTGTTCTCCGTTGCCACAGAGTGGGCTCTCCCAACGTGCTCCTGGGAGCCGGGAGAGCTGCACATGAACAGTGTGCTGGCCCCAGTTCAGTGCGGTGTGAAGAACCAAACCTGTTCAGTCTGAGTATTAGAAGCAGCTTAATTCTCACGGAGAGGAGTTTCACCTATGCTAATTTATCTTATCAGGAAGCCTGGTAAATTAGCCTGAAGCAGCCGTCACCAGACTGCCTAAAAATCGAATGTGCATAATGTGGAGAAGGTACTAAGTGCTTTCAGGTCTCATTTCCTTTGCTGAAGATGTGGGACCTCAATGCATTTCGTCTTCAGGCTCTTGACTAAAGGTAGAATTCTAGCGTCAATGAAGGCAATGACAAAGCTCCCCTGAACTCAGTGAGGCATAATTAGCCTGATTGGGCTAATAAAGGACAGGTATTTCTTCAGCACAGGAGCAGAAGACAACTCTACAGGTGAAACGTATGTAGTTTCACTGAATTTCACTGAATTTTTTTTAGAGTTGGAAGGGACCATATAGATCATCTAGTCCAACTCCCCTGCTGAAGCAGGATTGCTTAGAGAATG
Source organism: Numenius arquata (assembly GCF_964106895.1). Lineage (NCBI taxonomy): Eukaryota > Metazoa > Chordata > Aves > Charadriiformes > Scolopacidae > Numenius > Numenius arquata. The sequence continues at coordinate 65,151,411 of NC_133580.1, forward strand.
AATTCCCAGTAGCGTTTCCATGTGGGAGCGAGTTCTCATTGGAACTGTTTGTTTTTAATCCTGTAAACAAGGGGATTTATCATAGAATCATAGAATGGTTCAGGTTGGAAGGGACCTTAAAGATCATCGAGTTCCAACCACCCTGCCATGGGCAGGGACACCTCCCCCCAGACCAGGTTGCTCAAAGCCCCATCCAGCCCATTCTTGAGCACCTCCAGGGATGGGGCATCCACAGCTTCTCTGGGCGTTTAATATCTGCCACTCTACATTTGTAAACTCCCCTCATAATTTTTCCATAACTATGAAAAGGAATAATTTAGATGCCTGCTTTTTTTAATTAGTCAAATGGCAACAGTGTGCTTCTCTCCATAAAAGACTTACAACTCAGCGTGCCCCCAGAAATATTAATCTCCCAGACAAGCATAGCAAATGCAGGTTTAATGAAGACATAGGAAAAAAAAAAAAGAGCTGCTCCAGATTTCCTAACTAATTTTGATGCTGAGTTTCCCCTTATTGTGTTTGCTGGACTTTTGGGGGGACAGTTGTCTTTGGGAATGCGAACTGCATGTGAGAGATTTTATACAGAAACGTATCCTGCATGGTCTTGCTCTGTGTGTGCATGTCGTTTATTTTACTTGTTGTCCACTGAAGCTAACGAGCCTATCCACAAGAGTAAACATAGGATGATAAAAATTCCCCCGTTCAGACCCTAACTCACATCTCAAGATGTGTGACCAAATGTCGGACATTCCACTCAGAAGTCGAGATGAGCTCATCTCAGATAACTCACTGTGTTTCCATCTGGTTCAGATTTGAAGAAAACTATTTAGTTGGAAGAAGAAAAATACATTTTGTATCATTTTAATGCTGAACAGATTTAGTGACATACTTGCTTATTTAATCTACAGCATTGGAGAGTCTAATGAACTGAGTAAGATACATATCTTGGCTCCAGTTGTGTTCTAAGATACACCAGAGAAGCCCCAATTGACTTAAATGGAATAGCATCTTTGTTAATGAGTGCAAAATGTATTCCGATGGAAAAAAAAAAAAAAAAAGAAGTGTTCAAGTATGGTACAAAGATAAGTATTTCAAACTATTGAAAATTACTTGACAGTTCATCTGCGTTCATGTCTTGTGTGTGTTTTTTTAGAGGAACAATAGTGTTTAGTCAATAAAATAGTCTGTTTTTTTCAGCTGAGGAGTTCAAGCATGTGACTCCCACTCCTGATAGCTGGAGAACTAATAGGTCTGTGAAGATTCCAGATTCTGAGGGGAGAGTGAAGCCCTGTGTAAGGCTGCCCATCACAGGCTGCCGGTGTGGTGTGTGCCGGGGGGGCTTTACCTTTGATAGCACACAGCCTGGGCCTGGGGGATGCCAAGCACCTATTAAAGAGTTCATGGCCATCTGCTGCGGTTCAGGAAAATGAGTTTTCTCGGGATGGTCTAAATACGCTTCCTTTCTGTTGCACTGAAAACCCAGAGGGACAACGGACATAAAAAAAATAGATCTCCCCATTGCCCAGCTTTTATAGGGAAGTTTGCAGCTTCTGATGACCTTGTCCGCAGAAACTTCCAGGGAGCAATAAATGCTGTTATCCTGCTTAAACTGGCACTGCCATTGGGTTAAAAAAAACTTATTTTGTCCATTTCCATCTGCTCCATCCTTTTTTCCTGTCACATGTGCTTGGGAGGCCTCATGGTGAGCAAGATCTAGGGAAAAGCTCAGCTAAAGCTACCCGGTTGTTTGCCTGTATGGGAAAGGACCCTATAGACAGGAGATGAAGGTGGGAAAGCAAAGAGTAAACTGCATCAAGGGTGAGATCCATAGTTTTAGTGGTATTTCCATTTTACGCTGGTTTAAAGTATGTTGTGGTACACTTGAGGGTAGTTTTTCAGCTCTCTGAGGTGAACAGGCCACTTTGCCAGTTCAGATACAATAGGAACTCATTTTATTGTCTCTGGCACCGGCTTTATCTACAGCTCCGTCGTTTGCAATATGTTCTTTTATTTTTTTTTGGTCCACGCATTTGGTTATGCATATGAAACCCTACAAGTAATACTGCAGAAAAATACGAGGGTTCAGAAAAAAAAATGAGTCTAACTTTTGTTTACGAGTTTTACGGCTCAGCTTTCTTAAACGTCGTGCTGTCCATTTATTTTTTTCTACAGTCGTGTTGTTGTCAAAGTTGTGGGATAAAAGACTTGATCCTTTAGCGTCAAGACTGGAGTGCTGTTTTAAGTGTAACTGATGAAATTAAAAATTAGAGGGCTGCTTCCTTTCAAAAAAGATGATACAATAATGAATTGTACCGAGAACGTTATTTGGGCACTCGACTATAGAGCATTAGGAGTCCTTTGACAAATCTTATTTTTGTCAGAAAATGTCATTTTGTGGCAGCATTCAAACGTGGAAATGTCAGTTCACCAAAATTTGGCAAAATAGCTTCTCCAGATGAAGTATGGAGGGAAGGAGAGATCAAGCTTAGAGAAAGGCCTTGGCTTTCTCCCAGGTGTGGAAAACCAACTTTCCAGCCCCAGTCTGGTTAGTGAAAACTCTCCAGAGGGCTCTCCCCCTTTCCTGGGGAGCGCAGCCGCTATGAACCCTCTCGGGGGGATTTGTCTCAGAGTTGTGCTTTGTTTTCAGTGGAAAGGTCGTGGATTGCATTCGCATGCAGACAGAAACAAATTTTGGAACCAGGCATAGTTTAATGAGACAGAAATTCCAATTTTCCAGTCATCTTTCCTTGCTACGCTTTGTCATCAGCTGAACTCAACGAAAAAGGAAGCAAAAACTCGCATTCTCTAAAAAGAAACAGACTCAAGGGAACATACTTGAAACAGGTATAAATGCCAAATTTCCACTGCCATAAAAGGATTAAGAAGGATTTAGTGGCTGGGAAGTTCTGTCTCCTTCATCACGGACAATTTGAAGGTGGGAAATTTTCTTATAAAGATGCCAGAGTTGTTTAACTGCCTTTCCAAATATCATAGTAAGGCTGAACTGTGCGTTGTGCCCTGGGCACCGGTTACAGAAAGGGCACAAAGAGGCAGCCCATAAAGAAAGCAGAAGCGGAGGGGGCACATTTGCTCTGGAGTTGTTTTCAATGAAACCGTTGGGCGTAGAGATTCACAGGAGCTAAGGTGATTTTCCTTTATACGGCATGCTGACAAAGAGTCACCGTTAATCATCACTTGGACATTTTTGGCCACCTGGGCAAAGAAGAAAAGAGAGTTAGTCCTTCTTCTCTTTCCCTTTCCATGTAGCTGCAGCAAGGTCTTGTGAAGTTTCCTTCACTCCCTCCTTCTGACTCTTTTATGGTGTTAAGTGTCCATTTGGTAGAACAGAAAAAAAGGTGATTTTCTTATTTGTACTTAAAACTGACTCCAAGTTTCTTGAGGATAACACAAGACAAAAAAAAAAACCATAAGAGGAGAGAGAGGACAGGGCAGCACAACAGTGGCAGAGTCCTCTTCTCATTCCATCTCTTCCAAGCTGGCTGCTAGAGAAAGAAAAAAGTAGCAGAGAGCCTTATCAGCCACGCTGAGACCTGGCAAATTTACATCAGTGATGGGCTGTCAAAGGCAGCGCTCTCTGTCATCTTGCCAGTTGCAGGGCCCCAGCCGAGTTGCCTAGGACAAACTAAATAAACAGATGGGAAGAACAGAGGAAGGTTAACTGAACGGGAGAAGGAAAAGGAGGTAGGAGGGAGAGTCTGGGAACAGGAACCTGAGCCTCGCGTGCTGGATATCACTCAGAAGTTAACAGAAGCTAGTAGAAATGGGGTTATCTTTTGGATCCTTCCCATCGACTCTGTCTGCCCACGTCATCTTCTTAGCATTAGGAGAACTAAGGACCAACGATGCCATAAAGGACCCTCAAGTCCCAGCCAACGGTGGGCATTTTGTGCCATGAAGGTAAATCTCACTCCTTTCAGCCTTCTTGGCATCAAATTATGGACACAGGAGGGCAATAAGCAGAAAAGGACTACTGTTTCCTTGTTCACCAATTAGGCCAAATCTCCTGTTCATCATTCATCTCATTTCTCAAATGTAATCTCACCCAGAACTTCATTCAGCAAGCATTTTTCTCCGAACTTCTGAAGTGATTTTGTCTGTAATCTTTCCTGATTTTGTAAACTCTTCTATATAAAAGGCAAAGGGAGACTTCTGTTATTTGGACATTGATGTGTCCACACAACACATCTTGTTAGTTTTGGATTAGCTGTTTTGGTCCAGTGGCTTAGCCACTATTAGTTTCCTTTAAAAATAAATGGATTATTACTTTACAAGGATTTTTTTTTCATTGTCTTCTTAAAAAGCTGGTATTGTCTACTATCAGAAAGGCCCCTGAACACTGATACACCAGTATCACTATCTGGGACAGTGGACTACGAGCTTCTAAAGGTGTATTCCTCTCACAGATACACTTTGCAAAATACCTTGAGACCATCTGACGGAAATCACTGCGGAAATGCCATTGTGCTATATGCCTGTCTTCCTAAAAAGTCATAATAAATAGAAATATCTTCAGCCTGGGCACTGGGAACCCCAAGGGACCCCGGCTAAAAGTCATTCATGCAGTTGGGTCCTCAGCCTTCATGTTGGCCTGGCTCTCTGAAGGGAAGCAAGCGTGGGCACGTCAAGTCTCGCAGCAACCTTTTCTTCCCGCTGTCATGTACAAAGGGAAGAGGAGATGAGAATATTATGCAAAGAACACTGCAGGAAAGACTAAGAAAAAAATGTTCTACAGTTGGAAAAACGTCATCATCAGATTTCGATTTCCTCTTTTTACTTCTGTAAATTGCAGCACTAGGAGAAGAGGGGAAGGGAGGAGGAGGGAAGGGGGCTTAAGGCCAAATTTTTACTAGCCATTTAAATGGTAGCCCAAGTATAGACTAGAAAGTCTTCTGTTAAGAAATGATTTTTTTCAGAGTTGTCTCAGGTTCTTCAAAGTTTAACACTGGGGTTTATTGCACTATTTGCCTCAGTAACACAATCAACTCTGAAATGGAAATAGTCACTCTCTAGTGCGTATTAGAATCATAGAATCATAGAATGGTTTGGGTTGGAAGGGACCTTAAAGATCATCCAGTTCCAACCCCCCTGCCATGGGCAGGGACACCTCCCACCAGACCAGGTTGCTCAAAGCCCCATCCAGCCTGGCCTTGAACACCTCCAGGGATGGGGCATCCACAGCTTCTCTGGGCAACCTGTTCCAGTGTCTCACCACCCTCACAGCAAAGAATTTCTTCCTAATATCTAGCCTAAATCTCCCCTCTTCAGTTTAAAACCATTACCCCTCATCCTATGGCTCCCCTCCCTGATCAAGAGTCCCTCCCCATCTCTCCTGTAGCCCCCTTGAGGTACTGGAAGGGGCTAGTGTGAGCCAGTTCTCTAAAGCCTAAAGCAGTTCTAGGCACAGTTAATTAGGAACAGAAACTTAACATGAGAACTGCTAATGAAAACTGGGAACTGTTTAGGGATCCACTGCTGCTTTGGCCACGCACAGAATCAAGGAGAAGTAAATGGAAACAAGACTTAGTTACAAGTCAACGCCTACAGGTGATAAACGGGAGTCAAAAGATTACAGTCATATTTACTGCCCTGTCTCTGCAAGATACCTACCTGCGTGTCTAACCAGCTAGATCACTTACCCCCTCTCTGCTTCCTTTTCTTCCCCAGTAAAGGTGAAATAGAAGGAGAGCAAGGGGGAAAAAAAAAAAAAAACACAGAGGAGAGAAAAACTGAGAACCCAAAAAATATTGCAGAAGGGAGATTATTTTGAAATGTTTTCTATGAAAATATTAACATTTTTCCCTGGCTCTAGTGAGTGCATGAAACAGACCTGCTATGTTCTGGTTGCAGCCAAGGGGAAGTATGGGTGGCTTTTTTCACTCGCGGGGTTTTTTTTTTGACAGGATTGTTCATTCTTCATCTTTTTATTTCCGTTAGAACTTCACGCAGGGCAAACCTTAATATTTCCAAGCATCTCCTTAGTAACTAACACTTAAAATAGAAGAATCTCAACATTGACCTTATTGCTTGCTCCAAAACTCTCAATGATATAGAGGGTTCTAAGAAAAGGAAGTGGGATGTGCAGGCACGGTCCAAGAAAGGGATCAGCTCCGTGAAGCCCTGAATCCAGGAGCAGAGGAAGGTCCAGCAGAGGAACCGTCCCTCAGCCCCTGCCGTATCCATGCTGTTGTGAACGCCACTTTTTCTCTCATTGCAACAAAGCTTTAATAACAGTACTATCTAACTTCCACTTTTTGTGTTTTCTTTGGAGAGAAAAACTGCCAAAAGGAAATTCTTTTGCCTATGGCCAAGTAATGTTATTCAAAATTCCTGTGTTAGACGGGGGTTGCTAAAATCCCTTTGGAATCTCCCCTGTGCAGTGTTTCTGTACAAACACAGCATGGCACTATGTTAAATCACCACGGTTGAGTGATCTCTGCAATCCACGGCATAAGGAAAATAGATTGATCATATGGATTGAATCACAATAGATAGAGAAACCTAGTACAGAATATATCTTCTTTAATTAGGAAATCTTTCTGTCCCAGGTACTCAAAAAGTGAAGTTAATTCATGTAAACATTTTACATCTGGGCAGACTTAAAAATGCATCAGCACAGAATATTTTAAAGTTGCAGCTTCCTAGGGGAAATTCAATAATTTTTTAGGGCCAAGCACTGAAGCCAATAGGATTTTTCTCTATAGAATCAGAATAAAACTAAACAGCCCCCATCGCTCCCTTTGACTATTGATGACAGGCACCAGAGCTCCGCAAAGGAAAACAGAAAACGAGCATTAATGAATTTTGGGGCGAACTTGCCAAGTTACAAAACTGTCTTCATTTAAGTCTCTTCTAAGAATTTTTCCAAGGTATTCACAGGAAATAAATAGCTTATGCAAACAGCAGTATAATTTCAGTGGAACTATTGACGCACCCGGGAGCCCAAGTCAAAGCTTTTTCATGTGAGTGAGAGTCTCCGAGGCCGCTGGCAGAACAGGGCTGGGGGTTAGTTTGGCAAACAGACGTGGGTACGGTTGCTTGCTCTGCCCTGGCTTCCTCCGAAAGTCTTCAGCGCTCTTAGGACCATCCATTCAGTGGGTACCTTTCCACGCAGGAATGACCAAACCAGCTCTGGACCTTTTCATACCAAGATAATTTCGAAAGCCAACTTTCAGATACTGAAAGATAGCCCCTGAATGAGCGAGCCCGGTTTCTGGAAGCGGGATAATCTCATTGGCAAGGCACAGGTTGGTCACCTTCCAGCAGGGCTGACTGGCCAAGCAAGCACGGCTGTTGTTTCCCCAGTACGTGGTTAAGTTGGGCAGATTTATGTGTCCCTGCACCGGCCTGTTTAGTTATAACCACTGGGTCTGGGTTCCTTGGGTGTAAAATGAAAGCAGTAATAGCCTCCTCCTGCCTTGCACACATGTGAAGGGGAAAAAGTTAGAAGACTGAAAAGCATGTGGGTGTTTCTTGTAAAGGGTACTAGACCTGTCTAGTGTCTCAGATCTCTCTTTGGGACAGCTTTCTGGATTTTGAACCTGATCGATGCCAAGTGGCTGTGTGATTCCATCATTTTATCCACAGTCTCCCCCTTTTATCCTCTTCCCCTCCTATTCATCGCGTCCATGTTTGGAAAGGGCAACAGGTCCAGCGGGAGGGTGAGGAACGGGAGAGACAGAGTTATCTCAGAGCTGATGCTGGGGCTCTGCGAGGTAGAGAGGGCCTCAAAGGCAGCGGAAAGCTGGCTGGGTCGGAAAGCTTTCCAGCCACTTCCTTTTTCTGCTGCTACCGCAGCAGGATGTGAGATGGGAGGCACCCCATGCTAAAACCTATCCTGAAACTCAGATGATTCTCCCGTGGCTACTCAATACGTTTCTATCGGTAGATCACACTCAATGCCATTCCAGGTAGTCATTCCGGAGAGGGGGATGTTGAGCAGCCTGCTCGGTTAGGAGACTGGGCACACAAAATGACCGGTTTTGTGTACGAACAAAGAAATATGCAGGAGAAAGCAGCTTTCTAAGGTTGCTAAAAGTGCAGGCAAACCTCCTCTCTGTATCCCCTCTTCCCCTCGCACGGGTAAGATGCCTCACACGCAATATACCTTCCACATGTCACTGACTCATTTTCCTTCTCTTACTAAGATCACTTTTAAAGCAAAATTTCAGTCTTTAAAAGCAAGCCCCTGCCCTTTTACATTTAGCCAAAGCAGGCGACTTCTCTAAAATCTGTCTGAATTTCTCTGCAGTGGGTTTGTGGAGGCTATATCGCAGATCTGACAGTCATAGCGAAAGAGGAATATGACCTGCTCCATACATGAACCAGGAAGTCTACTCTTTTACATAGAGTTAGTGAATTTCAGATGAAAGATCTGAACAACTTCCTTTTTCCACTTCAAGCTAAAAATAACACAGCCCCGCTCAGAAGCCAGAGGGATACAGAGGGATGGGGATAAAGTGGGAGACTGTCCATCCTGTGGCTCCGGAGGTCAAAGGGCTGCAAGAACATCACACCCTGATACTGAAACCAGACCCAATGAAAGTCTTACTAGTGCTTATTGTACTATTTAAACATACTTTTAAACCTTCCCGCACTGTTACTCTGCCTCTGTCCCACTTTGTGTTGGCGCTTTTAGCAATATGTTTTCCAGAAAAGAGGACTGGATGTAAGAATTATTAATTAAATGATCTGTGCCTGGTGCTACCAAGAAGACTATGTCGTTCTTATTGAAGTCAGCCACATTTTGCCTGCTCTTCATGCCTAGTTTTGAGAGATCTCATACTGGAAGGTGACGAGACTGTGGTTTTAGTCTGTATTTCTGGCTATTTTCTTTCTGTCAGCCGTAGGGCTACAGTTTTGGGCCTCTAAACAGAGTCTGGATGTCTCTCTGGGTATATTTAACTCCTACAGCAGGTACGTGCTGTGGAGCACCTCCAGACGGCTATATTCTAGATGTCCCATTCAAGCATGTGGCTGAACGGTGTGTTGGCTCCCGCCTGCCCACGGGTCCCTCCCAGGAGTTGGTGGGGAGACATCGACCATCCAAGTCCCACCCAACTGCGACCTGGCATGTGGGCGTGCGGGTCGACATGCCTTTTGCACGGCTGGGGAACCCGTGTCGCATATTTGTGGGCCTTTGATGAGGATCTTGGAGATGGCTAATAATCTCATTGATTATTCTCTGCCCCTTAGTGGGAGGGTGGAGCCAAGATGTGGAATTTGGTGTGTAAAACACCAACCTGAGAAGACAAGCAAGCGAGTTGGCTAAGAGTTTCCATACCTGGCATTGCTTCAACAGCTTCTAGAATAGTGCTGTTCTTGTTCCTACCATTCAAGAACAATCTCAAAAAATTGGAGACAGCTCAAAGAGGATCCCCAGCAATGGTTAAAGAAGTGGAGGATGTACAAAGACTCATAGGAGTTCAAGTGTTGGTAGGTGATAAAGTTAGGGGAGAGCCTCCAAGTCATACTCATTGAGGAAGGAACAATTTGATGATAAAGGGCTTTCTGATCTAACAAATGAAAGTACAAGACCTAGTAGATGTGATCTGAGGCCTCCCCTAGAAGCCCAACAGAAAAGAAATGACGTTCCCAACAGCTCTGCTTTGGTCCAACTGAGATGGTTGGGGAAAGAAGTGTTCCTTCTGCTGGACCCAGTGGAGGTGCTGCAAGGCAAGCTGTGGCTGAGGACCTGGTTTGGCCTCAGCAGCAAGGACACGCTACAGCATCAACGTTTTAACATGTATTAGGATTGAGCAAACAGGGGCAAAAGGGAAACAAATCTTATTTTGGCCCTTGGAGAAAGAACTCTTTTTTTTTTTTTCCCTTTTTTTTTTTTTTTTTTTTGGGTGCTCTTATTATTGAATTTGGCAAAGTAGGGTCAGAGGCAGAGACAAGGAAATCCCACGATACAGCTTGCTCCCACAGATGTCTGACAAATTCTGGAACAACAAGGAAATTATTTCTGCTCTCCTGATAACTCAGAGTCAGCATTTCAGCTCAAAGAGGGCTAGAGAATTTCAGATTTTCTAGCCAAACTTAAAGTAAAATGTTAAAGACGTTTTCTGTCACATACCACCTCAAACTGATAACAGATCCTGCCATCAAAACTAGTAGCGATCAAAACTCAGGCAGCAGCCTCCCAGTGCTGCAGGAAGCGCTGGGCTTATCAGAGTGGCTGAAAATCTTCTTGTACAGTAAAGAAAGAGGACCACTTAGTTTTAGAATGTTTTCTCTTCTTTTCTTGAAATTATTAGATTTGGTGATGAAAAACGTATATGTAACTGAGTGTATACTGAAAAGGTTTTCTGGAATAATGAAAGAATGTTTAGAGAACGGAAAAAGTAGTCACAAAATCTTTAAGAAATTAAATTTTTAAAGAAATTCTATAGCTGGAGCTCTAGTGATGCATCACTTTACTCTGGTACTCCGGTTTAATTTTACCCTCTGATGTAGGGTAAAGCAGGCTTCCAAAATTTTATTCTCCTTTATCAAGGAGATTGGTTTCTGCAAAAACAATTGCAGAATATTTCTTGCAATTCGATTTTCTTCATTGGTTTATGGAAGAGTAACATTTAGCTGGTCGAATTCCAAACCATAATTAAATTGTGCCCGAAGTCCACCTCTTGCCTAAACTGACGGACACCATCATACTGTTTTATACCTCAATGCTACCTGTGTTCCTTTGCTGAACCGAATAATTCTGATGTGCAGCTAGTATATTTGTTCATAAAACACTTTTGAACCTTTTAAGGAAAAAAAATTCCCAATGAAAATTATAAAGGCAACTACACACACAGTGCACAAATTCCTCAGTTTTTAGTTTGATGCAAACCTAGCTTATTAATAAAATAGTCACACAGAATTATTGTATCACCATGATAATGGGCAAAAAGTGAAAATCATAGGTTATTATATGTGCAATAGTTTACTATAAGTGCAAGACCCTTAAATTATTATGGATTAACGTCTTTAACCTAAACTTAATTTTTATAATGTGATTCATAACCTATTTTTAATTTCAGCAATAATTTATAACAGTAAAAATAATGGAAACAGCACATTTTTTCCTAAAAATAAACTTGATGTTAAAGTGAAAGTTAAGACATTTAATGAAGGACAGTTAATTTGAAAAGTTTTCTATATGTATCTTCAGTAAGTATATATTGCTTCATACATCCTTAGTAGTAGGGGCTGTTTTGTCTCCTTTGTATTGCCTTAAGAAGTAATTAATTTAGAGGTTAAAAATTAAGAAAATATCCTTGCTTCTGAGTAGGAGGGGGTAAGGGACAATTCCCAGACATCAAAAATACATTAATTATAACTTTTATATATCTATATATAAAATCAAGGGCGAAAAGTAATAATGAGAGAGGACCACAAACGGTTTATTTAGCCATTATTTGGGGAAAATTAGAAGTAATGCAGAAAATCCAAAAATGTTCAGTAAGTGGGTTTGTACTTTTCTAGGGGAGGGGGAATACAATACTAAATTTGTTGATGAAATGCTGTTGATGAAATATAGCAGTTTTCAAAAGGCATCCCTATTTAAGGTGTAGAAATGAGAGCTTTTTGCTGCTCATTTATCCCACCTGCCTTGAGCTTTTTGCTGCTCATTTATCCCACCTGCCTTGGGCTCCACTCCCACTAAATCAAGTTCTGAAAGTACTTGAAGACAGAGGGAGGTGTATTCCATCCTCTGGGTCGCATAACATAAATTCACATTGTAAAATGGAGTTTTTCATCAGGACGTGATGAAAAAAAAAAAACAAACACAAACCAAAAAGGCTTTTTCAGCTGCGGGATGAAGTCAGGGGAAACAAAGTGACCTGAACGCAAAAAGGGACAAGTAATCTCAGGATGAATCAGGTGAGGGGAAGCTCTTTTTAAAAATGGGGCAATATTCGGGCTATTTGCCAAGACTGTTGGTAGGATGTTGTCTGGAAAGTTTGTTCGCTCACGTTTGAGACTTCAAACTTGCGCACCACGGGTAGAGCAGGCACCTGGACGGAATGGGGGAAGTTGCTCCTGCAGAGCGGGCGTGAAGGAGCTTGTCTTGTTTATCATAACGAAAGAAAGGCTGGGATGTGAATCTGATTGCTTTCTGGAAATACATCAGAGGGCTGAGCTCCACGAGAGGAGAAAGATATGTGAACTAACAGCATAGGCAGGCAAGGGGAGATGGGGAGGGAGATAGATAGATAGATAGATGTAGAGGTAGATAGATAGTCACATCCCAAGTGTCTCTTTCCTGTGGAGAGGCTCAAACAGCCGGAAGCTGAAATGAGAAAAATTCCAATCAAAACGAGATGAAAAACTTTAATTGTGATGCTAATTGGTAGCCATTTATTGGTTTGCAGTAGATTCTGTCTCGGGGGAAACTTTGAAATGAAAGTGGCACATTTTCTCTAAAAGATACAGCACTGGTCTGGAATCAGGAACTAATTCATGGAAATCATCATACGGCTCCTGTTTATCTGCGTGTCAACTAGATAATTCCCATACTGCCTAAAACCTTGTTAGTATCATTCTACTTAATTAATTTACTGCTCCTTTTAGATTGCAAGAACAGTGTAAATCAGACCCAATGGAAATGAGAACGGGGTCCTGTGCTTTAGCACTTCTGTGAAACAAAAAAATCCATTGTTTTATGGGTCTTTAATCTTTTTTTCTTGAAGGGTTTTATTTCATGCATGGTGATAGCTCAGTAGAAGGCTGTTGTTAGCTCACAATAATAGATTATATTCCAGTATTTTTTTTTTTTGTGTGTGTAGCTTCCTTTGCTGAGGAGGCCAGCCTCTAGGTTAACTTCTGGAAGTAACTTTGGAAACTAATTTTCAGGCAGCGCTCCAAGGAAAAGAGGCACATGTTGAGGAACTGACATAACTTTTTAACACCACAACCAGCATATTTCTTCAGGCAAACCCAGCCAAAACGAGTTGCCAAAATCAATATTGATCTAGTCCTTCTTCCAATCAACAAATGCCATTGTTTATAAGATATAACTTTTCTTGGTTAAAGTTCAAAGCTAAACGCCAAGGATTTTCAAAACTATTAAAATGAGAGGATTTAGATTTCCAGAAACTCTGGCTTCCTCTCAGCCTCAGTGGGTATTCTGAGCCATTAGAAACTATCCAAAGAACCTCCACAGTTTTTATATAGAACCTAATGGTGAAATGACAGCAAAGAGGACGTGGGTGTGTGCACGCATGCATGTGCGTGTAATATATGTGCATAAGAAGGTACTTTATAAATCTTATATCAAAAAATGGCACTTTGGATTTTTCTGGATCACTGACATTTAGTTTGAGAAAAGAGAATTATGCAGCATGATTAAATGGAATTTGCAGGATCTCCTGTGTGTTGATAAAATGTCTGCTCTTCCTATCCAGCAAAATAAAAATTATGTTGGGTTCAAAATTCCACAAGCTTTGGTTTTACAGTTGTAAATCCATTGAATCATAGCACAGGCATGAGATTTATTTAACCTTTTCCTTAAGATGTTTCTTTAACACAACCAGTCAAATATTCCTGAATTTTCCACAGTAATAGTATGTCCAGAACTACACAAACCCAGAAGAGGCAATGCAAATGTCTATCTCTCTTAGCAAGAGATTTGCACAATTCCAGTCAAGGATTATATTCCAGAATCTGGGCTTCATTTTTTAAGACACCCTATAGGAGCTTTAAATCACAGGTAGGCCACATGGCAGAAAGCCATTTTCAACCAATCTTCAGCAGCCTCAGTAAGTGGGAGCTGCACTTCTGAAATTTTTGAGTAATAATATTCTCTTTTAGTCTGGAGAAGAGAAGACTGAGGGGGAATCTGATCAACGCCTACAAATACTTAAAGGGAGGGTGTCAGGAGGATGGGGCCAGTCTTTTTTCAGCGGTGCCCAGTGACAGGACAAGAGGGAACGGGCACAAACTTGAACATAGGAAGTTCTATCTAAACATGAGGAGAAACTTCTTTCCTTCGAGGGTGGCAGAGCCCTGGAACAGGCTGCCCAGAGAGGTGGTGGAGTCTCCATCTCTGGAGACATTCCAAACCCGCCTGGACACGTTCCTGTGCAACCTGCTCTGGGTGGACCTGCTCTGGCAGGGGGATTGGACTTGATGATCTCCAGAGGTCCCTTCCAACCCCATAGCATTCTGTGATTCTGTATTCTAAATAGCACTATCAAGGTGTTATTGAAATACTAGTGTGTAATAGCTATCTAGCTCTGGCAGGCCATTTAGGTAACAAGGAAGCCTCTTGCTTGGATATTGAATGGTAAAATTTGGTTTATTTTCATAGCCTTTAATTTCCTGGAACCATAGTGTAGACATCTGATTTTCAACAGGCTTGTATGGTACTCTGAGGCTCCTGCTTTGCTTTTACCTTAGATCTAGGATATTTGCTTTCCCAGCTTGAGGGTGAAGTGGTTGGAACGGATTATAATTTCCAGTGTTAACTCACTCCTAAAAAAAAAAAAAAAAAAAAAAAAAAAAATCAAACCCCTTACATGCCTATTTGCTAAAAAATTCTGGTTATTCATTGAGCTGAGTGGAGACGGTGCTGCCTTCTCCTCGCTTTTACCGTGTCAGTGGCTCGAGACTGCCTAAAGGATCGCAGCAGTTCCTCTTCGTGCCTCCGCACGCGTGGGGACTCAAAGTTTCTATCTCGTGACATGACAGACAGCAGTGGCTTAAACTCCCCCTTACTGAGTGTGTTGCATCAGAATCCTGGATATGACTGAGGACTGCGCCGTTTTCTTACCGTCTTCTTAAAAAGCAGGGGTAATTTTTTTTGTAAACAGGAATGCCTGGGTAAATAAACGCAAATTGCATTAGTTTCACTTAGCTTTTTGGAGTTTTCTCCCTAAAAAAACAATACGACAGATTATATAGTCTGGTATCTGGTAATCGGGCTGTAAAGTGAATAGTCCAGCGTGTTAGAGAGTGGGAATTTGGTGCAAAAATACAAAAAGAGCATTGTCTCTTTAGGTATTCTGAGAGTCCTTCGGGTCGTCTTCTAAGCAGAAAAAATAAGAATCAGTGCTGTTTACTGATGAGCACTCACAGAGGATGGGCCTAGTTCTTCCAGAAATTGTGCGTTATTGTGGTCTTAAGCTATGCCATGCTTTCACTTTTGGGTTTCATAGTCCTGGCATAGATTCTGTGGTAAAACATACATTTCATGCAGCTAGTGTCACAACTTACAAAAAAAACCCCAAACCCAACCCCCAAAAAAATTTCTCAAAGAAACCCCTTTGTCCCTAGGTTCTGGGTCATTAAACTCTGTCAAACTAACTTTTAAGCGTAGCTTCAAAATGAGCATTCCACTCGGAGAAATAGCTACTTCTCCCTAGCCCTTACCTGCAGGTCAATCATCTTTTCTTTATTAGGTGTGACTTGTTCTGGTTTTAGGGCAAGGAAAGACAAGGAACTCTTCTTCTACCCCACCAGCAGAGCCAAGCCCTCCCTTCATCCAACAGCGTAGGCACTTTCTATCAACCTCAGCCCGGAAATCAGACCCATCCCATGAGATGAGGAGAAGGACATAGCTCCATGAAAATCTCTCACCAGCGCCTTGGAGACACCACCATATTCCATGGGGAAAGGACAGACGGGAGGGCAAGCTTCTGCTCTGAACTGGTCCAAAGGGGCATCTCATGGCAGGAGAGGGCACTTAGGGCCAGCCTGGTTGATTGATAGCGGGGGACAACCCAGTCTTCTGCTGTGGTTACGCATCCTGCCTCGCAGATTGAGTGGTTTGCACTGTGGTGGCCTCGGCTGAAAGTTTCACCCTCTTGAAAGCGATGAGGAGACGCTGCTGCTGTTGTTTTTCAGCCCTTGTTTAAGTGCTATGAGCCAGTTGGACCTGTGAGACCTGGTGGATTGGGTACACGCCGGAGGACCTACCAAGGGAAGGAGTTTCACATTAACCTGCTAATCACCTGTTATGAGTTTTGCCTACCTGTTTTTATTTGATTCAGGGCTTTTTTAAATGGCTCCTACACAACTGCTTCACTGTGATGAGCAACGATTTTTAGGACTGCATGGGGTTCATTTGTTCAGCATTTTAGGATCAGCTGTGTCTGTACAGCAAAACCAGAAAACCCCACCCTCCTCAGACTTTGCTTTATTTGAAAATCTTCAAATCTTGCTTAAAAGTAGGTGTACTGCTCACTTTTTTCCTCCTCTCAGACACAGAGGGCTATTCTGGAGCGGACATCCAATGACATATTTTGTTTTCGGGGAGATGTTTAAAAATATTTGAAATCTATCGCCAGTAAATATTCATAATATTCCCTGTGGAAAAGTTTGTTCCCAGAAGTTGCCATAGGTGACATGGAAGTTCAGGAATGATAAATGTTTCTTTTTGCTGACTATTTCACATTTTCTCCTTGCTGCTGACATTTAGACAAAGTTTTCTGCTGACATTATAAAAAAAAATTATTTTCCCTGTCCAGACGTTCCTGGCCAAAACATCACTTTTGTGCTTGCTTTTACATTCTTAAGTTCCCAGTTGTCCTAAACGAATTCTTTTTTATTGATCTAATGATTACTGAGTTCAAATTCTCCCTGATTATTCTTTCACTTTATGCCTTATATCTGTAGCTGTAGCAGGAAAGCTCAGCTGTTTCATTTTAATACTTTTAGGAATCTTCCTTTCTGTCTGTCCAGCCACACAATAACTTTCACTTGACTTTATGTTAGTTAATGGCAGGTGGCTGCACAAATTCGCTTTTCCCCCTGCCCCATCTCTTCTGCAGCCCGAATTAGCAATCCTTCCCTTCACACGCGTTCTCCAAAGTGCATCTACCCCATCTGTTTGGTGCCTTTGTTTTTGTGTTGTTTTACAGCAGTATGCTTGCAATTTCTTCACTGCTCTTCCATTATCAGGCGTCTCTATTTCCCTGATCACATCTAGCGTTGTCCGTCCTCTTGAGCTCTGGGCTTGGCTTCTCTCTTAACATCATCCATAACTTCCCTCAGTTCTCTCAATGTCAACTGAGGGCAAAACTTAAGGTTGCGATGGCCACAAATTAATATATTTTGAAACGGACTCGCTTTCTAAACTAACATTCAGTACAAACCTGATTAGTTCCAGATTTGCACAGATTTTTAAATGCTGCTAATTCAAAACTCTTGAATTTACTTTTATAACACTGAGACAATTAAATGCAGGCAGGACAACAAGGAACAAATCTGGAACTTGTTATGACACCATTGTTGTTATAACAGTTCTGGCTGTTTGTATTTTGAAGTGAGAAAATTGAAAGTTATTCTGAACAAAACCAATGCTTGTGAATGCTAAACTTTTAAACTAAATTTCACTGCCTTTTGGTTTTTCTGCCATGGAAAAAAAAAAATAAACATTCCTAAAAAAAAAGTAATCACAAAAAAATCAGTTCTTGAGTGTCACTATCTGGCTGCCAATCAATAGGTAAGCAAGAAAGGCACAAGTCTGCAATAACACAGGAAAAGGAAAACAAAGCATGCAGGCCAAATCCTAGCAGATCTGAAAAATTAAAGCAGTCTTACCTCAAAAAAAAAAAAAAAAAAAAAAAAAAAAAAGCCAAAACAGTTGGGGAGAGGCAATGAAAACGTTCTGCAGAAAAGCCTACTGCACCTCCTTTGGAAGCTGGAATGATTTGTTCCATCTATTGCTGCCAAGGGAGAGGGAAGAGAGGACACAGAGAGTTTTGCAGGAAACACATGCTTGTGCAGGGCTTCTCATAGAATAGTTTGGGCTGGAAGGGACCTTCAAAGGTCACCTAGTCCAACCTCTCCTGCAGGGACATCTTCAACTACATCAGGTTGCTTACAGCCCTGTCCAACCTGACCCGGGATGTTTCCAGGGATGAAGGTGACACTCTTCTTCTTGTTTATCACTTAAAATGACAGGAACCCGTACACGGCTGTTCCCGACGAGAGCAAATCTCTTATGGTGGTAACACAGGCCAAGAAAAATATCTTAGTTCGGGTTCATACCTTCGTTCCCTAAAGAAAAGCCACAGCACGGACACCTGCTGGTTGCAGTTTCCTGGGGTTCCGGATTCCTTGGATCCACACCAGGAAAACAGCACTTTGCCTGCGGAGCCGAATCGCCCATTGCCGCGCTTGCACCTTTGCAAATCCAGATGCAGCTGGTACCAGTGGAATTGCTTTGCAGTAAGAGGATCCACACTATACTTTCTGTCCAGCTACTCCAAACGCTCTGTCATAATCTTTATTCTCCCGATAACACAGGGATGGCAGGCGTCATATGTAATGAAGACACGCTTGCCAAAAAAATTAAAATATTAAAGAGGCAAAAGAGATAACACGGTCTCCTAGTTTTTAGCCCCGTTGTCTCACAATGCCGAATACCATCCTGACGTTCCACACTGTTCTCTTCTGCCTTAACGCACAAAAGAAATAATATTCTACTGTGCCTCAAAGCTTTAAATATCTGCAAGGTTAAAGTCCCTATTCTGGAAGGCTTGTTTGGAGGCAAAATGGAGAGCTGAAAGCGCATACAGCACGTTGAAGGTGTATTACAGGAGAGAATCTTTTCCCCTTTCACAAAATTCCTTTTAATATGAAAAGAATGAGAATTTCTAGCAGAAAGCAGTCATCCAAAAACTTCCTCATTTTGCTTTTCTGTTCGTGCCCCTCTTCTTGCGCCCATGAGAATGAAGCAATGGAAGTGAGAACTGGTTCAGCTTCAGGGAGGTATAATACTTGATGTACTACATTTCAGTTTAAAAATTGACACCTTGCGTTAGGTGGGAGCGGACGAGATAAATAACAGGAAGTTTCCTGCTAAAGCAGGAAGCTATTTTAATTTTTTTTTGTTTTTGTTTTTTTTTTTTTTTTTCAGAAGCCCTGCAGAGAGATATGGTAGATAGAGAGCAGTGATGCTTTGCTCTGTTTTTCCTACTCGTCTGACCCAGCACAAGGGCTGCAGGGGCTGCCTGGTCGGGAAACCGTAGCACCCCAGAATCAAAGGTGCTAAAAATACACATTGTTAAGTGTGGAAGGCAGGTATAAACTAAGGCAACGCTAGATGTTCTGGCAAATGTCAGCTTTGGAGCCTTTTGGAGCCTGTATTCTCAAATGATGGTGTAATCCTGAGTTCAGAGAGGTACCACTGGCAACGCACTTTCCTTCTCAACACAATTATATATTGTTCAGCCGCAGGAGCACAGGAAATTTAAGAATGAGGAAGCTACGGACTTTTCCTTATGCATTGACATTAACCTTTTTTTTTTTTTTTTTCATAAGTGATTAGGCACTTGTTTGTCAGCCTTAAAGGGGATCTTTTATGAAACAACCCGTGAAGGAGAGCGTTAAGCATTACGGCTGCTGCCTTCACAAAGGTTCTACAACTGGGCAAGAGACTTCACCAGAGCAGCAGAGAGAGCAAAAATGACTTCTCTGAATTTCCAGTTCTTGTTCAGCGTAACGAATATGGAAAACCGAAGAACCTGGCTACAATCCCTTCTGCATGGGGTGAACTTCCTTGAATTTTAAACATGAAGAAGCTGGACCTTGTCAGCAGAGCTCTACCTTTCCCTCCATTAGGGTAACCCCGTGCATTCCTCTACATTTCAAGAGAGCCTACATGTTTGAAACTATTAAATCTATTTAATACCAACATTTACACTGGAGGTGGCCAAACCCCAGAATATCTGAAGGGATGAAACTTTGGCATTTTTGAAATTTATTTGTTTGCAGATTAGAGGGGAAAAAAGCCTGTGAAATTTCCCCATTGAGCAGGCAAAGAAAAAAAAAAAAAAAAAAGAATTCTGGAAATACCAACACATATAATTTCTGAAAGGAAAAAGGTGCTCTGCAGGGGTCATAGCAGCGGTTTTGAGAAAGCGGCTGCTCGTCAGGGGTAAGCAGGAGGGAAATCAACAGGAATCACGTCAGCATCTGCCACGGCTTCAAGATTCCAGGCGGGCTTGGGGAGCCCAGAAAGCCAGCTGGACTGGGAGCCTGGACACCCTGGGACCCTGGTCACCCTGAATTAGCAATGAACCTCCTCAGCCTCCTCCGCGGCAGGACGCCTGGCAGGCAGGCGAGCGTTGGCTCGGGCTGGGGCTGCAAGCTGTCTGCTGTAGAGATGGAGGCCAAAATAAAAGTTAAAGCCAGAGCTTCCAAGGCTCCCCTTGCTCTTGGCTCGAGTAGGATCCCAACACCCCTCCCAACAGCCCCAGATTGTGCAGGGGGCTGTCCTGGAGCTGTGGGCTCCTAGACCTCACAGCAAAGACCACCAGGACCAGGAGAGCGCATGTCAGGTTTGACAGATTTGTAGAAAAAAAATTTAACTATTTTTTTTTTTCTTTTTAAACTGATGAGCTGACCTCTGAACCAGTATTTCCATCCTGGCCACAGGGACACGATGTGTAACTGGAAAATACAAATGCCTCAGCCTGAAAAAAGACTGTATCATAACTTCACAGAGTTAGTAAATGTGTTTGTAAAATGCCAGGAGAGGCATGTGCTGTCATGCCATCAATCTTTTAACTCTACAAAACAGGATAAAAACTCTGCCTACTCATATTAACTCGCTGAGGCCAAGACTGGGATTTTCATTCTAATAACTGGGTCATAGCGCATTAACAGCTATCTATACATCATGTGTCAGCTGGAAGTGAACTAGTAGAAGGACGACAGTGTAAGAACTTGCCTGAACCAGAAAACCTCAATGGGTCATTTTTCTTTTGACTTTACTACCACTATAATTAATTTTTTTTTTCGATGTCAGTGTTCAAAGGACCCAATTAAAGCAGGTCTGCACTTTGGCCTGGGAACTGAGTACAAAATGAATCACAGAATCATTGGATTGTCTAGGTTGGAAAGGACCTTTAAGATCATCTAGTCCAACCATCAACCGAACTCTGACAAAAAAACATCATTAAACCACTTTACTAAGCATTATGTCAACCTGTCTTTTAAATACCTCCAAGAGTGATTGTACTCCTGAATCTAAGCTGCAAAGAAGTGAGTTGGTGCACAACACATGCAGTTTTAAAGATGATACAGTTGTATCCTTAGACTAAGACAATGAAAGCTGTATATCAAAAACATTATGAAACATCACATTGAAATACAGTGATTCAACTTAAGACCCAGATTGGCATAAACAGAAAACGGATGCTAAAACTGCGCTCTTGTGGACCTTGATTGAAGGTTAAGCCAATACTCTTATCTCTGAAAGTAGTCAATATCAGTTTCTCTGAAGGTGTAATACTCTGCTGCTTCCAATTTCATACTTCTGTCAATAGGAAAAAATCACAGAATCACAGAATGCTATGGGGTTGGAAGGGACCTCTGGAGATCATCTAGTCCAACCCCCTTGCCAGAGCAGGTCCACCCAGGAACGTGTCCAGGTGGGTTTGGAATGTCTCCAGAGATGGAGACTCCACCACCTCTCTGGGCAGCCTGTTCCAGGGCTCTGCCACCCTCACAGGAAAGAAGTTCCTCCTCATGTTTAGATGGAACTTCTTATGTTTGTCTTCACCGAGCTAGTGAGCAGCCTGTGAAGCAGGACTGATGCTTCTGGAGTCTCTCCCCAGCCAGTAGCGTAGCAGTGGAGGCAGATGCAAAGCCATTGCAGAATGTTAACATCCATCAGTTTATCGACTCATCCTTATTCCTTTGGTACGGTATATGAGCACACATGCAAGAAACATCGCCCTTGCAAACAGAAAAAATAATTAGTGGGCAAGAGGAAGAGCTGACGTTCACACGCAATCATGATTCCTTGTTTTTTTTCCCCTTTCCACAAGATGCATTTTTTAACCGTGGACCAAGCTCAGTGTTCTGTATTGGCCTGAGCCCCACGTTGCAGCCTCTTACTCCCCCCTTCCCCATATGCCTATAAAGCACAAAGTGGTGGGAAAGCACTGTGACTGCTTCTTACTGATTACCGTACATTTTTGCGATAAAATGGTGTGCGGGACTATCAGGATGAACTCCAGCTGACTGCTTTCAGCCCAGCAATATTCCATATAGCCAGGAACTAACCCTTGAAGCGTTTCCTTCTTTCCTTGAGCTCTGCAGTGAGGAACGCTGCCTAGTTATCTGTACATCTTGAGTGCTGCTCTGTCTTTCTTTAAAGCAAGACAAAGAGGCATTCAATAGGAATTTGCCTGTATTATATAGCTTCTACTTCTGGTTTTGCCATTATCACGTATCAGCTCTGGTTTTGTTCCCCAGCCAAGTTCTTTTCATATTTTCCAGATCATTCAAGTGCCTGCACCCAGTGCCCCGGCAAAGTTTAATGAACAAGGCAGCATTACTTTTTTAAGCGAGCAATTATTTTTGATTCATCTCTTGTCAGGTCTGTAAGGGAAGCAGTGAATTAAAGAAACTAATGGAAAGGAGTTCTTGCTGCCACTACCATGTGCTGGCTCCGAGCTAGAGCCTGTCTGACATTTGCAGGAGAGTCACGCGTGTGAAATGAAGGTGGACCATGGCTTTTCTGTAAAATGATGAACAGTACTGGTCCTCCTTCACTCTTCTCAGGGAAGGAAGTCAGACAGTTCTTCCAGAAGAGCTAAACTCAAAAATATTCTTGGTCAGCCTGCAACAGGGAACCAGGACACCCTCAGCCAGAATTAGCTCATCCAACATTTCCCTCTACTCCCAAATGTGTTAAGAGTTCGTAGACAGGGCTATGTTTGGGAGTCTGGCACATGTGGTTGTTGCCATGTGAAGTAGCTCAGATCAGGATTAGGTCTTCTAGATGAAGCTTTGGAAGTTAGAAGTTTTGGAAGATGAACTTTTCCAAAGCTTCAACTTTGGAAGTTGAAGCTTTGGAAGATGAAGCTAGATGAAGTCCATTTATTTCGAGGTTGTTTTCTTTTCCACTTCTGTTGGTCTGGAATACCTCCAGATAAGACATTTCTGCGTGCCAATGTCCTACCATTGTCAGTCTTGAGGAGAAAACTTCTTTGTCACTCTCACAAGAAAAATACAGCAGAAGCTGGTAGTTTCCACCAACTTCTGCCTGAATAGCATCTTTTTTTGTTGTTGTTCCCTTTTCAGCTATGGTTTTCGTCATCTCCCTGACATCCCAGCCTACCAGCATTACTTTGTTTTTTCAGTATCATTGACAAATTTTTATGCCTTGCATTGGTGTATTGGAGCATGTGATCCAACAGCCAGAAGCTCTGACACGACCGTATCTCTAGTGGCTGTGAAGGGCAGAGGGAAGAAGCGTGGGCTATATCCTGTAGGCATCTAATAGGTGCTCTTTGGTCTTCCCTTATCTCGGGATAACACAGAATCGCAGAATAACAGAATTGTAGGGGTTGGAAGGGACCTTCAGAGATTATCTCGTCCAACCCCTCTGCCCAAGCAGGGTCACCACTGAATCTAGAGCAGGCTGGACAGGAACACATCCAGGCAGGTTTTGAATACCTCCAGAGAAGGAGACTCCACAGCCTCTCTGAGCAGCCTGTTCCAGGGCTCTGGCACCCTCAGAGTAAAGAAGTTTTTCCACGTGTTGAGATGGAATTTCCTGTGTTCCAGCTTGTGTCTGTTGCCCCTTGTCCTATCACCAGGCACCGCTGAGAAGAACCTGACCCCATCCTCTTGACACACGCTTTTTAGATACTTATAAGCATTGATGAGGTCCTCTCTCAGTCTTCTTTTCTCCAGGCTGAACAGATCCAGGTCTCTCAGCCTTTCCTCATAAGAGAAATGCTCCAGTCCCTTGACCATCTTTGTAGCCCTCTGCTGTCCCCTCTCCAGCAGTTCCCTGTCCTTCTTGAACTGGGGAGCCCAGAACTGGACACAGTACTCCAGATGGGCCCTCACCAGGGCAGAGCAGGGGGGGAGGATGACCTCCCTCCACCTGCTGGCCACGCTCTTCTTGATGCACCCCAGTAACACAGTAAAAGTCAGATCCTAACTGTAGTCTCCTAAGAGTATCTCATTGAGATGTCAAAAGCAGGTAGCTTTTGTCACTTTTCTACACGCTTACCACGACAGAAGATAATCCTTGTGTTTTGGTTTTGCATCGGGAATCTGGCGCTGGATGTAAAGCGAATTTATCACTGCCCTGCTTCCACTGCAGCACCACAACTGCCATCCCTGTGCTCCTAATGACTAAGGTGACAAAGGAAATGCTGATGCTAACAACACTGCATCATGTCACACAGAACTCCTGCTAGATCTCTCTCGCACTGGGATGGCTTGCACCTGAACCTCCTTTTTCTTTTTTTGTCTCTCTGGATGATGCTAGTATGAATGTCTAATGCTTAGGGTGACACTAAAGTTTACATTTTATTTTTGCTTGTGTTGTATGTCTTCAGGATGAGTTAATATTATGGCTGTTACTGGAAAAATGAGTCAGCACTTTCAAAAAGTGCAGTCTGGAGTCCCCAAACGCTCAACCTTATGAGAATAGTTTTGTATCAATAGCCAGGGACTCCTGAAGCTTGGGTCAGGACTAACTGGATTGTAGTGCTTGAGATGCTGGTGTAAATCTGCAACTTTTATTTCACCCTAATAAAGTTTCCAGTATTGCCCGTACACGTGACTGGGCAGAGATCATAGAACCATAGAATGGTTTGGGTTGGAAGGGACCTTAAAGATCATCGAGTTCCAACCCCCCTGCCATGGGCAGGGACACCTCCCACCAGACCAGGTTGCTCAACAACGACACAGACACAACACAGATTTAAACACGTTTGAGAGAATTTGAGTTAGACTCTAGTTAAACTTGCTTTAGTGTCTACTCCCTCTAATATTTTGTTTTCAGAAAAGCTGTGAGCCCTTCTGGCTTAGGTGGCCAGGGCAACATTCCCTCTGCTACAGGCGATGCTCAGATGCAGGCAGCTGGAGTCCCGGTCCTCCCAACCCTCAGCTTTTTTACCCCCATCACAGAGCTTGACCTGAAGATGGGAAACGTGCCTAAACTTTACCTTCTTCTTCTTTTGGCTTCGATCTCTATTTGCATCACAAGTCCCCGACTTCGTTATCGTTAAAAGGCCTTTATCACACAGAACCGTGATCACAGCTCCAAGCAGCGCTGCGTATTTTGAACCTGTATAAAGCACAGTATCTTACCACACCTTCCACCTTCTCTCTGGAAGCGTCTCCCGATGTTGCCTGCTCCGGTGGTAAGGACAGGGGCCATTGCAAGTATTCCTCTGGACCGACTGTAGCAGAGAAAAAATAACAGTGCAGCAACTTTCTAGGAAGGGTTGCTTTTTTTTTTAAAAACGAAAACAAAGCCTATTGACTGGAAATGATCTAAATGTGATTCTAGCCACTGCCAGGTCTCTTGGCAGCGCGAGCTGCCAGCTTTCCTTTCCTGTTTTTTTTCCCCTCTGATAACATATGTAAACAATCAGTAGTACACATCAGAAGGTTTTTCTTAGGCTTACGTAGGATCTGCAGCATAAAGCACACACACGACGCGGGATGGCGAAATCTCCCCCATCAGAGGCAGGACTCGCTCTGTCACAGGGCAGATTTGCACTCGCAGGCCGGTAAAACAGCGTGATGGTAATGGGACTATTTGCGATTCGGGGAAACAGATGCTGAGGACAGGGTCAGGTGATTGCAAGCCTCTGCCCAAGGCACAGCGTGACACAAAGATTGCGTGGTCCTGGCTTCTCACGCCCATCCCGCCGCTCGTTCCCATTTGCCCCTCACGGGCTGAGGGAGGCCAAGAGGTCATCGCTGCCAAAGCCAGGGTTTGGGAGGGCTGAGTAGGGTCTTCACGTTTGTCTCCTCCTGGCAGGTGGAGTCGTCTGATAGGGTTGTCAGGGAGCCCTGAGGCCACTGAAGGCTGCTGAACTTCATGATGCAGATCAACCTTGCTCGCGGCTATTTGATCCAAACTGATGCACAGGCAGGCATCAGCATGGGCATCAGCATTTCTTCAGAGGGACTTATTTTTAAATGAAAGCTGAGGCTGTGATACCATCAAATGAATCTCGGGAGGTTTTGGCTCTAAACTGTTAAAAGAAATTAAATCTATACTGCCAGGTACGTCTTCCCCATCTTCTCATCTTATATCCTCCATCAGTTCTACGCACCCTCCTAACTTGGTTGAAGTCCATTAAAAGTCTTTGCCAAGCCTTAGCTATTTGGAGCAGGGAAGGAACTTGATATAAAGAGACAGAAGAGGCTGTAGAAATTACTGCTGAAAACCAGGCAAGAATAAAAAATTGTAAAAATATGGGACAAGGATACCCCAAATCCTTTCCTTGCGAAATGAAATCTCAGGAATCGGGGGATGGTAAAACTTGCGTTGGGTAATTAAATCCTCTGCCCTGTAAACTCTGACCTGGGAGGCTCCAGGGTAGTCCTGGGACTTCCCGGGTTTGATCACTGAAAGACTTCACTGGCATCAGAGAGTATGACAAAAAATGCATTGTGTTGCTTTTTTTGTTTGTTTGTTTTCTTCACCAATGCAAAGAGCACAGAATTATGTCTGTCAGAGCGTCCTTAGAGACACTACCTGGTGAAAAACCTCGATATTAAAGGAACTGCCAATGATGATATCAAAGGAACCCCTGGCTCAAACGGCCAGTCCTTCATTATCTTGAGCATTATTCAAACGACAGCGAACAATGCCATTTTTGAGACAGCAGGAAGTTCATTAGTATCCAGATAACTCTCACTCACTGAATTATTAAGCAGAGAATAGGTTGCGTTATCAAGTGTGACTTGCCAGGATGTTTGACACCGTGATGCGGGACGGAGAGCAAGGCGAGCACGTGGCAAAGCGATACCCAAGTCGTAAGTCACGGACAAAACTACTGTCCCTGTACCAAGAAAGCAGCGTTTAAGTCACCCGCTGCTTCGTCCTCCCAGCACCTCTGCGTTGTAGACTAGAAAGCAGGGGTATAAAGGAGAGGCTTGAGGACCCAAAAGTGTGTTCTCCTCCCTGAGGAGCTTTGAAAGTATTTCACCCCCTGGCTGCAGAGCACACCCACTTCGTAGCTGGCTGTCGGCGGCAGCAAATGTGATGTCCCCAGGGCCATGCTGCCCCACATTCCGGTTCACTTTTCCTGCTCACCGTATCTTTGTCGCACGTGGTAAAGCTGAGCTACCCACACGCACACCTTCCCTCCTGTTTTGAAACCTAGCAAGCAGTCAGAGTTCTGCTGTTCATTCTCGATGGCCTGCTCTGCTCCATAAGGTAAGAAGAAGGAAAAGTCACTAAAAACTGGGCTGTTTTTATTCCATTTCTTCGGACTGACTCATACTCTCCAATCCCTTGTCCTTAGGGAAGATACAAGGAAATGATGTAATTCTTTTTTGGGTTTTCTGTTGGTTTTTTTTTTTTTTTTTCATGCTTTGGACTTTTTCTTTTGGCATCATCTGCACTGGGCCTGTTTTTTAATTAATCTGTATGAACTGTGCTAAAGGAAAAGCCTGCACCGTCTGTCTCTGTGTACTCGCTTGTAATAGGGATGTAATGGTTGAGGATAAGAAGTATTGATCTCCATGACTTACCAGGTGACCCATTAACAATTGCTCAGGAGTTCCGCAGGCTTTCTTTAGAGATCAAATTTAAAAAGGCTGACCAAATTTAAATTTTCAAAGCCTGATAACAGTTTTTAAAAAAAAATCTGTTTGAGAGATGCGGTTGTTTTAACTCCTGCAGCTCCAAAGTCGTCGTAAACCTGGGGTTGAAGGGAAGACACTTTACATTCCTGTGTGCAATTGAGAGAAGAAAATCAGAAGCACCTAGGAGATGT
Source organism: Numenius arquata (assembly GCF_964106895.1). Classification (NCBI taxonomy): domain Eukaryota; kingdom Metazoa; phylum Chordata; class Aves; order Charadriiformes; family Scolopacidae; genus Numenius; species Numenius arquata. The sequence goes on from NC_133580.1 coordinate 65,179,136, forward strand.
TCAAAATCTGGATGCTGGTTTTACAAATAGCCCCTGGTGGTTTATCAGACTGAACTGAGACCTCATCTCTGAACACCCCCATGGACCACTTCCAGTCCAGATTAAAGACTAAATCTGAGGCTCTCTACCTGTAGCGTCTGACTATGAGGAAACTTCTAGTTTTGCAAAAATGAGGTGGAAAACTTTACAAAAACACCTTCTGATCAGGAAACAAATAAACTTGTGTCATTCTAGGGCCAGAATTAGAAAGGGAGATAAGGTGTGCTGAGGCAGAGGAAGCCCAGGAGGTGGAAAACGCAGGTTTGAGCCCTCTCCGACTCAGAAAGGAGCCGAGCGTGGCTGTCTCTAAAAGTTTCCTAAACTAGAATGACATTTCAAGGCGTAAGTGCGAAAGACATTCTAGAAGCAGGTTTTAATTAGCGTGTGACGCGCCAGGAGCTTGGAGCCACAGTTGACTGACAGCATCTTAGCTCCCCGGGGGGAAGCCGCATCTCCCAGCTCCCTGGGCAAACTGAGCCTCTAATCCGGGGATAGGAAAATTACAGCTTGGGACGCTCTCCTCAAAATATTACTGGCAGGAATCTGGACCGAATCAGGTATTGCACTAAAGGGGATGGCAGCTGTTCCCACTCCTGCCTTTTCCAAAGAGAAATATGTCCTGCTCCTGCCGCTCGCACCAAACTCAGCCCTGATGAGGTGCCGCTGCGCCGAGCTGGGGTATGGCTCGGGTCTCAACGGCAGTAACCTGCACGCTGACAGATGAGACGTGCCAACGGCAAACCCTCAGGTGCCAAAGGAGCTTTTGGGTCAAAATAAGGAGGCTCTCGGGGAGCTGTGCCACCTCCATAGGGGTGGAATGTGTTTGCCTGGAATTTCCTGCAGTGCCCATGGTTTTAGGAGGCACCGTTCCCTTTGGCATCTGGCAAAGCAACCTGGAAGGCAGGCTGTGGATATGAACCATGTTGCAAACGTGGGTGCTCTCCATTAAGCTTAAAGAGAAGCTGAGCTGAAGTTCTAACAGACCATGCTCTGAACTTCAGGGCTTAATTGCTATTTTAACCCTTTTAATGGATCAGACCCCAGTGGAAGAAATTAGAATCATAGAATGGTTTGGGTTGGAAGGGACCTTAAAGATCATCGAGTTCCAAGCCCCTTGCCATGGGCAGGGACACCTCCCACTAGACCAGGTTGCTCAAAGCCCCATCCAGCCTGGCCTTGAACACTTCCAGGGATGGGGCATCCACAGCTTCTCTGGGCAACCTGTTCCAGGGTCTCACCACCCTCACAGGAAAGAATTTCTTCCTAATATCCAATCTAAATCTCCCCTTTTTCAATTTAAAACCATTACCCCTCGTCCTATGGCTCCCCTCCCTGATCAAGAGTCCCTCCCCATCTCTGCTGTAGCCCCTTTAGCGACTGGAAGGGTCTATAAAGTGTCTCCGGAGCCTTCTCTTCTCCAGGCTGAACAACCCCAGCTCTCTCAGCCTGTCTTCAGAGGAGAGGTGCTCCATCCCTCTCAGCTTTTTCGTGGCCCTCCGCTGGACCCCTTCCAACAGGTCCATGTCCTTCCTGTGTTGAGGACTCCAAAGCTGGACACAGTACTCCAGGTGGAGTCTCATCAGAGCAGAGTAGAGGGGCAGAATCACCTCCCTCTACCTGCTGGCCATGCTTCCCCCGGAACATCAGAGCAAAGCCAATAGAGTACACTGCTGTAGGAATCCTCTTTTTTTAGCAGTCAAATGCTTTTTCACTATTCACTTTACATGCCTTTCTATTGGCTTTCTGGATGCATTCACCCAAAATGTGCCTGATGGATCTGCTGGGAGCAAATGCGACAATCATATGCGCAAGAATTAACTGAAACTAGGCTTTGTACTCACACCAGCAGCTGCACTAGAAACTTGCCCGAGCTCTGGCAATCCAGCCAAGGAACTGAAATTGCACAAATGAATGTGACTAATCAAAATTAAAAAATTCGGTGCAAAAAGTTAGCCAGCAGTAGTAAACAAAACTCACGGCAGCTTTTTAAGAGCGAAGTAAGGATTCACTCAAATAAACAAGCTAGAAATCAGAAAGGTAAATTGTTAAGTGTTGAACTTTTTCTTCTGCTCTTTGAAGCATTAATATTCCTCTGCTTAGGTGGGGAGCTTTGATAGGAACGACTTGACAAGAGCTGAAAATCACTGACAAAGTCAGGATTAGCATTCGGGAGTTGTGACTTTCTGATCTCATGATCAATACATTGATGTACGATATTGTATCTGCATTTCTGATGTTACTTGTAATCACCTCTGGTAGAGGGGAGTAAGGACGAATGAAAGCTCACTACTTTTTTTCAGACTTCAGATATGACTCTTTCCAGGTTCTGACTGATGCTTCTGGTTAACTTTTTCCTTGAGAAATGTACAAGCAGAAGACAAAGGCTGCTTTTCATGGAGCTTTAGAAATGTATCAACTTTCTTTTCATGGTTAACTATCAAAATAAGAGAGTTGGAAAGGAAAAGTTCTCCTTTGTTCAGATGCTGAAATATATTTATGTGCTGTGCTCATTGCTTAAAACATAAGCGAAAAGAGAAGTCTATGATACAAGTTGAGATATGAAATGGAAAGGTTTATTCTAGCAGCAAAACCGAATTTTTAATGTGGGTGAAGTTTTAAATATCAGCTGTTTAACGATCCCAAGTATCGTCATTTCAAGTTACTGCATCCCTGTCCTTTTTCCAACTGAGAAGACAGAAGAGATTTATTCACTTATTTTAATATCTAACATTTAAGTGAATGAACTTTCAAGCACATTGCTTTAAATGAAGCCCACACGATCCCAGACTTTTTTTTTTTCCTTCACCCTTTATGCATTGTCATGAAATCCTGTGTAGAGCAGGACCTTCTTTGATCTTTTCCTGATTTGGCAAACCCATCACTTTCTCTGTTTTGGAGCATTGGAGTAAAACTTCCTCAATTTACATCTCAGCTATTTCATCACACACCTTGTAAACTAGTTTTTTCATATTGTTTATGTGAGGACCACAATTGTTATCACTCGATAAAATAAAATCTGCTCTTCTGAGTTGCATGTAAAGTGCATATGTCAGGATTTCTCTGCTTGTATAACGGTTCGGTGTCGCTGGTTTGGGTCTTTGCATCATTTAACACAGAGAATTTACCAGGGGCTGCTGGCCAGAAAAGTATATGAGCAGATCTGTGAGCATTACCGTGCAAAATTGCTGGGTTTGCATACAACAGAAAAATATGCAGTGTCTTCCCAAAGCCACAAAATATATATGGTTGCCTATACATTTTGGTTCTGAGTACTAGCGCAGTTTTGAAACAAATCCAATCCCCATTTACCTCATGTTCGTTGGGTTCACGGAGCAGTTTTGGTGCAAGGAAGGGCTGAATTCCCATTGTGGGGAACTGCCCGTCGCCCATGGGATGATGAGATGGGGAGATGCACTCCAGCCTCCGTTGGGGACGGAGGAGCCCAAACCAACCAGCGGGCCTTTGGGCAGCTTGACACCCCTTGCATGGTGAAAGGAGTGAATCCAAGGGGTCAAGCCTGAAGTTCAAATCCTTGAAGTGCTTATAACGACCATGCTGATTCTCAGCACTAACTACTTAGAATCATGGAATCATAGAATTGTCTAGGTTGGAAGGGACCTTCAAGATCATGTAGGCCAACCATCAACCTAACTCTGATAAAAAACCATCACTAAACCATGTCTCTAAGCACTATGTCTACCCGTCTTTTGAATACCTCCAGGGATGGTGCCTCAACCACTTCCCTGGGCAGCCCATTCCAAGGCTTAAGAACCCTTTCAGTGTAAAAATTCTTCCTAATATCCAATCTGAACCTCCCCTGGTGCAACTTGAAGCCATTTCCTCTTGTCCTGTCGCCTGTGACTTGGGAGAAGAGACTGACCCCCCCTCTCTACACCCTCCTTTCAGGGGGTTGTAGAGAGCGCGAAGGTCTCCCCTCAGCCTCCTTTTCTCCAGGCTGAACACTCCCAGCTCCCTCAGCCTCTCCTCATAAGGCTCGTTCTCCAGACCCCTCACCAGCTCCGTTGCCCCTCTCTGGACCCGCTCCAGCACCTCGATGTCTTTTTTGTGGTGGGGGGCCCAAAACTGGACACAGCACTCGAGGTGGGTACTCACCAGTGCCAAGTACAGGGGGACCATCACCTCTCGGGTCCTACTCACCACGCTGTTCCTGATACAGGCCAGGATGCTGTTGGCCTTCTTGGCCACCTGGGCACACTGCTGGCTCATGTTCAGCTGACAGTCAACCAACACCCCCAGGTCCTTTTCTGCCGGGCAGCTCCAGCCACTCTGCCCCCAGCCTGGAGCGCTGCATGGGGTTGCTGTGACTCAAACGCAGGACCCGGCACTTGGCCTTGTTGAACCTACTTCAATCCATTTCCGTTATGATAAATTACTCGGTCAGCAACGTAGACACAGCCAGCCCGTGAGACATACCCAAAGAGAAAAGAAAAAATAACCGTAAAAGTAGCAAATAGGTTTTTGCACAATATTTTGAGAGGTATCTCTACACGTTTGTTTATTGTGCTGGTAGTTCCTCTACAGCCCTTGCTATCACCTTCCCCTTATGACATAAAAAGTACAGCTAAGATTTTACAGATGAAGCAAGATACCTTCCCTTTAAACTAACTTATAGTTCAGATGGAAACATCCTGAAATGGTAAATTTGAAAATACAGTATCAACTTCAGCCTGTTACACGTGAACCGAACAGATGAAATAATAAACACCATCCTGTTCTTAAACTACTATACAGCGGGGGATTTCTGATGAGACAGACGTGGTCTCATTTTACAACTGCTAAAGCATCTGTAGGTTTCTTCAAAATATAACACACGGTGAAACGCCAGTAAAAATATCACAAGAAAATCAGTTCCATTCTACACTACCTGCCATTCCGACAGAGAAAGACATATTGATCACTGAGCTAAAAATTAGGGATTGTGTAGATGCCATGGGTCCTGCTTTGGAGAAACAGATCAATTTTTGACCTAAAGAGTTACCTCTTTACAGGAGTAATTTCTCAAGACCAAAAGTAACTGCCAAATTAACACAGCAAATGGAAGCATTTTATTTTAAACCTAAATAGTAACTGAAAATTTTTAAAGAAGGCTCTATTAACTTCAAAACTCCTGTCATCAAGACAGGAGACTTCCTTGGTTCCTTTGGTTAAAAAGAAAAATTAATGTAAGGTGACGACAGCAGGGTGCTCAAAGGCAGGTGCAGGTAAATCGAGTTTATCCACTTCCAACTTGGGCAATACAGAATTTACCTCTTCTTGGTTCCAGCCTGATAGACCTCTAGAAACTAACAATAACTGTGAGGGTGGTGAGACACTGGAACAGGTTGCCCAGAGAAGCTGTGGATGCCCCATCCCTGGAGGTGTTCAAGACCAGGCTGGATGGGGCTTTGAGCAACCTGGTCTGGTGGGAGGTGTCCCTGCCCATGGCAGGGGGGTTGGAACTCAATGATCTTTAAGGTCCCTTCCAACCCATAGAAACATTCTATGACTCTATAATAGCATTTCTATTCTTCCGCCTCTATTTTCATGGTGCACTTCTCTGACCTTTCAGAAAGTACCGAGAATTCTGAGAGAATCTGTAGACATTAGTGCTCTCTCCCAAGCAATATTCCCTTTTGCATGTCTACATTCCCAAGTTATTCCCAATAAAAGCAGCTCTCTGGAGTGAGACTGTTGGTGCTGAAGGCCCTGCCTTCACCCTTTACATGTTTCAGCGAATTTTACTTTGGAGTAGCTGGACCTGGACCTGTCGACTAAAAAGCCATGAGCCATGGGAGGGCTCCTTTCCAATTTATTTGGTTTGTAACGAAATTTGGCTCCTGCAGCCCCAGAGCATCCTTCACCTTGAAGAAGCCCCACAAGCGGGGACAGCCGGGAGGTTACAGAAATCCTATCACAGGCACGTTCCCTGAGGTCTTGGATGCTCCTCTCAGATGTCCCACCGCTTGGCCGGGCAGACAGGGCTAAAAGAAATAAAACCCAGACGTGCTGCTTTGGTCTGAGCTATCCGTGATCCCTGTGTTTCCACTCGGCTACGGGTCTCTGAGCCGATGGGATGAAGCGCAAGGGAAAGGAGAGAACGAGCCAGCTCCGTGGCTTTGTTTCGGGCAGGATTTGTTTTCTTCTCTCCAGGGTTGATCTGAGCAACAGTAAGACATACGGTCATTCTCCTGGCTCCCGGGGCGCTTTAACCCCTTCTGCTTCTCTCCCAGATGGAGGGTGAGGAGGTGAAGTGTCCTCTTTGTGGTGCCGCATCGTCCCCGGTGTGGGACCCGGCGTCTCCCAGTCGCTCCGTACTTCCTAACGGCATTTATGGAAACAGGGGACTAAAATAAGTGTGTCTGTATCTCAGAGAGGCGGCGAGGGTGAACATCAGTAAAGTCTTACTTTGTTTCCTCCAGTCTTGCTATGGCAACTATATTCTTTGACAAAGCAGCGCAGAGGTGTCAAATATGACAATGATGATGAAGATTTATTTTTTATCGGCGCTTTTGCAGTGATTAGCATACTTTTCTTTTGATTTTTATCCTCCTGCCTTCAGCTTGCTCCCACATTCCCATTTAATTCTCTCTCCCCCCACCCCCCAACCCCCACCCCGGCCCTCTTTTTTCTCCCCCTTCCTTGTTTTGTCTCCCTCAGGTTTTTTTCATTGTCACATTGTGCTCCTTCAAACGCCGCACACATTTTGTCAATGGAGCCTCTGTAGTGGCTGGAAACCGAGAAGACCCTGTGCTGCTGCTTGCCAGGCAGCAGGGGACCAGGGTTTTCTCCTTTTCCAGCTGCTTTTGAAGCAGCACTGATTGGTTTCTCTCGCTGCTGCAGAAAAGGCTGGCACACGGGAGCAACAAATTCAGCATGTCCTTCTGGCCTGTTTTCAATAGACCCGCAAGTGCCAGAGCAGAGACGGGGAGCAGTTTGATGCTCAGCCGTCCCTCTCGCTGTTCGTCCAAGCAACAGTCCCTCCCGTTGCCTTTCTACCCCCTTTGCCCTTCACTTCTTCTGGAAAGTAACGCCACAAGCGGTGGGAACAAATATATTTAAATATTAAAAGCTTTGAGTATCTTCTTCTCCCTCCTGAAGTTTTAAGCATCTCCAGTAGGCTCAGGGAACCTCCTGCATTTTATGCTTAGGAAATACCGCAGCAAAGGCTCATTCGATCTGGCAAATTCGGAGGACTAACATCCAATGCTGCAAGCGGGTAGAGCGAGCAGAGAGAAGGGATGGAGGACAAAAGCAACACAAGTCCACAATAAACGTATGTGTGCCCTAGGCCAGCTGCAAATCACTGAAACATTGCCTTCATAAAGCTACATAATTGTATTTTATGAATCCATTATTTCCTAATAGCCATTTATCTGGCCATTAGGCATTAGAAACTTCTGGCAGACACGGCTGCAGAAGCAATTCGGAGAAAAGATTTGGAAGAAGATTGGTTAGTGGATTTGTAAATGAGTTCAAGGCAGATACATTAAGAAACAGCATATAAGTGGTTTGGGGGTAAAAATCAGGCCACGGCTCCACCAGGCAGTAAATCCAAAGTTACAGCAGTTAATCCCAGATCAAAAATGTCACCGCCTCTCGATGCAATGTACTCAACTGGTACGGCTTATGGTAATAGATTGAATTTGTTCAAAAAGGCAAAACCTTGCCGCTGCGCAATTCGGGTTTGATCAAATATCACTTTTTCTCCCACAGTCGTCACTGAGAATAGCAGCACAAAGAATAAAACTGGCATAAGTGCTGTATTATGTGCTTTGGCTGATTCAACATATGTTTTCATTGTGCCTGATCTGGACTGAATTTGTATTGCCCGGAGATCGGGTAACTCACAGAATTGGTCTTTATAAAAACATATCTACAGGCTCAGAGATAAAGGGCGATGTTGATGAAGTAAAGAGGCAATACAAAATATAAAACTGTTACTCTGGCCTAGATTTTCCCAACAGCTCAGCTCCCCCTTAAGTACCCAAAATAAAAAGTTTCCAGCACGTGTGGTTTCAAGCATTAGACTCGTGAGCTGTACGCCCAACTGGGTACCCATTGGGCTGGGCACTATATAAATTCATTTCATCTAGGCAATTAAGGAAAATAAACTGAACTCTTTGGTTCACATAATGACATATTTACAAAATAGAAGTTAAGAATAAGGTTTATCCAGGGCAGCACTTCTTTTAAGCATGCCACGATATGATGGAGGAGGAGGGAGTATTCCACCACCAAGAGCCATGGTTTAGCAGGAACGTCCCATAGAACAAGCTGGTAGCCCAGAAAGCCAACCGCATCCTGGGCTGCATCAAAAGCAGCGTGGCCAGCAGGTCAAGGGAGGTGATTCTACCCCTCCACTCTGCTCTGGTGAGACTCCACCTGGAGTACTGTGTCCAGCTTTGGAGTCCTCAACACAGGAAGGACATGGACCTGTTGGAAAGGGTCCAGCGGAGGGGCATGAAGATGATCAGAGGGATGGAGCACCTCCCCTATGAAGACAGGCTGAGAGAGCTGGGGTTGTTCAGCCTGGAGAAGAGAAGGCTCCGGGGGGACTTTATAATGGCCCCTTCCAGTTGCTAAAGGGGCTACAGGAGAGATGGAGAGAGACTCTTTATCAGGGAATGTAGTGATAGGACGAGGGGTAACAGTTTTAAACTGAAAGAGGGGAGATTTAGATTGGATACTAGAAAGAAATTCTTTCCTGTGAGGGTGGTGAGGCACTGGAACAGGTTGCCCAGAGAAGCTGTGGATGTCCCATCCCTGGAGGTGCTCAAGACCAGGCTGGATGGGGCTTTGAGCAACCTGGTCTGGTGGGAGGTGTCCCTGCCCATGGCAGGGGGGTTGGAACTCAATGATCTTTAAGGTCCCTTCCAACTCTAACCATTCTATGACTCTAAGAGTACCAACATGGTTGTTCAATTGCTTGTTTAGAAAAAGCTTTATTTTTATCAGAAAAGTTATTTTATTAGGAAGGATGTATCTATTCTTGCATTTTGCATTTGTTAGTAAACACAGCACTTCAAAAATATCTCCTGAAAACTGAGGTCCACCCTCAGCATTATGTGAGGAACATGTCTGAACCGTGTCCGGGTGGACGACGGAGAGACCCAAGTCCATTCCCTGCGCTAATCTAGTCACCGGTTGCTGGAATAGAGCTGCCAACAAAGGTGCAAGCAAGCACCAAAAGGGATGACTTCCACGATGTAGCACCCACACAGGACAACATATCACTTCCCTTGGACTACTAATGGGAATGGCTTTCGGTCCCTACGCATTTGGGCCAGATTTACATCAATTACCTCCAGGTTAAAGGCTTTTTATTCTCTCATCTTATTACTAGTGTCCTGAGGGAGCCACACTGACAGGTCCCCATCACCTGCCTTCCCCTTTCCAAAATCACGGACATCAAGATATTCACACTTCGCATATATTTTAATATGCATTTAAACTATACCCAGGAAATATATACATATAAATATATATATACTATGCCCAGGGAAGTAGTTGAGGCACCATCCCGGGAGGTATTTAAAAGACGGCTTGACATAGCGCTTAGTGACATGGTTTAGTGATGGTTTTTTATCAGAGTTAGGTTGATAGTTGGACTAGATGATCTTAAAGGTCCCTTCCAACCTGGACAATTCTATGATTCTATGATTCTATACATTGACTGCTCTTCCACAACTTTTTTCTTCAAACTCAGTTCAACAGCACTAGATTGTTAAGGAAAAAAAAACCACTTCTTTTAGTTCTGATCCAACAGTAGAAGGTCAGGGTGAGTGCCCTCTAAGTGCAAGTATGTGATGGGGCCGGGTGACGTTTTCCAAGGGAAGAGACAACGGCCGCTCCGCGTGTCCCCGCAGGCTCCAGAACCAGCTCTGCAGGCTCCAGAACCAGCACTTGGGGCATCCCGGTGCCAGCCAGGCCGGGGAGGTGGAGTCTGGAAGATTTGTGGGTGGCAGCTTACCTGGAGGTCTCCTCTTCCCTGTGCCGTTCCAGGCAAAGCCTCCGAGAAGGCTGTCAAAAGTCGCATGAAACTGAAGTGGCTTTAATGCAAAAATGCCCACTCTTTTTAGAGATGCCCACTCATTAAAGAGCGCTCCACTCTCTTTAATGGAGTGGAGCTTAGTAAGAGAGGACAGGACCTAAGAGGATTGGGTTTGCTTGTGCCAAAACCACCAATTATCAGATGAAACGTTGAAGATGATGTATGTGGCAGTGCCGTGACAGGCCCTGCAGCTACGTGAGGCAGGGAGTACAGCAGCCCTTTGTGTGTTTTTTTGCTGGGACAGCACGGTTTCTAGTTCTTTGTCAATGAGCCTCGCTTAAAAAACTGCTCTGGGTCCAGCTCCACCTGCCCTTTTTTATAGCTTTCCAGGGCTGCTGCCTGTTCCTCTCGCCTCTTGCTGGCACTGCTGCCTGTTTTAACAGTGCTGATGCTGAGACCAAACTAATAAACTCCGTTGAATACTGCTGAGTTTGTCCCGAGCAAGGCAGATGTCTCTGCGCCGGGGCTCCATTGCTCCCCTGCTCCCAGTTTGATGCAGCGCCGAGAAACACCAGTCTGAGCCCCAGGGCAAAGTACCCAGATGGAAAAGAAAAGTTGGGCTATGCCTTAATGTGCAGCAAGGAGACCCACCTCCAGTTCTAGGCACCAAAAGCGTCACCTCTGTGTGCGTTAGGGCCACGAAGATGCTCAAAGGGCTGGAGCACCTACCCTACGAGGACAGGCTGAGAGAGTTGGGGTTGTTCAGCCTGGAGAAGAGAAGGCTCCAGGTAGACCTTAGAACCCCTTCCAGTCCCTAAAGGCGGCTACAGGAGAGATGGGGAGGGACTCCTGATCAGGGAGTGGAGCCATAGGACGAGGGGTAACAGTTTTAGACTGAAAGAGGGGAGATTTAGATTCGATTTTAGGAAGAAATTCTTTCCTGTGAGGGGGGTGAGACACTGGAACAGGTTGCCCAGAGAAGCTGTGGCTGCCCCATCCCTGGAGGTGTTCAAGGCCAGGCTGGATGGGGCTTTGAGCAACCTGCTCTAGTGGGAGGTGTCCCTGCCCATGGCAGGGGGGTTGGAACTCCATGATCTTTAATGTCCCTTCCAACCCAAACCATTCTATGATTCTATGGTATGTTGAGCCAGGGGTGCAGGACAGCACTAAGCGAAGGGTTCACAACACCCTACAGTAACACCTGATGTGTCACAAGCAGCCATTTTTAGCAGAAGAAACGCATTACTCACTAGCTGGTTTTTGGGCCGAGGAGATGCTAAAACAGCTCATTGGGTTTCAACATCACTGTGACACAGTTGTACTCGTCCTGTTTCCAGGAACTGTTGGGTTTACGTCAGCCGGGGCTCTGCACCGCGCTCCAGCACGTGGTGTTGGCTCCATAAAAAACGCATGGACAGGCTGGGGTAAGCGGCAGGGATCATCTTGCTGCTGCTACAGAATAATACGTCCAAGTGTTTTTAATGATTTATCATCCAAGATTTTCCTATTTAACCATCTTCTACAGAGGACTCTGTCAATAGGAAAAGGGGAATCACGGAGACCCAGGCACCCTTTTAGCGATGCTGTCGATGACAAATACAATGATCCCTAGGTTCGGGCTCATTGGTGACAGTTTTTCTTCCCTTCAATTTGTGTTATGGCCCGAAATCACAAAGCTGTGATCCCCGAGAACCCCCTTTGTCATGCATATCAACTTTCGTTGTGCCCTTTTTGTTCCCAGTGTGACGGGAGCATTGTGGTGCCTGTGTCCGGGGAGCAGGTTGGCTTTATTGTCCTTGTAAATATGTACCGCCGGGCGCAGCTCGGGGAGGCGGTGGCGGGGGGGGAAAGGCATTGAGTTCGTGCATGACTGACGCCGACCCGGACAACTGCTCTGACCCCCAGCAGATGGTGGTGCAGGGACTGCAATGATCTGGAAGTAATAGCATGTGCCATTTCTTTTTGTTGGGAACAGACAGCCAGACCCTGCCTTTCCCTCCCCTGGGTGGCAACAGCTGTATATACAGTCGGAGCCGGCCAAACCCTAACTGTCGTTCCAGCCTCCCTCCCCGGCCGTTCGGCACAAAAACCTTGGGTGCTGAGGCTTCAGCGAGATTAAACGCTGCTTGAACACCACATGGCTCTTCCCGACGCTAATAAAACGGTGGGCGCTGAGGCACAGGTCCCTTGCTTTCCTAGGAAAAAAGTAAGGAATAGTTAAAAGTCATAAATAGTTAAAAGATAGGGAAGAACTTTGTAGAGTAGGGTAGATGGTTGGACTCGATGATCCCAAGGGTCTTTTCCAACCTAGATGATTCAATGATTCTATGATCTTTAGCTGAGGGCTGCCATAAACAAATGGGAGAAAAAAAAAACAGAGCCAAAAAAATGTATATTTTTTCCTTTCCCCCCCCTTTTTTTCTGCTTCAAGACCTAAAAATGGAGCAACATCCACGGGTCAAAAGGCCGAGGGCTCCCTAGCTCAGCATCTTTGTGGACTGCTTAGATGTTCCCATCTGGGGAAAAGGTTCAGTCGCTCGCAGAAGCTCTTTAATTCTTGAAAGAGGGTGGATAATCTGCTTGTTCTCCTTGCCTGTGATCTTGATAAAGTCACAATTTAGGGCTGGAGACTGATACTGCCAAAATTTTGCCATAGGGTTTGTGGTGTCACTTCTCAGGGAGTGAGGACCATCGTATGGGACAAGGGTTAGTGGTGGTTTTGTCAGTGTTAGGTTGACGGTTGGACTCGATGATCTTAAAGGTCCCTTCCAACCCAGACCATTCCATGATTCCATGATTGATCCGCCGCTCCCAATATTAGACTCAACGGTGGTAGACATATTGGTGGCTTTTTTAACCCCTACCCGGAGAAAACCAGGCTACAGGACCCAGCATTAACCAAGCGTTTTAACTTTTAGACCACAAATAGCCTCCGCTGTAGCTTTAATAAGTTTTCATTCTCATCAGTTTTTATCAGGGACCAAAATAAGCGTTCGTTTTGAAAGGAAGGTATAAAATGGGTGAAAGTCCACAAGAGATGTTTTTTTCCAAGGCCGGGGGAGATTTATTGCTTCAGAATGATAGCGGAGCAGTTGGTATTTGCTTTTGAAAGTCAGAGGCCAGATTTTTTATAATTCATTATATATGGGGCATCTCATCAGAGGTCAGAAATGACAAATAATAGCGTGTTGGAGTTAATAATCATCCACTGTATGTTTGGCCTGTGTTACCTACGGCCATAAAATTGTCCTGATGGTCTGGAAGGGAATTTCCTTGGGATGAGGGGAATAACTGCTCCCAGCCCTTCCTCTCCCAGCCCCAACTGACACGGCTGTCAAAGAAAGGGCCTGAAAACCAGCTGGGCTCTGAACATTGTATTTCTGGCTGTTATAACACTTCTGCGAGGCTTTCACTGGGCAGGTCAAAGAAAGGCAGACTCACAGAATCACAGAATGATATGGGGTTGGAAGGGATCTCTGGAGATCATCTAGTCCAACCCCCCAAAGACTCACAGCTCTCGAAACAAGGAACAAAGGTTGGGCGGGAGTAATGGCAAGGGAATGCATTTCTTTTTCCACAAAACCTCTTTAGTTGTTTTTTTTCCCCACTCTATACCGGCATAAAGACCTCTTGAGGATTTCACACACAAGGGCCTCCACCTACAAGCCCACCTCCAAACTGTCAGACCATTCCTCCGAGAGAGCGGACACCTTTGCATTGTTTAATTCAGAGCAATCTCCCTCTTTCCGTGCAGGGGAAGCGTGTCCTGGGTTCCTCTCTCAAACTCCCCACGTTCATGCAATATTCCTGGGGGCACCTGAAGTCTCCCAGGTGGCAGCATCACATCAACGGCCTGGGGTTACAGTCAGCCTCTGACGGCTGAGATGCGTATTCCTCGTTATCTTTCATTTAGAAATTTCATCCTAGACTTGAGAAATGACCTCAGAAAGTTTGCTGAGACCAGCTTCAGTTCTGACAAGCCCCCGCCTTCTGAAGAAAAAAGCATGTTAGAAAATCCCTGTTCACCTCCAGTGTGAAACCACCTCGTGTTCATAGAATCAAAGAATTGTCTAGGTTGGAAGGGACCTTTAAGATCATCTAGTCCATCACCCATCAGCGTTGGGTCAAGAGAAAAAAATGTCTGAATTTCTCTTTATATGACTTTTAATGAAAATTCTTCTTCAGTCTGAACTCCTTCCAGACTCTCCTGATCTTGTTTCCAGTCGCACTACCTCAAACGACAAACACTTAAACAGAAGTAGCTTTACTTTCTTGACTAATCCCATTAGCTCTAATGAGTCTAATCGCATGAGTAAAATTATGCATGTGCTTAGCTCTTGGCAAGGTGAGTGCCAGTGGTGAGCACAAAAACAAACTGATAATGAAGCCATGAGTAATAAGAACGGCGGGATATCTGGATTTCTAGGAAAAAAGATACAGCTCTGGAACATTAAAAATTAAACACCACTTGTTAAGATTAAAGAGAGAGTGAATTCTGAATCAAGACTGGCAATAAATAAAATTATACAGAAATTCTTTAATTAATTAGCATCCATGACGTGTCTTCGGTTACCTCCATAACAACTATAAGCTCATTACCTTAGTTATGACTTATCTGTTCATCCATTCATTTATACAAAGCTCATCAATATGATATCCAAGCACTAATGAACTTCAGCATTAAAAGGTCACGTGTAATCCCCTGAAAGGAAAAAATTCAAAAGGTTATTTTATTCACAAGTGTCAGCCACCCTGGATCTGAGCAATGAAATATTCTCAGGCAATTTGTACGGAATTTATTTTCATTAATTACTGCCAGAAATAGTCTTTCATTTTTTTCAGGATGAGGATTATGGAAAACGGGCTACAGAACAGCAGAAGTTCAAAAGGAGAGTGGTACGAAAGTTAGACTAACTCCACAACAACTAGAATTTGTGCAACTGTTCTTGACAAAAGAAATAATCCGAATAGGTATCAACATGGCAGTATTACAGGATAATTATTTTTTAGGATTATGTGTTCTTTGACCATGCCTTTAGACGACTTTAAAAAACCTTCCCTTTCGGGAGTGTATAACTTCCTCAATGTTTTAAATAAAGAAACAGCCCCAAAACCAGTATTATCTCCATAGCCTGAAGCCATGGACACTCTCTGTAGGCCACTAAACACACAAAATAAGTTTAACTTTGTACAGGACCAGCATGAGGCTTAACCATCACTAAATTCTCCAAATAGTGTTTATGCAGCTTTATACTCGTTGTGAAGCAATTGATTTCCTGACTCCTGTCTCGAGCCATAACTAGGGAAATTCCTGTCTGCACATCTTTGTGCGTAGAATTACAGGTTAAGGATTCCTGTCCGTGTTTCCTCCCATCCGACATCGCCTGTGGTTATGACCGGGACCCAGACTTTCCTAGTACACAGTAAAACGGGCCGCTTTGTAGTGTCAAATGGGTTTTTAGTGGTAGGTTTATCAAGGGGTTACGTGCACTTTGTGGTTTTCTTTTAGAGCAGGCTGCTGAGCTCTTTTTTTTGTACCTTGTTATAGTTAGTCTGAAATTCCCTTAAGCACTATATCCAGGAGAAAAAACGTCTATAATCAAGAGTGTGGGCTTCTCTCCTGTTTTGTCGAACCAAATGAGTTTTCATTCTTTGGGGGGCTTTTCCAAAACACATTTTACTTGTGGGTAAGCGTGAAACACGTCAGCATCCACTTTCTCAAAAAGTTCCATGAACGGGAGAGCAGAGTAGCTGAAAAAAAATCAGCTCTAACTCCGTCACCAAACTTCAGGCTCGGGTGTGAGCAGGTCTCTGGCAGTGTAGATGGTAAACTAATATATATCACAAAACCAACAGAACTGCGACAGCACCTCTGGTTAAATAGTTCTTCTGCACAAAGACATCTGTTTTCACATTGATTCAGAACTGCAGCATTGCAAACTCAATTTGTATTTCTATATGAATAAAATCAATAAAACAGCCGGAGCCGTAGCATAATCTTTTAAATCTTCCTTTTGCTTTGTTAATTGTTTGTGATAATTCACAGCCTAATTGACTAGTTCAATCTTTCCTGTCCTTTTGATTTCAGTGGGATATAACTCATTTCCCTTGGTGTGTTCTGCTCAAAATCAGTGCCACGGGGAGCAGACAGACTGAAAAGCATCTCCCGTAGCATCTTTGGGAAGCGTGGAGATTTTTACACGGTTTATCCTGCTGTACTCTTTGTCAGGAATGACTTTGTAATCCACATGGACAGGCACCATGTGCACGAGTGGAGGAGAGGTTGAGAGACGGGCTCTTAACTCTTAACTTTAATGCAAAGTGTCTTAACAATGTGTTCTAGAAAAGTATTTAAAAATAAGAGGTTACAGAAGTCAGTCATCAGGCTGTTCACGCTGTTAACCTCCATAACCACATGATGTTATTACTGTTAACCTCATCTTCCCTCCCCCTCTTCCTTCCTATTGTTTGCTATACTCACCTCTTGCATCTTGCCTTTACATTATAAAAACACTCTGTGAAGGGACTTTACTTGTTTGCAAGGCAGTGCTAGAGTGAGGGCCATGCCCAACTCTTGGGAAGAGCCATACTAGGGCATACTCATGCCTTAATTCCAGCTCTGGAGTCCTCAACACGGGAACGACATGGACCTGTTGGAGTGAGTCCAGCGGAGGGCCATGAAAATGCTGAGAGGGATGGAGCCCCTCTCTTATGAAGACAGGCTGAAAGAGTTGGGGTTGTTCAGCCTGGAGAAGAGAAGGCTCTGGGGAGACCTTAGAGACCCTTCCAGTACCTGAACGGGGCTACAGGAGAGATGGGGAGGGACTCTTGATCAGCGAGTGGAGCCATAGGACGAGAGGTAACGGTTTTAGACTGAAAGAGGGGAGATTTAGATCAGATATTAGGAAGAAATTCTTTCCTGTGAGGGTGGTGAGACACTGGAACAGGTTGCCCGGAGAAGCTGTGGATGCCCCATCCCTGGAGGTGTTCAAGGCCAGGCTGGATGGGGCTTTGAGCAACCTGGTCTGGTGGGAGGTGTCCCTGCCCATGGCAGGGGGCTTGGAACTTGATGATCTTTAAGGTCCCTTCCAACCCAAACCATTCTATGATTCTAAGATGCGATTCAGATTTTCTTTGTGATACCGTCCACTCTGAGGTTATGACACACAAGCAAAGATCATTTCCCAAGGCTCCTGCTGCAGATTGCTAACTCGCCCATCCTTTCTCCCCGTCATCCTCAAGACGAGGCTGCAAATCCTCTGAGCTGTGTGGGACGATGGAAGCTTCCCTTCCAAACAGCAGAGGCACTTCTGACACCAAGTTGTCCAGCCGGCAGCTGAAGCGATAACTTTTGTTGGCACACACACCGAAGTTCAGATGTAAGATATGTTCTGTGGGCAACTGCCTGTTTGTTTTCTTTCCTAGACACGCGGTTAAACCACATTGTACATCCTGTGCTTATAAAATTCCAGCAGGGTTGTATCACAGTACCTATTCCTAAAGTGTGTGATTTACACCACCAGAGACCAACTGCAACATCTCGAGATCAATCTGCTGCTTACGATGATGAAGATTCAGATAACCATGTGGTTCTACTACCTGCCATGCTTTTTAAGGTCACGGGACTTTATAAATAGCTAGGATTTTACGAGTTATTTTTCATAAAAGACTGGGAAGGGGACTCTTGTCTCCTTGCATGTCTCTTCCCTACATGCTTGTGCTAAGCAGATGAGAGTCACGGGGTGCTTCTACACAACCAGGTGCTGGTCTGTTGTCTTCTCAGCTTTCTCCAAGCTAGTAAAGGAGAAGGCGGTTGCCAAACAAGAAGCCAGCCGGCATCTTAGCTAGCGCTGTGCCCAAAAGGAATGAGGTTAGGGGAAGCCCGGAGCCATGGTTGAGCTGGAGAAAGTTTGGTCCAGACTGGTCAAACAAGCTTGTTGAAATCTTTAGCCCAGTTATCCCACCTTGCATCCAGCACTCCCTGTTCCCATCTGGTCCTTCTGCTCCAGAGCCAGGCAAAGACCTCCTCCCCATCCATGTAGGGTGCCCGGTCCCTCTGGGGGCTCTTGCTGGGCTCCCCATCTTTTCTCCTCTTTACACCCAAAGTAAGACTCTGAGGGGACAAGGAGAACAGTAGGAATTCCCAAAGGAAGCTGCTGGCATCCACTCAGCACAGACCACATGCGGACCTGGCTCTCTCCACACCTGCATGTCTTGGTGAATCCAAAGAAGTAGGAGGTGGTTCTGGCCCCCGGTTTAGAAGTGAGAGAAAACTGCATTTCCTCCCTTGACAGCCTTTGATTTTCGAAGGTGGATAAATATTCTGGAGTTGCCCAGCAGAGCCTCTTCTTGGAAGACAAGCGAAGCCCAACGCTTGTTGAAATCCCATGCTTCAAAGGCGCCCCCGAGCTGGGCTCCTCCAAATCATCCCTGAAGCAACAGGCATCATTCAGAACCTACTGAAATAGCAAACACAAAATTTTAAATGGTGCAAAACTTGGATTTAAATTTGTTTTTCTACTTGGGCTTTGGAAGCATTTACATTCGTTACAGACCAGAAAGCAGGCCCTAGTTCCCCAAGGCACTAGGTGCTTTCAGTTTCCAATAATTCCATTCAACAGGAATTGCTCACGCTCTACTATGTGAAACACAAACTTTTAGCAGCAATAAGAAAATTCAATGCATGAACAATATTAAAAAACCCTCTGTGGTTTTATTATCTTTCCTTCCACCGGCTACTCACATAATTTCAGGCTATTGTTTTTGATTTGAATAGTATTCCTGGCCTTTTGAACTACAGGTTGTTTATAATCCAAAAGGAAAAAAAAAAAATTCAATGGTTATTTGTTTTATAATGTACCTCTGTCAGTGATGGAAAGGATTACAATAGTTTCTGTAATTATCAATTCTTCGAAATAATATACCTGCTCCAGTATCCAATTAATCTGGTTATTAATCAAAATGCCTTCTTTGTAAAATATTAAAAGAGTCTAGACACGGCAGATTATTATGTGCTATATTTTTAGATTTTTCCAGTTTGATTCAAAACACACTAAAAGAGGGGCCCCAGAAAAATGACCATCTAGAGACAGTCCATGGCAAATATCCAGAAACCATTCTTAATGGCATGGAGTTAGCACGAACTGAGATCATACTTTAGCCTTGGGAGAGAGGAAAAAAGAAAAAAAAAAAAAAAAAGAAAAAAAAAAAAGGAGAGAAGATGTTTTTAGGAAGAAACTTCCAAAGGGATTACGAGTTGCTCTTTGCAAACAATACAGAGGATTTCCAGTATGCATTGTGCTTTTGCCGAGAACTGCGCCTATGAGGGAGCCAATCAAAGTCCTTTCATACCTAATGAGGAGGGCGAAATCACGATGGGGAAAGTCCCTTAATGATAGCAAACAATAGCCGTTTGTACAGCGAGTAGAAGTACAGCAAACTTTGTCGCCAAGAAATCTCTTAAAACATGATTTTACTCATCTGAGACATTATTCATTGAATTAGTATTAGCAGTGGGGAGCACATGTGGCAAGAAACCCAAAATCATATTCACGGGATTACCGAAACGTCAATTTTTTTCCTAAAGTGGGAGACAGCAGAGGTATGGAGGTGAAGTCATAAAAATGATGTGGGTTTTGGAATCTGAATCTTTAAATCAATGTTGCGTTTGTGCTTGAGGTTAGATTGTTATACTAAAGACATGAAGGAAGCTGAATGGACAGGACGGAGTTTTTGGTCTAATAGGATTAATTTTCAAACGTGGTCTTCGAATGGACGATCACCTTAATCACCATCTCACCTTGAAAGAGTTAATGTTGTTAAATTAACCCCAAACTGCCTATATTCAGCAGCCTGAGGGGTCACCACAAGGTTCGCTTCACTGGTGGCAGTCTTAGCTTTTTGACTCAAAAAGTTTTGTTTGTCAAACGTACCTTATGCATTTTAGTTGCAGATGACAACAAAATTACGAAAAAGCTTTTCGCTTAAAACCGGTATTTCAAAAACGTGATGTAAGAAATCTAACAGATCTTTCTAATAGCTGTGCCTCTAGACCCCTGCCTCCTACTGTTAGTTTTTATTCACTATTTGGAAAAATAATTTCTTTCCTATTTCCCGCTGGTTTCCCAGCTCTGTATGAATTAATTTTTAAACTTCGTAATGTATGAAAAGGCGTTTGGGGCGTACAGCGTAACAGAGCAATGAGACGGGTCACCTCACCGGAGGGTTTTGGCTTTTTTTACAGGTCTGGTAGGAAACCCAAGCTGCTCCACAGTTATGAGCTTGGGGTGTGTGTTTTTTTTTTCTACGATTTAAGTGTTTCAGACAAAGCAGCCACGTCACTTAGGCTCAAAACTTCCACAAAAGCTCCGGTCTGACC
This sequence comes from Numenius arquata, assembly GCF_964106895.1. Lineage (NCBI taxonomy): Eukaryota > Metazoa > Chordata > Aves > Charadriiformes > Scolopacidae > Numenius > Numenius arquata. Next base: position 65,199,544 of record NC_133580.1, read on the forward strand.
TCCCGAAGAGAACATTCATTTGACGCTGAGGGAAAAAGCCTTGCCGGCCTCCCGGTGCCCACCGCTGACCGAAGGCTCCACGGCCTGGTGGGCCGGAGACCCTGCGGGGCCCAGCCGGGGCCGGCAGGGAAAACCACGACGCCAGGGCCCCGCACCAGGCCCCCTAAAGGCGGCTGAAGCCGGTGGCGGGACAGACCGGGCCCGGGGCGTCCGGTACTGTAGCAAGCCTGGCCCCGGGGCGCCCGGGCTGGCCTGGGCCCACCAGGCCGCGCATGTGCCCAGCCCACCGACTGCACGAGGCGGGCGGCCCCACACGCGCTTCCCATGGAGGGGGGGCCGTTGGGTGGTGAGGAGGCGTCGGCAAGTTCCTCTAACAGGCGCTTCCCCGCGCGCTGGCCGTCACCTCCCCCCGCCCCGGATGGTTTCTCCCCACCGCCACCTCCGCCCCCCCCCCCCCCCCCGCGTTGGTCCCTCCCCCTCCGGCAGAGGGAATCCCTCGCTCCCACCCTCCCTCCCACCCCCGCAGGCGGCAAGCCCAGCTCTCGCGAGAGTTGTCCCGCCTACTCTCGCGAGAGCGGCGCGGTTCCCACGCCTGGGCTGTTGTGTCTGAGGGGGAGAAGCCCCGGCCGAGCTGAGTGGGCGGCGCGCGCCGCTCCCCCCCCCGCCTCCCTCCCCGCCCCGCGCGTGTCTCACGGGCCCGCGCACGCGCGCTGCGGGCCGGCGGAGGTGGTGGGGAGGGGGGGGTGTACCCCCCGCTCTCGCGAGAGTAGGAGTTTTGGCGAGAGTTTGTGGAAGATGGCGCCTGTTGTGACAGGGTAAGTGCGGGGGGTTCGCGGCGCCGCGCCGGGAGCCGCCGGTCTCTGGGGGTGCCGGGGCGCCGGCTGCCCGGCTCCCGCCCCTCGGCGCCTCCGCCGCTCTTCTAGGGAAGCGGGGGCTGGCCTCCGGGCGGCCCGGCGGCAGGCCCCGAGAGGCAAAAGCCCGGGGGGCTGGGATTCCCCCTGGGTGGGCGCACGGGAGGAGGCCCCCCGCGCCCCGGCTGAGGGGCCGCCGGCCGCCGGGCTCTCCCGCGGGGCCTCCCCCCGGCGCCGAGGTTGCCGGTAAGGCTGGGAGCTTCCTTTGCTCCCCTTCTCACCGGCCGGGACTCTGTGCAGGGTCAGTGGGTATCCCCGCCGCTCCGGAGCGGGTCCCTTTCTGAGGGCTCCCTGGGGAGGGTAGCCGGGGCTGGCACAGGCCGTTCCCCCTTCTCCGTCGCCCGGGCTCGCTCATCCTGCCGCAGGAGGGGAGACCTCCGGGCTCCCTCGGCCACAGCCCGGGAGCGCCCGGACAAAGGGGTTTGCTCCCGTGGTGAGGAGAAGTTGAGCGCGGCCGTTCCTTGCTGTGCCTCAGCCCCCCTTGGCACGGCGAGGGCCGGCGGGAGGTCCCGGCCCGGCCTGCCCAGCCCAGCGGCTCTGTCACTTGTCGCCCGCTGTGCTGGAGCAGCCCGGCGCCGTCAGGCTGTCCACCCCTGCTAGCAGGACACCCGTTCTTTTGGTCTAGGGGACTGAGGTTGCCTTTCTCTCCTCCCTGTACACCATTCCCGGGCTTTGTTGAGTTTCTTTAGCTGCCTTCCTCCTAACATGGCATTGCAGCGAAGGGTAGCAGCCTCCCCACCCCACTAAGCCACGCTGGATCGTAATGAATGATAGTTGCCATCCCTTTCAACCACACTGGGTAATACTTAATCATGGCTAGCCAGCTGCAGCGTGTGTCACTGTAATAAGTGACACCCTCTTAGCCACCTACAGCTGATGAATAATAACAGATCCACTGCTGGCGTACAGTACGCAATCTCACCCGCAGTGTTAACATTGCGTATTGCCATCCTCACCACAGTGTGAATTCTGCTGCTTGCTCTGAGTGCCCTGTCCTTAATTTTGGGCTATACAGAGCACGTGTGACCTCCCTCTAGGTGCTGAGGGAAGGGGCAGTCAAGAGAAGAACAGGCAGTTTCTGTCCTCCACCTGTTTGTTCCACGTGAAATCTTGGCTGTTGAAAGTACTACTGTGTCTTTCTAAAACGTGGACCGTATTTTGTGATTTCACAGTGTGTCTGTGACCTTCTGTCTTCCCTGTGGGATTACATTGTCTACAGCATTGGCTCTGTGGTTAGAGAGCAACAGCCTGCTTGGGGGTGGGGTGGAGTTGGTGGCTGATGCTTTTGTTCTCATGGAGAAGGTAGCACTATGGTATTTTGTTGTTTTGTTTGGCTGCAGTAGTGTTTCCAATTCGTCACTCTTGTTTGTCGAAAACTAAATCGAAGCCTTTGCTTGATTTCTCTCTTGATAAAGGCATCTTGCTGCTCATACACGTTTTCCCAATTAAATGTTCTTTAGGGAACCTGGTCTTGTTTGTTATGGTTCCTGGAGTGTACTATTTTAGAGGTTAGAGTTGAAAGAAGGGAACAAATGCTTTTAAAGTTTGCTATAAGTATTAGTCTGCACTGTAGTTGGCGATTAAGGTTTTCCACGTTTCTATTTGTTTACTCATCTGAATGTTTGGGCTCCCTTTGCTTTTGTTTATTATTATTATTACAGGTTTGTCAGAAGTGTTCTCATGTTTGTGATGTTACTTTTACCCTTCTTGGAGATCTGTTAAAATGCTGACGATAACAACTGTAGCTTTTTTTTTTTTTAAATAAATGGTCAAATAATTTGAACATTAGGAAAAAAAGCACTTTAACAAGAGTGAGAAAAATTGTGTGTAGTTTAGGTTTTTAATGCAAAATTTATTGTTCAAAATCTCTAAGTCCAGTTCTCTAAAATGTAGTCTTGTTTTCTTGTTGTTAAATATTTTTAGCGCTGTTAAAATGAAGTCTGTTTACTTTGGTTAATGGTATTGTTAGATTACGTTATTATATGACATGTTTGGGGGACCACAGCTCTGATGCGGAGTTGTTTGTGTGCATTAGGATTAAAAATTGATGATACTCCAGTAGCTGATTTTTATTTATTTTTTTTTTTCAAAACTGTCAGTAAAGACAGTTTTCTTTCTCAACTGTTCTGTAAAAGCTGACTTGCAATTAAAAAGCTATAACTGAAGAATGTAGTACCCAGACACCGCATTGTATTTGCATGGGCAGCGTGCAGCTCTTACGGGTTCTCAAACTCTGAGATAAAGCATATGGCTTTTCTGCAGCCAGTGTAAGCTGAATGTAAAACCACATTTATTTATTTTATTTTTTCCCCTGTGAAAACTGTATGCCTAAGCCTAAATTACGGTACGTAGGTTTATGCTGTGTTGGAATGGAACAGTAGGAATTTACTGCAGGACTTTTGGGGGGCAGTCGGGGTACGTTACCGGTTTCTTGCTTGCAGCGTGTGACACACTCCCACTGCTTGCATTACAAGGAAAGTTATGATCAGAACTGCTTGTACATCTGGTATGATTGAACCTCAGCTGCACAGTGGCAGAACTACCTACAACGAGAAAATACACAGAAACACGAACCGAGTAACTGAAAATGAATTATGAACTATTTGAACTATTATTTAAAATAAAGTGGCTTATTTATGGCTGGGGTAATAGGATAGTATTTTGGGGGTTTGTGGAGTAGTTTTGTTTTGCTTGTGAGTGGCTTAGAGAAACCCATCATTTTAAGATGACGAAATTAATGAAAATGTTTTTTAATTAGAGAAGCATGATTATAATTAGAGAAGCAAAACACTTTGTTGTAAATAATTGCTGATACTACAAAAAAACCTGTAGGCCTCAATTAGTTTGAAATTTGCTGTGCCAGGCCTAATACAGCCATATCACAGAGAGAAAGTCTGATCCTAAGAACTTAATTTTGTGTCATTTTAACATGAAATAAAACATGGAATGGTCTAGCCTGGGATGACCTCATCTTTAAAATACTAGAAAATAATTCAAGAAGCCATTGCAAAAAATCTTTGCAAAGATTTCTATACCAGCAAACAAGTGAGTAAAATTTAGAAAGGGTAGATAAAAATGATAAATGCTAGATACAGGTTTGAGTACTTGATTAGCAGTAAAAACCTCTGTAATAGCAGTATACGAGACAGTGTTTGGATTATTTTTCACACAGGTTGAGAAGCCTTGAAAAAGACAAAAATAACTGAATGGGCTTATCGCTGGTATGTTGTTTTCCATAGGTGCTGTAAAGTAGAAGATGGTTTTAGTAACACTTTTCTAGGTATTAAACTATTTAAGTTACTTGTCTGAATTAGTCATCCTAAAGTTCTGTGGTTAAGAGGTGTTTCCTGACCCAGAAGGCTTAACGATTTAAGGGTAAGGGAAGACACATCAGATCTGTGATAATAAAGAAGAATGTTTGGCATCAGTGGAGTGAATTTTAGCGTAGTGGTCTAGGTGTCCTACCCATCTGGTCATTTTGTTTGTTTTTAATGAGAACTGTGGAAAAACTTGTAGGGGGTTTTTGAAGGAAGAAGGTGCTGCTCTGTGAAGCTCTCCCAACCATGAGGGTAACAGAAGAGGAGAGGTGTTTACCAAAACTTCAGCTTTGTCTACATCCTGATTTTAGGATGGGGACATTGACCAGTAAGGGTCTTGAAGTCGAGAGTGAAGCAGATGCTGCTCAAGAGGTGGCGGGGCAGAGAATGGGGAAGACTTGTGTGATCTGACCTTAGGCTAAAAAAAACGATCTAGGGAGGAATGCTCAGAATAAATAGAAACAGGGTCAACTCTGGATTTTGAAAGATGGAGAAGGATGCTTCACTAGTTCAGATGTGAACTGCTGTGGTCACAGGATAAAAGTTAAGCTACTAAAGGCATGTCTTGGTGATGTTCTGGGCATCGCCAGGATCTTAAAACCAGGTTATTTCTAGGATCTGTAGAGAACCGTGGTTTGAGGGCTGATGCTTTGTTAAGAGTCCTGAAAGTCAGCGACTTGCAGCGGTGGAAAGGATACTGAAGCAGTGATAGAAAGAGCAGGACCTGTGTTTCGTCTCTACTGAGACTGAGCTGATAGTGAGACATCTGTACAGAGAAAGAGAGATGCAAGCTGAAGTGTTAGCTTGGACAAACACAGGAGATAGGAAGTAGAAAGTATGTTTCTGATTAATGGCGGGGAGTCAGTAGTTGGATTTGAATCCTGGCCCTGGATAAAGTAAAGGAGAATGGAAAGGGATGCAAGACAGAAACCTATTAAATGATTCATAAAATAGTACAGGTGAATGAGAAGGCTCCTTCAGGAGGATGCACTGAAAGAACAATTAGAATAAGGGATGAATCATGAGAGCGACAATGCCGAGGAAACCAGGGAGAATATTTCCAGAAAAGAAGCATTGCTGGTAATCTTGGGTGATTGACAGGTCTAGGAAGATAAGAACTACATATTGATTCCCAGCTTCATCGTAGGGTTAGGCTGCGAAAGATGTTAGTGAGAATGGTTTCAGTGAAGCTCAAGGAGTGGAAACAGGATTACATAGACTATAGGAGTAGAATTCAAGGATGGGATCTTCAGGCTACAGTTTTTACTGTCACTGGAGGTTTAAACATAGTGCTTATTAAGATTTGAGTAATAGCATAACTACAGCTATTGTGTATATGCACATGATGAGTGGTAAAGGTTGGGAAAAACTCGTTTACAATCAAATGAGTAGATGGTTTTGTGTGACTAACATTTAAATCATTATCAAGGAGGATGTCAGTGTCTTAAGTCTGGCTATTGGGAAATCTTTGTGAGCACTATATTTTTGAAGGAGTCTTCCGAGATGCTTGCACATATTCTTCTGTAGTTTCAGTAGAAGCAATTTGATGAAGTTAAGCTCTTGATTGGGATTTTATTTGCTTTCATTGTTTATTTGTTGTATTAAGTAGCTCTCTGTCATTTCTGACTTATTCTGGTTGATACAGAGCACAAAGAAACTTTGAAAACAATCTTTTTATAGCTTGATTTCTCCAGAAATAATCTGTAGACTGTTTTATTAGGCATAATATGTGTGCGTTTTTTACTGCTATTTAAAAGGCAATATCCTTTGCTGATATCTCTTTGCAGAGATAAGTCTCTCTTCAATATGCTGTTCCGTACTATGAATTGCGTAAATGATCCTGCGTTTGTGAATGAGGGAGAGTTTCTTTCTTGTGACTTGATAATTTCGACTTTGCAGTAGTAATTAATTCTAGGGCTGTTTTTCATTATTTTGAACTTAAGCAATTTCTATATTTAAAAATAATGTGAAAAGAAGCTAAAGTAGCCTATAGCTACTTATAAAGCCTTCCTAAAAGACCTGTGGTGCCTTCATGGGCAAAGATTTTGAAAAAAGGTGTTACAGTTAATACCTTGTTTTTGGTGAAGGGTACAGTTAAGGTGTTGTTTGATTTTTGATAAAAATTGAAGACAGAAATAGTAACTTCAGATTTGCAAAAAATTCATGTTAAATAGAAACAACTGTTCTATCTTTGCAGTACACTTGAGTCTCTATTGGGAATGAAGAATGTAGTTTATGCAAAATATTAGTTTCACATTTGGAGGACATGTCTGCAGAACTTTAAAGATTCAGGACATCTTTTTTATGTTTGTAATCCTTGCCACCCTAAATTCTTTGGATGTTAATTGCAAGCACATTATTAAATGACCTATATGGCACTGTAATGTGCTGAATCACTGCCTCCCAAGAGCATTTCACGGGGAAAGGGTACTATTAAGTGGATTTTTAAAAAATTTACATTATTGCAGCATTTTAAAAAAAATTGAGCAATTGTAGTGTTTGCTTGCTTTTAAAGAGTTGCTTATTTTTTCCTGTGTATGTAGGTCAATAAGGGAAAAACATAAATGTCACTAGCTGATTGTCAGATGAAATCTTAATTCTGTTGACAAAACTGGATATGCCTTCTACTTCTATAGTATTTTAAGGCAAGTTTGTAATTATAGGTGTAAAATTATATTCTTGATCTTACTGATTTTTTTTTCATTATTTTAATGTGGAAAGTCTTATAATGTTCTAATATTGTACACTTTTCATACTTGTCTTCCACATAATCGCAATAATTAATAATTAAGATTATATGAGGCAAGGAAATAATATGGAATTATGGTTATCTCTTTCCAAAGTAAAAACTCAGAAAAGGAAACAGCCGATAAATTTCTTTGAAGAGAAGATTATGAATAGAAAGTAGTAATTTCCATATCATTATATTCTTACTGAGTCTTGGAAAAGTAAGTGCTAAACTTAGAGTTTGACATTATCTCATTTCCTGGGGTTCTACTTATGTTGTGGTGGTCTTTACTCATAATTCGTGCGCGTGTGTGTATTTTGTGGTTGCAACCTTTTTTTTTTTTTAAAAAAAAAAAAAGGCTTTACGACATAAAGAAACGTTTTCATAGCCTGTTTCTATGTGACATTATAGGTCACTTTTCAGAGCTGATGTGTACTGTTTAAAATAATTTCATTTACTAAAAAATACTTCGTACTCTTGAACTCTTAGCCAGCTAGTGAATATATGGCCACGTATTTTTGTGCTCTTTTGTTTGTAAATGCATAAACTACATATTTGCAGCAGCAAACTTTTTTTACCAAGAAAGGAAGGAAGGTAGGGGTTTCAGTATGTAGGCTGTGAGACATTTCTTGATTAAGGTTGCAGTTTTACATCCTTTATAATAGAGGCTATTTACAAGATTTTACAAGGCTTTACAAGGATAAATACTGTTTTTGTGTTCCATTTAATATTTTTATTTGTGATTTTTTTGAAAAACTTGACTGATCTATAAAATTTTACTATTAGGTATAATCATTATAATGTTTTACTATTTGATTAATCAGATTATTTGATGAATGACATGCTGCTGGGACACGATTTATTCTTTCTAAAGTAATCTGAACGTTTTGGTCAGCAGCATGTTTCTTCAACTATTTCATGAGGCTCTTTTTTGAACATGTCTTTTTATGTAAATAAGCCTTGAAAACATTTTTGTTGAATATATATTTCTGTAATTATTTAAATAAAGTTGGTTTTGTAGCTTCACTTGGAAAAAATGAAGACATTAAGGCAGTTGTGTTAAGGTATGGCTTTTCCTCATTTGTTTCTTACTCAGGAGCAAGGACTGTCTCCTTTTCATTGTAATTGCGTGGCTAACTTGTATGAAGTGCCATTTCATGAGTATATTCAAAATCCAGAACACTTGTTGTAATAGGCAACAAACCGTATTGGGAAGTGGTCATTTTTGACTGCTCTACGTGAGATTACACCTATTACTTCTTTTAATTTTTCTGCTTCTCGTAGGTGAGATTCAAGGGTATGTATTGCAATGGGCTCTAGACAGTCTTTTGACTGGTAATCTAATTTTTTATAGTTATTTGAGTAGCAGAATGAACATTTATAATAAATTTTCCCTTTATGAATATGGACAAATGTAGACGTTTTCCAGAAAATGGAAAAAAAAAATGCCAGAAAAAAAGTCTTTCTACTGGTTTTCTTGATAACATTGCTTGGTCTGTAGAACGTTTCATCTGCACTTTGGTTTTTTTTTTCAAAGCTATACTTGTGGCGTATTTCCAGTGTATGGTACTTTGGGAGATTACCAGGAAACTTGGTATCAGAATGAAATTTGATCAGGCAGCCATGAAATTCAGAATTTTCTAAGCCTGAGAGACAAAATTGAATTGTGTAAAATATCGGTCCCTAATTTTTGCTGGATGATAGAAATGGCACAGAGTAAAAAAATACTCTCTGGGCAGTATCCTGCTTTTCCTGGCAGCTCGCTCTTTAACTCTGTAATGTAATTTTGTCTGGGAGCAGCGGCAGAGGATCTTGCAAGCAGTGTTTCTTTTGCAAGCTGTGGATTAGGAACTGCCGGTGTAGAAAAGAAAATTAAACTTGTTTGCTCAGCAGAAGAATTTGTGAAACTAAGCTTTTATCAGTTTTTGATACGGTGTGTGGGGGGATCTCTGATAATGGGTTACTGCTTTCACCAGTGCTCGTACGTAAAGGGAGCTTCAAAATGAAGGTCTAGAGCATCAGAGGTGCTTGTGCTCACTCTGAATTTATGCCATTGCGGAAGAGTTCTAAAGCCTGGCATAATAGAATAAATAATAATTAAACTTACTCAGTTATGTTGTTGTTGTTGTTGTTCCAGCCATCTGCGTAAAAGCCCTTCATGTCCTGAGCATGAAAAAACAAGCACAAAAAAGCCCCAGTGACTTGCCAAGGTCAAATGCAGAGTCCGTGGAGAGGTGGAACTAGAAATGCTGTCTCCCCATTTGGTTCTCGTTGCTCTTCGTGGTTCTGGGCCGTGCGGGGTTTGCTGGGCTCTGACAGGGGGCATCACGTCTCTTCTCTCCCCACTGGGACTGTGCGAAAGATGGGCAAGAGATAGCAGACTTTCTTAGGTTCTAAGTCTGCATAACAGAAAGGTATGGTAAGGAAGATTAAGAGTGACTGTGTTCGTAATTAATGTGTTTTGGTAATAGCGTGGGATATTAGAACAGACACTAGAGAGATGCTACTCTTACCATAATTGAGACATAAAAGCAATGGATAGGGCAAGACCAGTGGGTAAATGTGGCATGAAGGAAAATGAAGTGGCGCCGCAGTGTGCTGGAGCCATGTCTTTATGCTGCTGAAGAAATTCAGTATAGGTATTTATTTTTAAAATTCAAAATATTTTACCACTTTCCAAATCAGCCGTCCAATTCTGGCTTCAGTAGTGAGCGTCAGGATTCAGAAAAGGAAAAGCTTTATTGAAAGACTGGTGTTATTCTGCATGTGTGTTTCTTTTCATGCTCTCTTAGTTTTGTACTAGATATACAGTGATGACTAGTAAAATCTTTAATAATGTAATATCTTCCAGAAGTGAGGGGGATATAGCTAAACTATTTTGGACATGTCTTTTCTGTCCAAGTATTTTTCTGGCCAAATTTTTTTTTCTTCTGCTGTTCAGCACTTCTTTGCCAGCATTGAGTCCTGGGGTGTTGTTTTTGGTTTGGGTTTTCTCTTTTCCTTTTGCATTCCTCTTCTTTTTTTTTTTTTTTCCCCTAAGTATTGCATGGTTGGTGTTGTTTTTTGGTTTGTTTTGTTTACATGTGCATTACAAACCTCTCATTAATAAGCTGTGCAGAGCAGTTAATCAAAATAAGTCTTTGGGATCAGGCTTCCTCTTTGGAAGAGGCTTGTAGCAGGCTTGGTGCATTGTGACAAACTCTTTCAGTCAGCACAGATGATACTAATTTTGAATCCTAATCACCGTGTAAAAGTTTGAGAAGTCTTCGTTTAAGCCACTAAATTTACAAGAGTGGCTTCCATTATTGATTGCTTTGCTGCTGGTTATGGAGGTGAATGTCCCTCTTAGTTTGTCTGCAAGAGTGATAGAAAAATATATTACAGAGAGAAAATAGGGAGTTCTCTAGGTTTGAAGTAATTTTTTTTGCCATAGAGGTCATCAGAAACAAGAAAGTTAAGGCAGAAAAACTTACTCTAATATTTATTTTAATTAATGATAGAGACGTTGGCCAGGTTCACGTTCAGTTTAGATAATATAGTAAATAAGATTTGTTTGCAGTGCTTACGTTTGGATAGCATCACTCTCAAAATACTAAGAACTGTGTCAAAACAAAGGTGAGACCTACGCTAAAGCAAACGTCAGAACCTTCTGCGTTTTTACTTGCAATGGGCAAAATATCTGTATTTCACAATAGTTAACAGGCAAAACAAAGGAGTCCTTACGAAACAATGTTTTAAAAAGGTCTTATTGAAAAGTTTTACTCTCAGTTAGCTTGTTGAGGTGATCAATGGTTCAAATGGTAGCAAAGGAAAAGTGGACCAGGCTCTTAGCAGTCATTTGCAAGTGCTAAAGGCTGCTACAAAGTCTAGGACAACTCTTTTTTTTTTTTTTTTTTTTTTTTTTTTTTTTTATTGGATCCCTTGAGCTGTAAGGATAATTGTTCTTCTTTTCCACTGGCTGCTGCATCCACATGTAGCTTTTGAGACAATAAAAGGTGACCTCAGAAGATAAGCCCAAGGTCTTAGCCTGTCCAAGCAGAGTTTGAAACCAGTTCTTATATGTGTTCCCTGAATCTAGGCTGAATTTCCATATGGAAATAAAATATATAAGAACTCTCTGGACATATCCATGGGTTTTCCAGGGTTTCATCCAGATGGTTTTTCTGGACAAAAATCTTTATTTATTTATTTATTTTATATTGTTCAATACTTAGTAAGCAATTGGAAAACGTGAACTGGCTCTTAACTGTTTCACTTTGCTGCTGTATGGCACTTGGTTAGCAGTAGACTGGTTAGACTTGTCAGTTTGCATAGTCATGAAAGTAGTATTGCATCAGTTCAGATTTGAAATTTTATCTTTTTCTGTTAGAACAGTTTTTCAGAAACCCAAAAAGCAACAGACCTGTGTTTGCCACAAGTTACTGAGCAGTGATGAGTATTACATCTGTAGAGATAAGCGATGTCTGCACTTACTGGAAGTTCTCCTGTGTGCTTCTGGTGTGTAGGATTCAAATTGTGGATATTGTTGTTTAAAGCATGTTCTTAACATAGATTTTACTGGTGGCACTTTTGATATTTCTTCGTTGTATTCAGTATTCTAGTTAACATCCTGATTTTAGGCAATTTCCTTCAGTAATGATATTACTTTTTTAAGATAAAAGATACTATTCTACCAGTGTCCAAATTGCTTTCCTAGCTAATATTTTTCTCCTTTTTGTTTTGACATTAGTTGAAAAATGTGTATAGCCACTGCTGGACATTCCTTTCCTCTGATTCCAATTTAGATCCGGTCAATTCTGCTTCCTCTTGTATATATATACAGCATATTGAATTAATGTTGGGTTTTTAAATTTTTCTTATTTGCTTTCAGTCTTGTTCTCTCCTGAATTTTGTGACCGGCCCTCAATTAGCTTTGCTTCTATATATATTTTTTTTTTATTTTTTTTTTTTTAAGGAGCATACACCAGAATACTTTCTCTCCTGTTTTTTTTTTTTTTTTTTTCCAGTGAAGTTTCTGTATAAGCCCTGTTCTCTTTGTTCCTGGGCAGTCTGTGTTCACTTTACCTTTGTCCAGAGCAGTATTTCTAGACTACTTCCCAACAGTGTTGCTCCTTAGTTTGGATTTGTCTTGTTCCTTTGTCCCCCCACCACCAATTTTTGCTGTTACCAGCCCTGTAAGGCTTGTGGTGCGCTTAGAGCATCGCCACTGGGGAAGTCACTGTTCCTACTCAACCAATGTGATAATCCAACAAGTATATGTTTTCAGTCAAGTCCAAACCCTATTGCTTGCTTTTTGGAACCTGGACCTTGGCCACATCGGTGTCTTTGATGGTGGGAGGGGATGTCTGATGAGCTTGTATGCTGCTTGTCTCCCAGCTCAAGAACTGGAGAGAAAATAGAATCCAAAGAATTCAAGAACCTCAGATATCTTGTGTAACAGAAGACAAAATATTGATACAGCAAGCTGAAGAGAATTAAGTTATATGGGGAAAGCCAAAGAAAGGTCCTAAGTGTTAATATTGTGAAAGCAGGAAATGTATTTTGGGGGGGTGGGAAGAAGACATAGTGGAGGATCACTTTATTTTGCAGGAGTTTCATTATTTCGTTTCACTCCCCTTCTCTCTTGCCATGTTTCAGTCCTCTTCACCATCTTAAAAGTCTATGGGAACCTATTACTATTTTGTTATCCTTGTGCTACTCCAAGAGGGATGGATAAAATAGAACTTTGAAAGAATTCAGAGACTGTGATCTGTTGCTAGTGGCTTTATAGGGACTATATTGAAAGCTCTGAAGCAAAAGGACACTTTGTTCTTACTAGCATGGTTCATTTCTAAAGCAAGAGAACTGGGAGAAAGGATTGTTTTTGAAGTGATGAAAGCAAACAAAGGAAAGCTGAGACCAGGTTTTGGAAGCTAAATTCTGTAAATAAGCATTGCCCCAAAAGGGAGTGTGTATACAGATAAACTTCAGATTGTTTGTTATACAGCTTTGTAGTACAATTTAAATTAATATTTACTATACAGAAAGTTTCTCCTAATATAAGATGGGTTAAAAGAGCGTGTGTAACTTTCTGTGTAAAATTGTAACTTTTCTTTTTTGCCTGGTTCAGTGGTTGAGTAAAAACATTAGATTTGCTTTCCTTTAACACATTTTCAGAACCTTAGAGAAGGTATTCATACTGGGATGGTTTAATATAGATTAAGAACTACCAGTTTGATTGAAATAGTTCTTTGCTACATTTGCTGTTCTCATCAGGGGATGAATCTTTAGTAGTTTGTAGACTTTTGTGATACACTCGTTGTGAACTTGTCCGCTACTGTCATGTCATAAAGAAAAAAGCACTCTCCCCCCCTCCCCCCCTTCATTTTGCAACAAAATTTAAAAAGTCACATCGAGGTGTCCTTTGGATATCAGAATTGAATACTAGTTCCAGCCAGCGAGGCTCGATGTGGGCAAACTTTTTCCTTTGCTGAAAGGAACCTTCGCACGTTCAGTCTTGCAACACTGGACTGTAGTTGGAGAAACAGGAAGCGAACGCTTAAGCTTTGTCCCAGATCTTCATTGCTCCTTCTGTCTGTGGCCTCTTCCTTTTTTTTTTTTTTCTTTTTTTTTTTTTTCAGCTGCTTTCTTAATTTCTGGCTTGGAAGCCAAAAGTAACTTCATGCTGCTCTCCTAAGAGTTGAGTCATTTATCAGCTTCTCTTTTGCCAAGTGATCTGTAATGGAATCCACTACATTTTCTTCTGCCTGAGGCCGTTTATTGCATTGTCCACTTGCTTTTCCTTTTCTGTCTCAGTCCTCTTGATTCCTTATTCTGTCAGTTTTCTACAGTGTCTACAATTAATGGTAGCTGTTAGAAACATCTTCTTGAGGACACTTAAGTGCCCTAGGTCTTGGCAGGCTATCGTTCCTGTAAGTAGCTGTATTCACCTATCACTCCTGCAGCTTGCAAACTTGATCTGTTGGGTGGCGTCCAGGTTCAGGGAGCCCTTTTAAGAGGGGCTCCAGTATACCTGAAAGGATGGACTGTGGTGGGTTTCATTAGAAAACCAGTCAGGATAACTGGAGGTCTTGGGACCTCTCTGTATTCCTTGTGTACTGTGAAGTGTGGCGCCCCGATGGTGGGTATACTTTAGGTTTGTCCCAAGGAGCGCTGGCGTGGTTGACCAGATCTTGTAATAACTATTACAAGTTATTAACAAGTTCTAAACAGCGTAGCTGAGCAGCTGTTGGGTGCCTGTTACAGCATTGTTTGGAAGCTATATTTCCTAAAGGACATTGTGCTTTGTAGTTGCCAATCTCTGGGGGAAAATGGAAAATCCTTTCCTTGGGAAAAAAAACCCAACAAACTTAAATAAACCAAACAAAACAAACCCCAAAACCCTCTCCAAATGCCCTCAAAAACCTCATCTAGATCTGCATCTTCTTTTTGTTTTGTTGTTTTTGTTTTTTTTTTTTTTTTTTAAAGAGTTCTGCTGTATTTATTTAAATTAGCTTTGTGAAAACTAAATACGTGACTGGTAGAGACCGATTATGCTTTCCCATACTGTTGGTAGTTAATTTTATTAATAAGCATTTGTATTATCGCACTGCTCTTGACGTCTGGCTGGCTGTGCGTACCTTCCGAGAGCGATGGGTTCTGTCTCAGGGGTGAGCGTCTGCGGCTTCTGAGCCGGGCGATTTGCCAGCTTTTCAAGTGTCACTCCAATATTAAACTGGCTTTGCTGACGTGGTAAAAGTGAATTTTAGTTCTGGGGTGGGGTGGCCCTTCGAGGCTGGTCATACAGATGATGCCAAGTTGCCTTGGGATTCCCTGGCGTATCTAGTGTAGCCTTGTTCTATAGCAGAATGCTCCCTTGGGCTCCTTTCTCCCCACTGGTCTCTAAAGCACATGGTATGTGTCCTTCACTCTCTACAGTAGGCTTGGACCATGTGAGATCCAGTTATTAATAAAAGCTGTGTTTATTCCTGGCATCAGCATTGGGCTCAGAAATCCCCTGAACTGAAAATAGTCATAGACAGGAGAACGTTCAGGGAAAGTACCACTTAGCCTTGTCTGGTTCTTACTCTTAGAATCATAGGATTGCCTGGGTTGGAAGGGACCTTTCAGATCTTTGAGCCCAACCGTCAACCTAACACTGACAAAAAACATCACTAAACCGTGTCTCTTGGCACCACGTCTGCCCGGCTTTTAAATACCTTGAGGGATGATGACTCCGCCACTGCCCTGGGCACTGTAGAAATTTTTCCTAATATCCAATCTGAACCTCCCCTGGTGCAACTTGAGGCCGTTTCCTCTTGTCCTATCACCTGTGACTTGGGAGAAGAGACCGACCCCCCCCCCCCCACACACACCCTCCTTTCAGGTAATCGTGGAGAGTGATATGGTCTCCCCTCAGCCTCCTTTTCTCCAGGCTGAATAACCCCAGTTCCATCAGCTGCTCTTCACAAGACTTGTTCTCTAGACCCCTCACCAGTTTTGTTGTCCTTCTCTGGACCTGCTGCAGCACCTCAATGTCTTTCTTGTTGTGAGGGGCCCAAAACTGGACCCAGCACTTGAGGTGGGACCTCACCAGTGCCCAGTACAGGGGGGTGATCACTTCCCTAGTTTTGCTGGCCACACTATTCCTTATACAGGCCAGGATGCTGTCCATTAATCCTGCTGTTGGAGATGGGTAAATGGATTCCTGGAGCCCAGTTCTGAATAAGAACAACCTGGGCATCCGCTGGCAGTGGGAGCAGAAGGCCCTGCACCTCAGGTGGACTGTGTCAACTCTTCTTCCTCGTCATGGCCTCTCTTGCTTTGCAGCAGCAAAAGGGAGCAGAGGGGAATGGGTAGGCAATAGTCTGGGGTTGGGGAAGAGAATATGAAGGTAGATGACGATGTGTGCATGTCTATGTAGATGCATTCTAATCTTTTGCCTCTTGAATTTTCTACTCCTGCAAAGACTTTGTTGTCTGAAGAAATTCTGGAGGCAGGAAAATGAAATTTCACTATTTCAGTGTCAAAGTTTTTGTCTGATACTTTAGATTTTTTTTTTTTTTTTTTTTTGGTTCAAGTATGGAAACATTGAATGGCTTTTCTGTTTTACACGTTCTTGTATTTAGCTGTAGGGAAGTTGGTCTTTCTCCCCCCAAGGGAGTTTCCTGTGTATATGGAAAAAATACAAAACAGAAGTGAAAAATACCTCGGGCTTCCAAACCTGCTGCTCACATTTCACTTCTCCACTACCCTTCTCATCATAGAAACAGTCCAGCAGTTCTTCCTCTGTCCCCATAGCAATGCCATCTATTTAAAGAGCTAGACACTATCATAGCTAATATAGTAGGTAACTTGGCACACAAAATTTTTACAACAACCCATGAACCACTGGGGGGGAAAAAAAAAAAATTAAGTTACACAGTAAAATAATTTTCTGGTGTTTATCTTTAAATTGCCAGGATGTTTTATTAGGCTTTCTTCAGGCTAGTAAACATAATTTCATACCTGTTCCAAGAGGTTTATAGTCATAAATAAATTTAGTATGCAACTCATGGGGTTTTTTTGTTTAAAAATCCACTTAAGGCAGGGGCCGTAAAATTGTGTGTAACTCAACAGTGAAGTTGCATTTCATAATTTATTGTTGTCATTAGAAATTCTGGAGACCCTCTGCCTACAATCTGACTGTAGAGCAAACAGTTGGTTTCTATATTTCTTATGCCTGGGTGGATAGCATGTAGATAACAAATTGAAAATACTTGTAAGATGAAATGCTGGTGTTGTATTTTATAGGCATGAAAGCTGTTTTTGACAGTATTTTAACTTTCCCATAACCATAGAAGATAATTTAAGCCCTTTAACATTGGCATTCTGAATTTTCTTCATTTGTTTAGACTGTATTTTGCATATGTAATTCCAAGTTCTACTTGTCTCTTTTAGTGACATCAGTATTTCGGAAATGTCTATCCAGCCTCTACATTCCATCAAACTCGTAGCAACTTAATTGTCTTTAAAAACTCTTTTCTTCTTTTGAAACTTATTTAGAATTGATTTATGGGTTCCAAAGTTATTGCAAGGATGGCTAATCGGTTTTATAGCATAAGCTTCATTTTCTGCTAAACAGGGAAACTGAAGCAATGAAGGAGTCTTAGCTGTTAGTAGAATACTAAGCTTGATCTGTGGACGTTAGTGTTCTTTTCCAGAATGCATTAATGCCTTGGAAGAAAAGATATCATCTCTTAAAATGCTGAGTTCGAAGCCGTAACTTCTAATATAGGTCATTGCCCAATTTTTCTTTAGGATGGGGTTTGGGTTTTTTTTTTTTTTTTTGTTCCTTTATCTTGGCTGCGCAGGCATTTTGCATGTTTTAATTCTGGAGTTCAGCTTATCTATCTGATTGCTGAACCTTAATGATTGCGTTTGTCCTTGATTTTTCCCATTTTTCTTGGAGAGCTCAGTCTGCCCTGTTTAAGGCAGCAGTAGGCAGGAATTGCGGGAAGGAAATCTCCCTATTGATGATTATTATTATTATTCCATGTACTACCCACTTGGCACTCCTGTGTTGGCAATCGTTTTTAAACCGGTCGAGATACGATTGAGACGGCGGTAGCTGCTGACTGAAATGACTTCTTAAATTTTGGTTGTTTAGTACTTCCAAACAGTTTTGACAATTTGCTTTCCCTTCTGGCCTTGGATACACTTGAAATGATGAGACAATGTTTTGAAAAGAGGTTGGGTCGGGAGCTCAGCAGTTGGGAGCCTTCGCAGCACGCTGCTTAGGCACGCTTATCATGCAGTAAAATCCTTAACACAAAAATTAGTGCCAGCGCAGGCGTTATTCTGGGAAACTGGTGTTGTAGCAGTCACAGGGTCAAGATCGTGCAGAAGCAAAGTGCTGTTGGGTAAAACTTTCACTTAAAATACTAGTTCCTTAAAAGCTTAGAACACCTAGGTCAAGTAAAATTTGTCTCAGAAGCGTTCTTGTTTTCAAGTTGGCTTCGTAGTTTATAGTGTACCTCATTAAGATGCAGGGAGAAGTTTTACCAGTAATTTGCATCTGTGTGGAGTTTAAACTTGACAAACCTGAAAAGCGAGCCCGCTTGAATTAAGTATGATTCACACAATTTCCATTTAAAAAAATGGACAATAATAACTGCTTTGCATTTGTGCTCTGCAGATGTTTTTCTTATGAAAAAAAAAATGCCCTGTAAAAGCTATTGGGGCACAATAGGAGCGTGTGTAACTACGTAAGAGAACTGTAATATTATAATAGCAGAAGAAAGGATAAGGTGTTAGCCTGCTGACATCCCAGACGTCTAATCTAATCTTCTCATACGGTTGTTGTAAATGTACCGTGATAAGGAGAAGTAAAAGCGCATTTTCGGAGTGTCCGTTTGCTTATCTTGTTCAGGGATCATTGACCCATTTACCACAACAGTTATTAGATGTATTAGCATATTTGATGATAGGTATCATGGAGATTATATTTCTCTAGCAATTTGTTTCTAAGTATTTGCGTTTTGCATTTAAAAATGGCAGTAATCGAAAGGAATGTCTAGCTTGTATCATTTAAACAGAAATATACTTGCTATACATACCTTATTTTCCTCTTTCAATAGTCAAGTATTTGTTAAATGGGAATCTGAATTTCTCTCTCTTTCCTGTGTGGGAATGCTCTATTAATTATTGCAGGGGCTTTAGCTGAAGTATAAATTAATCTCTTAGAAACATAGAAACAATTTACCTATGAATCAATTCAACAACAACAACAAAATACCCTAAGCTTTTGAATCTTTTAAAATTTATGTTTTCATTAAAACATTAATGTTTTTATTAAAACGCAGGTTTTGCAGAGGGAATACCCACTATTTTTGCTGCCGCCTTAGGTGACTTTAAAGGTTTAAGAATAATTTGCTTGTATAAAATGCTCCTCAGTTGGAGACTGTCAGCGCAACCACAGTGAAAGAGAGTGACGATGAAAAGTGGCCTCCAAATGATTTAGCTGTCCTAGAAAGTTGAAAAGGAGCCTTCTAATTCTCCCTCTTTTCTGGAATGTGTGTTTATTGCTGTTGTTTTTATATTCGTGGGATGATGTATTCATAAGCTTAATTATGAAACAATATACTTGAGATTGATTAATTCTAGGATACTGACAGCTCATCTTGCAACTGCACCCAGTTAATGTTAGTGTAACCACATCATTCCTGGGTGATGCAATAAGAAAACATCTGAAATCCAGGAAAACCTATAATTTTGTGAAACAGGTTGGTGCCAAATACGGCTTTGTTAAAAAAGTGTATGTATTCACAGGTTTTGTGTCATAATCTACTGAAGAGGTGAATTTCATTTGCCAATTTGGAAATTACTGTTTGCATGGAAACCTGTTTATAAGCTGATAACGTACTTTCTGCTTCCATACCGATATCATTTGCAAATTGTTTTACGAGTTTAGAATTGGTGGATGAACCATAGTTGCGTAGAAGGAAGTTTATATAACTCTAGCAGCCTCCTTTCAGGGAATAAAAGGAGCTGCTTCCATTTTGCATTTGGAAGGATTACAGCAGTATGGGAGTTGGAGGAAGAAAGGGAATGAAAGGAGAGGCTACAGGCTGTAATAATGCTGTGTTGTTAAAAAAAAAAAAAAAAAAAGAAGAAATATTCTAAAATATAAAAAGATGACTCAACTGACTGAGTTGCTGGAGGAAGGAGATGGTAGGGAATTGTCCCCATTTCCTAAAGGTGTTTTTTAGAAGTATAAAATATAGTAAAGATGTTTAAAAATGGCTCTTGAAATTTTGCTTTGGTGGCTAAGCACTGTATGTACTGTCGCCGAATGTATGAATTGTGTGTGGGGGGTTTATTACATTATTTAAAATACAATTAAGTGGTCCTAAACTGAAGCTGTGGGTGCACCAGATCTCTAATAGCTCCCTGCTACCAAAGTGGGAGGTCCCGTTCTCCTCCAAGCGTTCCTGTAGATGGCATTGTGGTGGTGCTGGCGCTCACTGGGTTCGTGACTGAATTGATAAAATTCACTTTCCTTCCTTCCTTCCATCCTCCTTCTCCCTCAAAAGAGGAGAGACCTGTGTTTGTGGGTGACAGATGGGCTCAGCTGCCTGGAAGGCCAGAGTCCAACCACAGACTGGAGCAGCTGGGACACAGGCACGTTTGCTGATCCTGACCTGGCAGAGAGGTGGGAGAGGCATTTGGGACAGCGATGACTTAAACTGTCACAGCGGACTTGTCAGAGTTGGTCTGCTTATACCTCAGAGATGTTAGTGTATTTAGCTGTCATTGTGCATTAAGTTCTAATTGTGTTTGGGGGCAGAGTCTTAGAACCACCCTAAGCTAGACTTTGACTAAGGGTGTTAGTCTGCTGCAAAGATCTCTTAATTATGCTTGAGACTTGGGTTTTTTGCGAGTCGTTTTCCTTACAGAATTCTTCTGCGTTTTATTTTCTTACACATAGTTCTTTCCCATGAGAGTTACAGGCTTGCTAGAATACAAGACAAAAAAACAAGCTCAGTTGCTCCTTCTGTGTAATCTATTTTGGCTTCTGTTAAAGTTGAATTTGCTGAGGTGACCGACCAGCTTTCTGCAACCAAAGCCACTGGTTTCCCTTCGTGTATTAGTGGTGTGACAGATTGATGGGCTGAAGGTCTGAGCTCTGCAGGTGGTGCAGGGGAAGCTGGTTGAGGAGCTTGGAGCAGGACGGTAAGCCCCTTAGAGACAGATTAGTATGTTCTCCTTGTTTTTTGCTGATAGGAAGCTGTAGTAACGAAGCTCCTTGGTTTATGTGGAAATAGAGTAAGGAAAAGCACAGGGAAGGATGATTAACCTATTGCTTTAATAGAGCAGTAGAAATATTGAGCTGACCAATGTCTACCCCCGTCAAGAACCTGTTATCTCTTCAAGAGGTGTTCAAAAGAAATACATATTTGCCTTCATGGTTAGTGAGGTTAAGCTGGCTTTTTGAGAATCTTCCTCCTTCGCAAGTTCAGTATGGGTCTTTACCACTTCCTGGCAAAATCATTCACAATTTCTGCTTCTATTATGTATTTTTGGCATTACAGCGAATGGTGGCAATTCAAAGAAAACCATGAGCCTTAAGTTTTTGTGCTTTTTTTTATTCACTTTTTTTTTTAAGTTGCTTTCTGCACAGAAGATGAATACTTATCTTCCAGTTAAGGATGGAAAGTGTATTTAAAGAGGGGAAGCTGTTCTCTGAACGCTGCAAGACATTCAATCATTGAAAGCAAGGTTGAGCAAATCCTCAGGTACTATAGTATAGTGGAGGGTCCCTATATTGTCAGTAAACTGGTCTAAAAAGTCCCATTTTATGTCTGATTTGTGACTTTTATCAAGTAATCAGGCAACTGGGGTCACAAACAGTAGGTTTATTGAAGTTGATTCCTCATGCATCTAAAAAAAATCCTTCTTCAGACTAAATCTTATTTGGAATTATGAGCAGATGGTAACTGTAAAAAGCACTGCTTTATTACTTAATACCTCTGTTCTTACCGTATTTAGAAATTTAATTTCTTTAAAGGTAGCTGCTTGTTTTTTAAAGGCTCGCCGGTACTTAGATCGTGGTTTAGTAGGGGACATAGAATCACTTGTTTAGGAAATAAAAGTCAAGTTCACTCGTGAAATATATGTTCACAGGTGATGTGCAAGGTGAGATCCAGGAGAAAATCAAGGAGAATCCTAATAACTGTACACTCAGCAAAGTAGTTGTCACTGAAAGCTGGGAATGTGGGGCGTTCCACGTGGAAGCACATTTCAGACTGGTTTTATGTATTAGCAGTTTACAGTTATTTTAGTAGCCAATTTTGCGAACTGTGTGCGGTTGTTTTCCTTTTTCCTAACAGTCACTCTTTTTTTGGTTTGAGTGGATGAAGATAAAACTAACGAGCCTTATATTGCACATTCCCTATGCGGTTACAATAGCTGAGCCAAATTATATTGTGTTTTAGGGACTGAGATTCTGTTGGCATGCTGGTTTTTCAAGCTGATAACTCTTTCAGTTGCTAAGGTAAGTGTGTGCAAATCTGCAGTTTCCGCTGACCATTGGAGCCGACCTTGTTAAGGAGTCAATCAAAAAGAAATAGTAGCATGTGAATATAAAGGAATCTTACCATTTTTGATGATGTTTCTCACATTCTACACCATTCCAACATTTTAATGGCATCCTTTAAGTTGCTAATATCCGAGTTCTTTAGTATACTTGCGATCTTTGGGCTACTGTAGCTTCTTGCAGCAGGTACCCACAGCAAAAAGTAAAAGCAGGGAAAACGCATCTCCAGATATATTTTTAGGCACTTTCTTGTTTTTAAATAAGCTGTCGTCGCTGACTTTCTTGCCTTGCTCAGCGTGGCGGAGTTGTGTGAGTTCTGTCTGGATTAAAATTATGTCCTTTTTGGACTAGACCTTTGATTTTTAGGATCACGTACAAGTACAGTGATTTACTGGATGAAGTTTGTTTTTTTTTCTGAACACAGGCAGACAACTATAAAGAAGAGAATTTGTTTACTTTCTGCAAGTTGTTTAAAAGTGAGCCTATTTACTGATACGGTGCAAGCTGTATTTAAATTGCAGTTGTGGTTCTGCGATTTTCTTTTTTTATGGGGATTGGAAAAGAGAGAGGACAATAATGAAAGCAACGTGGGAGGATGAAAGCGGGTCAGAAAAGGGAGAGGGAGTTTCTAATTGAACCAGTGACTTCCAGTGAGAGGGCGTGACTAAACGAAGCGGAGCTTTTTCTATTGTATTTATGTCAGTATTATTTGAAATAGTGCCAAAAGTGTATATAGAGCTGTACAGTAGAAGACTTGTTTCAAACACGTAACATGTTCCCTGTGCTGGAGGACTTAAATTCTTTAAGTATAGGCCGGAGCGGTACAGGATCATGCAGTACAAAGATGTGATAGCGCATTGTTGGTGGCATTCACCCTGGAGCAGGTGGGTCTTGGGGTTTTTTTTTGTTGTTTTTTTTTTTTTTATTTATTTTCATTGAAGAGAGGGAATGTTTTGTGTATGGATCAAAAACTTTCTGGTTTTGTGATTTCAGGGGCTGCTGTGCTCCCTACTTGCAAAGAGCCACAGTGCAGTTGGACCGCCCATCATTTGCTCTTTATGGGGTAGAAAGGGACTTTAGGAGTAGGAGAGGTGCTAGCGTTATTCAGGTCCTTTAGACATTCTCAATTGGTGAGGTTTTAATTAATTTTATCTCCTTTTGTAGGACGGATAAGTAAGAGGATGCATTGGGTCAGTAGTATTTCAAAGCAGATTGGTTGAGGTTGGCTCTTTGTACATTATGTGTGGATATGAAAAATGTATTGCTTTTTTAAAAATTGGGTTAGCTTTTAGTTCAACTCTTAATCTTTGGGACAAAGTCTTGATAGCAATACTTATTACAGCAGACACCCTAATGAGGATCAGGTCCTAAGTGCCGCTGGCAGGCGAAAGTGAGAGTAAGTCGATGACTGTGTGACTCTCTTCGTGCCTGTGTTCATTGAATGATGACCCAGGCGGTGGCGTGGTGGGTGATCTGGAAACTGTCACTTTGCTGACCTCATCAGCTCTGGAGGATCACACTTACACACACAGTTACACCTATGTCCCCTGTTGCTCCTTCCAGGTGCCATTTCTTCAGCAGTTACCGTATCGAAGGTGTGAGATATTACAGAAAGAATTAAGAGCCTCTGAAATGCATCATTTATCTGTGTATGTAGTTACATATGCCAAAAAACGAACAACTCTCCTAAGATATATATATCATTGCAAAGTAATGTGTAGGCATAATCTTCAGTGTCTTCTGCACCTTTCTTAGAACTGAATGATGGCCACAGCAGTATTTTTATTGAGGAAGTAGCACAGCAACCACTGCTGTGGTTCTGCTAAGCAAAAGGAAACAGTAGAAGACCATAAAACATTTAGAGTATGAATAATCTTAAGGATTTAAAAACTCCTTTCTCTAAGATGCTATGGAGATAAAGCCACAGTAGTTAGGGACACTCACAGGGTAGGCTGGGTCATATTAGGCTGTGTGGCATTAAGTTACAACAAACTGTAAAGATCAGTGGAGGGCAAAGAAAAAATACATATGGGACATGGAGAGGGGTAGCCTGAGAAAAGTAAATCTACTCGGAACTTTGTGAAGAATGAAGGTCGTGTGGAATCATAGTCGTGGAGTGGCTGAGAGAATTACTGCAAGGATACATCACCTGTCCTTTCTTTTGACAATATAACCTTGTTTATTTTAGTTCTTGCCTCTTAGTTTGTGTTTCCAGTGTAGTGTGTGTTTAGTGCTGGATGTTACTGGTAGTACAACTGTCTTTGTTTCCCTTAATGATCAGACCTGTGGGTATTGAACACATTTTTGTTTTGGAGAAGATAAATTTTTCCTCCTGAAGGTCTTTGTTTTAGCCATTTGTATGCTTCATTTATTCAGTATCCTCACCTCTGGAAAAGATAAATGTGAAATGTTCTATTTGAGTATCAGTCATATTAATTGCTTGTGTTTATTCCATCTTAACTGAATTCGTGTATCAATGTATCTTGCATTAATCTCTTAGAAGTTGTGTCCTTTAGGAGTTTTGGGTTTTTAATCATGTGTTAAAGCTGTAGAACATCACTTTTGAGCTCTGAATTTTTACCATTGGCAAATCATAACACTCCCCTATTTTCATGTTAAAAATGAAGGATATCAGTGTGGAATAAGGTGCGCTTACAGAAATCAAATACATCAGTTATCTCCAACAGCAAACAAAGATTAAAAGTGAAGTGAACCAACAGCTATATTTAATGTATATGTCATAGAGCAATCATAGCAGAAAACACCGTATGAAATTTTGTGGTCTTTTTTGCATGCCAGCTCATGCCAGATCATAAATGGCCATTTTTTTAATATATAGGAATTCTCTTTCTGTCTGTGAAACCACCAGATGGGATAATGTTTCCTGGTGATGGTTGATCTTTTCCCTTGGGAGTTGTATTCTAAAATGTTTGTAAGAGAATATGGTTGTGTAGGTGAATGCACAGAAATATTTTCAAGTATTTGCATCTTGTCTTCACAGAAGTCTCTGCACAGGAAAATATACTGACATTAGCAGAAAATTCTTGTGTTTTAAGATGTGCATCTGCTGTTTTGATTTTACTGTTGATGTAACATGTTACTCTAAACGTAGAAATCTGCAAAGCCACAACAAGGCTGATGTGAAGTGGCTGAGTCTTACCATGAAGGTTGCAGGATACTGCTTAGCCTGTATGGAGTGTTTTTAACAAATGGAAGATGAAGGGATAGTTCCTGAGGACTATTCAATGTGTCCTGTACATGGGCACAGTAGTATATATGTTGGCTTTGATAATTTTAAGCATATTTAGTCCATGAGTATGAACTTTCCTCGGTGCTTCTTCAGTTCCTTGCTAATTTATCTGTGGTAAGAAACTGAAGCTGGAAATGGGTAGAGGATAGAGGATTAAAAGAAAGAGAAAACAGAATCTCAGCGTGCTACTTGAATGCATCTCTTTCAGCTTTTCTCAGATGATATCTCTGTTAATGGCTGAAAAGAAATACTTTTCTATTAATCCTCAAACTTTAAATGTAAAACCAGAAATCCTAGTATTTCCCTTTCTTAGATCTTGGATAACCTCAGTAGGCCAAGTAACCCTGGTGAGCTCACATACTGGTGAGCTTGTGGTACACCACGTTTAATAGGTTTGTGATAACTGGTCACATAGCAACTTGAAATGAATTCTTTAAAAAGTATTTTTGTTTCTTACGGCAGAACCCCTTATATGACAAGTGTCATAGAATCATAGAAAGGTTTGGGTTGGAAGGGACCTTAAAGATCATCGAGTTCCAACCCACCTGCCGTGGGCAGGGACACCTCCCACGAGACCAGGTTGCTCAAAGTCCCATCCAGCCTGGTCATCTTGTGCTAAAGGCTGAACATATATTTGAAAGACTTCCTGGCTTTCCAGATACGTAGCGGTTGTTTTAAAGTTGAGGGAGGATGATAAAAAAAATACGTGTAAATAACTTGTCTTATTTTAATTTCTTTCTTTAAAAGCCTTTTGTCTCACTGTCCAACCCCAAACTGTTCACGTTCTTTCACAAGTTTCATGGCTGTATAAGAGGTCTAGGAGAAGGTTGCATCTGACGGTTGATTTTGGTCTTAGAACTGGGATTAATCGAAGCACAGAGCTTTCTTCTGCTGCATTTCTAACTACAGTACGCCTGTAGTAGTTGAAATGGCAGTATTTCTTCCTCCCAGATCCTGTCACACTTAATTGCTTTTGGGATACCAGCTATTTGGTAGGTATTAGAAATGTTGGAACCTAGCTTCAACCTCTCACCAAAAGTCATTGTCACTTCATATTATTGGACAGCAGAGGTTGGAATTTCTTCTGGTCTTTCTTTCTGAATTGCATAGTGTATTCTGAAACTTCTCTAGAGATTATATAAAAAACTGAAATTCTTTTCATTAGACTCCTCCTGTTTCAAGCATTGTTTCCCTCAGACCTCCGCTGAGGGAAGTACAAACTTTCTTTCATCACTCTATTCTGCATTTAATTTAGTATTCTTAATCATCTCTATCGTCTAGGAAGCCTATGCCAAGCACCCTGTATTTGTCTCTAAACCCATTTATTTGACAGCTTTGTTTAAGGAGAGAGGGACTTGCCACTCAGTCAGTTTCCAGGTCTTACACTGTCCTGGATTAGTGATTGCCATATCTTATTTCCGACAATCATATAATGGTCAGAGTTGGAAGGGACCTTAAAGATCATAGAGTTCCAGGCCCCCTGCCGTGGGCAGGGACACCTCCCACTAGACCAGGTTGCTCAAAGCCCCATCCAGCCTGGCCTTGAACACCTCCAGGGATGGGAAGTTGCTGAGAGGTTTGTGGTTTGGGAGAAGGAGCTGGAATGATTGCACTAAAGTTATGGGATAACTTCCTTCCAGGGATGTTTCCTTCTGCCCCTTGTCTGGGCATTGTTTCCAGAATCCGTACTGAGGAATTGCTGCCATCTCTCGTAGCTTATTAAAGAGTTCCTCTGATGTGTTCTGTGGCAGATAATGTGATACGTGCTGTCGTATAACTGGACCAATAAAGAATTGGTTTGGCTATTCAGGAGAAATGTTAGGCCCTCACTAGAACAGTCAAAAGCACCAACAAGTGTGTTGGTCCAGTTAGAAATGATTCGTCAGTTGGACGTTTGGGAGTGAAACTTTTCCAATGAACAGGAACTCTGTTCCTTTTTAAAACCTGGCAGTTGTTTCCCATCTAGAAAGCATCCGTTTGTCTTCAGTTTTCTCACTAGTACTGGGTCTAGGTTGGGATGGAGTTATTTTTCTTCGTAGCAGCTGGTGTGATGCTGTGTTCTTTGTGACTATAACAGTGTTGATAACACACTTATGTTTTAGCTCTTGCTGGACAATGTTTGCCACAGCGTCAAGGCCTTCTCTGTTTCTCACTCGGCCCCGCTTCTGTCCCCCCACAGTGATTGGGGGATGCACAAGACGTTGGGAGGGGACACAACCAGGCAGGTGACACAAACTGACCTAAGAGATATTCCGTGCCATGTAACGTCACGCTCTGCAATAAAATGGAGAGGAGTGGGATTTAGAGAGGTTATCCAGCTTTTGCTTGGGAGCTGGCTGAGAATCGGCCTACCCGTGGGACATGGTGAGTGATTGGCTTGATTTGTTTTGTTTCTCTCTTCTTCCACTTTTTTGTTAAACAATTTTTATCTTGACCTACAAGTTTTCTTGCTTTTTACTCGTGCTGTTCTTTTCACCCATCCCATAGCGGGTGGGAGAGGGTGTAAGTGGCTGTGTGGTACTTAGCTGCCTACTGGGCTTAGCACCCAACTCCCATGATGATTTCTTCATACTTGAGCAAGTCAAAAAAGAAAATTAAGAGACTTCAACTCACATCTCAACATATGGATATCTTCTGTAATATGGTTTTGGATTCTTCAAAGCAAGCACTTTGCTTTTATTTTCATTGTTGAAATTTTTAAGGCACTGTGACAACTTCTGTCAACAGACGAAACAGTAACTCTAGTGTATTTTTCCTAGTCTGTATATTCTGGAGTTAAATCTGAATGTTTTGCCTTGCCACAGGCTTTTCTGGTGCCTCATCTCCCATAATCACAGAATCACAGAATGATATAGGGTTGGAAGGGACCTCTGGAGATGACATCAAGTCCAACCCCCCTGCCAGAGAGGGTCCACCGAGAGCAGGTTGCACAGGAATGTGTCCAGGCAGGTTTGGAACGTCTCCAGAGAAGGAGACTCCACCACCTCTCTGGGCAGCCTGTTCCAGGGCTCTGCCACCCTCAAAGTAAGGAAGTTCCTCCTCATGTTTAGATGGAACTTCCTATGTTCAAGTTTGTGCCTGTTCCCTCTTGTCCTGTCACTGGGCACCACTGGAAAAAGACCAGCCCCCTCCTCTTGACTCCCACCCTTTTAAGTATTTATAGGTGTTGATCAGTTCCCCCCTCAGTCTTCTCTTCTCCAGACTAAAAAGACCCTAGTCTCTCAGCCGTTCCTCATTATGTTCTCAGGCTCCTTCTCACCTGGCAAGTCTTTCTTTGCCACTCGTGTCTTCCCATTGTCAGTCTTCCTACTCTCCCTGTATTCCCTCCATGTTGGCCTCTCCAACATGCCTGCTTTCTGCTCAGCTGTTATTCCCACTGTATTCAAATTTGACAATTCCCTTTTGCTTTTTGCCTCTCTGGAGAGAGCATTATTTACAGAAAGATCTGTGCTGTTCCTACTGGATGCCAAAAATTGTGTCAGTCTATAGGCTGAGTGCAGATAGAATTCTTAAGGCAAATTGCTGAAGTTTGCCTCTATTTGAATGTTGTGGAAATATATATTATTTTTTTTAAGGCTTCCGTGCTTAATAAATAAAGGTGAATGGACTTTCTTAGGAACTGTAAAAAGGGTGTTCTTGGCTAAAGGCCAATACCGGAAAAATTTGAAGCTCATGTTCCAGGCAGGAGGATGCTGGAACAGTTTAGTGACCATGGATTTTCAAAGTTGAGGATGGGACAGCATGCGATTTCTTCCTTATTCTTTTTCTTTTTTTTAATAATAATTTTGTTCTTGGAAATTAATTTCCAAGAATTTTAATTATTTATTAAATTTAATTAATTTTAATGTATTTATTTTTCTTTCCAGAGTTGATTTGACTTAACAGAACCATTGGAAAAAAAATTGAGCCAAAACATTAAAGTTTATCTTCAGAAAGTAACACTCTTTGGTACATTCAGTAGAGGCATATGGTAACTGATAGATTGTCTTTGTGCACCTTTGTACGTGCTGGAAGCAGTGGAAATTCGTGTTCCTGCAGCCATAGAAAACTATAGTATAGTACGTATTTTATCTGAGCTAGGAATTCCAAATAGCATTTGACATTCTGCTCTTTTCTGAAAACACTTGAAACTTACCCTATACGTTATGTCATGTTTTTACCTAACCTGAGAATATTAAAAGTTTGAGCAAAACTAGTGTTCTTGTAAGATTAATGTTAGTGCACTTGTTCATTTCCATAGTTACTTGAGGATCAGTAAAAAAAGAAAAAGAGTAAGTTCACTTCCCGTTCTGTGAATGGGGAAAAGAAGTGTGAATAGAAGTCTGAATGGCAAACTGGGACTTGCTAAATGAAAAGGATGGACTTGAAAAGAAGAACGATTTGGGACATGATGTGGGAGAAAACTTATTCCTACAGTGCAAAACGTGGAAGTGAAATTAATTCATGCAAAGCATCAGAAGACAAATAAAATACATGAAATAATAGAATGTAAACTAGTCATTGGAGAAAATACAGGACTGGGAAAAGAATTATTAGAACAAGCATAACGTGCTGCAACAGCAAGTGATTATGGTGTGACTAATGCTCACACTCATGTTTGCAGAGCAGTGTGTTAGGGAAATACTAATAAAATACACTTTGCGCTCAATTAGTGTTGTGAATTGAAACAGCAGATTGACTGTGTGTACAGAATTCCAATACAGTACACCTGAGACAGTGTTTAGTCTCCGGTAATAAAGTAACAAAAACAGGAAAGGAACTTGGTGAGATGTAATGATATATAACTTATAATTAGGATTTCAAATTATATATATTTATCTTGTTTAATAACCACTATTGGAATAGAACTGATACGTTTTTAGTTTACTATATATTTTTGTTATCCAACAATCTGCATATTTTCAAGACGTAAACAAAGAGGAGGAATAGAAATACTGAATATAAAAAGAAATTCCAGAACAGTGAAGTCTGGAGGAAACCTACGCAAGAAAAATGTTGCCGTCTCTCTCGTTTCTGACAGGAAACCTTGAAGTGTCTCAACTGGCTCATTTTTCAACATGCCAGTCAAATATGAAAGTGTGAAATAACAGCGATCATAGCTTGTACAATGTCTGTCATTTAGTATAAAACCATAGATAATGTGTTTCTTGCACTTTGAAATGGGCTGTCTTAACATCAGAAGAAATGAAAAAGCTTCCTAGTCTCTTCTTCTACGTGGTAATTCCTGGTAGGTTTTGTACTTCAGGTTGTGTTGTCAGTACAGGTTTCTACATCAAGTTGCCAACATATGGAAAGAATAAACCAGATGAACCATCAAATGAAATACATTCGATACTTTTTTTTTTTTCTATTACTATTATTTTCATGTCTTGTTTCATATCTTGAGTTTTGCAATGTGACTGAAAATCTGGCATCCTGAATGCAATTGCTGCTGTGGAATGTGTCAGGTTCATAGGAGATAGGATACTGGTTGTCATCGCTAACGATGATTAAGGAAAGAATATGAAAGACGGGAAATATAGACTGGTTTTGGTGTTGGTTTTTTTTCCCTACTGGTAACTTTGCTGCTGGTAGAACATGGTTTAGGTTTTCCTGAGAACAAGGTTATAAAAAATAGGCCATTGTGCTTAATAGGAGCTGGTGGAGTTCTGTACCAGACTTTTTAATCTTTTGAATCCATTTGTGCTTGCAGCCTCCATGATGTCATTGAATGGTTTGGGTTGGAAGGGACCTTAAAGATCATCAAGTTCCAACCCCCCTGCCACAGGCAGGAACACCTCCCACTAGACCAGGTTGCTCAAAGCCCCATCCAGCCTGGCCTTGAACACCTCCAGGGATGGGGCAGCCACAGCTTCTCTGGGCAACCTGTTCCAGTGTCTCACCACCCTCACAGGAAAGAATTTCTTCCTAATATCTCATCTAAATCTCCCTCTTCCAGTTTGAAGCCATTACCCATGCCCCATCACTACATGCACTTGTAAAAGTCCCTCTCTGGCTTTCTTGTGGGCACCTGTCAGATACTGGAACGTTGCTATGAGGTCTCCCCGGAGCCTTCTCTTCTCCAGGCTGAACAATCCCAGCTCTCTCAGCCTCTCTGCATAGGACATATCCTTTAGAAATATGATTCACAACTTAGTTATAACAGTGTTTGTAAAGCAAGGAAATTTTTTTTTTTGTTCTAAAATGAAATTTTAGAATATGATATGTTTCCTAATTCCTGTGTTTGTGAGAGATGGAGAATAACCATCTCCTCACATTTTGCATATCTTTTCGTAGTCTCTTTGGTCTTTGCCTCCGTTTATCACTTTTCTCTCATGCTCTCGATTCTCACTAAAGGCTGAAGAGTTTTATCCAATTGCATGTGAAAACTGTTGATCACCCATATTGAGTTTTGTGGTATCTTTTATTACTTTGAAAACGTAATGGAAAAAACTTATGTCTGTGAACTTCAGGCAGTTTTCAGGATTGTGGGTGTGTGGCAGAATAATGACATGGTAATGTTTGTGTTTCTTATTCCATTCTTAGTCATTCTTAGAATTCTAACTTCTTTGACCATTGCTATTGAGCTAAGGAGGTTTCTTACTGGATGTGTAAGAATGTCTATCGACCTTATTCATTGTGCATATGGGTCACTTACTTAAATAATTTGATTTATAGCATTCCTGTACAAGACACATTCATTTTTCTGAAAATTTAGTCATCCCTTGGAAAATGTCTATTGATCTACGTGGTTTATAGGTCAGGTCTAGAGTTTTTTAATTCTGAAGAACTTTAAGGGATCTTTAAAATGATTTTGAGGTGGTACTTGAGCTGTTCATTGACACCAATTGGTAACCATCGATCATCTGTCAAGATGACATTATTGAGGAGAAAGTAGCTGAATTTAATTGAGACAATGAAAAATTGGACTTTAAGTAAATACAAATATGTGATGTCTTCTTACTCTACCTCTCCCTCTAATGTCTATTGAAAGAATAATAAAAGATCTACCAAATTCAGTTTGCATCATCTTTTTGGAAGGTTCGTGTTGCTAAGGGTAGCATTTCATGTGTTCAGAAGTTGATGACAGTCACACCATTCACTTGTATTTTGGATGGAGGAGGACAGGGAAAGCTGATGTGTGATTTCTAAAGGTACTGTACTGAGCATCAGATGATCAGAGTTTATCCTGTGCATCTATGGAATGACTCAGTGCTTTATCTCTGAAGAATGGTGATTTTTGGTACTTTTTCCAGTGCTGTATATTCAAGAAGAGCATGGCCAGCAGGTGGAGGGAGGTCATCCTCCCCCTCTACTCTGCCCTGGTGAGGCCCCATCTGAAGTCCTGTGTCCAGTTCTGGGCTCCCCAGTTCAAGAAGGACAGGGAACTGCTGGAGAGGGGACAGCAAAGGGCTACAAAGATGATGAGGGACCTGGAGCATCTCTCTTATGAGGAGAGGATGAGGGACTTGGGTCTTTTTAGTCTGGAGAAGAGAAGACTGAGGGTTGGGGATCTGATCAATGCCCATAAATCCTTAAAGGCTGGGTGTCAGGAGGATGGGGCCAGTCTTTTTTCAGTGGTGCCCAGTGACAGGACAAGAGGGAACGGGCACAAACTTGAACATAGGAAGTTCCATCTCGACATGAGGAGGTACTTCTTTCCTTGGAGGGTGGCAGAGCCCTGGAAGAGGCTGCCCAGAGAGGTGGTGGAGTCTCCATGTCTGGAGACATTCAAAACCCACCTGGACATGTTCCTGTGCAACCTGCTCTGGCAGGGGGGTTTGGACTAGATAATCTCCAGAGGTCCCTTCCAACCCCAATGTAATTCTGTGATTTAAATAGAGGAAAAGATGGGTTTATTTCTTTAAGTAATTGCAACTGTTCTGTGTAGACACCTTGTTAATAAAGCTCTTTTTAGACAGCCATAAGCGGCCATGCAAGGGGAACATATCTGCTGCGCTCAAGCGGTCTGCGTGGATAGATGTTGCCTTAGGGGAGTGTAAGATTTTTGTCTGGGAGGTTTTTTTTGTGTTGATGCAGTTTCTGATGTCTGAGTGTCCTTGTCTTGGATTGCATCTCATGCCCCCGGTACAAGCAAGTGTGGTGTGCATAATGCCTCCTTTACTCCAAAATAGGCACCTCTTAATTATTATTTTTTTCACGGTGAATTAAAATCATAGAATCATAGAATGGCTAGAGTTGGAAAGGACCTTAAAGATCATCTAGTTCCAACCCCCCTGCCATGGGCAGGGACACCTCTCACTTGAAGCAAAGACTGTAGTTCTACCCAAAATCAGGGAGCTCATCTCTAGGGGTGGTGTTTGTCTGCAGAGTGTTGCTTAAAGGTAATCTGTTGTCTAGTCGGTGAGTCACAGGGAGGTGAATCCTTTGCCGGATACCATGATCCCAGGTCTCCAGGGGAGAAACTACATGGATAGTAACTACATGGGTAGTGCTGGGAAGGGGCGGCCGGGGGGGGAAACACACACCTACTCACACAGTTTTCCAGGGAAAAATCAGAGGCACAAGGTGTGCTCGGGAGATGAAGCTGGGCAGATCCGGGAAAGATAAGTAGTAAAAGCAAAAAACCTTTGGGATGTAACTTTCCTGCTGCCAAAATGCAAAGCTCTTTGGGTTTTCTAGTGACCTTTCTGCATTACAAATCTGACAATGCAGGGATACGTACCACAGAGAAAAATATAAACGAAGTACGTGTCCCATAGACCTCGAAATTTTAAACATCTTTAAAAAAAAAATCTTGCAGCAAGAATTAAAGTTAAAATAAAGAAGTTAAAATAAAGCCAAAACAAGTAAACCAACAACAACGAAGTAAAACATGAAAGGAACTTATGTCTGGTTGGAAAAATAAATTTTAATTTCATTGTTTAAATTGAAAAAAAAATAATTTGGCTTCACCTGGCTTATTTAATTCATCTACCTAGAGCGGACTATCAGTACTTCAGAAGTCCAGTTTCTCAAGTCTTGAGAAACAACTTCAAAACTTGCTGAATGTTCTTGTCTCTGTCTTTTCAGGAGAGCACTATTCTGCTCAACTGTATAAATGGCAATAGCTATGGATTTTTACTTTGTACATTTCTAGAATTACTCGAATGAAATTGGGAGGTATGGAGTCATTCCACCACCAGTTGCCGTATGAGTTCAAGACAAATCCACCGCACGAACGGGGGATTTCTTGTCCCATCATTTAATGATCAAGTTCTTGTTGTCCTGAGGAGCCTCCAACGCTGCTGTAGGGTAATATTAGAAGAGGGGTTTTTTCACTCTACAGGAAGCATAAAGGGAAAGATATGCCCACTTATCACAGTTTGGCAAGTCAGAGAGATATTTATGAACATTGGCAGCAGAAGCAGAGTCTTTTATGCCTCAGTTTATTTTTAGAAAGAAAGGTGTTAAGCTAAGCCTGCTCTTTTTTTTTCCTTTTTTTTTTTTTTTTTTCCTCTTCCCCTTTCCTCTTTGTCCTCAGTTTAACTTGTGCTTATACTTCGTTATCAGGTTCAGCAGATGTACGTGGCTGGGTATGACCTTCCTTTTTTCAGGTCTTTTACCTGACCATTTTGGGTTTAACCCGAGTGTGTTTTTGTTAATTAAAACACTTCTGTCCTGTGTAAATTCTATGTAAATAAAGACTGTTGTGGAAGGTCTTAACCTAGTGTAAAAAGTGTGTACTCTCTCTCTCAAGAACAGTGTTAAAGCACTGAAAGAAATAACAGCTGTCTCAAAACACTTTATGGCTAAAAAATATGTACAGCAGGATATTTCTGGATCATGCTTGGTTACATTCCACAAGAGATTTTCTTTTTCTTACAATTCTGTATCAACACGTATGAAATAGGTTGTCATCATTTTTTGTAAGAAGTCATTGAGGAAAAACAGATTTCTGAGAAATTATCCTGATGGGAAGCATTCAGTGTGATGCGTCAGCTCGGAGATAAGGCTGTTAATTTCTCTATGTTGATAATGACTGGTTTTTGTTGGCACTTCTGGCTAGTGCTATGGCAGAGATCTGGTTATTTACATACTTGTGATATCTGAACTTTTCGAAAGCCATTCTGAGAGAGAGTAAATGTGACTTAAGCAAAGGAAGTTATCTAGTGTTCCAAATAAAAAAAGCCTCTGCTATTGTGGGAAAAGATGTTGCGAGGTGGTGGTTGATATTTTAATAGTAATCTCTAGGATATCATAAAGAAAAGACACAAAATTCCAACACGTTTTTAAAAACTGTAAAATCGGGGATAATATTTCACTGCAAAATTATGAATAAACACTTTTGTTTTAAATCAACAACTTCTTATTTTTTCAGGAAATTTGGAGAGCGACCTCAACCGAAACGGCTCACCAGGTAAGCATTAAAGAAATTTTTTTTAACAGTTTCTGAAGTTAACCTTTTTCATCCTTAGAAAGATTTCTAAGTCAAAAAATTGTGGCTTTGTAATCCTAGAATTTTCAATATCAAAGCTTTTCTATTATTATATGTGATCAGCAGCCAGAAGTAAAATTTTGAACTGCGAGTGGCTTGTTTTTAGTACAATACTCAAAATGCCTTTTTAGAAATGGTATTGACTTCACTTATCAGTTATTGCGGATTATTCAGTAGAATGTGAATCTGCTTAGTTTTAAATCACCAGGAACGAGCTGGATTTCTTTTCTTGGATGAAAGTGTCTTGTGAGGCTGCGTAAAATAACACTTTTTACTGCCGTGATTCAGCTGTCGAGCGGCGGGTAAGAGCAAAATGAACCCAGTGCTGTCAAGGAGTGGTCTTAACCCATTTTCGGTGATACCGAACGGTCAGAGGTAGCATCGAATAGTACCATCAAGTCGATCCATTCTGAAAAGCGTTTAGAGTGACTGGAGTACGGTGCCTGATTTGCTCCTGGTTTACCTGGGAAGTACTTAAACTACTAGCTGTCAAGTAGTCACCATTTTTTCAAACTGTTATTTATTATCCTGTGCCACAAACTCTGCCCATTATGACTAGCTACCGAGTTTCAAATCTGTTTGCTTGAAGTACAAAAGGTGGGCAATTTTTTTATAGTTTTGTATGGTAATAGTGCTGTATAAAGCCATGGAAACCCATGGCCACTCTGGCCAACTTTTGTTTTGAATGAAAAGATGATGCTTCACATGAAGCACAGGGGTGGGGGGAGCATTTACGTTTTGTGTTGAGGATATCTGTCACATTGCATCTCTGGATAAGCTTCAGGTTAGCTTGTGTCACTGGTAAACTTCATTTCAGTGCAAAATTGATCTGTGCTGACTTAGAAGTAATTATACAAACAGTGCTGTTTCCTGTTGGCCTAACAATCTTCACAGATATTTAAAGATAGTAAGTTTTAAGTAATGAACTGTTTTCCATCTTGAGCGGTAATACCTGTTACTATCACCCTGAAGTTTCTGGTAGAGTCTGTCTTCTACGATTTAAAAACAACAATGTCTATTCAGTGTAAGGTTTTTCAAATAAGTTTTCTATTAAGTATAGGGACTCTAAATTTCACTTGCAGGATTTTAGCTCCTAGACGTAATGAGGTTCAACAAGGGCAAGTGTAGGGTCCTGCACCTGGGGAGGAAGAACCCCGGGCACCAATGTAGGTTAGGGGTGGACCTGCTGGAAAGCAGTTCTGAGGAGAAGGATCTGGGGGTCCTGGTAGATAGTAAATTATCCGTGAGCCAGCAATGTGCCCTTGTCGCCCAGAGGGCCAATGGAATCCTGGGCTGCGTAGGGAAGAGTGTGGCCAGTAGGTTGAGGGAAGTCATTCTCCCCCTCTACTCTGCCCTGGTGAGGCCACAACTGGAATACTGCATCCAGTTCTGGGCTCCCCAGTTCAAGAGAGACAGGGAACTGCTGGAAAAAGTCCAGCGTAGGGCAACTAAGACAATTAAGGGATTGGAGCATCTCCCATATGAGGAAAGGCTGAGAGAGCTGGGGCTCTTTAGCCTGGAGAAGAGAAGGCTGAGGGGAGACCTTATTATTGCTTCCAAGTATCTAAAGGGTGGGTTGAAGGAGGATGGAGCTGGACTGTTCTCAGTGGATCCCAGTGACAGGACGAGGGGCAACAGGCACAAGCTGGAACATAGGAAGTTCCATTCAAATATGAGGAAAAACTTCTTTATGCTGAGGGTGACAGAGCCCTGGGACAGGCTGCCCAGGGAGGTTGTGGAGTCCCCTTCTCTGGAGATCTTCAAGACCTGCCTGGATGCTGTCCTGAGTAATGTGCTCTGGGGAATCCTTCTTTAACAGGGGAGTTGGACTAGATGATCTCTAGAGGTCCCTTCCAACAATTCCGTGATTCTGTGATCTGCCAGATACGCTTCCCTGTGAGTACAGAGTAGGCATTTGGGAACCTCTGGCCATCCTTCAAAGCAGTAGCTTGTGAACCTTTTCTATACTAATAGAGGCTGGAAACAAGCAACCTAACTTTTTTCTCTGAGGAGAAAAAGGCTGAAATGGAAAAAAGATCACACAAATTTTTGAGTGTTTTGTTTATGTAATATTAAAAAAATGTATCTGTAAACCCTTAGAGACATTTAGTTCAATTATTAGAAAATTATTCTGCTTTTTTGTAGAAAGGCAGTCCTGTTTGTCTAATAATCCATTCATTGTCGTGTAAGCTCCAGCGGAACAACGCTACTTGTTCCTGCTGCGCTAGTTGTTTTTAGATAGAAACTATAATAGTACTACCTTCGAGGAGAGTTTTACGATTTAATAATGAATAATGTCATGTAAAAATTGCAATGGTTATGTGTTTTCTTTCAGTGGGAGGCATTGGAGGGGAACATGCCTAGTTCTCCTGGGAGCTTGGGTTGTACAAGTCCAGTGTAGCAACAGACCAGTAGAAAAGGCAGAATTTCTTCCTCATCCAATGCTAAATAAGCATTAGATAGCACCTAGCACTTTTTTTGTGTAGGTTGCTGGTTTTGAGTGGGGTTTTTTTTAATGGTAGTCAAGTCAAAAGTTTTTAGTATGACAGATGTTCTTAATTTAGTATGACAATACTCTTAATAGAGTATTTCAAATTGTCAGATAAAAAGTTTTTAAACCACTTAAATGCAGCTAATATATATCATAATGAAAAGTATAATAATTTCACAGTGAATTATGTTTTGTGGTTTAAAATATAGTCTTAAACAGTGGTTGTAAATACACTAGTAAGTCTGTGCTTTGAGACAGTTCTTCCTTCTGTGCTTTCATGGATAAATACCAGTTTTACTAACGTCAAATGTGAATAGATTGAGTTAGTCCAGATTTAAAACAATAATTCAAGTCTTTTCTTTCCTCTTACATCCTGCTATTTACACAGAAAATCTAACACGCTGATCATTGTCTGATGCAGGCATGACAAATGCAAGAATTCACAAAACATCACTAGCAAGGCTGGATTGTTGTTGTCCAGCCTTCCCCCCCCCGGCTTTCCTCTGTGAAAGTCTATGGAGGGATTTCTTTTGGAAAAGATCTTGTCAACAAAATACTGCTTTTTATCTTCCATCTTTTTTTCACCGGATATGCTTGGTTTTCTAGATCTGTTCAAAGGGAATTCAACAGTTGGGTGCAGTTCACACAAAAGAAACCCCACCAAAAAAATCCTTCTTCTGTAGGGTTTCATAGAATCATAGAATGGTTTGGGTTGGAAGGGACCTTAAAGATCATCTAGTTCCAATCCCCCTGCCATGGGCAGGGACACCTCCCACCAGACCAGGTTGCTCAAAGCCCCATCCAGCCTGGCCTTGAACACCTCCACAGCTTCTCTGGGCAACCTGTTCCAGTGTCTCACCACCCTCACAGGAAGGAATTTCTTCCTAACATCTCATCTAAATCTTCCCTCTTTCAGTTTAAAACCGTTACCCCTTGTCCTGTTGCTTGACTCCCTGATCAAGAGTCCTTCCCCATCTCTCCTGTAGCCCCCTTCAGGTACTGGAAGGCTGTTATAAAGTCTCCCCAGAGCCTTCTCTTCTCCAGGCCGAGTAACCCCAGCTCTTAGCCTGTCTTCATAGCAGAGGTGCTCCAGCTCCTCCGGCCCTCCGCTGGAGCTGTTCCAACAGGTCCATGTCCTTCCTGTGCTGAGGACTCCAGTTCTGGACACAGTACTCCAGGTGGGGTCTCACCAGAGTGGAGTAGAGGGACAGAATCACCTCCCTCGCCCTGCTGGCCATGCTGCTTTTGGTACAGTCCAGGATGCAGTTGGTTTTCTGGGCTGCCAGCGCACACTGCTGGCTCATGTTGAGCTTCTCATCCATGAGCACTCCCAAGTCCTTCCTCTCAGGGCTGCTCTCCAGCCATTCTCCGCTCAACCTGTATTTGTGCCTCGAATTCCCATGTCTCTTCATCTAACTTCCTTTTAAATTCATAATTTGTTTCTCTGGTTCCTGACTTTTAAGATGAGTGCATTGGTGGACATTCAACGTGCAAAAGCTCCACCAGGGATTTAAAAGCACTCCTGTCGGCGCTCTGACACAGCGGAACCCCAGGGTGTTGAATTTGGCATGCTGCTTAATGAACAGTTAGATTGTTATACGGAGGAATGATAGGGTGTATTGTTCTCTTACTTCTTTCAAGGAATTGCTGGTGGTGTGTTTGAGGTAATTACAGCTTTTATATGACGTCTGTCATTACAGTGATGATGAACGATAGAAAATCTAATATTTTTTTTTAGCTGATTGTATGCAAGAAGTAAAGGCTTTCTCTAGAAAACTAGATGAAATAATAAGCTGAAGAATTTAAGTCTTTCTTAGTGTCTTCACAACCAAAAGAAAACTTTTATATAAACTTTGCATTGGTTTAGTTAATAGTTTAAAGAACAAATTCAGAAAAATTTTTCATTATCATGAGATGCTAAATTGATTAAGGAGACAATATTAAATTCACGAATCGCAATCAAATATTTGTGGCATGGTAACTTATAAAATTGGGCTTTTAATTTATAAAATTACCCCTATAAATACTTAAGGGGTGGGTGTCAGGAGGATGGGGCCAGTCTTTTTTCAGTGGAACTCAGTGACAGGACAAGAGGTAACGGGCACAAACTTGGAACATAAGAAGTTCCATCTAAACATGAGCAGGAACATCTTTCCTGTGAGGGTGGCAGAGCCCTGGAAGAGGCTGCCCAGAGAGGTGGGGGAGTCTCCATCCCTGGAGACATTCAAAACCTGCCTGGACACGTTCCTGTGCAACCAGCTCTGGGTGGACCTGCTCTGGCAGGGGGTTTGGACTAGATGATCTCCAGAGGTCCCTTCCAACCCCATAGCATTCTGTGATTCTGTGAACATGGTGCAGTGATTGGCATTGATATGAATTTACATCACAAGCATCTTTTTTTTCTGGAAAATGTAGTAATTATAAATGACCACAGACCCCTACTGCTAGCTTCATGCAAGAGTGTCGCTTCTTTTTGCTGTGTAATTGTCTTAAAAAAACAAAACAAGCTCATCTTGACCCTATTAATATTTTCCTTTTTTGAATTTCACGCGTTTGGGGTTTTTTGTCCTAAAGCTGTCTTTTTATTATTATAAACAAAACCAAAAGAACTTTCAAAGCTTATTTTGTCTTTTAATTTTCAGGGAAGCAATGCGAAATTACCTAAAGGAGCGAGGGGATCAAACAGTGCTAATACTCCACGCGAAAGTTGCGCAGAAATCATATGGAAATGAAAAAAGGTAAATCTCTATTCTCTCCTGGCTTCCCTCTGCAGCTTCCAGGGAGGAAAACTCTAGTGTGTGGTCTGGTGTGGAGCACATGGCAGAATTCCTCACAGTGTACTATAGGCTGAAGAAATGTCAACCAAAATGTGTTCTTGTAAACCATTTAATTCTATAGGAAATGCTGCAAACCTGCGGCATGCGATGGAGTGATGACCTGTGCCTACCAACAGGTTCTCTATCTGTGGGTGAAGTTTTTCTTCCCTTGAACTAAAATGGCTTTAATTGTAAACCTTCCATTTTAACTCTGGAGTAGAGTGATTAATGGCGACTATTTGTAGAGGAGATTTTTCCTTAGTGATTTCCAATTAAAACTAAAGGGAAATTGCTAGCCTCACTAAGATGCTTTTCTCAATCAGATCTGTAATAACTGTAAAAAGAATGAGAGCTCAATCATAACCATATTTATGATAGACATTATCTCGTAAAAATCAATATAGTACAAGTTACAGTAGTAGGTAGTTTCCTAAGGGATAGAATCTACAGGAGGACATGAGAATGGATGCTTTTCAGGCAAAGGTGAATTTCCTGCAATCTTCTCTATGTGATGTTTTTATTGCATGACTAGTAGAAGCAAATAGAATGGTCTTTCATATGCGGGTTTCTAGTCCTCTCATGATGAAATAGAATTTTCTTTTAAGTATAAATGATACTTTTGTACCTTAAATTTCACTAAAATAAATAGCGCAGTATTTGGTTAGTTTTCAGATGCTTTGTATTATTAATATTTGTTCTCCACAAAAGAGGACATATTCAGCGCACTAATGGTTTTGAAGTTCTAACCTTTCTTTCGCCGCTGTTGTGTAAGTCCTGTTACATCACTATGGGGTTTTACCGTTTTCTGAGATTTGAGATTTTAACTTGTTTATGTATGAAAGCGTTAGAAGACAGGAATGTTAGAATTAAGCCTACACAGTTTGCAGTTTGTTCCTACCAGTCTAAGTCACACTTCCTGATGGCTGTGAATCACAGAGATGCAGACTGTGTTTTCAGCTGCTCCTCACTGCTCTTGTCTTTCACTATGTGTTGTCTTTTCTGTTAGCCAGCGTCTCAGGTCCTTTCCTTGGGCAGTGTCCAGGTTCTGCAGCTCCAGGGAAGGGTTTACTCAAAGTGCTTTTTAGATCTTTCCAAAATTCTTGATGAGAATCAAAAGAGAAGTCAGTGAAAGAGGAAGGAGTAA
This sequence comes from Numenius arquata, assembly GCF_964106895.1. Lineage (NCBI taxonomy): Eukaryota > Metazoa > Chordata > Aves > Charadriiformes > Scolopacidae > Numenius > Numenius arquata. The sequence continues at coordinate 65,241,673 of NC_133580.1, forward strand.
GGGAGCAGAAGCAGATATAATTATATATCTGCTCTATAACTGTCCAGCCCTCTTGCTCGCTGCCTCCCTTAAATGCAAAAGGGTTGCAATGTCAGGCCTTACTCGCAATAAATTATAACTTTAACACTTTGCAGCAAACTCAACAGCCAAAAAGATTTATCCCGACAATATAGGGACCTCTGATTGTTATCTTCTCAGATTGTATTTCATTTGAGAGTTGCATAGTTAACTCATCGCTGCAAATGAGTTAAGCATATGACTCCCCAAAAACGAGTGGTGTGCCTGCAGATAAGAAAGTGACTTTCTAAATACTTTATCTGTAACTTCAGTTTGTTCTCCTGGGGCCAGAGCAGTTCCTGAGCAGGAACATTTTGCAAAGCTGTCCTGTGTATCATTATATTGGAGAACAAATTGCATCAAAAGAAGAGAGAAATTAAAAAGATAAAGTATGCAATTTTGATTATTAAAAGTTCCATTACTGTTTGGAAAAAATTACGTAAGTGTTCTGAAGAATACTTCAAATTGTTATTTGCTAACAGTTTCTGAATATCTCTGTGTGCATTTCATAGCATTGCCATAAATTCCTGTTGCCTTGAATAGACACGTATCCTTCACTTGATGCTGTTAAAGGCACATGTGTTACCCAAATCCTAGTAATGTTCACTAAACTAGCCATTCTTTTCTCACTGCTGGAAACGATTGGAAGTGGAATTAGTGAGGTGCAGTTCAGTTACCTTTCTCATCACAACTGCATTGGTTCAGAAAAGGTATTTCAGAATCACCTCTTCAAAAACGGAAGCGTGTCAAATGAGTGTCGAGAATTTCAGAGCTTTGCAAAGGACGACTAGGGATGAAAATGGCTGGGGTTTTGTTATAAAATAATCTAATAATGCCATTCTGGTATGGGTATGAAATGAAGGTTTGGAATACATACTAAGGTTTCATTTTTCAGTTTAAATATTTTAGGGATTTTTATGTTTTAATGCAGCATTTAGACTGGCTCTGGTACTGTTCTGCTAGTTCCCAGACTGCTGGCATCAGTAATGATGTCCTGTTGTTACCAGCATAAAAAAAAATGCCAGTTATTAAATCTTTGGATCCATGTGTGCCCTAAGGTACTTAGTGAAACTGAATGATAAATTAGCTTTTTTCTTTTTTTTTTTTTTAGTTTTTTTTTAGTGGTTTTTAATTGCTTCTGCTTTATTCATAGCGGAACACGCCCTTTGGTTCTTCATATTGCTGGACTGAGCAAAATTAGTAAAGGTTTAAGGCTGCTTTAAATAGTCAATCCAAGTTTTCACCAGTTTTACATTAAATACCATTGCTGAAGTGAGTTGTTTTGCATCTGCTTTATAAAGAAACCTATTTCATACCTGTTCTTATGGAGAAGTTTTGTTTTTTCTACAGGACTTCTTTACGCCATGGGTATAATCTGGTTAATTTTTGATCCATAAAGAATAAGTTAAATTGCACTGTCTTTGTAACTAAGAATTCAAGTTACAAAAGGGATTATTTCTTAAATTTGACATGTCTTTCAGGTACATGTAGAACCTAAAAAACCCACCTGAACAAACTTCCACCTTTTGTTCCAGTCTTTAAACCTTGTTTGTTGTGAGGTTGTGCAAGATATTTATCACTAATAAGCTTTGCATGGCATAATTAAAAGGTTAGCACAATAACTACCTTTCGATGTTTTGATGAGGCTTAGTAGATGGTGAAATACTCTGTTGAAAGCTCTCTGTGGACGGTGTAGATCTCACGTAGTGTGGTCTGGTTTAAATAGGCCTCACAGAAACACAATTCCAGGTTCTTGCCACATGCGTGGAGACTTTCTGGGTTAATTTGAGAGCGTTCTTGATACTTGTCCCTAAACGGTAATGAAAGGAAGCTTCTTTCTTTTTTGAGTGGACTCTTCTTATTAGCCCTTCTCTTCCTAAAGTTTATGTTGTTTAGTTTAACAAAGGAGCCAGGAGGTAAGAAGCTCAGGGATGGACTTTAGTTGAATTTAAGACTTTTTGCCTGATGTTTCCTGTTGGATGGCTGTCATCTTTCAAAGGCATTCAGCTGATTGAACTGATCAGCTGTGAAGCTCGACGAGGCCCTGGGCAACCTGGTCTAGTTGGGGGTGTCCCTGCTAACTGCGGGGAGGTCGGGCTAGATGACCTTTGGAGGTCCCTTCCGGCCTGGACCAATCTATGAATCTATGATAGAGACTCAGGTGATGCTTAGTCCTGGTGAGTGTGGGTGTTTGCCTTGTGCTTCTTGTGTTTTTTCCTTATTTACCATTTACTGAGACTTCTGTCTTCAGAGTCTGAACAGTGTGAACATTCAACAGTTTAAAGGGCTGAAGTGTTTTGGATTCCAAGACATGGTTCATCAAAGACCGCGAGCCCTATTGGTATTTGTGGATTGCGTGCTGTTTTGAGTTTAAACATCATCACTACAGATTAGCCTGAGAATGGTCTAGCTACTGGTTTTACGGCTGTTAGTGAAGGAGCTCCTGTAATTTCTGCTCAAATATTTCACCGACCTGAGTGGCCTGCCCTCTGGTTAATGCTCTTGTTACTGAGAGCAGAGCCTTTGCCAGGGCTTGCCCCATGGCTCCGCTACTTTGCCATTAGCACTCCGGCAGCTAATGATTTTTCATTTGTTTGTTGTTGTGTTGAATTCTTCAGCGGATGATGTTAGTTCTTTCAGCTCCTAAGAAGGAAAGGTGACTACTGAGTAGCTTCATGCTCAGAACAATATGGGTAGTTGACGAACACACATCCTGCCTTGACCTACTCAGAATTGACCAACAGGTACAAAGGAAAAACCTCCCTGTTAATGACACCCTGAACATAAAGCAAACCAGCTGGTACACCTCTAAACCCTCCTGAAGACAAAGACTTCTGTAAGGTGAACACAGGGATGCCGTGAATGATTTGAAAAAGCAAACCTTTGTGAACAGAAGCCTGTGGTTTGAAAAGAGCATTGGGTGCATCAAAACTAGGTAGTAATGAAATGAGCTGATTTCATTTTACTTTCTACCCCTTGCTTCCTGGCAAGTTCAGTTAGGGCAGCTTTGCTACTTAAGTACCATATTTTCTCTGTATTGATTGACCTGAATTGACTGAAGGGGCTGAAGGAATATTGTTCTCTCCTTCAGTGATTGACTGATTTAAAACAATATTCCGGGTGGTGCCAAAGACTCATAGAATCATAGAATTGCCAGGGTTGGAAGGGACCTTTCAGAGCATCGAGTGAACCTAACACTGGCAAAAGCCATCACTGAACCATGTCACTAAGCACTATGTCAGCCCGTCTTTTGAATACCTCCAGGGATGGTGCCTCAGCCACTTCCCTGGGCAGCCCATTCCAATGCTTGATAACCCTTTCATTGTAAAATTTTTCCTAACATCCAATCTGAACCTCCCCTGGTGCAACTTGAGGCCGTTTCCTCTTGTCCTATCGCCTGTGACTTGGGAGAAGAGACCGACCTCCCCCTTGCTGCACCCTCCTTTCAGGGAGTTGTAGAGAGCGAGAAGGTCTCCCCTCAGCCTCCTTTTCTCCAGGCTGAACACCCCCAGCTCCCTCAGCTGCTCCTCATAAGACTTGTTCTCCAGACCCCTCACCAGCCTTGTTGCTCTTCTCTGGACCCGCTCCAGCACCTCGATGTCTTTCTTGTAGTGAGGGCCCCAAAACTCAACCTATTCCACTTTCTGTTGTTGCAGTCAGGACTCGAGAAGCCACTAGAAATTACCTTGTTCTTCCCTGCAAGTCATTTGGATTAAAGGGGAATATCCGTAGGCAAATCTCGGCTTGGTTTTCTTGCTGTGGAAAAATGCTCCGTTTCCAGTTGGTCTGATGGAACAGATGTGTCAGAGCAGATGAGTAACAGCTTGATGGTTTGCGGTACTGAGTTACTGAGCCTGGAGTCTAACGTGAGGTTGGTGATATTACGGTCTTTCCTCACTTGAGCGGCACGTGAAACGAAAACATGAGAAGGCACTATGGGGATGCCTTTTACTTTTTTGAGATTGATCTTGTGGCCTTTTCCTGGCTAAAATGTTACCCTGGTTTAGTCGCTGTGCTTTATATCAGCAAGTGGGAAGCACTCATCTCATCCTGCAGCTCTGAGGAGTGTGAAACAGGTTTTGTCCAGAGAAGACATTCCTGGTTCTTAGACATCCAGTAAAGAAAGAGCTCACAGCCTTGATCCCCAACAGATCTCATGTGGGTTTTAGATCAAGTTGTCAGGTGTTTTACCTTACAGAAGAATGTCCCGTGTTGTTTTACTGCCCATTGAGCAAGGAATTACCAGTCTGCTTATGGCATAGAGAAGAAGTATTAAGAGAATACGTTAAGAGAATAACATCCTACGTGATTTTCCACCATTACTTCTTGTACTGAAGATTCTGAACAAGCTCAGAAGAACTAGACACAGCTGCCTTTCTCCCCAACATAATTTTCTTTTTACTATAGGTCAGATTAATACTTCAGAAGAATTTTTACCTCCTACTCTGTCTTGCTTTAGTTTTGTGGTTAAATTAAAAAGAGAGGCAGGCCATGTAAATCAAAGGTCGAAAGAAGAGTATTTTCATTTGTTCCACCAAACGTTGTCCTACCTTATTTCCCATCAGTAATAATGGAAATTACCTAAATTACTTTACAAATTTTGGGGAGGTGATTTTCTCTTTTCCTCTTTATAGTTATCTGAAAGTGCACCTCTCACACAAACATTTACATTCCTATTTACATCAGAAATGTTTTATTAATGAGAGAACCTGTTTACAGCACTTATTTCATACATATCAAAGACACTTTCTTTAATACTCTGTGAAAATTAGGAATATGAGAATACTCATGGTTTACTCACACTATATTGGATAGAAAATCTATAGTTCATATCTTCTATACATGAGTTCCTGGGATTGTAAATATGAGGTAAAAAGCCCCCAGACTGTAGTTGTCTATATCTGAAGGGGTGAGGAAGAGGCTGACACATAAGAATTGTGAGTGTCCAGACTCTTTCTTCTTATTTGGTACTTCTAACCAAACTTAAAATTGTCTCAGCTTCAAAAGTTTCCTTCTTTGTTCAATAAGTCATAGGTTTCCAAGATTTTTCTCAGTATTCTAATTTAAAAAGAGCGCTTTAATTGTTGTGGCTTGTTTTCTCTTCATCAATGGGTTAAAGTTTGTTTCTTATAGGTCTTGATTGCCATCTAGTGGCCATAGTTATTCAAAGGACTTGGTGTAGAATAAAGCTGAAATTAAAAAGGGTATGAAAAAATTTCAGGATTTTTTTTCTCAGTAAGATAACTATGAAAGAATACATGAGGAAGAAAGGTACATGATGTTTGCTTTATGTTGTTAGGCCTACTTGGAATATAAGGGGTTTGCTTCCTTTTTTGCAAAGCATTGCTCTATTAATAAAGGTTGATGTTAATTTTTACTCTGTGTATAATTTCTTTATTGGAAATAGCTTATAGTTGTTGGGAAGAAAATTAGCGGGATGCATCCATTAGCACTCGAAAGGATCTTGTGTCATCATTTGAGTTTGAGGGTTCAAAAGCTGACGAGGTATGTGGTGTGCTTTTTCTGGCAATTTGAGTTTTGTTTCCGAAAGGTGAATTTTTAGATAAATGCATCTGTTACTTGAAGTTTCTTTCCCCCCAGAATTGCATTTCCTAACTTTGGAGGGAGTTTATAACTCCCATTTGAAAAGTATTATTCATAGAGGACGACCATCATATTTCCCCTGCCTGGGATGGCCAAGTAGGGTAGGTCTCCTAAACAGCACTTGGCCATGATCATTGCCCTTGCTTAACCCTTTGCCAATCTAATAAAAATGTGACTCTTTCTTATCTGTCTATATCTATATATATTTTAAAATATGATCACAGTTGTCTACAGTAGAAATTTTATCAGTGTAATTTCTGTTATTTCTTACTTTGTTTTGGTTTTCCGTTTTTCTAAAACACGCCAAAAGTTGCAGCAACCAGTAGATGAGTCTCAGAACAGATCTTTAACAACGATTACGGTATTCTCATATAGATGTGGGATGATAGAGGGAATATAAATTAGATTGGTCATGTAGAAAGTCTCTATATATTGTACTTTAATATGAATTTTATAATCTTGACCATTGCCGTTGCACTGTCTGCATCACAAGCATAAGTCCTCTTAAGATCATTTTTCCTTTTCGGTAGAGAAGCGTTTGAGGGAAATGAGATCATGTCACCTGTGCTGTTTGAACTAAATGCAATTGAAAAGTAGGGAATGCGTTCCTGGTTTTGAGATCAAAAATTTGTAGTAGGAAGGGGAGGATTTAATTGGCGTGTAACAAACTCGTGGTGTTCTTAAATACACACCTACTGCATCATTCAGCATCTTCGTGAAGAAAGCTGGAACAGGTTGCAGAAGATAAGAAGCAAAAGGCAAAATAGCAATCAAAAAGGGGATACAGAGTGTGTGCTGTCTGGTAACATTTATTACTGCATACTCTTTCTGTTCATGGTGATTTTCCTAATGTCGGATAACTATAAATTTCAGCTTTATGATTCATGGCTGGGCTGGTGAAAGAATTCTCTTGAGCTGCTACTGTGAAAGTGTTAAATTTTAGCTTATTGTGTAGTTTCTCAAGTTGACAATTCGATCAGGAAATGTCTGCTTTGCACATTGGCAAGTTTCTACCTGTTGCCCCGGTTCTCTGTGTTCTGCGTTTTCAATTGGAAGAAAAAAATTCCAGAGCCTTCATATGACCCATAATTACCCCAAAGAATAAAGTACAAATAGTTAGAACTGATGCAATAAGCACATGAAAAAAGCTTAGTTGTTAAACTTTGAATAGTTTGCTTCTGCAAGTGGCTTTCTGTTAACTCGTAATTCCCTATTTATCAAAATTTCTGTGCTTCAGAACAGTGTGAAGGCAATAAAAGGAGCAAATAATTGCTATAAGAAGTCTTTGCTGAAATGGGTTATCACAGTGGAGGAAAATACAGCATTCGTTTCTGTTTGTTTAGAATTATTAAGTTTAAAAAGCAACCTGTAGGAGCAGTTTCACAAATTCATGGGCTTCTCAAACATGCAGATGTTCTGATGTCACTCTGCTGTAGGCTGACTTTTTTCCAAACCAGAGCATGATACTTTTGAAAGACATTTGTAGATATTTAAGCTGTATGTAGATTGGTATATCATCAGTTTTGTTGGGTTTTTAAAAGAGCAAAATTAAGTGAAGAATTCTCACTGTGGATTTATTGGCAAGATAGAAACTTGGATTTTTTTATGTATTTTTTCTTGCCTGCAGGGGGTGATTTTTGCTCATTATCATAACCACTGAGACATTTTGAATTGCAGTAAAACTTAAAATTTAGTTGTTTCTCTAACAAAGCATAGATACTAATTGTGTGCATGAACTGAAACAATTACAAATCTTTCAATGTATTTGTATGGATCCTTAATATTTACATTTTATTATTATGTGATTATTGACTCAGGACTTTGGTTTCATCTTTTAAGAATTCTCTTGCTTAGAAAAGCGTTTTATACCTGTTAAAAATGGTAATTTTGCTGAATAGGTAAGATAAACACTTGATTTTTGTACTAAAGCCGGCTTCCACTAATTGAGGTTTATATGGTGTTTAACAGAAATATTCCATGAGTTCGGTTGTCCCAAGCCAAATTTAAAAAAAAAAATCCTACCTCTATAAGGTAGGAGTTGTCTTTGGATTTCAGAAGTGCCAAGTTAAGCGCTACTCTCCGATTTGAAATAAATAGAATAATTAAAAACTTTTCCAGTTATCCTCTCCCTTCGTGCCTCTTCAGCTGCCTCACACCTGGATGCGCTCATTCTGCTTTTTTAACTTTGATCTTCACCCGATGATGATAAAAACACTGCAGCCGTTGGCTCAACCAAAACCAAAAGCGAGGAGGATTTTCATTCTAACAATTTTGCAGAAATTTCAAGCCCAATACATTGTATTATTATTTAATTTTGAACACGGTGCTGTATGGAACATCCTGATGGATTTCAGTCAGTGCTGCTAAAGACTAGATTTTATCTTTTACTGATGAAGATCTCAAATCATCTATTCCATTTAAAAACCGAAAAGAGGTTTACGGTTGGAGGGAATAGACTCCCTCCTTGCTAATGATGAAACAGTAAATATTTAGGAATTGTAGTCGGCAGTTGTCCATTAAATTAGTTTGTGGAACTGTTCTGTGTGTATTAATCGCTGTGTGATGTTAAGCACCTACAAAAGCAAAACGCTGCCCTTGCTTTCAAGGCCTTTTTATTTGAGAATCTTTTTGTAAGGGTAGAAAGTGTTACAGAGATACCGGCTGTTGCCTATCATATATTGAACTGGAGAGAGGCTCAGTGGCACTACATCTAATGCTGGTTTTCCTTGCTTTTTCTCTTTTTTTGGTTTGTATTTTAGAAAATCTTTAAGGCAAAGGAAGGGCTTGCGTGTATAAACTTGAATGCAAAGTGTGAATGTGCCGAGGAAGCTTTGGGTACATGACAGTTTGTCTCGAGTTTTCTTGAAAGGTGTGTTTAATCTCATAATGCATTTTTCTTTTTCAGGTTCTTTTGTCCTCCTCCGTGTGTGTATCTTATGGGCAGTGGATGGAAGAAAAAAAAAGAGCAAATGGAACGGGATGGTTGCACTGAGCAAGAGTCACAACCTTGCGCCTTCATTGGAATAGGAAACAGTGACCAAGAAATGCAGCAGCTGAACTTGGAAGGAAAGGTAGAAGAATTGTAATAAACCACTCAGATTACTGCAGAGGATGTTATAGCCATGCGGTGCATCTCTTAAGGAATACCCTTGCTTATTTTTGATCGCTTTATACTGTTATAAGCGTATATATATATTTTGTTATACTGTAGCAGATACTCCACCAGTGGTTTTAAAAAAAAAAAAAAAACAAACCCTCAAAATTATGTATAAAATTGAACAGGTGGATTTGGTTTGTGGGATCACAGCAGGGCACCGACTTGTAGGTTGTTGATGCAGAGTCAGTAGGTTCTTTGGTAGGCACCAGTGGGTAACTGAAATAAGGTTTCTGACCAAAATTCCATGTCCGTCTCCCTGGTTTGCATGAATGGATAATCTCATCAAGGAAGTATCTGAACATCATCTGCTGCTAGAAGTGGTCTTTAAGTCCCTTTACATAAAAATACAATTGAAATAGCATCTTAATAAATTTAATAGATTTTTTTTTTTTTTTAACAGTGATATAACTTGCTATAAGGGTTTTTTTTAAAGATATTTGTGGTGACTTAAACAGTTGGAATAGAAGTGGCAACACGTGAGGGCTCATTTTAGCTGTTGTTTTATTAAGCAGTATTTTACAGCTGCCTGGTATTTCCAGCACAGTCTACTTAGAAATGCTACGTCTGTTGCTGAATAGGAAAAGAATAACAAAAGTTTTTTGAGATTTTTTTTTTTTTTGAGCTCCTGTTGTCACCTAGCATAAACACTTAGCTGAAAGTAACTTTCTAGTGTTTCAAAGCCCAGTCATCTCCCATCTTGTCGAGAAAAGGTTGGCTCAACACGTTTTCTACGCAGGCAGACTCTTGTGTATGCCCGGTGTTGTGCCCGTATAGCTCTACTCAAATGTCATTTTTAGTAGTGCTCTTAACCTCCACTCAGAGCTGGCTTTGGCACAGCTTATAGTCTCTAAGCATCTCTTCTCCAGTCCTGGTAAGAATCTTTAGAAAGATAGAATAGAATATACAAGTTGCTAAAGTACTGAAGTCAGGTGCTAGACTTCACGAAGCTAAACTGTAGTCATAAAAGATACCCATATGGAAGAGATGGAAAAAGCAGTTTCTGATCTGTTTTAGAAACTATTGCATCAGTTTTTCTATTTTGTTCATAATATACGTAGTTTCTTGAACTGGGTTGACTTGAAAGAAGAAACAACAGTATGTTTTCACCTACAGAATTATTGCACTGCCAAAACATTATACATATCAGACTCAGACAAGAGAAAGCACTTCATGTTATCGGTAAAAATGTTCTATGGCAATAGTGACGACATTGGTGTGTTCCTCAGTAAACGGATCAAAGTCATCTCCAAACCTTCTAAAAAGAAACAGTCACTGAAAAATGCAGATTGTAAGTATTTGACATTTTTTTTCTTTATGTAGCAATTAATTTTTGCCTCCTACTAATTTTTTCTTATGTATTCTGAGGTCTGGCTACAAAGTATATACAACTAAATTTTCAATTTTTGTTGTTTCTAATGTATTTCGGAACTGTATTTTAAGGTATTTCAATATAGATAGGTTACACTGAGTTTTATACATTCACGGTTAATTATTTAGTAAATATAAAAGGACCACCAAAAAAATTTTATTCTGAGGAGCGAGTCCTTGTAGACAAAGGCATAAAGAATGTTCTGCCTCAGCTTTCTGAGCTGTTGGATCGCTCAAGCTGCCGTGATCTGGTGCCGAGGATCTTTTGATGAGCATCAGAGATAGCTTTCAGATCGTGATAACTGAGTAGCATCACGTTATCCAAACTGCACAGTGTCACATCACAGCCACCTTCTTTCTTTCTGTCTCATGCCATTTTCCTACTGGTTTTTATTTTCAATATGTTTTGCCCGATTCCTTTTAACTAATTGTTTAAGAAATCTGTTGGGTGATATTTCACCCAGATTTATTTGCTTACCGCATTTTTCAACTAAAGCTGTCTCTGGTGCTAATGTGTAATTTGGAGCAATTTTGCTTTTCCTCCAAAGTTGGGGGTTTTTTTGCCTGCCATACCACTGGAGCACCTCAAGAGATACCTTTTTTTTTTTGTTGTTGTTGTTGTTTGTTTTTTTCTTTTTCTTCACCAGTGCTTTAAAAGGCTCTTCCGTCTGTGTTGGGCTGGACCCCATTCACCTATGGGATGTGGATCTTGGGGTGGCTCTCTTGCCACATGGCTAAAGGCAATCTCTTGCTGTGCAATTGTGGGCTCAGAGTGTGGCTTTGTATTCAGACAGGTAGTTTTGATGAACAGTGAATATGAATGGAGCGTTCTTCCACAGTAAATATGAACCAAGTCGAAGAAACATACCTGTTTTGATGGCAAAATTGCTGATTTTTTTTTTCTTAGGGGAGCAGACTTAGCATTTCTCTCTCTTGAATCTGAGTAAGTTCAGATCTGAGAAAATTTCAAGTTGCAATTTTACATAGTTATGTCTGTGCCTTTCAATTGACCGTGATTTGTAAGAATAATTTTTCTTTATACTTCTTATATATTTCACGTGATTGCTGAAACTTGTCCAAGTACTTCACGAGGGCAAGCTAAAGCTTCTGCTCAAATAATCAGTTGCCGGAAAGCTGTGAACGGGACTTTTCAGCTGGCAAGCACTAGCCCGTTCGGCTAAGTGGCAAAATTCTGTGAACTAACATGGCTTTGGAGAACAGCTACTGTGTATGTTATCCCACTTGGAATTTTGCGATTATATTTGTGAGGGACGAAAAATAAATATTTTCTAAATTAAGCAATAGTTGAGAATTATTTCCTGGTTTCCAGTATTCAGCCGTTTGTTTTACTGTATTTGTGACTTTTTCTTCTTTTTCTGTGTAATAATGAAGTATTTTTTATAATCTCAAGTCTGTATGTGTTCCTTGCAGTATGTATTGCGTCAGGGACAAAAGTGGCACTATTTAATAGACTTCGATCCCAAACAGTTAGCACCAGATATTTGCACGTAGAAGGTGGTAATTTCCATGCCAGTTCACAACAGTGGGGAGCATTTTACATTCACCTCTGTAAGTAAAAATAAAGCAATATTTTTTTTCACCTCCCTCCCTCTATCCCCACAAAAAAAAAAAGTCCTGCATTTTTTTCTTCCATATTAATTGCCCATATACAGATATATTTTTTTTGTTATGGAATGTATGTTTGATGTAATAGTGTGATGTTAAATGTTCCTCCTATCGAGGAAAACAGTGATTAAAACAAATAACGTGAAAATTCCTGTTTCACGCAGTGGACGATGATGAATCGGAAGGAGAAGAATTCACCGTGAGAGACGGCTACATTCATTATGGGCAGACGGTCAAACTTGTATGCTCAGTTACTGGCATGGCACTCCCAAGACTGGTACAGTTTAATTTCTCCACTGCTGTAATTAATTTGTAGATGGCTACTTAGTGTAATTGCATAGTTGGGTTTGCATTGGTTGCCACTTTCGGCTTTGTATGTTTACTTCTGGTAACACATGTTTTTCATGGAAGATGGCATTAAATTTAGTAAAAGCGTGTTTTTCAATCTGCAGATTAATTCTTTAAGCAGAGAACAGCTTGTAAACTAAGCATAGGGAATTTTTCAGAATTCAGACCTGCCAAAGTAGGTTAATCTGAAAGCTGTCCTTAAGAAAATGTCTATTTTGAAGACAGTAATGTAGGTCCCAGTGCAGGAAAATGCTTAAATATTGATATTAAATAGATGAGTAGTCTTTGCAGCCAATGGGACTGTTCAGCACAGCTTTAACAGTGCTCTATGCATTTGAATCTAAAAGCACTTCTATGTACATCTACAGATACATAATTATACGTATATCAGTTTGCAAAAGCATTTTGGGCGTTTATTAATACTGTCTGTTTTAAATATGGAACATTGGAAACGCCTTTTTTTAGAAAGAGACAATTTCAGCGCTTGTCTTTGTCACAGATAACAAAAATGATTATGACCAGTTAAGGTTTGTGAACCAAAAAAATTATTTTATTGTTGGATACATGGTAATGGTTTTTATAAATAAATTTAAGTTTAATTATAGATATTTTTTCCTCCTATTTTATGCACTTAATGCCAGCCAAAGTGGAATTTTATGTGACTGTGCTTCACTGGAGATCATCTGTGAAATTGTGGGTTTTCAGTCCATTACGAATTTCATACAAGGCTTTGCTAATTCCACTTTTAACTGTAAACAATTTTTAGAATGCGCCAACGTAAAACCAACCTTTCCTGCAGGCAGGTTTTTGTTCGCCTTCCCGGACTGATTTTACTAGGACTGTAATGAGAAATTCTCTCCCAATATCCAACTTAGCTAAAAAAAATACAATAACCTGCTCAGAGTAAATGGTATAACACGATGATTTGAATAGATATTTTTATTATTTTTTTTTAAAAAATTACATTATTTGACAGAAAAATCCAGACCTGCTTACTACTGATCTGGTTCAGTGCACATGAAATCCAGTAAGAGGATCTCACTTTATCTGTGGGCTTCGTATTAATATTTTCTTACTGCTGAAAGGAGATGCATTATTTTGGATTCCAGAAAAATTATTTGTAGGTAGAAATAGATCAAAAAACAAATTAGGATAAAGGTTCCTGGTTTGTTTGCTGTTGGGAACGTTTGTCATGCCACCTTACAAGATTGATTGAAGGTGATACGATTAAAAGGTAACTTGCAGACATTTTATGGGTTAATACAAAGACCTTTGGAGAAACAAGCTAACCTTGAAACTTATATTGCTAATAATGCCATTTGTTATCATTAGAAATCCCAGAGGACATGGTTGGCTTTCTGATTGTCGGCTTAGAAATCTTCAAGTACTTTGACTGCTGCTTCTGCTGATGTGGCATAAATGAAGTATTAAACTTTTTTCTAGAAGTTGAGTTAAAATTCCAAGCTACAGATTTCCACTGTCTGTAAGGGAATAATTTTTTTTTTGATTTTTCAAAATAAATTAGGGTAACAGCTCTGAATTAAGTCGGCAGATATTTTTTCACTGAACTGCCAGATGTAAGGAACGATTCTTCTTTGCAGTTGTTTTTAAGTAACATTTAATGACCGACTGTTGTTAAGATACGCCATGATTGTTGTTTGCAAAACTGTACTTAAGGATATCCCAATACCTTTAAAGTAAATCTTTTATTATTTTCAACTGTTCTCATTGAGCAACCAAATGCTGTTGATGCTGTCAATGGTGGAAGCTTCTGTAGACGTCTATTAATACATGACCTACTGCTCTCTTGTCTCAGGAAATAGAACAAAAGTAGATTTTGCTGAAGCTTCAAGTTTCTTCCCCACTCTTATAGCGGAAAAGATAAAATATACATGCATGTGGCACATTGAGGCTGCAGTACTGAGTGTCACTTCAATGTTGCGTTCTTGGTTTCAAAAGCTTTGAGAATTATCAATCTGATGTTGGTATTAAAAGAGGAGGCATGGAAATTTTAAAACACAAATGGCCTTTCACTTCCTTTACTAACAGTACATCTGTATTCTCCAATGTAATGAAGTACAGAAATTGTCCTAAATATATGTGTACAATTTTCATTCACAGATAATTCGAAAAGTAGATAAACAAACAGCGTTATTGGATGCAGATGATCCAGTATCGCAGCTCCATAAATGTGCATTTTACCTTAAAGACACTGAGAGAATGTATTTGTGCCTTTCCCAGGAGAGAATAATCCAATTTCAAGTGAGTTGTTTAAAACTATTTCAATAGATGAGAAGCGTGGTTGCGACGTTTTCCCAAATCCTCCCAAAATATGTGTGAATGCTGTTTTTGCAGTTGGTTTTGAATGTGAGTGTAATGTTTTGTTTTGACAGCTTATACAATACGCTAACGAATTGTGGGTTTGATCTCATGTGTACCTTAGCGTGCTTTTAGCGGACTTTCGGTGTGGTAATTCCCATCAGAGCAATAAGAGCGTGACCAAGTTCTGACCTACCAAAGAATTGCAGTTTTCAATTTGCAGCTCAAATAGCAAAGGGTGTTGAGAGATAAGCTCCAGGAAGGTGGCCACACTTGGGAAAGACTTGGGACTTCCTTAGGAGAACAGCTGTAGCTGCTTGGGTAAGAAGGTTAGAGGTAGGAAAGGGGGAAGCTAACTTTTTAAAGATTTCCCATAATTTAAGGGAAGGGACAAGAAGGTTTAATAGAGGCCCAGTTGACTTCCATCCTGAATTGGGATGATGGAAAGAGAATATGAGAAGCTTTCTTCATATTTCAGGAAGCATATTCCTGACTTGTGGCTCAGAAAGGGACCACATCTATTGATTCTACCCACAGCAGAGATGTATCTATCAATATACTTTCTTGTAAAGGAGAATGGACCTTCATCAAGCTATGAAATGGGAATTGTGATAACTAAGGATCAGCCTTGCTGTTTGATCTTTCTCGAAGCATGTTGTGAGAAGGGCTGGACGCAGAAGCAACTCTTGCTTCTCTGACATCTGTCTTAGTTTAACACCCTGGAATTGCCTGTGGGACTCCCAGGACATTCTACCACTCTTGAGTTTCTGCAGCACTTGTGAAGCTCACCCTGATACGAGCTCTGAGCTTTCCACGTGGGTACGGCTGAGATAAAGGACAACCCGCTATTCTGAATTCTTTTAGCGGAGTAGGTACCCGCTGCTTCTACTTGTTGAATAAGATCTGTTAACTTGCACATCGGGCTGTTATCACTCTTTGGTAAGTGAAATCACTGTGGAAAATAAACTCCTTCTACCAGTGGCAGGAGAGAAGTCCCATTTTATCTGTTTTTTCCTGTGGACCAGAAGACCAATACCAGAGAAACAGGCATGTGTAGCATCTTTCACCTGCTCCCTCTTAAGCATTTACTGTTCAGTACAGTTCGTATAAGAAGAGTAGACAGACTGTGGTCACTGTAAAAGAAGAAAAGGCAAAAAAACCACAAAAAATACACAAACTTTACTTTAGGGTGACAAGTCTCTCTTGGGTGAATGGAAGTAGCCCAATATAGAGACCTGGTCGCTTTATGCAGTGCAATCCTCTGCCAGCATCCACACTTCTTGTATTAAGGGTTCTTAAAGGCTGAGTCCTTCACTATCTTTTAATTTAATTTTGCAGATGTGTAGTCTATCAGTTTAATTCCTTTTGAATGTGCTGATGCTCTCTTTTTGTGCAATATTCTGCTGCAGAAAGTTCAAGAGGTTTCCTGTCCTCTGCGTAGTATACTTTTGCTGTATTCGTTTTGAATGATCTAATAGTTCCTGTGAGCGATTCCAGTTTTGCAGGATTTAGTGAGCAACGGTTCTGCATTCACCTTAACCCATCAACATCTTAATTTCTTCTCTCCAAATTGGAGAATCACAGTCTTTATGATTTCTTCTGAGAAGATCTGCAGCTCTTTGGTGATTTTAGTTGCCCCTTCTGTACCTTCTCTTTTTTCACTATGGCTTTCTTAGTTGGGGAGACCAGAACTGCACACAGTATTCCAGAATTAGGTGAACAAAGGATTTACACTGGCAAAATAATACCTGGTACCTTGTTCTCAGTATTTTTTTTCTGATGGTGTCCTACCTGGTATTGCCACTTGCATCTGCCATTGCACCGTGAGCTGGTGATTTCAGAAAGCTGTCAGTGGTTTCTCCAGAATCCTGAGTTGTAACTACCAGTTCCAAGTTCAGTATTTTATGGGCATCATTTAGAGCAGGTTTCTTTAGAAACATCACTTCTATCTAAACTGAAGCTCATTGCCACTTTTGTTTCCCCTCTATGTTCATTTTGATGTCCTTCTGGACATAGAATCCGTGCAGTTGTAACAGCATTTAACTACCTGAAAAACTTGGGATTGTGCAGAAGTTTGAATATTTGACTTTCCCAACACACTGGTGAGCACATTAAATAAAACTGATTGCAACAGCAGCCTCGAGGAGGGGGCTGCACTGTTGGCTTTTGTGCGTTTGGAAAGGAGAAAGACTTTTACGTTCTATCTTTTGCTTTTTGCTTTCCTTTAATTAGCTTTCTATTAAAAAAAACCACCACAACTTTTTCTAATCATTGTAATTTAATTTCTTTAATATCCTTTGATATAGAGCTTTCTTGAGGGTTGGAGGTTTTTTTTGTGGGGGGTGGTGGTGTTAATGGTGTTTGTTTGGGTTTTTTAAATCCATATGTATTATATTCTCTGGATTCCTTTTGTCTGTGACCTTGTGTTTTAGCAGTTCTTGGGGAATTCTGTTCATCAGTTAACGTTAAGCAATTTGTTTCCCATCCTGTCTCCATATGAAGCTAGTCAATACATGAGGTACTGAGCGTGGTATTAAGGCATCTCAATCTTCCCGTTGAGCAAATTTAGTTATGAAAAGAAAGGAAAAAGTGCCTGGAGTTAAACTGCTGTACCTGGACGTGACAAGGAGAAGTGCTTCTCAAGGAAAGGAATCATAATCTTTCAAGGATTTCTGTGACAGAAGGAGTGATGTCTTCCTTAAGTGATTCTTGACACAGCAGGACTTTCAGAACAAATTCTGTGGCCTTGGCCTTCCACTTTGTGGCAGGGGTTTTGCAGCTCTGAAGAAGCCGGTCAAGGATGTTGTACGGGGTCGTTCATTTTTGATATCCGTGGTTTTTTTATTCCTCATGAGTTGAAGTACATCCATCCATGCCAACAGGCATTGCAGTCAACCTGCAGGAAAAAGTCAGGCATCAAAATAGGATACAACAGTTCCTCTCTTGAAGTTGGGCTGGTAATTTAAAAGCTCTGTATGTTTCTAATAAAAGCATCAGTTGGGTCTTGAGCTTGGAAGGATCTTGTGGTTACTATCCCCGCTGCACACTTCCGTTGCCAGCTGTTTTCAAGGGCTTTTTCACATGATCCTCTCAGAATGAAGACTCCATGTGAGAACGCAGCTTTGATCTTAACTTCCTTTCACCTGAACTGGTAAATTTGTGCTAATTGAAGTTTATCTAACAGTTTTGAAGAGCGAAGGTTATCGTTACATACTTAGATATCCTTAAAGCTTAATGGAAAAAAGCATAATTCAGGTATTAAAATTAGAAATTTTAAGTCCCCTTTTTTTCTGTGCCTGTGTTTAACCTATACACGTTTTCCTTATTGTTTGCTAGATGAGGGAATTGTTCGGAGAGGCTTTTGTTGCCATAAAAAAAAATTGTCTACGTATGCATGTATGTATGCTAGTGTATTAATATATTGTAATATTTACAAGGGGACAGGGAATGTTTCCGACGAATTTCCAAAGTTGCCATTTCAGCTTCTCTCCCGTGTCTTCGCACAAATGCTGAAATATAAGCTCGTGTTTTCCATCATTTTGTGGATGGCTAAAAGAAAAAAACCCAAATCTTGGCCGGATGTAAATCATAAGTAATGAAAAGTATCCCACTTCGGACTGTAGCTGTTTTAGTCACGTTGCATTAATAAAACAAGATTTACTTTAAAGTAGCTAGTTGCTGTAGTTTGTTGGTCAATGGCTATTGAATAATGCTAAAACTTTGAAAGCTGAACTGAAATAAACCCCAGTAATAAATAACCAGAAGGTTGGAGAGGTGACAGTATCATAGGTGAGCTACAGTGTTCTGAAAAGCTTTCATTTTCTACTAATTTTGCTGAAATGTATGTGACTATTTCCTGAGATCATATTTTTAGAGGAAAAACAAAAGGAAACATGTTTTTGAGATAATAGATGTTGTTACTGGCTGAGGTGGTTCTTAGCTCTGTGACTTGGTGGATGAGTCTACAGGTCAGATTTAAAACTTTTCATTCTTTCTTTCTAAGGCCACTCCATGCCCAAAAGAACCAAATAAAGAAATGATTAATGATGGAGCTTCTTGGACAATCATTAGCACAGATAAAGCAGAATACACATTTTATGAGGGGATGGGACCTGTCCATGCTCCAGTGACACCTGTGCCTGTTGTAGAAAGTCTTCAAGTAAGTTTGTTTTTGTTTTTTTTTTTTCAATAAACTCTCTTATGTGAGCTTACTTTGTCATACTGATTCAACCTTCATGGTACCTTTGTGGAATATTGTAGTAAACATTCTTAATAGCTTTATAAATAGGAAAATTACTTTATGTTGCAATTATTTTTCATACCTACATTTCAGAATACATGAGCCTGTCCATCACAAGAATAATATTAATATTGCTCTATACATTAAGAGTTTTATTTCTTAAAATATTATGGTAGTGATAACCTTAGGACTTCTTTTTGATTATTTAGAAATTGGTTTTGACTCTTAAAACAGCCAATTATAGATCAAAGAGAGTCAGACTGAAACCTTATTAAGAAAATCAGCGATTCTGCTTTGGAAAAAACTCGAAGCCCTTCTAACGTTCTCTGAAAGATTCTTTGCTCTTTGTTTTCAAAGCCAGGTTGACTTCTAAGTAGCCACTGTCAAAACTTAGAAGCTCCTTCAAGATACCAATTTAATTGGCAGTATCTTTTAGATGTGTTACTTCTTCACAGTTCAGTTGTGTAGGTGTTTCTTTCTGTTTTATCCAGCTGACGGAAGCAGCGCTGTTTACAGTTTTTGTACACATGGAGAGAATTTTTTTCTGTTTTCTTCTGAGAGGAGGGGTGTTTGTTTTTATTAATGCATTTTCTTTTTGTGGATTTTCTTCTTTTTTTAATACTCGCTCCCTTTCCAGTTGAATGGTGGCGGGGATGTAGCAATGTTGGAACTTACAGGACAGAACTTCACTCCAAATTTACGTGTCTGGTTTGGGGATGTGGAAGCTGAAACCATGTACAGGTACAGTATTTCCTACTACTTTTATGGTGATTGCATTTTACTGAAGCTTTGAAGACCGTATGCTCATGTGTATACACTCACGTGTGTAGAAAGGGATCTGGGGCTGATGATTGACAGAAGGCTCAATATGTGTCACCGGTGTGTCCTGGCAGCCCCTCAAAAGAGGTAATTAACCCA
Source organism: Numenius arquata (assembly GCF_964106895.1). Classification (NCBI taxonomy): domain Eukaryota; kingdom Metazoa; phylum Chordata; class Aves; order Charadriiformes; family Scolopacidae; genus Numenius; species Numenius arquata. The sequence goes on from NC_133580.1 coordinate 65,261,310, forward strand.
CTGTATTTAGCATTGATGTGGCCTCCCCTTAAGCACTGTGTGCAGTTTTGGGCCCCCCAGTTTAAGGAGGATGTTCAGGTATTTGAATGTGTCCAGAGGAGGTCAACAAAGCTGGTGGAAGGGCTGAAGGCATGTCCTAGGAGGAGCGGTTGAGGACTTTGGGCTCAAAGGGTGACCTCGTCGCTCTCTACAGCTTCCTGAGGAGGGGACATGGAGAGGGAGGCGCTGAGCTCTTTTCCCTGGTGTCTCATGCCAGGTCATTCTCACACTTCCCATCCCTGGAAATGTTCAAGACCAGGGGCTTTGAGCAACCTGCTCTAGTGGGAGGTGTCCCTGCCCGTGGCAGGGGGGTTGGAACTCGATGATCTTTAAGGTAGGTCCCTTCCAACCCAAACCGTTCTATGATTCTGTGACACGTGGGAATGGTTCAGAGCTGCACCATGGGAGGTTCAGACTGGACATTAGGAACCATTTCTTTCCCAAGAGGGTGGTCAAACACTAGAACAGGCTTCCTGGAGAGGTGGTCACTGCCCCAAGCCTGTCAGTGTTTAAGAGGCACTCGAGCAATGCCCTTAATAACATGCTTTAACTTTTGATCAGCCCTGAAGTGCTAAGGCAGTTGGGCTGGACGATCATTGTGGGTCCCTTCCAAGTGAATTATTCTGTTCTATTCTTTAAGCTTAAGTTTTATTACGCTCAGATGACTCTCCTGTTTTTCAGATGCGCAGAGAGCATGCTATGTGTTGTTCCAGACATTTCTGCATTTCGAGAGGGTTGGAGGTGGGTCCGTCAGCCAGTCCAGGTTCCAGTAACTTTGGTCCGTAACGACGGCATAATTTACTCCACCAGCCTTACCTTTACGTACACACCGGAGCCGGGGCCACGACCACACTGCAGCGCCGCTGGAGCCATCCTCAGAGCCAACTCCAGCCTCATGGCTTCCAGTGAAACAAACACAAACAGCGAGGGAAGTTACACAAACGTCAGCACAAACCCAACCAACGTCACATCATCTACAGCGACTGTGGTTTCCTAACTACTGTTGTTTGTCTGGACTTTTAACTGACTTTTAAGTGCTACGTTCAAGAGAACTGAACAATTTTTGTGGTTTCATGGGAAAACTCCTTTCCATTTTAGGTGATATTATTTGAACCTTGTTACCTGCAAGTGCTGATCTGAAATATTGAAGCCACAATAAAAAAAAAAAAAAAACCAACAACAACAAAAACAAACATCCAAAACATAAGAACTTTATTGAAAATCTATTTTTCAGCTGTTTTTTTTTTTAATGGGCAAGAAACAAAAAATGTGGCTGGGATACATGTTGAGCAAACTAGAAAACATGAACACAACATAGTTTTTATGGACCAAGGAACTTGTATAAGCTTTAGTATAAAAGGTACATTTTCACCATACCTTTTTTGTATCACAACATATAGTACACTTTTGTTACCAAATAGTTTATATTTTTTTTTCCTCTGAGCTTTTGCTCTGAAGTATATTCAGGTTCCAAGCCTGACCATGCTTGTATAATCTAATTACCATACTCTTCCAGTTTTAAAAAAATATATATATTTTTGGTCTGTGGCTGGAACTGTTCCTTTTTTTAAACTGAAGTCTTGTGACTTTTTATGAACTGAAATTGTTTTTATTTCAGCAAGTAGAACCTTGTAAAGGCCAGCATATTTTTTTTAAGATTATATGAAGTCTGTGCAAAAGCTTTAAAAAATGCCTCTGCCTTGCCTGCAATACATGCAATGTATGTTAACTTTAGTGCTCTGTTTTCAGTCATTGTTAATAGTTATTTCTGTTTTTCCTTTTTTTTTTTTTAATATGTATTTATAGTGATAATTCATGAGGTTCTAACATTACATGAGTTTTGTTTTTTTTTTTAAAGTGGCATCTCAAGCAGTCATATTAATGACTGTTCGTGTCACAGGCATACGTTGGTGTTTTTGAAGAGTTGTTACTGGGTTACTCCCCCTCTTCCTCACGCAGTCATATTGCATCTGAAAACGTTTCAGGATCTGTTCAGGTTTTTCTAATCTTGTACATAATTTGTATTAAGTGTAAGTTAAATGTTTTATTTCGAGAGTGGAATGTTCCCAATAACTTCATTAGGCAGCATGTCTTCTGTCTTGTTGGCATGTAACTAATACCATGAGAAGTATGTGCTACAAATGGGATTGGTAGGTGATGCCCCTCATCACTCGAGAATCACGACCAGCATGTTTTTCTTCATAACTGTTCAGTAAATTAGGCCAGGTTTTGGTGTAACACTTGTCTTGAGAACGTGCTTTCATTGTGAAGTGATCATACCGTAATAACTAGGAAGTAAATTTTCTTACTTTAGAAATGGGCAAATAGCGAATCGTAAAAGCACTATGAAGATGTCAGCTCCTCCCATCCTGATTTCCTGTGGGTTTCTCTTTCCCTGCCAACAGCTTGTGCAACATTCAAGTCTTCTCTCCATCATAAATTCGAGGCTCATTTGCACTTTGACTTTGTTGGTTGTTGCATTTTGGTTTTCGTTTGGACTCTGCCGTGTCTTGTCCCTCCTTGTAGACCTGCCTGCTCCGTTTGTATTTGAGAGTATCCCCCGGTAGGTCGTCTGTAGTCACGGAACTAGGCATAGACTCCTAGGATAAGTTCCGATCGCGTGATCTTCCTCTTGAAAAGCCAAAATACAAATCTGTTGGTGTGTTCGGCCTTTTCTACACCCTGAAGCAAGAGCCACAACTGCTGTGTAAACGTGAACCTGTGGCTTCCTGCAGTGCGTTGCTTTTGAGTTTATCCCTTGACAGTTTTCATAAGGTTTTGGTTCCTTTTTTATTTCTGACCACATATTCCAGTTTCAACACCCATTGTCTCTGCACCGTGTTTGTCTTCTCTGACGCTCCATTCGCTTCAGTGCTCTGGTGTGTGTGTGTGTGTGCGCGCGCGTGTGAAAACAACGTGGTTAAAGGAAGAAATGGGTTGTAAAGCGTATTTAGTGAAATCGGTGCCACTGTCCTTCCGAAACGCACTCGTATCCTGCCACAGGCCTTGGTGTTTTGCTCTTCTGTGTTACAGAACTTAACTCCCATGACACAGTGGCGATGCTGGTTCCTAGCACTGGTGAATGCTGCCTCACCTCATCTCCAGTTCAGTGACCAAGGGCAGGATTCATTGTGGCCTTATCTCTGTTTTCAACTGTTTACTGGCAATTACTTGCGAACCTGTTTACCTTTGTATGTTGCTGTACGAGTTGGTTTTGATTTTGTTGTGGTGGCAGGAATCATTTCACAGTGGTTTTGTTAGAAGCACGTATCTTGCAGTATGGCTTAATTCAAGAGCCACAGATTTTCATCGCTAATTAGATTGAGAATTCAAATAAGCGATATATGTATCAGATTTAGAGGGTATTCAAGAACGAACCATGATATACACACAGTAGGCAAACCATAACAAGCCTTTTAACCTTCAAAGACTATTTAAAATAGCTTTTTCAGAACTTGACACCTGCTTTTATACTCATTATTTTAAAATTTTTACATATAAATGCAATACTTTTTATATTCAGTTTCTTTACTCGCAGTAATTTTGCCCAGTAGATGTAATACTCCTTGAGTTGTAAAGAACCTAATGACCTAGCCTAATTTCTGCTGTTCTACACACTACAGCCAAGTGGGTGAAATAAGAAAAAAAAAAAAGACTATTAAGTTTTGCTTACAAGACCATTTTAAACCCCGTTTTTTCCCCTCGGGCTCGTGGCTCCGTTGTTGCCAGTAGTTATTCCCTAGTACAGAAACGGTCTTCCAGGTCCTCCCTGTTGTTGAGGTGTCCGGTTGGTCAGATATTTTATCTTCCTGAACTATTCCCTGCGGGGGTGATATTGTTACCTTTATTGGCCTTGTGAGCTGTTAATCAGTTTTCATGATATTAACAATATCTCAAGATTTCGATAAAACTACTTTTCCAATGTTTCAGTACGAAACTCTTATAACTGTTCGAGTCTAGCTGTTAAGTCTGCTGTTAATTCTATATACATAGAAATTGAGTCTGTGTTCAGAATGTCGTTATAGTTCCAACTATAGGAAGAAAAAGCAAATGAAGTGCTTAAATTTAGCTATGCCTTTTCTTGTTTTCTTTTGTTTGGAACTGCATTTCAGAATTCAACACTAGCGTAGTCTTTAATAATCCGCTGCTGCTGGTTTTTTTCCTAATTATTTGCCCTAAGGGCATCCCACAACTGTGTTAATAATGGTTTTCTGTCCTTCTCGCCGTTGCCCAGGCTGATGAGTTCAGGATGGTTACCCAAAAAGACCCGAACTCAAGGCATAAATCAGTGAGTTCCCCGCATACAAAAATACTAATGCCGAGTGAAACAAATCATCTGTTGGACGTAAGGTACCCACTTGTAGATGAAATGACTCCATGGAGGTTGCCCATCTTGAGACTAAGATGCTCTTCGATTATTAACCAGATTATTTACTTTCTCTCAAAAGCAGCTGTGTTTATGAGTACTGAACAAACGTGTATACTTTCCCGTGCCAGACTTTTGACTTTGTTTTCAAGCACTGTACTGTGGGATTGAGTGGCAGCTTTGTTAGAAAAAAAAAAATAAATAAAAAAATTATATTAGGGTTTCTACTTAACCCTTTTAGGACTGAACAATTCCTTCCCTTTCGAAGCTGTAAAATAAATGAGCAGTTCTAACTCTGTAAACATTCTGTGTTCAGCACTGCATTTGCCCCATCTGGAGGTGCTATGCTAATGTCATTTTTTTAAAAAAAAAAAAAAAAAAAAAAAGAAAAATAAATCCTGTAGCATGTGTATACATTCAGTCTTAAAAGGGTTATTTTTACAAACTGTGCACCTGTAAAGTTTCTTAGCAATAAGGTAGAAAAATGAGCAAGTTTTTACCATAATTTTGTAGAATTAATTGCTCAGTTCCATATTTCATCAAGAAAAACCCTGCAATATGGGCAGTTTTGAGGATTAAATAAAAGTGAAATGTAAACCACATAAAAGTGTTTTTTGTCAAGTGTACTCTGTTGTGTGTATGTGTATATACTATCCTGGTTTTCTTTTTTTTTTTTTTTTTTTTTCCTACAAGGCTAAAGATAAAATGCCTATGTTACTGTTGATGTCACAAACGTAATGGAACATCTGTGTTACCTTTATGATATCATAAAAGCAGTTATGATTCGATCAGGTGTTGGAACTTGCCACGGTTTTTGTGGATAATTATTTTTTTTTTTTCCAATGTTAACCAAGGGATATGATTGATTTTGCTTTTTATTTGGTTTATTATTTTTTTTTTATTTTCTTTTTGGCGAATGAACAGTGAGGTCATCTATGGAACCAGCCCAACACACAAGAAGACCAGCCCCCGGAGTGGAAAAGCCGTCGGTAGTTGTGAGGCTGTGCACGCTGGACTCCACTTAAGCGCCGTATGGAATGTCCACCCAAAAATCTCAATGGATTTAATTATCTCTTGTATTATTGCTGGAGTTAGATAAGAAACTGGGTTGTTTTTTTCCAATAATGTAAAAAAAAAAAAAAAAACAAAAAACAAAAAACAAACAACAACAAAACCTACTAAAAACGGTTCACTTTTTTAATATTATTTATTAAATAAGAAAAAATGAACTGTGTTTAATTGTTTAAATTCAGCAGCTTTTATTGCAACTAGGATACCTGACTTATCTTCATCCTTTTCTTGGTGGCAGGCGGGCTGATGTTTCTTTCCGTTGGTTAATAATCAGAGCTGGAAATTTAGCAAGGTAGCTTGTTTCTTGCTTTGACGGAATATTCTAGCAGCAGCTAGAAATTACGGGCTCTTTTAGTTTGCCGCTTGGGAGGGCAGAAACCTCCCAGTACTAGGTTTGTGTTAAACTAAGACAAGGACTACTGGTTTATCCAAGGGGCCAGAAGTGGTTGTTTGGAAGGTGTGGTGAGAGGAGAGAGAGAGAATTTTCTTTGGGGGGAAAAAAATAGATCCTTTGACCTTAAGGAAGCATCACTGGTTTTTTATTGAATGCCGTTGTAATTAAGACACATCAAATAGCCAGAAACCCGATGGGGGTAGCGCTGCCGTTTGAAACGGGGAGAGTACGGGCAGATGACGTTTCATAATTGCTTTAAAGACTCTTTCAGGCTATTTCTGGAATGATAAAATGATGCTTCTGGAACAGAATAGGAATTAGATCCGAGTTTTTTGGCAAAGAGAACAGTCGCTTGGTAAACTTCAGTGTTGGTGTAGTTGGAAGAAACAGCGTGGGATGGCGCTGGTCTTGGGTAAAGAACTACAGATGAATTAAAAAATGTCTAAACTTTGGCAATTGGCTATATATATATAGATAGATAGTCTCAACAATAAATCCTGTTAAAATCCGGAGGAGAGGATTAAAAGGTGAACGGTGTGAAATTGCTTGGCTGGAGGGATGCATTCATTTGGAGGATTTCATGCAATATGTGCCGTTTCAGAACACCCAGAATTACGGGTGTGGGATGGGTAGTTTGCCTTTCCCGGTGCTCTGTTTAGGTTGGGGTTACACGCTCCCGAGAAGGGTAGACGAGACCCCTCTGTGCTTAATTAGGGTGTCCCTTAAGGATATTTATTTCTGGTACCCGGTAGCACGTGCTCAGCGTGAAGCCGAACGCGTGGAGAGTTACAGCCCGTATTGCTTATTTTAAAATACTGTTGTATTGAATATCGACACTGGTTATGAATACTAAAGAGAGAAGTTAGTGAAGTCTTGGCTCTCCAGAGGAGCAAACTTGCAAGCGAGCTGTTGGTCTGAAAGAGATCTGATGAAGCCTTTGGAACGTGCCATCTTTCAGGTTCTGCGTCTCCTCCAAGAATGGAACAGGATGGGTAGAAGTTTGCTGCCGCCTCTGTGTTCTGGGCTCGGTTCCCTTCCTTTTCACGTGTACTTTTCCGGGTCCTTGATTAGGTTGCGGTTTTTCTCAGGATGGGTAAATTTTTGCTGCGTAATTTAGGAGAGAGGGGTCGGTGTTGAGCGAGGTGAGCTGTAGCTCTTGAGACTGGGTGCCGTCCTCTCTCTCTGCCGTTTCTACTGCTGTGCCGGGGGGTGGGGGGGAAAGAAATGGCAGCTGGTTGGTTTTTAAGCTGCTTGTAGGTACCTGGAATGGAAGTTTTTCTACAGACCTGGCCTTAATGGTCTGCAGGTCCGTGTCTGAAGATGACACATGTCCATTTGGAACCATATAAAGGTGACTGTGAACCTTTATCTGAATTAAGAAACTCCTTGCTTATTATTCATAGACTCGGAGAATGGTTAGAGTTGGAAGGGACCTTAAAGATCATCAAGTTCCAACCCCCCATCTTTTAATGGTATTTGCTGTCGTGTTGCCCCCCCATACGTGTTCATTAAAACCGTAAATCTCTTCTTTTAGCTAAAATGCCTTAGTTCTATTTGTTGATTTGTTGTTTGCTGGGGGGGGGACAGGGAATATGTCCATTCCCACCTCTGCAAACCCCCACAGATGGGAACCTTGTGCCTTCAAGCAACTTCTGTGCCCTCCCTCCATCTCTTAATTTCTCCTTTAGTTTCTCCTGAGTGACTTGGCTTCGAGGCCTTTGACATACAAGTAATTAATAGCAACTGCAGTCATTTCTTCATTGCTACACCGATACGTTAAGATATTTATAATAAATGGCTGTCCGTTGGCCACCCTTTACAGGAGGAAGGATTTCCTTACAGAAACCGCGGATGAAAAATAGAATCTTCTTTTAAGAACTTCGTAGTTCTGTTTGAGGGGTGACTTGAACAGTTGTATAAAAGACAGAACACGGATCTATGTATACTGTGTTTTCTGCCTCGAAATTGTCTGGTTTAATAGCCAGCTGCTCACAAACATACAGCTAGTTCTTCAAATCTCCAAGTTGATTTAATTCTGGTTTGAGTGGGACAATTTCTTCTAATGTTTCTTCTCGATTTCGATAATCCTGAGAGAATTGTACAGACTCCGCTCGGAGCTAATCCAGCCAAGGTACCTTGAGCTGTGGAACGGGATGCGATCCCGAGATCCACCTCGCTGTGTTCCTTACAGGTGGCGAACGGGACAGCGGTGACTTCAAACTTGGGGATTTTTTTTTTGGTCTGTATCCGAGGAAAATTGTGCGTGAAACTTCTGCGTGGGCAGGTGGGTGCAGAGCTTCGTTCAGTGGCAACTCTAAATTTTAATTTCTTTACCTGCAGAAACCCATCTCATGCAGCACCCTACGGATATACACCAAAAAGAAACCCCAAAGGCGCACATGGGGGCATTGGATCTTGTTGGCTTCCATTGGTCCCTTTCGTCCCCGGTCGTCTATAATGTCTTAAATTATGTCTTTTTTTTCCCGTGTTTGTGCTTTTTTTTCCTGTTTGTTCTCGATTAGGCACGCTTCAAATTCCATTTCAGTTCTCTGGCTGCCGACAATTTTACTGTGTGGAAATTGGGTAAGGGGGAGGCGGAGGAATCATAGAATTGTCTAGTTTGGAAGAGACCCTTGGGATCATCGAGTCCAACCATCTACCCTACACTACAAAGTTCTCCCCTACACCATATCCCCCAACACCACATCTAAACGGCTCTTAAACACATCCAGGGATGGTGACTCCACCACCTCCCTGGGCAGCCTGTTCCAATGCCCGACCACTCTTTCTGTGAAGAATTCTTTCCTGATGTTCAGTCTAAACCTACCCTGCTGGAGCTTGAAGCCGTTCCCTCTCGTTCTGTCATTAATTACCTGTGCGAAGAGACCAGCACCAACCTCTCTACAGTGTCCTTTCAAGTAGCTGTCGAGAGATTCACGGGGGGTTGAATTTCCTGCCTTAAAAAACGTAATTGGGAATTCCCCCCAAAAACGCGACAGAGACATTTAGCAACGTTATTAGATTTTAACATGAAAGAAATCATTAGGTTTCTTTGGAAGGTTAGGAAAGGTATATTTTTCCAGGTTAGGAAAGGGAATATCTGTTTTTTGGGGATTTTTTTTTTTTTTTTAATGTACTCATTTCTTGGTCTTAACGAAAGGTGTTTCTATGCTTTGCCTTTGAAAGGAAGAATTTGACATTTCTCACGCTGTTTTAGGGTGATCCTGTGGAATCCTTTGTTCGTAGGACTGAGAAAACGAGCCCCTCGACAGCCGGACGAGGCGACTGCAGATTTCCCTCTTGATTTCAAGCGCTGCGGTTACGCGTAGTCGCTGAGGTGGCAGGGGCTGGCAGCCTGCGTAACGCAAAGCAGAACGCCATAGGAAAAAAACATAAACAAACAAAAAAAACCACCAACCCCAAACTATTAAATCTTGCATCGCTAACAAAAAATCCTTAAGGAAGTAGGAATTTGGTTTCTTTCTTTTTTTTTTTATTTTTTTTCCCCCCCCAATGAAACTGTCTCGTGGCAGCGCTGTGCGGCTCGCCGATCGGTTACACCAAATTCCAGAGCAGAGTTCCAAGCCCATTAAATTTTATTTCTGGATAAATTTCTCATGCGGCTGAACCTTTGCTGTGGGTACGTGCGGTTGGTTTTGCCGGTCCTGTCGCCTCTCCGTACTGGTTTTAACCCCCTGCCCGGGGGCTGGGTTTTGGGCTCCGCTTCATGCGATGACCCCAGTTGTGGGACTGGTGTTTACGTCGTCTTCCCGGTTTTCACACACTCCGAAAGTTCTGGGCTTCTAAATCAATTTTTTCGTCCCCGGTTTTACCTCGGGGATTATTTAACAGACGTACGAATCGAGCAACGGTCTGAAAAAATGGTTTATTCTTTGTTTAATTTACAGGTAATGTCGGTAAGGAAAATTCTTGTCCTTATTTTGGGAGGATAAACGCAACCGGTGAGTGTTTGAGCTTTCAAATAAATCTGCGCTTTCCACCGAGCGGTTCATTTTTCAAGTTAGTGACAATTTTATGCTATTCATTTAAAAAAAAAGTGATGTGATTTTTTTTTTTTTTACTGTTGTTTTGCATTTCTGCCCTCAGGTACCTCGTTCTTTACCTGAGCTGTCGCGAGCCGAAAAGCGTGTTTCATCCCAAAACTTATGATCCGGGTGTCTTTATATTCTGGACTTCTTTGAAATTCACAGCTTGAAATGATAAATTTTGCTGAAATTCTACATTTGCGCACCTTTTTTACTGTGGGCTTACGGGTAAACCTATGGAAAACAGATAGCGGCTACCAATATAAAGGTGTTAAATTAGAAAAGAAAGAAAGAAACAAACAAATCCGTCTGCTCTTACTCCCCACGTGGGATTATCTTCACAGCAAGGAGAAGGCTGGAGAGGTGGGCTCATGCAAATTGCATGAAGTTCAACCAAGCCAAGTGCAGGGTCCTGCACCTGGGACGTGGCAACCCCAGGTACAAATACAAGTTGGGTGGAGAATGGCTGGAGAGCAGCCCCGAGGAGAAGGACTTGGGAGTGCTTATGGATGAGAAGCTCAACATGAGCAGGCAGTGTGCACTGGCAGCCCAGAAAGCCAACCGTGTCCTGGGCTGCATCAGGAGAAGTGTGGCCAGCAGGTCTCGCGAGGTGATTCTGCCCCTCTACTCTGCGCTCGTGAGACCCCACCTGGAGTACTGTGTCCAGCTCTGGAGTCCTCAACACAGAAAGGACATGGACCTGTTGGAACGGGTCCAGCGGAGGGCCACGAAGATGATCAGAGGGATGGAGCACCTCCCCTGTGAAGACAGACTGAGAGAGCTGGGGTTGTTCAGCCTGGAGAAGAGAAGGCTCCGGGGAGACCTTATAACAGCCTATCAATACCTGAAGGGAGCCTACAGAAGAGCTGAAGAGGGACTCTTTGTCAGGAAGAGTGGTGACAGGACAAGGGGCAATGGTTTTAAATTGGAAGAGAAGAGATTTAGATTAGATATAAGGAAGAAATTCTTTCCTGCGAGGGTGGTGAGGCACTGGAACAGGTTGCCCAGGGAAGTTGTGGCTGCCCCATCCCTGGAGGTGTTCAAGGCCAGGCTGGATGGGGCTTGGAGCAACCTGGTCTGGTGGGAGGTGTCCCTGCCCATGGCAGGGGGGTTGGAACTAGATAATCTTTAAGGTCCTTTCCAACTCTAACCATTCTATGATTCTATGATTCTATGTCCTGCAGTCGTGGCTTCGGTATCTGCGAATCTCTGATTGCAGCTTGTTTCCTCCAGCTGCCATGTGGAATACCTGGAAATATGGGTGGAATTTTGCCACTCATCTGCCGGGATCCGAGCCCACTTTATTACCCAGTTTCACATTATATTCCAATTTAACTTCTCTTTTTCTCCCCTGCGCTTCCATCCTGTTCTAACAAGTGAATTCTTTGCAGCCGGTCGTATCGGAGTGGATGCTAACGATGCTGCTGTTTAGCTCGTTTTTCAATTAATTCGGTATTTGTGGGCTGCTGGAAATGTTCCTTTCTTTTAAAAAAAAATGATGTTTAAATGCTGTTCAGCTCATGGTGGCACCTTCAGCGCAAATTGAACCGTTTCCATTCTCCTGATGCAGGAAACTCACGGTCCTACTAGAAAAATGTCCTGATGCAAAGGAGGACGTTTGTCCGGGTCCCAGGTGTGGGGATGGAAAAAATGGGTTTAGACCTGAAGCCCAACTTCAGCACTGCCAAATTATTAGATGTGAAATGGAAGGAGAGAGGTAAGAGCAAAGGTGAGCGCGTGGCTTTTAAGCCGGTCTGCTGGAAATTTCGGGGCTGATGGGAGTTAGGAATGATGTAATGGATTCAGTCATTTTGTTATAAAACCTAACAGTATAAAATGGGAAAGGTCAAATTAGAGACGAATGATAATAACAATTTAATAATTAGCTCGATGATCTTTAAGGTCCCTTCCAACCCAAACCATTCCATGATTCCGTGGTCGGCTGGGCTTTTGAATGGGGAGATGCCGGAATCTCAGCTTCGAGGCAGAGCTAAAAAGTCAGTTCCTGAGGGAAGGTGAAAGAATTGTTTTCTTGTGAACGATACAAACGCAGAAGAGACTCCGGGCTTCGGTGGCCTCCCCAGCCCCACACCACCCTCTGTGAAAGGGGTGTTTGGGCTCAGAATTAAAAAGCCCCAGTGGACGCACAGGAGTGGGATTCTGGGCTGATGGATTTAAGACCAGTGGGAACAAAACACTTGAAAAATAAATAAATATACAATCTCCTCTCAGGTACCCAGAGAGAATGGACGTTGTGCTTTGTTCTGACATCCTTAACCCAGACTAAAGTGTTCCCACAAAAACAAGTGCAGGGTTCTGCACCTGGGCTGAAACAATCCTCGGTATAAATCCAGCCTGGGGGATGAGGTATTGGAAAGCAGCCCTGAGGAAAGGGACTTGGGGGTGTTGATGGACGAGAAGCTGGACGTGAGCAGGCAATGTGCTCTCGCAGCCCAGAAGGCCAATCACATCCTGGGCTGCATCAAAAGAAGTGTTGCCAGCAGATCCAGAGAGGGGATTCTGCCACTTTGCTCTGCTCTGGTGAGACCTCACCTGGAGTACTGTGTGCAGGTCTGGAGCCCTCAATATAGAAAGGACATGGACCTGATGGAGCGGGTCCAGAGGAGGGCCACCAAAATGATCAGGGGGCTGGAGCACCTCTCTGATGAGGACAGACTGAGGGAGCTGGGGTTGTTCAGCTTGGAGAAAAGGAGGCTCCGGGGAGACCTCATAGCGGCCTTCCAGTACCTGAGGGGGGCCTACAGGAAGGCTGGGGAGGGTCTGTTTACAAAGGCCTGCGGTGACAGGACGAGGGGCAATGGTTTTAAGTTGGAGAAGGGGAGATTTAGATTGGATATTAGGAAAAAGTTCTTTACTCTGAGGGTGGTGGAACACTGGAACAGGTTGCCCAGGGAGGTGGTTGAGGCCCCTTCCCTTGAGATATTCAAGGTGAAGCTCGACGAGGCCCTGGGCAACCTGGTCTAGTTGGGGGTGTCCCTGCTGACTGCGGGGAGGTCGGACTAGATGACCTTTGGAGGTCCCTTCCGGCCTGGACCAATCTATGAATCTATGAATAAAGAATCTGCCATGAAAAGCCCAAAAGTGTTGGCAGCAGCTGCTTTTTGGGGACAGACGGGATCAGCTGGGGCTGACCCCAGACTGGGTTTGAAGCAGAACCGCCCCCTGAAGCCTATGAGGTTTCCAAGTCCTCAGCAGCACCTCGGGTGTTCTGCCGGTCTTTATTTAGAGCTATTTCTTGCAAGATTTATCCCTTTCCCAAGATTTCTGTTGCGGGTGTAAACTACCTCACCCACTCCCCCCGCCCCCGGCCAAAAGACTGCGTTTAAATGTCTGCATTTTAAACGTGTCTCCTCTTATTTTGATACAGGCACAGTCTGTGTTTTCCCTGCCCTTGGAAAGGGCCACTCCATAAGGGGTAGGTTAATCCTCACATCTCCCTTCACGCCGCGGGAACGAGCCAAAGGGCCCAAATGTGGAAGGCAGGTCCAACATTTTCGAAAGGTTGACTCGTCAGAGAGGGACACGGAAATCCTGAAATATTAATAAAATTTAACCTCAAGGTTTGGTGAAGCCAACCGAAATGCGTCAGGAGGAGCAATCAAAAATAGCTTTCGTTTTCTGGATAGGAAACAACAGTAGTTTTGCTGGTGGCCCGTGTGACAGCGTTGGACGTGACAAACTCCACGTGGAAAAAGGGGAATTGCCAGAACTAGGGATCGGTCATGGGAGGTGGAAAAGAAAGGCTCGTATTAAAGCTGTGAAACAAAGTAAAGGGGATTCAAGCCAGATAGTAAACTTTGCAGTATATTTAAAAAAAAAAAAAAAAAAAAAGGGGGGAGAAAAGTGGATGTAAAGTCTCTTGATGGTGTAACTAAAAAGCAGGTGTTTCCAAGTGTCCCCTCTTCAAAGCCCTCCCGACTGCTGCGTGCGATAACCAGTCGCGCAGGTGGGGAGAGTCCCACAGACACAGGAAAGTACTCAAAACCAAGGACAAATGTACGTAAATAACGATTCTTGGCTCGGCGGCAGAGCCTGAGGTTGCACAGGTGGCTACGTGAAGAGCCCACAGGCCTATGGAAGTAATATCGAAGTTCTCCAGTTTGTTTTATGTAGCAGCAGATCGGGAAACGTTACTCCAACTAAATTTGGAAGGAGCACGGGGGCAACGTGGATCAGTTATAAAATTGCATTTTGGTAGGCTGAGATTAACTTGGAACCGCGTTGCTCTGGGTGGAGCGAGGAGAGTAAGTGAATGTGGAAGGCGCCGCAGCCTGAGCAGACACGTAAATTTGGAAATCATCATCCAGAGGAGCCAAGCGGTAGCACCGAGAAGCAGAACAAGCTGCTGCTGTCGGCCGTCGGAGGGAGGACACGGGACCTCTTGGGTGGAAAAAAGGGCTTTAGCAAAAGTGAGCTGGGGCAGGAGAGGCATCACCTCCTTCCTCCTGGCAGAGAGCACCGCGCTCTCCAAGTTCGGTTACAGGATCCTGGTGGAGAGTGGGCTCTTTCAATTACTGGTTTCAATTAAACGCAAGCACCGCAATTTTGGGGGGGGGGGGGGGGGCAGGGAGTTGGTTGTAGGGTATTTTTTGGCTTCTTTTTTTAGAATCATAGAATGGTTTGGGTTGGAAGGGACCTTAAAGACCATCGAGTTCCAACTCCCCTGCCATGGGCAGGGACACCTCCCACCAGACCAGGTTGCTCAAAGCCCCATCCAGCCTGGCCTTGAACACCTCCAGGGATGGGGCATCCACAGCTTCTCTGGGCAACCTGTTCCAGTGCCTCACCACCTCACAGGAAAGAATTTCTTCCTGAGATCTCATCTAAATCTCCCCTCTTTCAGTTTAAAACCATTACCCCTCATCCTGTTGCTACAATTTTTAAATAATCCGGTGCTTATTTAGGTGCTTGTTTTTCTACTTGCCTGACCACAGCTGTTTGGGGTTTTTTTTATGGTTTCCCCTCAGCGGCAAAACCCTGTAGAAAAGAAATTTATTCGAGAATAGTTGTTTTCTTTTCCAATCTCCACTTCCAACCTTGCCTAAAACGAGTCCTTTCTTACTCAAAATGAAGTTTGATTTTTTTTTGTCCTTCCCTCGTGCTGCCTAAGGGAAGCTTTTGCCTGCCTCCTTCCCACAGAGGCCGCGGCTGCCTTTCCTCTTGCTCTCGAGAAGGCCCGGACAACCCCAAACCCAAAAGTGTTCGCAATCATTTTCTTTCTCCGCAAATCAAATCACATTGTTCTTTCCTCCTTATTATAATCGGGTTTTTTTGTTTGTTTGTTTGTTTGTTTTTTTCCCAACTCCTCAAGGCTGAAATGTCTCCCGTTGACCTTCCCTTCCGTTCCTCCCCCAGCCCTGTGTCTGGGCTCTGCAGAACCACGGTTCCAGCTGCCAGTGCTTTGCCTTCAGTCGTCACCATTCTAAATATTCAGTATTTTACCAGCCTCTTACAAATCTCACAAAAGCGATATGGGACAAAGCTTGTTTTCTCTCCCCTCTCTCTTCTCCCCCCCTCTCTGCGCAGCCTCCGTAAGCAGAGCCTCCTCAGTCTTGGCTTCGGTGCGTAGCAAAGAAGTCTCTCCAGGTTTTAATAAATATTTCACAAATTAGAGCAGCAAAATGAAGAAAAAGGAAAAAAAAAAAAAAAAAAAAAAAAAGCTTGAAAAATACCAGGGAACACACAGCTGGGCCTGACAGTCTCTCCTGGACTGTATTGTTTTGCTTCAGTCAGTTGACACTATTTAAACAGGTTTCTTATTTAATAAACACAAGGGCACTGAGATATGTTTTCTGGATCCTTTTCCCAGCTCCACGTTCCCAGTGGAGCAAGAGCTTGGACGGTAGCAGAACTTTCTTCTTGTCAGCAACCCACTGGGAGGACCTGTCTTGTAGCCGAAAATTTGCTGTAGTCGCCCCCGGTTTTCTTGTAGCTCAGTTGAACCCTGACCACGTCTGGAGTGCAAATGAAAAGCTCTTTTCTTTTCAAGACAGGGCAGCTTTTCCTGCTCCTGCGGTGGCCCCTGTCCTTCCCCACCAGACCATCAGAGGTACCTCAAATGAGTCGTAGCACCCCGGGACGCGGGAAGGGACACGAGGGTGGGTTTGCAGAAGCAGCAGCAGCATCTTCTCTGATACAAAGAGTTAGTTTCAGTGCTGTATCTGTAGTGCTATTTTTCCTACTTGAATACGGACTGTGGCAGGACCAACTTTTGGGAAGCCACCAGAAAAAGCATCTCCAAAGCCAGAAGGCCTTGGGTGACATTACTGTCCTTATATTCCTTTGCGATAACGGTGAGCCAGACACGGCAACACTGCCAGATGCCACCACAGGGATGGGGACTGTGTCTGGAGCCAGTTGCAGAGCAAGGAAGCAGCTCTGGTTACTCCACATCTACAGAATGATATGGGGCTGGAAGGCACCTCTGAAGATCATCTAGTCCAACCCCTCTGCCAGAGCAGGTCCACCCAGAGCAGGTGGCACAGGAACGCGTCCAGGTGGGTTTTGAATGTCTCCAGAGACAGTTTCAGTATAGCCATGAAGTCTACTGGGAGTTGTCCCTGCCCAGGGCAGGTGGTTTGGAAACAGATGGCCTTTAAGATCCCTTCCAACCCGAACCGTTCTATGAAATCCTGAAGATCTCAGGTGCTGGAAGGTCCATAGCAGCTTTGTGAGGGTCAATGGAGCTTTCCCAGCTGACTGGCCAGCTCTCTCTCGGGGACTGTCATCTGTTTATTGCAGTCGCCCCTGTGGTTTCACCTCTGGGTGTCATTCTTCGCTTGGTCATGAATGAGGCCTCTTACCAGTGGCTAAATATTCTCAGAGCGAGGCCCTGACCCACTGTCTGTTTAAATAAAAAAATAAAAATTGGGTCTAACAGCGACCCAAGAGCACGAGCTGCCCTTCCTCTTCCCTATGGACTTAGGTTCTGTGTGTGTGACTGTTCCTCGTGCTTGTTTTGTGACGCTGGTGTTTGTACGATGCTCAGAGGAGCTAAGCAGGGATTCGTACGCTGCTGTAAATCAAACTCAGTACATAAGTTGCATTTCTTCATTCCATCAGGAGATATTTTAAAAAAAAACGTTAATAACTGCCAAAGTAGCAGGAAATAAATTAAATGGTGTTTACTCCATAGGGGATGATTCCTACTTGATGTTTGCTACCTGCTGGTGCTAATGAAGGTGTTTCCTTCTCATCTCACCATACCGTGGACACCTGACATCTCACCAGCTCAAAATTAGTGCTTTTTTGGACACGACTGGGAGCGGAAGCCGAAGAAAACCTCTTCATGCCATGATTACCTGTAGAGATGCTGGCAAACAACTCCTGGCAGGGGCGATTGGCCATTAGGTGAGAAAAGCAGGAGCTTTGCAATTCACCACCATTTCCTTTGCATCTTTTTTTCCTTTGGTAGGCACCCAAGGCAGTCTAACAAACATTGCAGGAGGCAAAAATAAAAAGGTAAAGGTAGAAATGGGTCTTTTTATAAGACGGCCGGGAACAGAGGAGAGGTGGGGATGGAGGAGCAGGCAGGGAATAGAGAAGAGGTGGGGATGGAGAGGAACGAGGGGACGGAGGAGCAGGTGGGGATGGAGGAGCAGCAGGATCCCAGACAGTCTCACCACCTTGCCAAGAAGGGCTTGGCAGCATCAGAAAAGAGGCCACGTCTCATGTAAGGGGGGTGTGTAAACCTTTAGTGGCTGCAGTTCCCAATCCAGGTGCCACTTTTCATTCAGAGCACCTACATTTTGCCCTGGCAACAGTGAAATACATCCTTCATTGACCCCTCACCATCTGCAGTATAGCAGTAATTTAGGCACCTGCCTTAAAGTGCGTCCTAATGATAGAGGTTGCAAGTAGAATCATAAAATGGTTAGAGTTGGAAGGGACCTTAAAGATCATGGAGTTCCAACCCCCCTGCCATGGGCAGGGACACCTCCCACCAGACCAGGTTGCTCAAAGCCCCATCCAGCCTGGCCTTGAACACCTCCAGGGATGGGGCAGCCACAGCTTCTCTGGGCAACCTATTCCAGTGTCTCACCACCCTCACAGGAAAGAATTTCTTCCTACTATCTCATCTAAATCTCCCCTCTTCCAGTTTAAAACCATTACCCCTCGTCCTATGGCTCCACTCCCTGATCAAGAGTCCTTCCCCATCTCTCCTGTGGTCTCCTTTAGGGACTGGAAGGGTCTCTAAGGTCTCCCTGGAGCCTTCTCTTCTCCAGGCTGAACAAGCCCAACTCTCTCAACCTGTCCTCACCTCAGAGGTAATATCAGCAGAAGTATCAAGGAAAGACCTGAACGTTACTTAGTGCTATGGTTTTGTTTTATGGACCGGTACACGCTGATCGTTGAGGGTTCCAGGAGCTGGTGTCCAAGAGAGACGACGTGTGAACTCAGAGGTACGGTTGTAGGAGGCGGCTGCAGAACTGTGGCGTTGTGGGCAGGATACATGGCTCGGAGTAACGTGTTTCAGGTGTCTGTCAGGCTGAGGTGACGGGGGAAATGAAGGTGACAGTGCTGTCTGGGAGAGTAAATCGGAGAAGAAATCTGTCAAAGAGGGGAAAAAAAAAAAAGTAGATTTTTAGTAGTAGGACAGGATTTCTTCCCCCAACCCCTACAAATTAATGATGGTCAAATAAGGAGACTTCATTGTTTATTTTATTTTTATATCAGTTTATTCCACTCATATTTATCGTTGAGGGTACATCTGCGTTAATGGCAGTCTGTGAATTAAAGGAGGATTCCTCAACTCTTTAGCAAAGAAAGGGCAACATTCAGAGCCAGGAATGATTTCTGCAACGCACAGATCAGGGAAAAAGGGCGTTAAAATGCGTGCAGGTTGCAGAAAGGCTGAAATTTCCTCTGCGAGGAGATCAGGGCAGAAGACGACAAAATTGACTGGATTGAATATTACATTTTTAAAGCCTAATTCCTACTTGTTGCTGGAATCTGGCTTAAGGCTTGTGAGTTCAGGAGCTTGGTCAAAGTGTTAAGAATTGGGTTGTTTTTTTTTTTTAAAAAAAAAAAAAAAAAAAAGGTGTGTAGAGGGCAAGGGAGGGGAAGAATGACACGTGCATTGAACGAGCCCTGGACAAATGGCAAGGTGTCCTTTCTGGCCCATTTCTAACCCTTCCCTGATTGTCGCCCAACCACGGCTCCATCAAGACCTTCCTCTCCTTCATCACCATGCTCTCTTGCTTCATCACCTCCAAATTGTGCTCCCCGAGAGTTCCGAGCGTGGAATCAATCAGAGACTCCGCTCCTTTCAGCCGCAGGTCCCCGAGGCCACGGCGGGGGGCTGTGATCTGATTAAGGCATTGTTGAAAATAGCTTTTGCCTTTCATCTGAATCCACTATTCCCGGACTAAATCACTGGGAGCGGGTGAACGGTGCATGTGCCGCTACGTGGGCTCTAAAGCTACCGGAGAATCTACACCTCCAGAAAGGAATTTGCTTTTTAAAGTGCGCACAGGGCTGTGAAACGGGCTGTCTCGCTGCACAGAGCAGCCGCCAATATTCACATCCGCTATACTATTAAAATGTGATTATTTTTTTTACTTTTTTTTTTTACTTAATCCAAAATTTTTAAAGCACATCCTATGATAAAGCCAGACTTTCAAATGCTATGAAATAATTCACAAATAATTTTTTTCTGCTCTCGCTGTTCCACGTAAACCCAAAAGCAGCTGGGTTTGTTCCTTCGGATTCAACACGCGCGACAGGTCTGTAAAGGGCCTCATCCTGCACCCTTAAGTGAAGTAAAAACGTCATTTCATTGTTATGAATTAAATCCCCTATTTTAATTCGGTGGGTATTTGCAAAAGGTCAGACCGATGTCAGGAGTCTCAGCACCGTTCCAGGGAGAGTGCTACTTTATTAACGTGGCAAGCAAAACATGCTTCCTATGGATTGTGCATAAATAGTGTTTAGATATATATTTTTATTTTTTTTTAATTTCCTGCCTGTGGACAAGCTGGATGCAAAAAAAAAAAAAAAACCAAAGAAAATCACCAAAGTTGTGTGCTAAGTTGTACGGTTAAACCCTTTCAGGCAATAACAGCGTAGGACATGAATCCGGCCGCCTGGAACTCAAACTCTATTTCCAATTTAAAACCATTCTGTAAAGAGATCAGATTTTCCTGATGAAAAGCCTTAAGAGTGGTTATATTTAATATCCACATCTACATTCCACGCTGTGCTCAAATTTAATATCATCTAATAAGAAGCTTTTTAAATGACATTGACTCAGCTAGACGATAGAAGCGTCTCCAACAGGATATTTTCCCAAAACAAAATAAATGAATAACTTCTGCCAAGCTCCGCAGAGCAAAGGGCACGACCTGAACACCCTCCCTCACCCCTGCGCTGCGCAGCAAAGAGACGGAGTTCCTTTCCTGAAGAAGCACAGAATGCTATGGCATTGGAAGGGACCTCTGGAGATCATCTAGTCCAACCCCCTGCCAGAGGAGGTCCACCCAGAGCAGGTCCCACAGGAACGTGTCCAGGTGGGTTTGGAATGTCTCCAGAGATGGAGACTCCACCACCTCTCTGGGCAGCCTGTTCCAGGGCTCTGCCACCCTCCAAGGAAAGAAGTTCCTCCTCATGTTGAGATGGAGCTCCTTATGTTCAAGTTTGTGCCCGTTCCCTCTTGTCCTGTCACTGGGCACCACTGAAAAAAGACTGGCCCCATCCTCCTGACACCCTCCCTTTAAGTATTTATAGGTGTTGATCAGATCCCCAACCCTCAGTCTTCTCTGGACTAAACAGACCCAAGTCCTTCATCCTCTCCTCATAAGAGAGATGCTCCAGGTCCCTCATCATCTTTGTAGCCCTCTGCTGTACCCTCTCCAGCAGTTCCCTGTCCTTGAACTGGGGAGCCCAGAACTGGACACAGGACTCCAGATGGGGCCTCACCAGGGCAGAGTAGAGGTGGAGGATGACCTCCCTCCACCTGCTGGTCACACTCTTCTTGATGCACCCCAGGATGCCATTGGCCTTCTTGGCCACAAGGGCACATTGCTGGCTCATGGTCATCCTGTTGTCCATCAGGACTCCACATCTTTTTCCTCAGAGGTGCTCTCCGGTAGGTCAGCCCCCAGCTACTAATATTTACAGTATTTACAGATATTTTTTTCTATGTTGAGTCTGTTAACAAATACATGGAGTTGGAGAAAAGAGTTGCTCCAAAGTTTAGAAAAACTATGTTTCCTGACAGTCTTTCAGCCTCTTCTCGTTGTTTGTGCTGTTTCTACCTTTCTACATCCAATGGCTTCTATTTCCACGTAGGTGTTACCACGACGGGAGTGACTGTGAATATATTTGTGGAGTGTATTAACGCTGTGGCCATTGTCCTTTGTCTTCAGTCCTGTGTCTTTTGTAAAATCATCTCTCTGCCTGTATCCCAAGCGATTATCCCTGTTTTTCCCAGTGTGATAATTTCCACATGAGCCTTTGGGGCTCACCTAAACCCTGATGCTTCTTTGTGCTTGTCCTATGGGTTTTATTCCAAAAATACATGAAATTATGTTAATTTAGGTTACTGCCTAAGTGAAGAACACATTCCATCCACAAAGTCACCAATCTTTATTTTTATTTTATTAAAAAAAAAAAAAAATTTTACTTAAAAGCATTATTTTCACATGGACAAGCCCGTTCTCCCCACCCCAAAATTCTTCTTTTAATTGACCGTGACACCAAAATGATCTCAGCATGTATCAGCTCAGCAAAAATAATGTGAAAAACTACTACGAATGTAACAGAAAGATTTTGATTATGAGGCACAGATATCGAAGTGAAGACTGCAATAGATGTATTCGTGTTTGAGGAGGATCTATTGGTGTCCTGGGAATTTTAAGAGATACTCAGAACTGCGGCTGAAAACTGAGGGAAACTGTTGATGTAAAGGACGCCAATTTTTACAGGAGAATTTATGACAAATAGAGCACCTTCTAAGGCTTTTTATAAAGTCCCTTATCTTCAAAGAGCCCTCTTCCTCCTTTGTACTTTGGAAGGGAAAGTGATATAAAGCTCAGACAGTGATAGCATCCATTTCCCATAAAATTCTCGCTGCGTTTACTGTCGGCTGAAGTGTTTCATCACCTCAGAACTAAATCATGCTCGGCTGATGCCACAGTCACTTTCCAAGACCAAGACGATAAATATTTGAATTTCTGTAGGCCTCAGAAGGGGCTTCTTCCGACGCAGCTCAGGGGGGAGCGGATGCATTCATGTGAGTGTAAGAACACTTGGAGAGTGAAGCCCGTGTTGTCTTCCCCTCCTCTTCATCACCACCCTCTCCCCGGATCACGGGGGGCTTTTGCTTCACGCAGCAGGTGAAAGTGGCGAGGAAACCCGCGCGGAAACGCTTGTTCATAAAGCAGTAGATGATGGGGTTGACGCAGGCCGAAGTGTAGGACAACAAGTGGATAAAGGAGATGGGGGCCCCCGAGAGACGCTGGTCGGCCGAAGCGGTGTCAAAGGCGCGCCAGGCGTTGACGCTGAAGATGGGAGTCCAGCAGAGGAAAAACAAAATCACTATCACCATCAGCATGCGGATGACAAGCTTCTTGGCCACCAAGTTGGCAGAGGAGCTGCTGCTTCTCACCCTCTCTATTTTGCTGTGGCTGGTGACAGAGAGCTGTTGCAACGGCATTTTCCTCCTTCTTTTGGTTTTGTTGAGGTAGCATCCATCTCCATCCTCGTATTTGGCGCTGCAGGTATTTATTTTTCTTTCTGTACATACAAATTAGTACTTAAATAGTTGGCAAAATATCTCTGAAGAGTGATTCAAAATACAAAACAAAGTAGGGAGTTAAAATCTAAATAAAGAACATAATTGGGGCGGGATTCTTTATGAGTGAGTAGAGTGGTAGGACCGAGTGGTAATGGTTTTAAACTGAAAGAGGGGAGATTTAGATTAGATACTAGAACAAAACTCTTTCCTGTGAGGGTGGTGAGACCCTGGAACAGGTTGCCCAGAGAAGCTGTGGCTGCCCCATCCCTGGAGGTGTTCAAGGCCAGGCTGGATGGGGCTTTGAGCAACCTGGTCTAGTGGAGGTGTCCCTGCCCATGGCAGGGGGCCTGGAACTCAATGATCCCTTCCAACTCTAATCATTCTATGATTCTAATTCGTGGCTGAACAACTGCTGCAAAGAAAGCACTGTCCTAATTCTGAGTCAGTTGTGTACCAGCTGCTCTGCACCTGCCATCTCCCAATATACATCTTGACTCTATACAAACTGAAGCAAAAGATGTAAGAACAATGTTTGCTTAAGTATTTATTGAAGATTTTTTTTCAAAATTATATCTATCTGAATGTGACATTTTTTATTGTTGCGGTTTTTTACAGAAATGGTCCTCACCCATGGCCAGAAAAAAAACCCTTGCTATTTCTATAATAAGCAAATTAGAAATTTAATGTATCCTGCCTTTGCAAACAAGCCATAGGTGAGGAATTAATTGCTAGTGAATAATGGAATGAGTTCAATCAACAAGTGCATCTGGTAGGTTCATGACCGTAACTGACCATAAAGATTATTTTTGCCAAGAGAAAATTTTGCTTTTAGTAGCCTCAAGATGACTGCTCCTATCTTCAACACCAGCTTTGAAAACTCCAACTCAAACAATTAAATGTATTGTTACCTCGTGAAGATTTTCTCTGGCTGGCATCAAATTTTATTCCTCTGTAGAGTTCCAAAGAAATTAGGCCATAAGCAACCATCATTATAATCCCAGGTATAAGAAAGAGTATGAGCAGCAGGAAAGTGTACCTAAAGAATCAAAAGACAAACTGAGACCAGGGAACAGCACAAAACCAGAAAAATTCCTTCTTCTTCAGGTGAGAATTGGTGGGGGCCATGCTGTTTCTCAGCACAGGAAGGACATGGAACTGTTAGAATGGGTCCAGCAGAGGCCACGAAGATGCTCAGAGGGCTGGAGCACCCCTCCTGTGAGGACAGGCTGAGAGAGTTGGGGTTGTTCAGCCTGGAGAAGAGAAGGCTCCGGGAAGACCTTAGAGCCCCTTCCAGTCCCTAAAGGGGCTACAGGAGAGATGGGGAGGGACTCTTGATCAGGGAGTGGAGCCATAGGATGAGGGGTAACGGTTTTAAACTGAAAGAGGGGAGATTTAGATGAGATAGTAGGAAGAAATTCTTTCCTGTGAGGGTGGTGAGGCACTGGAAGAGGTTGCCCAGAGAAGCTGTGGCTGCCCCATCCCTGGAGGTGTTCAAGGCCAGGCTGGATGGGGCTTTGAGCAACCTGGTCTGGTGGGAGGTGTCCCTGCCCATGGCAGGGGGGTTGGAACTCGATGATCTTTAAGGTCCCTTCCAACCCAAACCATTCTGTGATTCTATGATTCTATAGCTCAATAACATTGCTGCTTGATAGCCCTACTATTTACTCACTCTGCCTGGACACACAGGACCTGGAGCACTCTCTCCCCCCTCACCCCTCTGCCCCTGTGCTCTCTAAATGACCACCAAAAGGGTTGGGTTCTCAGGAGGGGCATTTGCGATCCCTGCAGGTTTTCATATTCTGCACACGGATGGACCGTGTCCAGGTTTTTCAAAGATTTGTTGAGGATTTCTCCCAAAATATTTAAATTTACATATGACTGAGTGAAAGCATCGTTGAAGAGTGACAGATGCTTTCTTAGCAG
The DNA here is from genome assembly GCF_964106895.1 of Numenius arquata. NCBI lineage: Eukaryota > Metazoa > Chordata > Aves > Charadriiformes > Scolopacidae > Numenius > Numenius arquata. The sequence goes on from NC_133580.1 coordinate 65,285,906, forward strand.
TGACAGCAGGGGCTTAGCAGACCACAGAGTGAGAGTCGTTGCCATGTTGGGTATCATTCGTATGACAAGGGAAAAGTCACACAAGTGTCAAAATGTAAGCAGCTTTAAAATATTACTTTTTTTTCTTTTTTTTCCCCCCACTTCTCAAATAAGCACGATAGCAGTGTAAATGTTTGCTGAAGGTTAACACTTGATTTTCAATAGGCTTAATGCTACCATGAAATCCTGTTTTCCACCAGATAATTACGCGTTCGCTAACGGCCGGTTATATCTTACCAGGACTGCTGAATGACATCGCTTGGCCACAGGAGCCGGCACATGTTTGCCGTGGTGTTGTTGTACTTGGTAAAAGGTACCAGCTTGCTGTAGATGGGGTAGGGTGACATGATGGTGAAGGAGACGCACCAGGTTGCAGCAATCACTTTCAAGGCGTGAGATTTTGTCTGCCAGACCCGGGACTGCAGCGGTTTGCAAATGGCACTGTATCTCTCCAGAGATATGGCCACCAGGTTGAACGTAGACACGCTTACAGAGACACCTGTACGTATATAAAATAAAGGAAAAGGTTATTCCCTTGCTTTAAATGTTCATGCTCTTTTCAAATATTCCTGCTAACTTTTTGTATACATATATAAAATTAAAAATATAGCAGCCTATTTATATTGTAAAATATACATAAATATCATACTGATTAAGTCAACAAAGAGTGTGTGGGCAATAGGGCTGAGTCTCCAGACTGACATTCCTGCTCTGTGCTTTTCCAACTCCAGAAGTCCAAGAGAAAAGATTCATTCTGTCAAACCGTCAAATTCTGACAAGAGGGAAAGAAGACACTTTTCCTCCTAATTCTTCTCTCTGCTGCTGTGGTTTATACACTTGAGTAATTGCACCAAAATTCAAACAAGCGTTTGAAATCAGTGTGATTATTACGCTGTTAATGACACTTTAAACACAGACGTTCACAGTCCCTCTTCTATTGTTTTAATTTTTATGTGTCTTGCTTGACTGGTGATCTGATTTTCTCCTTCAAGACAATTAAAGGTGTTACCACTTTTTTCATTAGGTGCTAATGGAGTTGCAAAGCAGGAGAAATGAAGTCAGGAAGCAGAATCTTTGTCCTTCAAGTGCCCTGAATTTCTCATGCTGGTATATTATAAAATATAACCGAGTGGGCTGTATTTCTGTCACTGAGGTGCTCCAGTTTATCACTGCAAGATTACAGGTATTTCTTCATCACTTTTTCACAAATTTTTCTATCAGTGAATGAGCTTTTACTTAATCTCTGTAAATCTTCTAATGCGGGTCAAAATATAAAATGCCAAACAGCTTGTTTTGCATAAATTATCTGTAATTTAAACTAAGTCTTAAAGTGAGAGAGTAAGAGCACAGGTGATACAATGGATGCCAGTGTCTGGCTGTCAACAGAAGCCCCTGTGAACCTGAATTGCTAATGGGAGATATCCGCATTCTGAGTCTTAAAATAAAACACCTTCGTAATGAAAAACTTCATGTTTGAAAATATTTGACAGGTTCACTCTTATGAAGTAATTTACACAGCGTGAAATAAGAGAAAGATGACGATGCTGCGGTAATTTTTTATGGCATTTATACAGCAATTCATTATAATTGTTTAAACATGGCCTTTAGTTTTATTGGTTTTATCTACAAAAAGATGTTGATTTCCCATTCGCACGCTTTCGGCGTGTACTTTCACATTACATCAAAGCGCCCAAGGGCACTTTGGGGTTGAAAGGGCACCTGAGGTTTCTCCCAGTAACTGAGGGTCTCCCAAGGCAGCAAAAACTTTACATAACGTTCTTCGGGTTGTTGTTTTTTTGTTGTGGTTTTTTTTTTTCCCTTTTCAGAAACAAGCAAACGCACAGGATGTATTGGAAGCGAGACAAAATCGCTTACACAGACACACATAATCCAGGCGTTTTGAAACTCCTGGCTCCGCAACAAAAAGGGGCTACGGGAAGGCGTATAAAAGTGGGGGCTTCTTAAAGCCAGCCTCTGAAACCTGTGTCTGCATTTTGTGGTCTCCTGGTGAGCTCTGGTCACACCAGGCTCTAATTTCCGATTCCACAAACGACACCTGCTTTGGCCAATTCATTTTTTTTTTTTCTCATGTATCACCTCTACCAAAAAAACCTGTGGGCGAATTGTGTCGTATCTGAGGGCTGATCTGAACAGCTCTGAGAGCCCTCCCGGCGATGGGGAAGGAAGCGCCTGTGTTGGGTTCCTCCTTAAAGCTTGCTCAGGCAACGAACTCCTCACTTAACCTGATCCAGCCCAATGCTCGTTAACATTAAGAGGTGCCTCTGAGTTTTGCGGACCAGGCTGAGGAAACCAGAGCCATGGAGATTTGCACCCCAAAGTTGTTTCTTCGTGATTCTGGCAACCGTTCAATTGCCGATGGAAACAACCAGCTCTTCAGTCAACTTCTCCCAAATTCTCATTAGCCAGTCTTGAAAATGAGTATAAGCTTCCGAGACTTACCCATGAAATACGTGGCGGTTTTGCAGACAGCGCTGCCGAAAATGAAATCTTTCAGCAGGTTGGGGATGAGGGTGAAGGGCATGCAGAAAATGCAGAGCATCAGGTCGCTGACCGCCAACGACAGCAGGAAGGTGTTGGTGACTGTCCTCATCCGCTTGTTCCTTATCAGCACCGTAATTACCAGGATGTTCCCCAAAACGCTGAGCAGAAATATCAAACAATACAGCAGAATCCGAACTATCTGATGCATATCTGGAAATTGTAACCAGAGAAAAATCAAGTTATACGGCCCATAGATTAGTATTAGATGTTCCATCCTTTAATCAAAAGGTAAAAGCCTTCCTGTATTCAGTTTTACTGAGGTTTATGTCTTTACACCAGTGTGAAAATCAGAGGAAGTTCTGAAATTCTGAAACTTATTCTGCTCTACCTGACTTGCACAACGTTACAGTACAATCCCTGCCATACAAGGAACATTTGGAGAGCAAAATACAACTTCTCACAAGCGGGTCCTGCAGACACCACTCGGTGTGCACCCGGGGAGTTCCTCCTTCAGGCAGAAGTAAGAAACACCACACAGCAATCAAAAATATTTTAATACCTGGATTTTTATATTTTTTTTTTTCAGCCTCAGAGGGCTATAATTTCATATTTAATACATGGTATCAGATCAGGTAACTCCATTGTTACCGAATTGCCCAAAGAGCAAAAAAACCATGTTTCTCCAAGTCCTTAGCAGAGCTTTTTGCATTTTGTGTCCGACAGTGCTACTGTTCTAGTTTTCCATTATATCCAAATTTTGCTCTACTTGCATTTTTAACATGGAAAAACCAGCACATACTACATTCTTTCCTGCTCGTTTCTCACCCTAACTTATCAGCAAGCAGCTGATTTTGCACTCCCTCACAGAAAGAAAAAAAAAAAAAAAAAGAAAAAAAAAGCCTTGTGTAGCTGTTTCTTTCCATAGCACCTCTGCTTCCAGCTAGAACTAAATCTGCCTCCAAAAAAATAATCTATTTTTCGATACATACCTTTAGAAGGGTAAGGTGGGTCATCCACACAGAAGAAAGTGTCATTTTCCAAGATGATATCGCAGAGGAAAGCAGTGATATTGGTACCGTTCCCGAGGAAGCTGGCATCAACTATTTCCATTCTTCGGGATCCACAGGTTGGCTTTGAGAAGGAAGAGGGTGGGTTTGGAACTATCTGCCCATTCTTTCCGTAAACAAATACATTCCTGGATGAAATCTTCGGGAGAAAGAGGGGAGAGGCAGTTGTGCAAGGAAGCTCTTGGAACTCTCCGTCAGGAGCAGCCGGCACACAGAGCCCTGTTGAGATTTATTCCGGGGGGCGCAGGAGGCGGTTGGGGAAAAGCGAAGCACGCGTGGACATACACACTCACACGTGTGCACCCACATCCACACACACACACACACAGCCCCTCCGGTACTTTTTTAGATCCACCCTCTGCCGTTACTGGCCTACTGTTGGGATTATAAACAGGCTAGAAAAAAAGATTACAGCATTAACCCCTTGCAAGGTTGCTTCTGCTCACATCTCTGCTGCGTTTCTCAGAGGGAGTCTGCGTTGCCACGGCCAGTAAATCACAGCCAGCGAGTGATGAGAGTGATAAATCCCTCTCTCGACCAACAACATTTGACATGGTACGAGCAGCTGAATAAAAGGGCAGAGAAGAGAAAAACATAGTGAGGATTTTGCCTGCCTGACATGAAAATGATTCTTTTACCTTCACATTTTTCAGAGCGTGCTCAGAAAAAGAGGAGCTGTTACATTTATCTCCTTTGGTGAAGGGCTAACTTCATACGAAAGCGCTGTAGCTGCGTGACCCAAACCCCAGTAAGTCAACGGAAAGGCTCACTAATTTCAATGCTCTTGGATCAAACCTTATGAGAGTGTGATATGAGAATTGTTGGTTCATAGTCTGTGGGTTTCTGCTTATACAGGTTCATAGAATTCTATGGTTTTCACAGATTTCCTCAGTGCAAGGACTTGGACACGACTTGAATGCAAAATTGATGAGCTGATAAACTGCAGCCCATTAGTTACCTACTAGTGTAAAACACAACCATCGAAATTGTTTGAAATAAACTCTTTCCTCCAAGCTCTGCTTTTTGAATACATAAACATCTTCCTCTCTGGTGTTCCCGCGAAGCCGTGGGTTTTTAACTTCCAGAATACAGCTTGTTTATGGCAAAAAATGTAAATTAATATTATAAATGAATCCCTGCTATAACTCAATTTAAAACGATTTTCACATTTAAAATCTCTCCTAGTTAAAGAGGCAGAGCAATAACAGGTTCCTAACAACAGGTTCGGACCCCTTGAAGTTGATATACAAAGACTGGAAGGCCTGGATTTCTTTCCCAGTCTCTCCAGCCTTGCTCTATAGTGCTATTAACAGGAATGGGTACCTAGGTTTGCTGACTGAACATCTAAAGTTCTAATTTCTAAATTACCTTTTCTTTAGGAGATTAATGATATCTTTTCCATTTCTTTTACAGATTCTTGCAGTTTTTGAAAATCTGAGATAAAATGGCTCAAGCTGGGCAATGAGCGAAAACGATGTGTAACTTGTCCCAGCTGGGAGAACCATTCAGTCCAGCAGGAGGCAATTCCATCTTCAAAGGTGAAACGTGCCGGTAGGAAATTAATCCAGAACGATACGTTCTGATTTATTTTTCCAGTCGTGAATCTCAAAATGGGAGAAAATCATATTGGAGAAATAAAAGTTAAAATATGTTTCCATTTTTGCATTGACTGAGCATCAATGATGCTCAGTCAATGCAAAAATGGAAACATATTTTAACATATCAATGATGCTCAGTTCATCAGAACTCGATGATCTTTAAGGTCCCTTCCAACTCTCACCATTCCGTGATTCTATGATGAAGCTTGAACAGTAGGTACCAATTTCTCTGAAATTAGCTGCCTAATTCACCTTTATTTTTTTAATATGCTTTCTGTGATTAACTTGATGTGTGTTACTAGTCAACCCCTCTATTAAATGACAAACAGTACCCATTTAATTAAACGTAGATTTTTCTTTGTTGGTTTAGTTTTGAATTTGTTTGTAATTATTCCAGTATTGCCTGAACATTTTCCCTGACAATTTCAAGCTCCTATAATACCCCAAACAGCTGAAATGGCACCAAGGCAGGTGCTGATTTAGCAGTGGATATGCATGGGAAAAGCAATGGATGCTTTTTGGAAAGGACGGCTGAATTTAGGTTGATTTTTTGCTCTTCTTTGTAGACAACTGCAAGATGTAGACTCGTCTAAGCTGCTCAGACTTGTGGTTAACAGCATCTCTTTCCTTTGAAAATGACTTTCTATAGAAGAAAACCAACAACAAACCAACTCAGAACAACTTTTGTAGATGATGTCTTTCTGTCTATGGTGTCCTTTATGCTTAAGATTTGGACTCTGCTTTCCCTACTTATATGAGTCACCTCAATGAAGTCTTCAAATCTTGAGTTTTCCTCTGTTATAAAGTAGCATTCGATCTGAACAATTTTGAGCTTTAAGAGACCTTTCTGTATCAAAAGAAGCTAGTATAATTATTTATAATTATTATAATGGTCTGATCTGCTGCAAAACACGGGCTGGGTAATTGTGTTTAGCAATTCCGTCACTGAATTAAATAGCCTTTAATGGAGTTCGAGTCTTACTGTAAGCAAGATGTCAAGTTGTTGTTCTGGGCTGATTCTTAACGTGGAAGAGAAGAGATCTTTCTGGACTCCTGGCACCTTCTATTAGATCTGCAACAGAGAATTCCATTCCAGTCATTTCCAGTGGCTGATATTAGCAGTGTTTCCTCTATTACTTTTTACTATAGATGTGTTGCTATTTGGGGTTGGATTCTCTCTCAATCCACTTCTAATCTACAGTTTTTATACTGGTTATAACGCTGTGTTTTGGGGGTGGGATATTTTGCTGATGCTCTGATGAGTTATAGCTTGGTTGTTCCCATACCTTGAGGAAGCAGCGTTATGCTAAAGAGGAAAAGTCTTTCTTTATTTATGTTGTCAGATACAGACTGAGACTATGCACTTGTCATCCTCTGCTGGGCTTCCAGTCTTGCTAAACTGGATTGCATTGAGTCTTCCATGAAGTCTCCGTAATCTGGTTAAAAATAATCATAGAATCATCAAATGGTTTGGGTTGGAAGGGACCTTAAAGACCACCGAGTTCCAACCCCCCTGCCATGGGCAGGGACACCTCCCACGAGACCAGGTTGATCAAAGCCCCGTCCAGCCTGGTCTTGAACACCTCCAGGGATGGGGCATCCACAGCTTCTCTGGGCAACCTGGGCCAGGGTCTCACCACTCTCACAGGAAAGAACTTCTTCCTGATATCTAACCTAAATCTCCCCTCTTTCAGTTTAAAACTGTTACCCCTCATCCTATGGCTCCACTCCCTGATCAAGAGTCCCTCCCCATCTCTCCTGTAGCCCCTTTAGGGACTGGAAGGGGCTCTAAGGTCTCCCCGGAGCCTTCTTTTCTCCAGCCTGGAAAGAAGAAACAGCGTGAAGGGTGGTATGGGGGAAGTTACAAGTATGCTGTGGGAGACAGTTAGTGATCAGGAGGAAAGACAAGATTGGGGGGACCATTGCCACCAAAGAGATTGCACTGGGGCTATTGTACTGTACCCTGTATCGTGACAGAGAGTGAGTTATCATCCTGAATTCAGCTTCTCTGTACTTGTCATGATTTTGTCCTACCTGAAGCACACCAGGCTAGTTATTCTTTCCTTGTAGACAAGCTGTTTCCTACCCTCCATGAGCACTGTGGCCCTGGTCTAAAATATTTTCTAGTTATTCTGCAGTCTTTCACAGATGCTAACACATAAAGATGAACCAAGAATTTGACTAATGGCATATTGAGCTTTTGTGTTGTTTTTCCTCTGTTCCTTTCCTAATAATTCCTGTAATCCTATTTGCCTTTTTTTTATGACTACTGAGAATTGAACTGATGTTTTCATGGAAGAATCCACCGTAAGTTCAGTAGTCTCTCTCTTGTATAGTAATATCTGATTTACAGCCCTACACCTTCATGAAAAATTATAATTCTTTTCTACTTTGCAGTGATTTTTATTCTCCCCCCATCCCTTTTTCTGGAGCATTTATGAAAGTGATGAACAGCTGTAGCAAAGCTTCCTGTGGGGCTCCATTCATTGCCTTTCACTCCTACTTTTAATTCCTCCTTTTTATTTCCAATCTTTTAATCACACTTCTCCCTCTTTCACTCCAGACCACGGGTTTTTGCCTTGTCCATGATGTTAAATTGCTCCTGAACTCCTGCTTCCATGATTCTCCTAGTTCTTTCTGGCATGTAAATCTGTGCCAACTTTGCTCCCTCAGCCCAGATAAGTCTTCCAGGACCTTGTGAGCATTGATTGCCATCATCCCAGGCCTTGGGAACCTCCACCTGGAGAAGGGAGGAAGAAACAAAGCAAGAAATGATATAGCAGCTCAGTGATGTGCCCATAGCATGAGGAAACAATGTTTTAAGATAAAGACACTTGAAGTTAAAGTTAAGTTAAAGAAACATGAAGCCTGAAGCGTACAGGCAAGTCACTGAAATCTCAGCATATATTCTACTGAATTATTGAGAGCTTTACCGGCACGACCACCACCGAATCACTAATTACTCATGGCTCACTGGCTCTGTGTCCACATGATGCTCTTAGAGGCCAGGGACTTGGCTTCCAAGTATTTGCCCCTGACTGCCAGCCTAGGGAGAGAGTGCCTCTGACTTTTTTTGGTGGTTATTTTTTTTTTTCCTGGGGAGAGAAATAAATCAGACCTTTCCATTTCACTTTTGCAAAGGTAGCCCAGAGCCATATTTGCTTCGCAACTCGCTTTTTCTGGATGTGCAAATTCAGGTGACGTTTCTCAGGCTTATTGTCCTGAATTACATATAAGCGGGTGGCTTCATCCTTTGTCATTTGTGTCTTCCCAATGCAAGCCCACCGGTGGTGGCAGTGGCTGACCAGGATGACAGGAGCCCCTCACCCGGTCCTATCCCAAGGGATGGGCCCGCTACAGCGTCAAGACATGCTTCCTAAGGGCATGCCAGAGGACTGAAGCCAATGAGGCCAGCAGCCATGGCCTGAAGCTTCATGTAGTCAGCAGAAATGCAAACTGAACCAAACTGCCTTGAATACTTCTTGGCTTAGTCATGTTCTGTGCAGACAGCAAGTGAGTGGAGAGCATGGTGGTGGGAGGCAGAGGGTAGAGCACAGACAACGAAGGCTTGAGGAATAAGCTCTGAGCCGTGATTCACTCCAGAGGGTACTAACTTCAACCAGGAGTGACCACGGAACGCCTGAGGGAATGCCATCTTGTGCAAATGCCAACAACTGCATAGTTAATGTTTAAAACAAACTGGATCCTCTTGTTCACACGCTCAGATCTCTAAATCTGCAAGGTGGGGCTTTCCTCTACAGATTGTGTGTCCAGAGATCTTCATCTGTTCTTACCATCCCCACCAGTTTTCCTACTGTGAATGCCAGGCTTACAGGCTGGCTTGTAATTCCAAGGGTTTAGTTCCCCTGGAGCCCTTTTTAAACATTGACATCACATTTACACAAATTATTTTTTTTTTCCTCTGGCAACAACGTAGTCCTAAGCAAGAGATTACACGTCATGTTTAATAATTTTACTATTTCCTTTAGAAGTTCTGGATGAATACCATCTGGTCCTGGGCTGAGCTGGATTCAGCATCTGCTGGTTAATTTGCCAGACTAAATGAGTAAGAATTTGCTATGAACTCTTGACTTCCCTTTTGGAGTGGGTTTCTGCATGAAACATATTAAGATCAAAGAGTTTTGTTTTCCTAGGCTTTTTTTTTTTTTTTTTTTCATAGATTTACTCAAATGTACAGCCAATAATCTTAATGTTTGGACGGTTCTGAGTTGCCTTTTTAGCATCATTTCTCTCTCCATTACGTTTAGCTAATTGCATGATAGATCACTCTCTGTGCAGATCAGTATCATCTCATTGTCTCCCTGCAAGCTTTAGAACAGAGAAAAAAAGAGGAAGCCGTTTTAATGAAATGCTTGCTAATCACAGATGTAATTTTATTATTTAGGAGAAACAAAACCCCAAATGTCTGTCCCACTTGAACTTAATCATGCATTATCTGGGATATTGGAAGTTTTAGGGAAGAACTTCCTTTGAGTTGGCTGTTTTATTAACAACACTAATTTATTCATAAAATTGGCTTTGTTAATTAAGAAGTAATTTATGCACCATAACGTAGTTGTCTAGATAGTTTAGAGAAAAGTATACAAAAATATTCTTTCCCTGGATTCGAAGAAGAGGCTTGCTAATCCATGATAACAAAAGAATCTGCTATTTTTCATTTTTTTTAATTTTAGTCTTAATCCCTTTTTTTCCCCTGTAATGTCAAATACTGAACACACTGGCTTTGCAGCCAAAACAGTTGCTGTGCTCTGTTATTTCATGCTATGTGTACAATGCTTTTCTCATCCAAAACCGAACCACATCATTTTACAGTTGCCTCATTCTTTTTCCTGAAGAATAAGCATCTGTTCTGGTTTTTTTCATTAATGTGACAAAGATCTTTGCTTAAATTTAAGTAGAAACTCAACTTGTAAGACGACGAATTGGGAAAAGCTTATCTTTATCATGTGTCAAACCTACAGATAATTTTGGGTGTGTTGCCAGTACTTTTTTGTCCTGGAAAATGAAATAAAGTAAGTGAATCAAAATATATATATATGTGAAAGATCATAGTCTACTTCTGTTCTCCCTTGCCAGGGTTATGCTGGCAGATGGCCACCGATTCAGTGGAGATACTCACACACATACACACTACAGGGAGATCTGAATCAGGCCACACTCTTGAGTGGACAAAATTCTCACAAAATTCTCAGGAACACGTTTCTTTTAAGCTTTTTCAAAGTGATCTGAGCTCGCGTCCTATCAGGGTCTCACAGTAACTGCAGTTAAAACCAGTTTATATGCTACTCATCTGAACTCGGTAAGATAAGAATGAAATTTCCTTCAGAGAGCCCTGTTGTACCGTCAGTGATTTCTGAAAGAGCATTCACCAGCCATAGAGAGGATCAAAGGCAACCAAGGTGCTCTTGCTGCCCCTTCAGTGCTTCTCCAGTGGTCACATATGACAGCACTGTGGCATGTAGTTTAATAAATCCCTGGAAGACTCTGGAGGTCTTGATAGATGGTACTCCATCTGGACACATCTCAAGGTACCTTTTAAATGACTTTGGGGGTGATCACTTTTCTTCCTTTTGAAGCGCCAATTCATAGCATTTGAACTTCTTGGATGTTTGCAGTATCATCCACCTGACCTGCCCATGAGACACACTGCAGCTAGCCTTGGGGCCATCTGCATGGGCATCCAGTCAGCCTATCATTCCATTTCCCTGGGAAAAGAGGAAACAAGGCCTCCCAGGTGACAGCTGTGACTTTTGTACAATGTTCAAGGATCACTGATGAACAGGAGCAATAAAGCATAGAAACATGTTGTCTAGGTTGCAAGGGACCTTTAAGATCATCTAGTCCAACCATCAACCTAACCTAACTCTGATAAAAAACCATCACTAAACCATATCTCTAAGCACTATGTCAAGCCGTCTTTTAAATTCCTCCAGGGATGGTGCCTCAACCACTTCCCTGGGCAGCCCATTCCAATGTTAATAACCCTTTCAGTGTAAAAATTTTTCATAATATCCAATCTGAACCTCCCCTGGCGCAGCTCGAGGCCATTTCCTCTTGTTCCATCACCTGTGACTTGGGAGAAGAGACCGACCCCCCCCCTCTACACCCTCCTTTCAGGGAGTTGTAGAGAGCGAGAAGGTCTCCCCTCAGCCTCCTTTTCTCCAGGCTGAACACCCCCAGCTCCCTCAGCCTCTCGTCATAAGACTTGTTCTCCAGACCCCTCACCAGTTTTGTTGCCCTTCTCTGGACCCGCTCCAGCCCCTCAATGTCTTTTTTGTGGTGAGGGGCCCAAAACTGGACCCAGCACTCGAGGTGGGACCTCCCCAGTGCATATCGTCTCTGTGAATCTTCAGGTCCAATTTCATAATCATGTTAAAGTTTCTGTCGGTTTTCTCAGTGGAAGAACACCCAGAAGATCACGTAAAAATCCTGCACCCTGTGACAGGCAATAAGATGCTATTAGTAAGGTCTGGGATAAATCGCTATCCACTCATTCCTCCCACATGGTTTACTGTGCGTGTTGTGAGTGATGCTGGCACTTCCCAGCCAGTGTTGGCCTATCACTAGGCTCAGCTGTGTCTCCTCTCTCCCTACACCTTACCCTCTAACCTTAACCTCTAACTAACCCTCTAACAACCGAAGCCAACCCTTTCTCATGGCTTATCATAACTGATGCCTAAGTGCTTATGAGAAATGAATAGGAACCCATGAAAGAGGAACACAGATATTTTTAAAAGGTGCTGGTTTCTTTTGTAGGCTATACAATGGGTTGTACATCCTATTTTTGTCTTCACCCTCTGAACACATTCAGTAGCCAGAAGAAACAGTTCAGGATTCAAGCTAGAGATGCAAGGAAATAGCCCTGCACACCCTTTTGTGGGTGCTAGAACCACACGCCAACTTACCAGCATGAACACATGGCCCAGGATGTCACTTTTCTTTTATTACCTTAACACCACCAGGTGTTGGTACTGTCAATGGGTTCCTTGGAGCATATTTTTGGATGCTAGACCCGCATCAGTCAAAGGCAATGTTCACATGTTCTAAGGCACCTGAGACTGTTTTCTGAGGTACGGTCATGACACGGTTTGTAATAAACAGATAAAAAGATCGGGGGCTGCCACCAGAAAGCCCCCATAGATTATAATGTCAGCAAGACAAAGGTAGAACTGTTCTTGACACTACTGAGTTCCTTAATAAAGCTCAACATCAAAGATTCCAGTTACGCATATAACAAAGGGTCACAACTCTTTTACCACTAGAGATTTTCATTAGTAGAACTCACAGAAGCATAGGAAAGAAGCCAGTTAAGTCAACTGCACTCACTAGGAGCTTCAATTTAAAGATGAAAAAAAAATGAAGAGCAGGAAAGTGAAATATTTGGCAGAGGCCACTCAATGGGCTGGTGGAAGAGTCAGGAAAAGGAAGGCAGTCTCTTCAGACTGGGGCCGGTGCTGTATTTGTCAGACAGCTCTGCCCTCAAAAGAAGCCACGCTACACTCATGACATTGAGATCAAATAGATTTCTCCATTTCCGCAGAATTAGATAAAGAGATGTTAGTTTCACAACACCAACTACATCATTAAGGGACCGGCTGTGCAGTTCGTAGGGAGGAAATAGAGAAAGTCAGCTGATGTATTATTGGGTGAATTGGTACCAGCATGTCTGAAGCCAGGGCTTTAATTTAAGATTCCAAAGTTTGTGTCTTACTATGTATGGAGAGAAGTTACTTTGCATTTAATCTGAACTGACATCTACATTTTTGGAGGAGTATCAGTTTTGTAACAGACAACAAATATCTTTAGCGTAATGCTATTGAAATTTGTTCATTGACATCTGATTTCCCAAGAATCATATAATCCTTGGCTTAAGGGAACCTGAGCTATGGGTAGCAAGAGAATTATTGTTTCTATTAGAAAAATACTGAAAATTACATTTATGTAAGAAGAATTCATTTAATCAACAGCAGTAGTTCTTGAAAGCTTCAGTTTTTATAGGAATCATAAACTCCCTATGAACAGCGGTTGTCTGATTTGACATAAATTTGCACAAGAAATCAAACATACGATTTGCTTATATTTTGATTAATTCTCTATTACTCAGTAGCTAAAGAAGGGCACATAGCCTCACTTTTTTCAAAGTAACTAACTGGCGAAGTCTCTTATCAACAACTGAATTCTCAGTATGAATTTTATTCATTTGAGACAATTCAGACCATGAACTGAGGGTAAAGAATAAGAGAACAGGAAATGAAGTATTTGCAGTAGGGTATCTGATTATGAAATAGCTTTCCAGAATAGCTTTCTATATCTAAAAACTTTAGGAGGGGTTGCAAAATGTCTCTCCTTTAGAAGACCGTCCTACCATTACTACTGGTACAACACAGAGAGATACTACCATCTATAAACCCCCACCATCAATCCCCACGAAGAAACAATACTCCCTCCTTGGAAGGGAGGTCCTTAACCCAAGCAAGATTTTGATCTAACAAAAAGAAAAGCGAACGATTGCCTGATGTCTAGAACTTCTCTGGTTTTCCATCATCACGATTTTTGCCTGGAAGGGTTCTCAGGCAGTGAGAAGATGGGTTGTCCCCTTCGAGTTCTGGGGCTCCTAGAACGAAAGTAAGATTTTCAGTTAGGCTCATGGCTATGCATTTCATTGTACACAATTAAGTATTTTATTGTTTGTCTCTTGCTCTTTTACTGTGACAATCTCCAGGCCAGTTTCTTCGGTTAACTGGAACTCTGCAGGCTGACAGTTTGGACTAATTATTGGACCAAGTGAGACGAGGTACAGGGAGACCTTCAGGAGCGAAGACAATTTACCCCAGCTGAAGCTCTGCTCTAGGTCTTCCTTTCTGGACTGTTTGTCTCTATTTGTAAATTAACTAAATTGTCTTTGCATTTTGGACTTCTTCGATAGGTAACATGCTGTCCAATAACTGCATGTAGAAAGCTGCCAGTTGTAATTTTTTTGAGAAACTGAGAGAGGTGGGTAAAGCCCATAGTGATAACAAATACTGTGATTTATTTCAACTTTTATGCTGATCTGTGCTGGGAGTATCCGATATATTTCCATATAGAGTCGTTTCAAAATATTATTCAAACACTGAAAATATTCGTTTCCAGAGTTTCACCACAGACGGGCTGTTAAAAGATAGAATTACTGGCCTTATTTGCCATGCTTTCATCTATGTAATTCTTAAGAAAACACACTCTGAGGAACAATTGCCGTGGTTATTTTGGACTATTTGCCCATGTTTATACAATATTACATTGTGCAGGGAGTTAATGTGACTGAAAGCATGTAAGTTTTAAATTCATTTTCATTGTTTAGCCTTTGCTTACATTACAAAACTGTTTTAAAGCTGCCAAGGAGAACACTCAACTCTCAAAGAAAGGGAGAAACAAAAGTCCAAGGACCGATTCTGCTCTGAGTTCTCTACGCTCACGTTTTGATAGAGCCTGATTAGGATGCTATGGTATCCCCAAATATCCAGGGGCTTATAAATCAGATAAACACATCAGAAGCTGGATCACTGGGATTTAAAACAGAAAAGTTATGTGATACACTGTCGATTTTGCTTTCCCAAGCATTGGAAAACTGGCAACAAAGGCAGATGATTTCTTTTAATATTTTTTTTTTGTGTGCCTGAAGTCATTATCTTACCTTTGCAATTTCATGAGTACTGGTTTGGCCCCTTCTGTACCCAACAGTGCGGGTGTTAAGTGTGCGTTGTACAGGCACAGCAGTGCAAAACAGTCACAGGTTATATGGACTGTCACTTCTCAGACACCTTATGTCTTCCCAGCGTTCTCCTTTTACTCCAATGCATTCATTTTGCAGTCTTGCGATGTGGGGAAAACAAATAAATTGAACTAGGAGAGGTACTTCTGATGAGACCATGATATAAGATCAGTACCAATTAGTAGTTTATTTTTACCAGCTTTGTTTATTGAAGTTGCTGGAGCAAGTAAAGGGTGTTTAAAATATTTTAAGTGATATGCTAGTGAAATGCTCCCAGATTCTACTCTCACTCACTCTGGTTTTAAAACCAGCAGTACCAGAAGTATAATCTTGCTCAAACCATAACCTTACAGTGATCTTATCTCTTTAAATTTCATTTACATTGCAGTTAGAAAGCCAGAAGTGTCGGCTGCCATTTTATACTTTGTAAAGACAGACGTCCCCAAAGTCTTCAGTTAATTCTTAATGGCTGCTCATAAAAGTTGTTATTAGAAGTCAAATGGGAATGCTCTGGCAAAATGAAAAGTAAAGCACTATATATTTAATTAGCTGTTAAACTGAGTCATTTCATACTGGAATATCTTGTTCACAAGACCTTATATAGAGAAGGCTGAAAATTTAAAATTGGATTCTGTGAGAAACATTCAAATAAATTCTAAAAAATCCGATCATGATATAAATTGCCAAATAAACTTTGATTTTCTGTTTTCAGATATCCAACCTGAAATTATAGGAAACATTTGTTCTTCTGGTCTGATGTGTTATTAAATATCCAAGGCCTTCCAGATTTAATGCTGTTTGAGAAGAAACTGTCAGTACAAATTGATATTTCTTTGATGAAACCCAGGACGTTTACCAAGAAGGCAGTAAATTTCATTTCCCTGAATAGTTACAGGGGAATGAGAAACAAACCAGGATTTTTCTCGCTTACACTTTTCCTGTCATTCTATTCATTACCTGGTGGCTCGTTTAGTTAGTGACATGATAATGATTTCTTTTCCTCTGCTCCTTCTTTGATGCATCCTCTCGAGTGCTTCTTTAGCTGTTTAGCCCTTCCTACCTGTGTGCATTTTCTCTTCCTTTAAGCCAACTTAACCAAAACTGTGAATTTGCAAATAGCAAAAAAAGTCCCGGGTGTCCATCCTTTAGGCCACAAAACTGAGCTCTATTCAGTACCTTCCACGGGGGTGTTATTTCCAGTTCTAAGGAGTAAATAAATGGTTAGGTCTCCAAGACTTGTTCCACTTGGTAAAGTTATGAAAGCTAGTGGTACCTTACTGCATAAGGATATTTCTTTCAAAAATATTTTAAATTTTTTTAAAAAAACATATTAACTCATATCACAGTTAAAGCTCACTGAAAGTTAAAATCATCGCATGGCTATGGATGTTTGGGGGTTTTGGTGTCCTAAGCCAATGATACCAAAGCAAAGTGTTTCTCTAAGCGAATATTCGATTATAAAACTGATATGCATACATATATTTTCTTGTTCATATCCCTACCAAACTTGCTCTATAGCCTATTTTAAATCTTTGCCCTGTTCATTTTCTTGTTGCAAACCTTTACAGTTATATTTGGGGAGAAAAATTAACTATGTTTTGAAAGTAGCTTCCTTCAAACGATCAGCATCATCTCCTACTATTATTTCCCTGTATGTCCCCCCCTTATGTGGGGGGACAGGGTTATGTGTCACCTCTTTGACCTAAATCTTTATTATGCTGCCGTTATTATTAATCTAATTTCGAAAAGCCTCATAAACGAGAGCGGGCCCTCTCAGCAAGCAAAGTACAGCTTTGTTAAATTGTTTTACCAGCTTCATAACTTGTCTCTTCACTTTCTTTTTTGCAATGAATACAAATAATTCCAACCTTTCTTCAGGCCTTTAGCACTATGGCCTTTGTGAACGGTTTCTAATTTTCCTTCCTGGTCTTTCTGGGAACATGTTGCAATATAGAATGTAAGATTCAATCCTGTATCCTGTCAATTAACAAAATAATAAAATTTTTTACGTAGTACCTCTGTCCTTTTTTTGATTTAGCAAATTTGTTGTGCATTGGAAAGGTTTCTTTACAGAGCTCTAAATGGTGATGCAAACCAGAAAACCTGCCCTCATTTGTATATTTAATACTTTTTTGCTTTCAGTGTGCAGGGCTTCATCTGAAATCAAGTCATCTGGGTTTGTTTGTGCTCCCTAGAGCTGGGTACAATATTTCTGTGCCATTTTTCCTTCAAGCAGGTGTGTATACTCATTTGTACTTTTTGGGTTAGTGAGAGCAGGGTAGCCTGCTATTCGACGGCTCTGAATCCAGCCTTCAGAGCTGTGCTTTATATGTTTGCTCTTCCACCTCGCTGTCCCACTCTTTTCAGGTGTTTGCTTTGAATTCTTGTGCATGTTCTTATTATGAGCTTATTTCGACAGTAAAAACTGATCAGAATTCTGTGATTCTGTGATTCTGTGATTTGTGTTTCGTGTACGCCCAATTCTTGTAACGGGCAGCATTAGTGCTCAATGTTTTCACATACTTTTCTGCAATAACATATTCCTGTACATAAAGAGAGAAACTGTGTTTAGAAATCAGGGCTCAGTCTTACCTTTTAACTTAATCTCTTTTGAACTAACTAAGCCCCTGTCGTGGCCCGAGATCTATCGGAGAAGACTCTATTCCGTAGTTGGTGAAGTTATTTATTCAGTGCCCGGTGCTCCCTTTTGATGGTATAAAGCATTTGTTCCTACAAGGAGAGAAAAGCACCATCAGTGGAGACAAAACTATGAGAAACTTATGAAGGTTCTGCTTGCTGTGTTCAGTGCATTCAGCATTTCCATTTTTTGGTTTACCCTACTACCTCTTCTAGGTGTCTTTTTAACAGAGCAGACGTCAAATTAAGGAAGCAGAAATCATAGCAAAGGACATCTGAAAAATTCCAGCAATGGAAGTGAGGGTCCCTGTGACCCAAACTAGAGAGCTCCTTTTAACAGTGAGGGTACCTGGTTATCTTCCAGCCGTACAACCATCAGCAAAGAGTTACAAAAACCCTACAAGAGTTTCTACATCCTTTTGGTTATTTCTTCACTTTTGAATCTTCTACATGACAATGTAATGAACAAGCAAACCAATCAGCTCACTAATCCATCGTAATGAAGAAAAAAACAGAAAAAAGAATGAATCCACTTTAACTGTCATCAAATCTTAATCTGAAGAATAAAAAGGGCCTCGAATTCATATCCAAGGAGAGATCCTTGTTCTGCCACTGAAGTTTATGGTCCTACTTCTTAATGATTAAGGAGAAGGCAGCTATGATTTAGACACTAAATAATGTATTCAAGGTGACCTACTGGTTGTTGAAGACTTGCAACACACACTGACATGACCCTGTAATAATAAATGGTATATATTCCAGGCAGGGAACAAAAGTATAACAGACTACATTAAAACATTTGTTACATTTTACACAGAAGATAAATTCCCCTACTGCAGTAAGTAGGATATGGTACCACGAAGATATTTTGGTGGAGTATTATGTATTTACAATACATAAATAGAAAATCAGAGTTTCAGATACTTTTAAATAGTAGGCATAGGAATCCACTACCTGCATTATTGAGATATTTTTAAAAAGGGAATATTTTCTGTCACAGACAAAGTCCAAGTTCTGCTTGTATTTATATCACAAACCCTCACGGAAATAATAGGTTTGAAAAGAACAGGGGATTTCACCCTAGCACACCTATATACTGATAAACTCTGACCTGGAGATGTTAACTAAGAATCTGTTACGGACTGATTGGTTAAAGTCTGTAAGAACCTTAAAAGAAGTGGCTAATGTTGTGTGTGTACTGGGAAAATATTGGCTCATGAATGTTGTATTAAAAGTCTTTTATAAGGTCTGGATATGTACAATAGTTGCGCAAATTTCCCAACAGACTTGTTGATAGGTGAATATACAATTTAAAATTAAGACCTAAAATATGTCATGCATGAAGCGCACATACTACTCAGTATATGAACTTTATTTGTGATTCAGCACGTGTTTTTCTTCAAAACGAATCTAGATCAATAAACTCCATTTCTGGTTTAAGCCCAAGAAATGCTGCATCTGTGTAATTAGGTCTTAGTAGTCATGGTAAATGTATACACGGGATTTTATGAACCAGAAGATACAGAATGTTACTGCTAAAGCCCATGTCGCTTGAACAATAATAAAACACATGAAAAATTGACTAAATCTAATAACACTAGAAAAATTAGGGACTTTGTGCATGTTATTTTTTTACATATCTGATAACTCACAGTTGCTGCTATGACTCAGCAATGCTATTAAGAAGTACCAGTAATGGATGTTGTGACCTGAGATACGTGATCCTCTCTAGGGAGGCTTCTACCCATCTAAAGCCAAGGTCTGGTAGGAAATTACCCAAAATCAAGAACTGTGGAACTCCTAAACTAGACTGATAATCCTTGACGTCATTGGTAATCAAGTCTAGCTCTCAAGTTTAGCCACATATTAGATAAAACATATTAGTTCTCACGAACAATAGTCAGCCATAAGAGACGTCTTCTGCCCTGATAAGCGGAGATACATCATCTCAGCTTCCTACATCCTTCAGATTGCATCAGTGGTACTTGGGCAAAAATCTCATTACTCCACGGGAACTGAGTATTTTAAATACAATATCAAAACTTGTCAAAATACACCCTGTCACTTTTGGGCAGCAATTTGAATAAAGCTTGAAATTGATAAGGGTGAGTCACCGACAGAAATTTATTTTTTTGTCCCACCTCTCTGTTATCAGCTCCAAATTGTTATGGTGGCTCTGACCGCACAGGGAAACCAGAGGATATTATAAAGGTGAGCTTGCAGGATTGGCCCATAACTGAGATTAAAGTTTAATATACGTTAGTCAAATATGAAGAGCGAGCACACTCAGCAAAGGACGGAGTAGGATGTTCTTGGAAAGAACATGCTTGGATGAGGAATTCAGGGAGTAGCTGTTTGAACCTGATGCTTTAGTTCACAAGTCAAGTTCTGTAACATCTTGAGATGGAGGATGGGGGTTATGGATTTTAAACCCTCATGAGTTAAAATGGTTCCAAGTGGAGAAAGATGAAACCTCTGTTCCCCCAGCAGAGAGAGTGGCCCTAAGAGGAGACTTCATGAGTTGGCATTTCCAGCAGCAAGAGAACCAAGGATGAAGGTGGGATCAGGGCAGCAGGAGTGTTGGGAATGGCTTAGGGGAAGGGTGTCTTGGGAGTAGCTGACTCAAAGCGCTGGGATTTTGGGATTGGGACTGCTGGGATTCTATTGTCACTGCTGGGATTTTTTGTTGACTTCCCTCCCCTATTACTCTGTCATACAAAGCAACTGCCTCCTTCGGTGATACCTGCAGACAGCTCTAGTTTTTATTAGGTCAATTAAAATAGCTTTATGGAAAAAGCCAAGCTTCCAGGCACTCAGTGCATTCTTTGGGTGTTTTTCCTTTTTACTGACTGCATTTACGCTCCAGGAAACAAACTGGTCTACAGAATCGTTTAGAAGCAGTAAGATGTACTTTGTCTTATCTGGCCTTAAATACGACAGGATGATATATCTGTTGCTTCATATCCTTTCCTCTTCTCATTTCGAAACCCACCAGGGGAAAGCGGGAGAGAATATGGGTGAAATACTTTGGATACTGACTATGTAATTTTTACTTTCCCTTGCTGCATTCTTGATGCTTTCCAGACCTGCGGTGGCAGATAAATGTAAGACACTTGGGATACCGGTATCAGTTAGAGCTGACTGCAGTAACACGACACAAAACATGGTAAGGATGGGTATAACATCATAGAGCACCGCAGCTGTAAATGGAGGTGGGATACGATGGGGAAGAGAGTTGGTGTTCAAGGGTGTAGGACCCCTGAAGAGAGGGAAAAAAAAGCCCCCAAAACAGAAAAACAACGACACCTACACCAGACCTTCGGATGAAACCAGCAAGCTACCTCTGGTATGTGGTACTGGACATCATAAAACCACTCTACGCTGACTGTACTGCAGTTGCTTACTTGCAATTTAGAAGTAAATCATGATGAAAAAGCAGCAATTGTCAAACACTTATCACATGAACCAGGTTAAACCAGTCATGTGACAGCAGGGGGACAGGCCAAAGAGTTGGCTGGGGTTTCTGCCAACGCCTGTTATTTAAGTGATATTTTTTAACGACGACCCTGTATTTCTCAGGCTGCTCTGCAGTAAGCTCCTTGTAAGGAAACAAAAAAGAAGCACGCGCTTAAGCATGAGACTTCTTAGCTGGATATGGTAAGGATACACAAGAAGCTGTTAACAGCCCTCAGCGAGATTCTGTAAAGATTATCTCTTTATATCGCCTTGCTTTCTTAGCGTTGATCAGCATTTACAAGTAGTAAGTTTTCCTACCCATACTGGAGATGTCACCGACCAAAGAGAAACCCAGTGCACAGGGGGAAGGAAACCAGAGTGGAAGCAGGCTAGAAAACCAGGGAATGAAGAGTGACAGATGTGCACGTGCAGAGGGTAACAAACCAAAGGCAGATGTGGAGCTGCAGGAAATTACTCATCTCCAGCTGACGTGAGCTCTTTCTTCTGTTTTGTTGACCTATAGAGATAAGGATGGCTTTTGCAGACCTGCAAAGTCTTCTGCATTGCACATGGAACTCACCTGGGGTATCGTTTCCCCATATTCCCCAGGAGCAGGGGAATTCACGTTTCTAACCAGCAAGACGTCGTGGCTTCTGGCTTCTGACCCAACTTCTGGGTCCCCGCATCTCACACAGTCCTGGTAGATGACAGGCTCGCCAAGCACGATGTCAGATTGCCGTCCCGGTGGCAGTCCCCAGGTTCTCTCAAAAGCCGGAAAAGAAAATGCTGCTGAGGACTGTGCCAGGCAAGGGGAGAGGGCTTCTCTCCAGCATGAAAACCTGGACTTCTAGGCATTGAGCTGCGGAGCTTTGTGGCGCACCCTGGTTTTCTGCATATGCTTGTCTTAGCAGGTAAAGTTCCTACACAAACAAACGATCCTATTTAATAATAATTAAAAAAAAAAAAAAGCGCAACAAAAAAAACCCGAGGAGAGGCATTGCTTCCATGTGAACTCTCTGCAGCATTTTATTATGTACTAGCACACAAAGTTATTAGACTTCGTATGCTCGTTCAGTTGGGAACGAAGGCAAATATTTCATTAATTTCCAGTATAGAGAGAAAAAAAACAATGTGCTCACTGTTGCCCTTCTGTCATGGTTTGGGCTGGACTGGCCACTGAGATGAATATATGCATGTAAGGGCAGAACTAACAGAAATCTTGATGTAAATCAGAACAGATATTCAAGGCATCGGTAGACGACTGGGCATCTGATTTCCCTGTGCTCTCCACGAACTGAGAAGTGAGATCTCCTCAGTGTTTTGATTTAGCATAAGCTAAAGGTTTCTCTACAGTCGGTTAAAGAACTTTCATCTCTGATCTTCTATTACTATTCCTCTTTAAACTTCATTTTACCCAGAAACGCTCACAGATAAGTCAAAAGAGGTTGCAGACAGACGCGTTCAGATGCATTTTTTTTCCTATTATATATCTAGTCGCTTTTTTTAGCAAGGTAACTGATGGCAACTGTCTTCATTTCCTCACATCTGTGTCACTCGCAGCAGTGAAAAAGTTACAACCTGACATTTCAGAATCTTGAACCATTCTTTGCTTTGCAGAGCTACGGCCGCCCTCAGAGCTCAAAATGGGTATCCGTGCTTGGCTTTGGAGGTCACAGAATCACAGAACGATATGGGGTTGGAAGGGACCTCTGGAGATCATCTAGTCCAATCCCCCTGCCAGAGCAGGTCCACCCAGAGCAGGTTGCACAAGAACGTGTCTAGGCGGGTTTGGAATGTCTCCAGAGATGGAGACTCTCCCACCTCTCTGGGCAGCCTGTTCCAGGGCTCTGCCACCCTCCAAGGAAAGAAGTTCCTCCTCTTGTTTAGATGGAACTTCTTATGTTCAAGTTTGTGCCCTTTTCCTCTCGTCCTGGTCAATGATCAGCTTGTCCTTGTTACCTCCTTGAACCCTCTTAGCGTATTTATTAATTGTTCTGGGACTTTCAAAATTAGTATTTCAGCTTAGTAAATTAGCTTATTAAGGGAGAATTTGATTACATGGTCCTGTTACTGATGCCCAGGAGAACAGATTTTCCCAGAAGGATGAAGTGGATTGAAGCTCCTTGTGTCTACATCCCCCAACAAGATGTACAAAGTGCCACATCGCTGCTCTGCTTAAACGAGGGCCATGTCAGCTCTTGGTCCTGAGCCTGAATTAACGCCTTGGGGGAAAACATTCCAGAGCACAACAAAACTTCACCTGAGTTCAGGTCAACTGCTGTCCTCAAGAAGCACACAGAAAGGAGCCCCAGGGCTGAATTTGCTCTTCACACCACCTGGATGTGACACCTCAGGCCCTAAAAAGCCGCTTTTTAAGCTGTCTCTCAAGCTTTAATGATATCTTATCATATCCTATCCTGCTACCTCCTGCTAGTGCAAAGCCACTTAAACCGCAGCTAAAGATGTTTTTAAGCTAATCTTTCTGACGGCACTGAAATGGGTTTGAAGCCCTTTCACCATCAGCTCCAGCTGAGATGCAATTCAAGGAGATGTTGCCTTGTAGCTCTTGGTGGCAGCAGCTGAGCTGAGGTGTGATACCTGACCGTAAGGGAAAGCTTAGTCCTTCCCGAGGCAAAGCCGGGCAAGTTAATTAAGCCCTAACTAATGATGATGTAAGATATTATTTAAGTGGTGGCTGCCCTGTCCATGGAGGTGTTCAAGACCAGGCTGGATGGGGCTTTGAGCAACTTGGTTTGGGGGCCGACAGGAAAGCTGGAGAGGGCATGTAGTGATAGGACAACAGGTAATGGCTTCAAACTGGAAGAGGGGAGATTTAGATGAGATATCAGGAAGAAATTTTTCACTATGAGGGTGGTGAGACATTGGAAGAGGTTGCCCAGAGAAGCTGTGAATGCCCCATCCCTGGAGGGGTTCAAGGCCAGGCTAGATGGGGCTTTGAGCAACCTGGTCTGGTGGGAGGTGTCCCTGCCCATGGCAGGGGGGTTGGAACTGGATGATCTTTAAGGTCCCTTCCAACCCAAACCATTTGATGATTCTATGATTATTTAGCTTGTTACTGAGACCGGGAATGTCCACAGCCAGTTAGAGCCCACCTGGCGTGGTGGCAGCAGGTTGGTACTCAACCCCCATGAAGTTATAGCTACCGTGCACGCTCAAGGGTGGTCTTCACCTGGGCAAGGGTGTTCTTGACCTATGGGTGTGATTTTTAGTATTATAATGAAGGTAGTTCACCTCAGGACACTAAGAATTATCTTCACTTTCCTGCCAAGTTGGCTAAACTTCTCAAAGCGTGTAGCTCAGCACCATCCTCGAGGTCCTTATGCTCCATGTGCCTCCTCGAGAGCGATACACCACTTGCCCCCCTGGATTAGGAGTTCTTTTCATCAGCTCACGCTTGATGAATTCGAGGATAGAGCCCTCATTACTGGTGAGAATACACACAAGGCCTTTCAACATTAGTTCCTAATAACATTTCCTGGGTATGCTGTGGTAACTCCGGCACTCGGCCTGGGTGGCCGAGGCCCAAGACCCACACGCGGGCTTTCCTGATGCCGATTTCCCACCTCCTTTCCAGCAATGGCAGATTATAAGCGCTTATTTAGGAAACAGAAGCAGCACCTGAGGTTTTTCACCACAGCTTTAGGCCACCGTTATCCACCCCCCCGAGGCGCGGGAGGGAGCCTGCTGGGTGCCCCGGGAGGGGGTCTCCCCGGCTCTGGGGACCCTCCTGGGCTGGGCGGGCGTGGGGGGGAGATCCGGGCCACACCGGGGCCCCACTGCCCGCCTTAAGTCCCCACCGGCGGGGGAACCTTTGCGTGAGGCGCCGTTTTCCAGCCGGCGGCCGCCGCGGAGGGACCGGCGCCGCTCCCGCCGTTTCCCGGGTAACGCCGGGCGGAGGAGGAGGCGGGGTGCGCGGCGGGGAGAAAGCGGCCCCGCCGGCGGGTAGGGGCGCTCCGCGCCGCCATGCTGGACCCGGACAGCGGGCTCTCCCTCACCATAGCGCGGATCGTCCAGCGGCTGAAGGGCTCCAGCCTCCACTCCCAGCTGGAGCGACAGGCCCGGGTGAGCCCCGACCCGGCGCTGCGCCCCCGGGCCCGCCTCTGTTTCTCGCTCCCCCTTCACCGGCCCTTTGTTCCCGGCCGCCGCCCCCGGCCCGGCCCGGCCCGTGCGGCCTCCGCCGGGGGCCTGGGGCCTCCCCTCCTTTCCCTCCCCTCCCTCGACGGGGCCGGAGAACCGTCTGGCTGGTTTCTAAAGCCGTCTTTATAATTTCTTCTCTTGGGGCCGAAGGATTTCCGCGGAGAATATGAAGACTCTCCTCTTGGAAATCTCACTGCTTCAAATCCTTCCTAAAATGAACCGCTGTGTCTGTTAATCTCTAATTTGGAAAGCTTTAAATGACACCACCCCCCACCCCCCCCCATCCCTCACCCTGTTCCTGCCCCTGAGGAAAGGAGGATTTGGTGAAAGGAAGTGAAAATAAATGAAAAATGCACATAAAAGTACATATTTTTTTTTTTTTTTGTAGCTGGGAAAGCAGTTGCTTTTATATATATATATTTAGTAACTTATCTCACTCGAAACCAGATTTTCATCTTTTAGCTGAACTTCATTTAGGATGTTTCAGATTAAGATTGTGTCGGTTTTCATAGTAATACCATGGTAGTGATGCTGTGGGGATTATTGTGTGTTAATGAAGTATTTTGGCTTGGGTTTTATAAAATCTTGGGGTTTGGGGGCTTTTTTTTGCATACAGTGCTTAAAATTGTACAGGTTTTGTTTGTTTATTTGTTTGTTTTAGGGTAGGATGTTTATTATCTGCCTTAGTTTTGTTGTTTTTTTTAAAGGAAACATGATTTTCTTTGAATGTTCCTAAAGCTTTCCATAGCGAGTGACACCCCTACGTGCCTTTTCTGGGATTTTGGTTTTGTTCTGTTTTTAAATTTGTTGATTAGGTCTCTAAATGCTAAATGTCTGCTTTATTCCTGTTGACTGACTGACTGCTCTCTAAACCTGTCAGTAAGCAAATGTGCATGACTCGAAGGAGGAGGTGGAATTATAAAAGAGTATAGAGGTTGGGTTCTGCTAAGTGTTGGGGAATTCAGCATCCCAAATAGCCTGGCGTGAGGTGTGGAGAGTCAAACGCAAGACCTTGTCCTCAATAAAGGCAGCGATGGGATTTCAGAGCAGGACTCTTTTAACAGCCCCATTAACTGCTTATAATAAAACCTGTGTGTACTCACCTCTGCATTCATTCATCTTCCGTGAGGGCCTGATTTTGTAGTCATTTCATACTTCACTGAATTTCACACTTTGCATGTTTGTTTTGAAACAGGAGGAAGCTTGGTGTCCTCAGGACTTGGCGGGGTGTTTAAATGCTGCTGGTGGACGGCTGTTCTGTACAGCCGCTTTGGACGCTCTGAGGACCTTAGCAGTGCCTTTCCATGGTGGTGTTCGATGTCTGAAAGGGCAGTTAAATGCCTAAATATCTCCCTGACAGTATAGCATATAAATCTACCCAATATAAGCAGAAACTCTGCATAATCAGAGTGTAAAGATAACCTCTAAAATAAATAAAATGCAGTGTAATGGCCACAGCCGAATCTGTTGTGATGGCTTTGCAGAACACTGTTTTACAGACTTCTTGGAGAAGAAAAAACTATGTGTATCTATAGGTCAGAAGATTATTCCAGTCATATGGAAATGGAAAAGAAAAGGGAAAGAAAACAAACAGGTGTTTGAAGAGTTTGTAATAGAAGATTAAATCAGAGCTATGGTTCAGCGTAGACTGAACTTTCCTCTGAAAAACTGGAAAGTTTTTTAGGTACATCAACTGGAGGATTTCTCAGTGTAAAGAGTCATCTTTTGGAGCTTGTAGTTTTAATTAATAGGGCCAGATGGGTACGCTGTTTGAGAGGAATCTTTAAGTTCTCCTTGATCTTGAATTTTTTTTATTAACCTTGCATGCATTTGTCTTCTGCCCTGTACAGTATAGACTTGTTTTATTTATAATGCTTGTATAGTCATATTATTGCTATACTATGTGCTTGCAAAGGCCCTAGCAGTCAGTTCCTCATCTTTGTCCATCCCTTAGCATGTGTACAGAATTCTGACGTTTTCTGAATTTTGCTACTCTCTGTGTTAAATTGACGTTTGATTTCCCTCACGTTACATGGGGTATTTATGAAGTTGCGTTACCAAATATGCAATCTTTGCTATTGCTGTGCATCACACCTGAACTCTGGTTTATTCATGGGGCGTGATGGGATTTTTTTTGTGTCTGTTGATTAACAGTCAGTTTCTGAACAATGCTTGCTCTGCACTGGTTGCAGTATTGATTTACAGGTGGTCCCTTTTAGGCGATTTTAAGCTATTTTGAGGGATGTGTGCTGTATTTTTAAGAAATCTTTTGAGACAGTGCATCAGAATAAAATTTACTTATTGTTTTGGTTATTTACACTACAGTTATATTTTACCTTTACAAAGATTCCTCTTTGTCAGTGCAGAAACTGACATTGCTGATACTCCTTCCTCGGAAATATTTACTGTCTCTGAAAACATGAGAGTGAGAACGGATGGTAAGGTCCATTATATTATTGCCTGCAATTTTTGAGAGGTCATGTAGTCTCACAAACGGTGTATGAGCAAAAAAAATCTGTGTTGTAATTAATCTCTTCTTTTAATATCTAGGAAGGAGAGCTCAAAAGAAACGGTTTCTTTCACCAGTTAGTAGAACTTTGGGGAAAAACACAATATCCTGACATTATTTGTGAGAGTTGATAGAGCAGCCCCGTGGTTATGAACTGATCCCAGCAGCGCTCTGCTCGACTGTCACAGAGAACCTCTGCTAGTGACAAGGACTGTGAGACACGATCTCTTCGAAATAAGTTTAGCGTGGGCACCAAAGGATTTGCTGTCACAGCTTTAGCTCTGGGGATACCAAGATAATCAATCACATTTCTCTCCCCGGGACTGAAGTAAATGTAGGGTTTATATGTTACTTAATGATGATTTGGAAAATAAACATTGAGTTGGTTTTGTAGGTTGGGTTTTGGCACATTGATTATGTGCCTGCAGTTAATACAAATAGATTAATACGGGAAAGAGTGTAAATGTGCCCGTCGTTTGTTTTGGAATTTCTTCTGAGCCTATTTTGTAGTGTGTTTGAAAGGAAAAGAGTAACAGGTACAAAGAACCAAAATATTAAACAGTAGCTTTTCAACAGGTGGAATTGCTGCTGGGGTTATTGGGGTATCGGAGGAGAAATGTCATCTCGATTTCTCAGGCACAACATCCAGTGTGTGAGTTTGTAACCAAATTGGTTTGCTTTTGTCTTCATTTTTCTCTCCCCTTTCTGAAATGTAAATGTTTTTAAGGTGAAAATTAGAGGTGATTAGAAAACCTGAGAACACAGACATCTTCAATCACGAAATGCAGTTTGAAAACAGATTATTATTTTTTTTTGTAAAATCTTGCTAAAATTTTGGTTTAGGGGAAATCTTTGCCAGTGAACTGACAGAATGGAACGGTTGAGAGACACGAAAAAAGTGCTACCTTTTAAACACATTTGCATTTGCAGACCATTCAGAAACTTTGGTTTTTGTCATGTTTGAAGGAAGACAGGCTTTACTAATTAATTAAGATTAATCAATCTTAAATTTTGTCCTCTCCAAACCTCTAATAGAAATCAGTCTGAGTTGCCTGGAACCTCTAGTGGCCAGGGACAAATAACAAGTTTAACGTTTAAAAAAAACCCCAACCAAACAAAAGCTTCAGTATTTTATTCCTAAAGAACTTTTCAGAAAGAGGAAGTGAAAATAAAATGAAAGATAAAGGTTCTAAATTATGTTTTAAATTGAACAAGAAAGACTCATAATGCAAGGAATCCTTCCGGACATTTTCTCTGTAGAGGTTCTTAGATTTGTTTCTTGTAGGTATGTTTGTAGGGGGACAACTTGAAAGAGAACTTGGAGAAAGGCAGGATAACGGCTGTCAAAGTAGGCTAAAAGTGGTAACTTGAGTGTAAGAATCAGCCCCGATGCCCCATCCCACCCCACTATGACAACTGAGTATTCCGTTTGGGAGTGAGAAAAAAATTTTCGGGGGTACCTGAAAGTATGGACAAGTTGTGGAGAGGAGATGTGGTAGGATATGTCACCATCAGAATGACTGTCCAGGGGAGAGAACTCTGCTGTCACTCTTTTAACAGACCTGGGGCTAGTACCAGAGAGGTTTAAAGAAAATATTAATCAAAGGGAGAGATGAGGGGCTTCACAAGGCAAAGGTGGGGCAGAGGAGAGGAGCTTTCCTGGGGAGCACTAGGAAACTTGCAGCTGGGGTGCTGCCCAACTGCGTGCTTCTAAAGAGAGTACAGCTAATTAGAATAATTTATGTACTTAGAATAATTTCTGTGGAGTGAATGGTTTGCAAGATATCTGAGGATATTATTTTCCTGATGTTTTTCTCCAACAGTTCAAAAAAAAAAGAAATTGATACTGATCCCTACTTAAGATCAAATTAAGAAGGGAAAATGTTCCTGTGAAATGTAGCATTTA
The DNA here is from genome assembly GCF_964106895.1 of Numenius arquata. Classification (NCBI taxonomy): domain Eukaryota; kingdom Metazoa; phylum Chordata; class Aves; order Charadriiformes; family Scolopacidae; genus Numenius; species Numenius arquata. Next base: position 65,315,550 of record NC_133580.1, read on the forward strand.
TTAAATAAAAGTTAGCAAATAAACGTAGGCTCGTGAGTCACCGTAGATAATTAATGGTTCCTTTTCGTGCATTGTATTGAACAAACGGCTTGCTCTCCCCTCCTGATAGAGCTCCTACTTTGGTTTTAATGGTTCAGCAGTAACGTTCGCAGTACAGTGCATTTTAAATGGAATGCGGTTGTGAACACGTTGAACAGATTATGGAGCTCAGAAGCAAGGCAAGCTTGATGCGCAGATATTTATGATTTTAGTAATGCAGATTATATGTTTTACGTGTGTACGTTTTCTGTTTGCAGCACTAATTTTGTGTTCAAATAAAACCTAGAAAATGTATTTAAACAACAAAATTATTAAAAATCTATCCTGCGTATCTTGTGGGAGAATGTAATGTTTGAAGCTGTTTATTCCTGTGTGAGGCCACTTGAAGCCCTGTTTCAACTGCTTGGGTATTTTTACTTGTATAACAAAGTTCAAAATACTTTTTTTCCCCTTAGTGTAACTACTGTAGAAATGCAGGAGGGTTGGAAAATTGTCAATGTAATCAGGGTTTTATACTTAGGGAAATTTATTTAGTTACGCTCGGGATGATTCCTCTTTCTGTTACAGAAACGTATAAACCAAAACCAAAATCGCTCCCTTAAATTTTGTAGGATTTTTAAATGTTTAGAGAGTGTTTACATTGAAATTGCTGTGGTCGTACTTGAAGTGGTTTTTAACAAGTTGGCCTAATGCTGTTAAAATCTAGTTATGGCAGATTGGAGCATGTAAGGAAAGGTGGATATTTATTAGCTTTTGTTGAATTTACTTCTGCTAAAAGTTGGACTGTATTTGGTGCTTTATCGTAATTTGGGAAATAATAGCAATAAAAGCTAAAAACATTATGCACTTGTGCAAAATCATAATGAAGAGTAATAAATGCTCGGAGAGTGTACATACCTGTCTAAACCAAAAAGGCTTTGAAGAGAAATGATGGTGGAGAGCCTGTAAAAATATTTAGATTGGGTAAAGGCATTTGCAGAACAGTTTGCAGCAGGATAAAAATAGGGGTTCACCTGATGGCAGTTCCACATTGCAGCAGAGTTGGATCACTTCTCTGTGTTTATTCTTGTTGGGAAAAGAAATAGTTTAACACAGGAGTTCTGCTGGAAGACTTTGTTCCATCAAGCCTCCTCCTTGTAGCGTGTGTCTGGTCCTCTAACTATTTTCCTTTGGGTGCTGTGCCTCGATGGCTCTTCTGCCCTTGTGCACGGTCAGTGCTGCTGCCGTCAGGGTGACTGAAAGCCAGTTCCAGGTTTAGGTCCTAATTTGCATATAGATTTGTTTCTGTGTTCAGTCGCTCTACAAATCAATTCAATTTACTGTGCCCACTAGCTTTTCCCACCTTTTGATCATGCTATCCTTTTGCTTGCTCTCAGCCAGATCAGTGTTGAGTGCCTGGATTTTCATAGAATCATAGAATTGCTTGGGTTGGAAGGGACCCTTCAGATATCTAGTCCAACCATCCACCTAACACCGACAAAAACCATCACTAAACCTTATCTCTAAGCGCTATGTCTACCTGTCTTTTAAATACCTCCAGGGTTGGTGGCTCAGCCACTTCCCTGGGCAGCCCATTCCAAGGCTTAATAACCCTTTCAGTGTAAACATTTTTCCTAATATCCAATCTGAACCTCCCCTGGTGCAACTTGAGGCCATTTCCTCTTGTCCTGTCGCCTGTGACTTGGGAGAAGAGACCGATCCCCACCTCTCTACACCCTCCTTTCAGGGAGTTGTAGAAAGCATCTGCAACATCTCTTCTTCTTCTACAGCTTTTCTTTCATCTTGGCATCCAAGTACAGAAAGCGTAACACATTTAGAGCATCACTTAGGCTGGTGACTGCCCCGATCTCAGCAGGAGACCTTACCAAATTCAAAGGCAAAGGAGAATGTGCACAGAACATAAATACAGAGGATTGCTGGTGGTACCTGAGCCGCCTTTCAGGAGGTTTGGCAAAATTTTGAAAGTCCCAAAACTGTCCTTTCTCTTCTGTACAGCTGAGGGACAAGAGGGTGCCAACAAATGCTGTAACGATAGCTTCTTTAGTGAAGGGATGTCTAAGAGCTGGTTGCTTCTTGGTTTGCAAGAAGCTGACCCAGGCTGTAGATGAACGTGGACACAGAACGCCTGAACCCTGGTGCCCTATCCATAAGTACATGCACAATGCCAATTATTCTGGAAGAGAAACCAGTAGGCATTAACTTTTATTAAAAATCATTTGTTATTGCTCGCTGAACTCCGCTGCATTCATCCCTGTCTCCTTTCAGGACTCTGTGTTGGCCTGACTGAACAGTGTGACATCTTCTGAGGTCTGGCTGTCACTCTTTGCCTTCGTGGGTTGTTTCCTTGTGTTGCTCACTCTCCTTTACCCTGCTTGTGATACCCTCCCGATAGTACCACGTTTCTTTTAAAAAAAGGAAGATACTCATTTATCAAGATGTGTGTGTTGAAATTGGAGAGTCTGTAGTTGTATCTGAGTACATGCTGCATCTTGATCGCGCAGGAAATTAACTCAGTTCATCAGTACAAATTTCATCAAGTTGTGTTTTTTCCAATATATCTAAGCCAGGCATTTTTATCGGTGTAAATCCTAGTAATGCTTTTTTATATAAATAAAATTTTGTCAACGTTGTTTTTCTTTCTATCAAAAAAACACAGTGGAAGAAAATGAAAATGGTACTTAGGCAGTACACTGCATCAAGCAGATTACAACAAACCCTACCAAAATACCTAAATGTTTTTGGTTTTTTTTTTGCAACAGAGAAATAAGGGATTTCCATTCACCTACCAAAATAAGTATTTTCTTCTTTGGTTGGATTCTACAAAGCTTGGGTATATTCTTCTGTGTTAGAACTGGCTGCCAGATTGTTCCCTTTCAGGTATCTCATTTCTGATTTAGAATCATAGAATGGTTAGAGTTGGAAGGGACCTTAAAGATCATCGAGTTCCAACCCCCCTGCCATGGGCAAGGACACCTCCCACCAGACCAGGTTGCTCAAAGCCCCATCCAGCCTGGCCTTGAACCCCTCCAGGGATGGGGCATCCACAGCTTCTCTGGGCAACCTGTTCCAGTGTCTCACCACCCTCACAGGAAAGAATTTCTTCCTAATATCTCATCTAAATCTCCCCTCTTTTAGTTTAAAACCATTACCCCTCGTCCTATGGCTCCACTCCCTGATCAAGAGTCTCTCCCCATCTCTCCTGTAGCCCCTTTAGGGACTGGAAGGGCTCTAAGGTCTCCCTGGAGCCATCTCTTCTCCAGGCTGAACAACCCCAACTCTCTCAACCTGTCTTCATAGGAGAGGTACTCCAGCCCTTGGATCGTTTTTGTGGCCCTCCTCTGGACCCGCTCCAACAGGTCCATGTTCTGTTGGACCTGGGTTTGAAAACTGATGAGCAGCCCAGGGTGCAATGAGTCCTTAACAGTGACGGTTTCTGCAGCTCTGTAGGAATCTATCCATCGTAATCCAGAAGTAGACAGAAGGATAAGTGGAAATGGGAGGAGGCCTTGGCAATTGCATCCTGGAATGACGAGAGCGAGGAAAGAAGTACCATGGTAAATTTAAGATTAGCATAGGAATATATTTGCTGCAGCAGGGCTAGGAATAGTGGAACAGAGCTTGGCGGAGTAAATGGGCCTGAAGAGATGAAGGTAACTCATGGAGATCGATGCACTAACGTAATCCTTGGAGAAAGTTTTCCCCAAAGTGCTGCCCTGCTTCCCTTTCGACTGCCACCCCGCTGCATACAAAAGAATCACTGTTTTTTTTGTTCTGCAGCTGGGAAACAGGCTCTGTTGGGAACAGCAGCGCACAAGAAAGTCCTCTGTTGTATTTTTTTGGGCTGACAGAGAAAATAGGAAATCATCTGTGTGGACTGAACTCCTTTATCCCCTCTAATGCAATATGCCGTATCAATTTCCAGAATTTCCAGGAAACCACACAAAAGAAAGTGTTGTCAGTTTAAGTGTCATGCCTTCATTAATGGGCCTAGAACTCCTGAATTTTACAGATGTATGAACAGAGCAGAGAATTAAATTAGTATTCTCCTGTTGTGTCAGTTCTTGCACTGTTTACAGTGGCAAGACAGTGAAACCACTGTAGTGAGATATGGTTTTGTTGATTCATCATCTCTCAAGGAGTTGTATTTGTGAGGGGGTTGTGCGTATCTAAAAAAAGAGTATTGAAGTGTGTGTACTCGCCCCGCAGGTAAACACCCCGCGGACCTTGAGATTAACATTGGTCATATTTAACCCAGAGGACAAAGTTGAACATTTACAAAAGCGTGTGCAAAAACTTCTAAGGAACAGCAAGGCACAATCTGTCCCGTTTGACCCGTGTTACTTTATTTGAAATTCATGCAGGAGAGGTATGAAACCACTGCCTTGCAGCAGAAAAAAATTAAACTCAGCCTGACGTCCTTCAGTCCAAAATGGACCTAGGACTTTCCATCAAAGTCTATTGAGAAGGAATCCTTCATAAAATACTCCTCGAGTCTATTTTTTGAGCTGCCCAAGAACTCCCATGAAAATCTCTCTTTGTTTCCCTGCCTTTAGCAACGATCCTTTGCCGGCTTTTACCGTTGTGCTGAATGGAATATGCGTTTGTCATTTGACATGAGAGCTATGAAACCCACCACATCTTATGGTTTGTGCTTGCGATCACCTTCCTTTGAGAAGTCTCTTTGCTATTGCAGTCAAAAACCCAAATATAAAAGCCTTCCTTACCTGTAATGGCAAGTTGACTTAAAGTAAGAGCAGAGATGCCGATGCTATCAGTGTTTGCGTTATTGGCTGTTCCTCCTTTCAATTAGGGAAACTGGAAAGGTTTCCTTAAAATTCTGCATTGTGAATTCATCTAGACCAACTTTTCCAGCAAGCTGTGCAGCACAGCAAATTCCCATTTCAGCGTATAAACTCTAAGGCAAATGATAGGATTGTGGAGTGCATCTTGGACCTAAAACATAGGGGCTTACCTATGTGATAGGTGCATAATAGGTGCATAAATACTTGTGCGTGTTGGACCTAAAACATGACATGCTCTTGGTCTAGCTCTAGAAGGAGGAGGAGATGCTAATAACAGCTGCTCCTGCTGTTGCTGAAAAATCTGCAGCAAAGTTTGTGGTAGGGTCATGGTACGGTTATAAAGCCTGTTTGTGCCTACTTGTGTGTGTTGAGAGCATCTCTTTACAAGAGGGTGGATATAACTGGTAGTCACAGCTGCAGCGAGGAGTATTTGGTCCACAGTTTTTTATTTGAAGTTTGAAGATGGCAAGAGAGGCTGGAGAGCTGGGCAGAGAAGAACTTAATGAGGTTCAACAAGGGCAAGTGTAGGGTCCTGCACTTGGGGAGGAAGAATGCCAGGTACCAGTATAGGTTAGGGGTGGACCTGCTGGAAAGCAGTTCTGAGGAGAAGGATCTGGGGGTCCTGGTAGATAGTAAATTATCCATGAGCCAGCAATGTGCCCTTGTCGCCAAGAGGGCCAATAGGATCCTGGGCTGCGTAGGGAAGAGTGTGGCCAGCAGGTCGAGGGAGGTCATTCTCCCCCTCTGCTCTGCCCTGGTGAGGCCACAACTGGAATACTGTGTCCAGTTCTGGGCTCCCCAGTTCAAGAGTAACAGAGAACTGCTGGAGAGAGTCCAGCGTAGGGCAACTAAGACAATTAAGGGATTGGAGCATCTCCCTTACGAGGAAAGGCTCAAAGAGCTGGGACTCCTTAGCCTGGAGAAGGCTGAGGTGAGACTTAAAGGGTCTTCCAAGTATCTAAAGGGTGGGTTGAAGGAGGATTCTGCCAGACTCTTTTCAGTGGTTTCCAGCAATAGGACGAGGGGCAACGGGCATGAGCTGGAACATAGGAAGCTCCATTCAAATATGAGGAAAAACCTCTTTCCGGTGAGGGTGACAGAGCACTGGGACAGGCTGCCCAGGGAGGTCGTGGAGTCCCCTTCTCTGGAGATCTTCAATACCTGCCTGGATGCCGTCCTGAGTAATGTGCTCTGGGGAATCCTGCTTCAGCAGGGGAGTTGGACCAGATGATCTCTAGAGGTCCCTTCCAACAATTCTGTGATTCTGCGATTTTTTTTATCTGAACAGAGGTGAACTGTGAGAAATTATGGAGCATTTTCCGTTTATTTCATGTAGAATACACCGAGTGGCTTCTAGCTAATTACTCGTGTATCTTATGCCCAGTCCTTTAATGTGTAGACTCTAGAATTTGGGCTGAGTATGTGGGGTACTTGCTGAGAATATTAAGCATCAATGTCACTGGATACTCCCTCTCCCTTCTCTCTCCTTCCCCACAGAAAGCTTTTAGCACTTTGCTTGTAAAAGCAAAGACCTCGAGTGAGGAAAAAGTCAGCTGATTTTTTTGGCTGCAATTACCATTGTCAAGGTATTAGGAAACAGTTTGTTTTGTGTGTAACCTTAAGCATGTATGTTTCTTATTTCATAACATAAAATACACCATTTACTTTATTTTTAGTGCTTGCTTGATGCTTACTTATTGATTGATTTTTATTTTTTTTTATTAATTATTTTTTTATTAGGTTAGCCTACATAACCCAGAAATTAAACTGGAATCACTAAAAGAAGATATTAGGGATTTTCTGAAGACGTCAGGTTCGTAATAGTTCATTGATCAATTTGTGAATAGTATGTATCTATATAAGAAGGTATGTGACATACATAATGAAAATCGTAGTTTGTAGAGGGAGGTGTCTTGTCGCTGACAGCAGCCGGAAATGGATATTCAGTGGTTATTAAAAAAGAGAGAATATTAAAAGGGAGGAAGTTTTTTTGTATTCCGGCAGCATTTTGTAAAACATACTACGCTAAGAATATATATAACATAAGAATGTACTATGAAGTGATTTTATAATTTTGTAAGATACTGTAAGGTTTTTGAAAGTTCTTCATAAAACAGGAGTTCAGTCACTTCTGAAAATGGAAATTAACGTTCATGGAGGTCCTCTTGAAAATTTTACCCTTAGTTAAATTTCTGGTTTCCGTTGGAAGTTTTAACCTATGAAACTCTATCACGTGCAGATTTGATGGTGAGTGTTACAAGTTTTATAATCACCAGGAACACTTTGTCTATTAATATTTATAGCTGATTTGATAATATGATGGTTTTGAAAAAAATAACGTATAATTATGAAAAATTAGCAAAGCTCTGTTGTAATTATTTAAACAGTAGATGGAAATAAAGGGTATTCAACCTTTATACAGACCTCAACTTGGAGTTTTTCCTCTCTTAATTAGGTTAAGGTTTTTCGTGTCTTCCTGGTAGGTAGACATGAATTGAGATAGGACAGAGACCACCAGTGACTCTAAAGTGACTTCTGATTCCTGTTCCGTTAGCGTTAATTCCTAAAGTTATCTTCTGGATATTTTTTTTTATTTTAACAGGTTGGGAAAAGAAGCTTCAGAATGCTGTTTATAGTGAACTCAACGTGTGAGTTATTTAGTATTTTTATTTATTGAGTTCTACTCGCATGCTTTACTTTTGATTCCTTTGTATATATAGGTGTATGATGTGTTACTGTTGTCTGCAGTATCTGTCATACCACGGGTGCCTGCTTCATTTCTATTTTTAAACTGCCATTATTTCTTTTTCATCCCAGTGAAAATACTGGACCCAGGTACATTTTAAAGAATGAGTGAAACAAATATCACCAAATTCTGTAGTTACTTTAAGAATTTCTTTGTTGTTTTACTTCCAAAGGCACCAACAGTCATAATATAATTCTTATGTAGTTCAGGTAGTTACTGTAAATTAAATTGAATAATTTTCAGCATAATATTTGGGTCAGCATTGCACATATTTATTGTATTAATTATTAAAAAAATCTTTAATATTAGATCTCTGGACTTAACAGATTGGTGCAGATCATGGTTGGGATATGATCATCAACATACTGAAATTTGTGAAATTCCCTTTTTATTATTGTTTAGTGTACTTCGGATTAGACTTCTGGGAAGCATAAGTTGTCTTTATGTTCTGGTGAAGTGGAAAGGTGAATTTAATAACAGATATATCTTTTGGACTAATGCTTATGCTTTCTTTGACTTCACTGAAATAAGTTACAAACAATAATGAAATTAGCCCTGGAAAATTGAGATTAACTAAGAATACCATGATTTCATGAGCATTGTGGAAAAGCCAAGAAACAGCATTGCTGAAATCACAGAATCACAGAATGGTCAGGGTTGGAAGGGAACTTTGGAGATCATCTAGTCCGACCCCCCTGCCAGAGCAGGTCCACCCAGAGCAGGTTGCACAGGAACGTGTCCAGGCGGGTTTGGAATGTCTCCAGAGATGGAGACTCCACCACCTCTCTGGGCAGCCTGTTCCAGGGCTCTGCCACCCTCCAAGGAAAGAAGTTCCTCCTCATGTTTAGATGGAACTTCCTATGTTCAAGTTTGTGCCCGTTCCTTCTTGTCCTGTCACTGGGCACCACTGGAAAAAGACTGGCCCCATCCTCCTGACACCCACCCTTTAAGTATTTATAGGCGTTGATCAGATCCCCCCTCAGTCAGGAAGTATTATTTTCAATATAAGAAGAACTCATGTTGAAATGAAGAAATACTTCTAAAAATACTGTTTATTTTTTGTCTTGATCAACGTACACAGTAGTTTTACTAGTGCTCTCGTGAAAGGAGTTATGTTTAGGCTTACAACTACAGGATTGATTAAGCAAAATAAAAATCTGAACACTTAAAATATACTGTACTTTCTTTAAGGTTTCCTTCGCCCTGTCATCCTGCAGCACCGCCTGAGCATATGAAAGAACCGTTAGCTTATATGAGGAAAGCCCAGGTTGGTTGTTATCAATTTTACCGTTCGTATCAGACCTTTGATTAGACTCTTTGAGATTTATTCTGTAGAACTTTATTGTACAATTTCTAGGTTTTATACCTTAGGAAAAACCCAAATCTGTCATTGAGTCAAAGTTAATGATAATGTTGTATGTGTGACATATTACACACATACAAAAAACGCTCAAGTAATTCTCCAGCCATGAAAGAAGTAGGATGTAGTGGCAGGTAAGTGAATATTGAAGAATAGAGACAATGTTGAAGGATGTCAAGGAGGAGAATTTTGTTGGGGAAAAAGTGTAGCTATAGGTCATTTCACTTAGGGTTTCAAAAATACTCTTGTGAAGAGAGACAGACAGGCAGTTTTGCAATGAAAGACAACAGGCTGCAGAGAGTGTGAGTTCTTGAGAAAGAAGAGATATGTTTAGCACTGAGAAATGTGAAAGGAAGATGAAAAGTATGGATCTAAGGAGCTTAAGACATATTGAAGGAGAATAAGAGAAACTATAAAAGATTAAATAAGGATTTTTGGTGTCAGGAAAAAAATTATTTTTGCTTCATTGATTTTTTTCACCAGTATATGCCATTTGAAATAAGTAAAAGAAAAATCCACGTAAAAATATTTAAAAAAAAAAAAGCTTCAAGAATATGATCTAACCAAAATATCTGAGGTAAGGATCAAATTGTATTTAAATCAGCCGTGCCTAGAAATATATTGCAGTGTTCTTTTTCAAGGTATTCAACAAATTGCGTTACTTTTTCAGTCGTATTGTTGCTTATTCCAGTAAGTCTTACCTCGTTGTCCCGGCTTTCAGTCTTTAGCATTTGGGGACAAAGATTGTATTAAACTATTTTTCTTCTGTGGTGTGAAATGTAATGTCACAATTTACTGTCTGAAAATAATCACTCTTTATCGGTTTACTAATGTGAGAAACACAGAGGTGTTTCTATGTGTATGTTTGTCTAAACCAGTTTCATTGGTGGTTATTTTATAAAAGTGTATATAACATTTACGTCTCCCATTCCTCCTTCTTTCTCTTCAGTTTCTTATTTAGAACATGATGTCATATGGACACGTGGAATATCCCTTGGCTCAGTTGGGGTCACTGTCCCAGCTCTGTCCCCTCCGAACTTCTTGTGCCCCACGCAGCCTGTTTGCTGGGGGGGCAGCATGAGAAACAGAAAGGACCTTGTCACTGTGTACACACTTTTCAGCAACAGCTAAAACACCGGTATATTGTCAGCACTGGTTTGGTCACAAATCCAAAACACAGAATTAACTCTATCCCAGCCAAAACCAGTAGATCCTCTTTTAAATCCTTTCTGGAAATACAACTCTTCAGTAAAGACATATGAATCCTTTTCATAGAGAAATAGTAATAAATGGTGATAACTGTGAAATAGTAATAAATACAAAGTTAGGGGAATTAACATTATATTTTCTAAAACCACTGAGGTACGGTGTGAGCATTTGATTTTCAAGTGCACGCACATTTATCACTGTAGGTAATAGGTCCGTAAGATTATCGGATCAGTTGAATCCCAACTAGGTTTTATTTTGTTACCACTTTTTGAATAAAGACCAGTAAAAAGCTTACAAAGTCACTCTTTCCATGATTTTGGTTGTTTGTTTAAAATATTTGGAAATACCTAAAATACAAATATACAGGTTGCTAGTACCTTTTGGGACTGAGCTGAAAGCGGAAACCAGTTTACCAGTTTACTTCCATTAGGTATTGCAAATCTAATTAATGTTTTAAAGGTAGAAGACTGGTTTTGTTTTATTTGTAGGTGGATTTTTTTTTCCCGCTTTGTCTCTTACCATCACAAAAGTTGGCAAAGAATATTTTGAAACTATCGACAAAATTTATCCTAGTAGAAAAATGTTTTCCATATCCTTTATATTTGATTTTTATTATGCATAGGCACTGCTAAGGTGCTGTTTCCATTGTTATGAGCTTCTTGACATTTTCTTTATCCTTTTCTATCTTAATTAATTTTGCTCTAGTTCAGAATTCTGGAAAGAAGACTAATAGTTCTGAAGATGGTTCTGAAGACCGTCTTTGATATCAGTTATTGGAATGACTTTGAACCAGTAATTAAAAACTAAATTAGTATTTTTCTAGAGTAAATATTAAAATGTTCATAATTAACGCTTCTTCTCCTCAAATTGATTCTGTTTTCTCCTTCTTAGGTAGTGAACTGAAGCTTTTGTACGTTAATTCACTTTACTACCTCAGAAGAAAAACAGCTTTCTCGGAAGGGATAGAGCACTAATAGCAATGAATCATTCATGTAGTTGTGGTATTGTCCAGTGTAGAAATTATATTTAATATTTACATAGTTGATATTTACATAGTAATGTTTAATATTAATATTAAATATTCTAGTATCTTCGGATATTAATGTGACATACTGTATATTTTCTAATTGTGTCTGCTGGAGAGCTGTTCCTGTGGTTGGGTTGACATTTTTTTTGAAAACTTACAATTTTTGCTTAGAGAAAAATGTACCAAATGAAATCTGTGTCCAGAAGCCTTGAATTCTACCCGCAGAGTAGGTCTCTGAAAGAATCACATTTCTGACTAGTCTTCTAGAACAAAGAGTTTTAGGATTCATTAATGTGGAAAAAACCTGTAACTAATCCTGGCTAGTTTATACAGTTGTGACATATTTCTGTTTAGTTTATTTGTTGTCCACCCATTTCATTTCACCTCGGTGAAAGTTTATAAATGACTTTTTTATAGGATGAGGTAACTCTGACTTGTGATAGATGTGTTTGAAATTGTCTGTAGATTGCAGCCCTGCCTTCCTCGGTCGCAACTGAGGTTCTTGCTGTAACCATAGCAATCCCAGCGATGTGTTTCCTTAGTGTTAAATTTCTTCATAAAATTAGAGGAATCATCTCGGATCATTTATTGTTCCCATCAATGAAATGACTTTAAGAATTCTGCCTCTGGCTTTTATTCCAGTCAAGGATGTGTCGTTCTGTTTCTGCTCGGTGCAGGTAACTGCTGTCCTGAAGGACGTCCTGCTTGGAGGGACTGTGTAACCCTCGCTTTTGTTTTGACTTGGTTGCTTTTATTTTAATGTCTTTTACCATCTTGAAGGCTGAATTATCTTGAAGGCATCGTTTATGAGTGTTTAGAGGTCATTTATTTCTAACATGTCACATCCCCAGCACAATAAGCGGGTTAATGTCTGGTCTGGCGGTTGTCAGTCAACGCTGACAGTATTGACCTCCTTGCTGCTTGGAACTTGCAAAGCTGCCTCCTCTGTGGCTTCTTCTGTAGCTTTTATAGCTTGGAGCATATCCATTGTCCATACTTTTTTTTTCTTTTCTTCCCCCCCCCCTTAATTTTGAGCTTGATGATTTCACTTTGTTTTTTAAACTCGTAGAATCATAGAATGGTTAGAGTTGGAAGGGACCTTAAAGATCATCCAGTTCCAAGCCCCCTGCCGTGGGCAGGGACACCTCCCACCAGACCAGGTTGCTCAAAGCCCCATCCAGCCTGGCCTTGAACACCTCCAGGGATGGGGCAGCCACGGCTTCTCTGGGCAACCTGTTCCAGTGCCTCACCACCCTCACAGGAAAGAATTTCTTCCTGATATCTAATCTAAATCTCCCCTCTTTCAGTTTAAAACCGTTACCTCTCATCCTATGGCTCCCCTCCCTGATCAAGAGTCCCTCCCCATCTCTCCTAGCCCCTTTAGGTACTGGAAGGCTGTTGTAACGTCTCACCGGAGCCTTCTCCAGGCTGAACAACCCCAACTCTCTCAACCTGTCCTCATAGGAGAGGTGCTCTAGCCCTCTGAGCATCTTCTTGGCCCTCTGCACTCCAAAACTGCTACTAGCACCTCCGTTTTCCCTCTTTGTTTCCACTTTCTTAGTCGTCTTAGTTGTCGGCTTAGTTGTCTCCGTGCTCTGTCATTCCTCATTTCTTCCAGCAACAAAACCACACGTCTCAGCAAGACAGGGTACTGTAAATGCTCTACACCACCCCTCCGCGAGAGAATAACCAGTTTGTGGCATGGTGGTGTGTAACTGCAGCATTTGGAGGGCGTTTGAATACAATAATAGAGTTAAATAAAAATATTATAAAAAAATTATAAAAAAAAATGCTGCCATTTGGAAAACGTTCCTTACAGTCAGAACTCAGATCTGTTTTGTTTGTGCAAGAGAAGGTGAAGAGATATGACTTGATTGGGAAAAGAAGTTGCTGGTGAAAGATAGCTCTTTCATTTGATGTAAAAAGTCATAAGAGGATTGTGTAAATGGAAGGTAAAATGAAACAATTACAAACAAGATATAATTTTTATTTTTTAACAGAACATTTGAACATATGCCCTTCCCTTCATTTGCTTCCTATCTAATAAACTGCAGCCTTTTTTTGGACAGAACTTCAAGTTTGAGTAACGTGGTTAGGCAGTAACTAAGTGCTGTAGAATATGAGTCTAGAGCAAATTACAAATAATAAATAGAGCTAAATGACATTAAGAGGAGTCTTTGCATTCATTTGATCGAGGCCTGACTCATCATCCACAGAAAACTAAATTAAATATAAACCCCACCAGTGCTGCTGTGATCACGGAAGCAAAATCCGAAGTCAGTTGACAAGGAAGCCAGTACTAGTTGGCATTAACTTCCAAGGAATTATCCATGGATTAGGCACCATATGGGAAGTTTAAATCTAACGCAATGGTCAGAAGAATCTGGTTGCTCTTTAAGCAGTCCACCGAGGTATTGTCTACTTGTGGTTTTTGCTTTGATTAGAGAACCTGAGCATTATTTTAGGAGAGCTATTTGAGCATTACAGATTACCAAATTTCTAACTTTTTTTTAACTTGTGAGAACATCTGAGATACCGTTTGTGGACAAAGACTTGCACTCCTTTCGGGTCACGACGTAGAGAAGGCATTCTCTGTACAGACTTGATTGCCCCGCCTGTAATCGTTTGAAAAATTTCCTAAGTGTTGATATATAAGAAAGCTTGATCATTAGGCATATGTCAAAAATAGTAATGGTGAAATATATTCTTTTTGAAGATCTGAAACGTGAACAACTCATTTCCCTGGTTATTTTCATGTAAATGATGAAATCTGTTTGTTCTATTGTTTCCATTTAAACAATCATGTAAATATTCCCTGAAGGTTTTTGTATATGTCAGTCAGTGACTTGCTATCCTTTCTTATATATGACTTTTAAAAGCTGCTTGTTGTTACATGATAAATGCAATTGGAGGGAAAAGAAATTCTATATAATTTATTTTTTTGGGTGTTTTAGGGAAGCTGGGAGAAGCGAATTCTAAAAAGTCTAAACAGCATGTGCACAGAACTCAGTATCCCGCTAGCCCAGAAGGTAATATTAACTTCCTGTTGCCAAACTGACATTTTTTGGAAATTAAGCCTCGTCTTGCACACTTGTAACCTTATGTTCATCTTACACATGGTAAGGCTGGTATCCAAAATAATTTCAATACAGAATAATTTTCAGGGATAGCGGCAGCGTACGCGTTGGCTCGACTTGGGAGAAGATGAAGTCTTTAGGTAGATCTTCCTCTTTGCTGTTGCAATAATTAGCCTCTGGAGGGAGCAGGATGTTGGAAAGCTAATTGCTATGTTCATTGCTCTTAACAGAGCATTTTTGTGTGCAGACTCAGCTGTATAACTTCTGGCTGCTTAGCCTGCACACTATATGGATACACTTTGTGTGCTGGAGAAAGCTCTGGTTGAACTGGTACTTCAGGGGAGAAGAGATACTGGTACATTGCTAATTCTCGTTTGGTTTTTATTAATTTAAAGGCTTTCATTTTCAAGACTGTGGAACTAGGGAATAATGTTAGAATGTTTTGTTCTTTATCTTTCTCCTGTTGTATATCTATGATAGGCAGCAGAGCATCTATGGCTCATCATATGAGATAAAGGATGCAGCTGTGTTTGCTTTTCATGACTCTGCCAGGGAGAGGAATTTGATGACAAAGCCCAACAGCTCTATGGAGTGAGCAGTAAATCTTCAGTAATACAAAACTGACTGCTAAATAGCCTAAAATTCAGTAGTAAACACATTAAACTCTTTAATGGGCTCCTTTTTGCCTTGAATTGGAACTTGGACTTTCTACAGAAAGAAATAGAATATATTCTATAGAATATACCTTCAGGCTGGGGATGATTTGTAAGCAAAATAAGTTGGTGTTGCTAGTGCAATCTATTTTTTAAAAGTGTTACATTAATGATATATTTGAAATGGTCGTGTTTTTACTAATTCTGTTAAAAAAGTTACTTTCTTGTGCCTTTCAGAGACCTGTGAATGAACAGAAAGAACTGCTTAATAAATGGAATGAAATGGGAACTGATGAGCCGGGTGAGGTTAACTAAATTTATGTGCATTAAATTTTTCTAGATAGAAAAATAGCATATGCATCTTATTTATCGGTCAAAGATTAATATAATCACTTCAAGGTAAAGTGATTTCAATCCTTTTTCTCATTGGTAATGTGTCATTTTGTGTAAATTAATATTTATTTCATATTATTTTGTTTCAAGTTATTGTACGAACTTTGAATCATTAGTGAGAGGTTGTGGTATAATGCTCCTCATTCCAGTGCTTTAGAGCTGGGGCACAGCTCCTCATAGTGTGAGCTCAGGCTAAGAGAAAGAAAATGTTCGGAACTATGGATAATTAAGCTCAGACATTTTATTAACAAAACATAATAACGCTTGCACAGAACAGTCAGTCATGTTATCCTTTGGGAGAGCAAAGCTTTGTTAGTTCATTTCCAAGTTCCTTAAAAGAAATGATTTTACAAAGGTACTAGTTTCTATCACAGCATCACCTCTACCGTGGCAAATAATTTTCACAGATTGTTTATGATTAGTCCCTATTATTTATTTGACAGCACTACGTTTAATTCAACCCCCCCTCTTTTGAATACCATATCTCTCCCATGGCTAAGAATGGTTCAATTTAAAGATTTAAGTGGAATAAGTAAAAAAATTCCTGTGTCTATTGTTCACTTACTTGGGATTTACAAAACTAAGGCACTAACAGTAGCATAATCTTGGAGAATATGTGGTGGTTGTAGCCATGATAGCTGTGATAAAGTTATTTAAATCTTCAATATGTTATTGAAATTGCTAGATTTTGTTACAGGTATGGGAAAACTGCATGGGTTTTTTCATCTCTTGGTTTTAACGCAGCATTGTTGAACTCTTCTTCCAGATCTAAGTCTTTTCCGGCCCGTTTATGCACCTAAAGATTTTCTGGAGGTAAGCGTTTATGAAACAGTGACTCCAGCCATTGACTTGGGAAAAATAAATGTATTTCAAACAATTTCTCCTTTATAGCAAGTGAAATTTGACGTTTTTTATGACCTCACGTTTTGTTTACAAAAAGAAATGCCGTTGTCTCTTTTTTTTTTCTTTTCTTTTTTCAATGCAGTTTTAAATTGTACTTGTGATAAACATCTCTTTCTCCCGAGAACACTTTTCTCGGGAGGTAACTTTTTTTCCTCTGAGAGCAGTTATCCAACTGATTTCATAAATCATTTTACATTTTAAATTGCAATGCGTTAAGCTGATAAATTGCAATATATGAAGCTGATAGACTGGTGGGTAGATAGTAGAACTTCATGCAGTTGAAATCGTAGGTCATCTATGAAGGCTGTGAAAAATCAAACGTGAAACAGAATTGTGTGGAATTTGGAGGCTTTTGTCTGTAATCAAACCAAACTGTTAAAAAAATGGTGACTGCTGAACCTGTAAAGTTAGAAATGACAATATTACTCATCTTTTTATATGGTTGGAGCATAGAATGTCTTAGTAAAACAGAACTTGCTTTACCAGCTATGCCTAGAGTAGACATGGGCGATGGACAGTAAACGGTGTTGATGACAGTGAACTTAATGGTAACACTGTAGGAGATTTTGGATTAAAGTATATTTTATTGAATTGAAAATAAAATTTATTATTTTGAAAATAAAATCATTGGTTTTTTTTTTTTATAAATAAAATTTATGAAATCAGTGTCTGTACATCCTGTGAGTTATACAGGAAACATTGTCTAGAACGTGACAACGGCGTAGAATTACAGAGTTAAGATTGCCTCCTAATTTGCAGGATAAAACTTAGAAGTCTAATAGTGAATTGTCATTATGTATTAATATTTCGATGTGGTTTAGTGCAAGTTAAGTGGAATGCCTTTTGTAGTGGTAAAGGAGATTTATAGTATTTCTGAATTAAGTGCAAATTGTTTCATAGTTATGGATTGTGAATGCATTTCTGAATCCAACGATAAACTTTCTATCAATTTTATTACATTTCTAAAAGAGCATCTCATGTTCAGTTAGTGATAATAATATTGGAAATTTTTTATTTATTTTGTTTTCCATCACTGTACTAACAGCCAAATTGTGTATTTAATCTTGAATCTGTAAACAAATCTGTTTTCGTTTTAGCCTTATCCAGTGACCCTCGTCGTCACTCTTTTTTTGGTTTATAGTGTTTTCTTTCCAGAGTTTGCAGTTTCTTACATTAATCTTTTAATTTACAAGGCTGAGACTGAGGTTATATGGTATTAGAATACTTACAAGCCTGAGAATTGTAGAGGTAGGATGTTGTGGAATAATTTCATAAGAGTTGGAAACTCATCTTAGAAAGAATCCTTGCCAGCTCAACGATATAATATCAAAATCTATACCCGTGGAATAACAGTATGTAAGAGACTGTAAATCCCTTTATAGATCACGGTTACTTATCTTGACATTATGATTCCTTGTCCCTTAAATTTTATTCTTACTTTAGGTTTTCAATTCTGTAATTTACTTTTTTTTTCTTAAATGAAATAAGATATTTTGCGGTATTCGTATTTAGAAAGAAATTATTTCAGTAGAAAATTCTGTAGTGCACTGATGGAAAGCTACATTAGATTGCCAGTCTAAGAACGTGGATAAAAATTCGTACAGGAAAAAGTAATACTGAAGAATGCCCTAGATATTGTAGCCATCAGAAATACACTGTTGGCGTTCAAATAGCTTGGATGAGGAAGTTAATTTTAGTCAAGACATTGCTGTGAAGCCAGCGCGTAGTCCCATATATCAAAAATTATTTCTGCTTTTTTATTTTCATAATTTGAGCTTACTTTTCAAAGTAGAATATGTCTGAATATGTTTGCTTCCTTAATCAGCTATCTCCTTTTGGATTTTGAAAATGCTGAGATATAAAATGATAATTTGGGCCTATATATGTGATAGTTGCAGGAAATGGTTTTATGCTGAAGGTACAAATTGTAATACTGATGATGTTAAGAAGAGTTCTGAATGTAAATCTCTGGATATGCGCAAGGAATGACAGAGCTCCTGTTTTTAAGGTACTGATGAATCTTCGAAACCCCAATTATGAAAATGGAGAACAGCCGAGTTTCAGGAATCACCTGGGGCTAATTCAGGTGCCTCTGAAAGTTAAAGATATTCCAGAATTGGTAAGTATATTTTTTTCTTACAAGAGGTTTTTCTAAGAATTATTTTGCCTTGCTAATGAATGAGATTCTAAACAATAAGGCAGAATATTAGTATTAATGAAAAATAGAACATAAACAGTAAACTATCTGCCAGTAGAGAAGTTTACATTTTACGCCACACAGGTTTTGTGCCAAAAGTATATTTTTGTACATGGTGATGTTTTGTAACACGATGTAACATGTTTTGTACATGTTATTCACTCTTTTCCTGTGCAAGAAACTTTAAATATGTACTTTGTTTTAGTTCTACAGTTTTATTTGATGCTGTACAAGATCAGTAGCCGACGATCAGTTCGCTTCTGATTTTCTTCTCAAAGTAATTTTAAATCCCTTTATTGTCAGATTGTAAATGAAAGGAGACGTTTGGGTACTACTGTTATAATTAGAAAATAGGAGAGCTCTTCTTAGTTCTTCACTGATAAGGCTCTTGAGGATTTTATGTGAGTAGAAAAACTTGCACCTGGGTTGGAAAAGAGCTGGGAATTAGAAATTCCTAACCTGATCTTTCGTTCACCTCTTTATTACATCCAAGTATAGCTCATAGTTGAGATGAAAACTAGGGCCTACATCTAAAACTAGAGTAAGAATTCTTGATGTGACATTCTTCTCTTGAAAAACCGAAGCTCATATTTCCCAAGTATGCATTTAAAAGAACGACATTTGTTTTAGAAAAGGTTCGCATGAAGCCTTTCAGAAGAAATCTCTAGTGATTTATAGAATTAAACATCGTTAATTACTGTTTTATGGTTTTGTTTCTTTGCAGAAAGAAGACTTCAGTGAATTGGGCTTAAATATAGGCCAGCTGGGTATTGATGATTCAGCACAAGTGCCTCCTGGTGAGCTAATGCTCTGCTTCAGTCATTTAAATAGGACACTAATGAGTAGAATACTTTGCAATTATCGAGTAATTTGTGTATTTTTGCCATAATAAACCATAAATAATGGTTCTGTAACTATGATTGTAGTGATTTTCTTAGTAAAATATAGCTAATAATTGAACACACTGCAAATAGGAAGGCTCAGATTTGGAGAAGATTTAAAATCATCACCTTAAGTTCAAAATAGATTAATTTCAGCGTGTTTCAAGACTTGAGGATCTAGAGAACAAAATTGCTTGTCTCCAAAATTACAGAAAATATCAATAAATGTTAAGCCAACTAACAAGCATATATTCAAACATGTTTTAAATAACTGTGTTTAAGAAAAGATTACAGACAATATCCATATATTAACATTCAGTATCTTAAATAGTGCATAGATTATGTTGCTTTTCCATGGATGCATTTATTCCTGTAGAAACAGGTTTTAAAATGGTCTTTCCTCGTAAAAGTGGGAAACACTGTAGTATCAAGTGATTTTTCTTTTTAAATGGAACGTTACCTAATTGAAAGTCTAGGCGCTGCTTAGGTAATTGTGTGCAGACAATAAAAAATTTGTAGTGTTATTTCTTCTTAGTTTTTGCTAAAGAACATCGATGTTGATGCAGGTTAATTTTTAGTGATGGTGGCAGTAAATACCAGCTGAATGGAACGGTGTGTAGTAAAAATATGAAATACATTACTAGCTGGAGTATCTTTTTTAATTATTTTTTGGCATTCTTTTCTATTTATTTTCTAGAGTTCTTTGAAAATGAACACGTACGTGTTGGACAGAAAGGTACGGATCTGTTTTATTCTGTAATAAACTGTGAGTCGTTAGGAATGCATTAAGTAAATGCGTAGAATGCATTTCTATCTCAAATAGAATTTTAAGGATTTAGGCAGACTAACACGAAGCATTGTCAGTAATACCATTGTAATTTCGATCGAGACAGTCAGTAATACCGTTGTAATTCAGACAGAGACAGAACAGCATTTGCAGTCTACCAGTAGCTACTAGATAAATAACTCCACAGATATTTCATTAAAAATGAAATAGGAAGCACGGAGACATAACTTTTTGGTGATACCTTATGCCACCACTGAATTTCATTTTAAAATCAAAAAGACTCTGGACTCCCTTCTCTGCACACACTGTTCTCATTAGTGTAATGGGATTGACGTCTGTGCATCAGAACAGAGTCTTTTCGATGGTTATTTGCAATTGCAGAACTTGGTAAATATTGCAATACTTGGCCACTGTGGAAAATTTGCTGATTTGTGTCTGTTTACTGCTTTTTCTGAAGAAGTTCTGGGGTTTTTTTGTGGGCTAAGAAATAACTTGCAAAAGAAAGGGAAAGATAAAAGACATAATCATTTATTAGCTCACGTTTGCTTATAGAAGAAACATACAAGGAATGTTTCAAATCCATTGATATCTGCTCCTTACTGGCTCTTGGGATTCCTGATAATCGTTATCACCATCAAAGAAAAACCAACAGAGTGGATACCATCCCAAAACTCCTCCATCCCTTTTATTTATTGTTTTTTTTTTCCTGTTGTAGTGACAAGACAGTGACCCTCCTTTCCTCCTCCTTTCCTCCTCCTTTCCTCCTCCTTTCCTCCTCCTTTCCTCCTCCTTTCCTCCTCCTTTCCTCCTCCTTTCCTCCTCCTTTCCTCCTCCTTTCCTCCTCCTTTCCTCCTCCTTTCCTCCTCCTTTCCTCCTCCTTTCCTCCTCCTTTCCTCCTCCCATCCTCTTTCTATCCCACGTTGTCTGTTTTCTGATCCAAGAGCAGCTCATTAGGATACTGTCCCTCCTTCTGTTCTTTTCCTGTTCTTCCAAATAAATTTCCCATCCGGACTTCCTGAGCTAGTCATTCAACTCCACAATGTAATTTTTACTCCTCATCTCTTGCCTCTGTTAGAGCAGTCTCTATTACAGAGATTGTCTTAGCTTTTTCTTGATGAAAGGACATAAAATTTTGCAAAAATGTGAGTTAAGAGTCTCGACCATAAACTGAAATCTCAGTTAATTCAGTGGGAATCCTACGGCATGCTCTATTGGGTGTTGGTTATGACTTTTGGTTGCCACTGATGTACTGATTCTGCTTTTATATTAGATGTATTGCCAAGTCTGAGGGATTTTCTTTATTTAGTAAAACCTATCTTGTATATAGCAAAACTACTTTCTACTGTTTTGTGTCTCAGTAAGTGTCCTTGAGTGTTTACCTCATTTTTTCTGAAGTGAACCACAGTCTTTTCTAAAGTTTTGTGGGGAATGTAGGAATGTTTTTTTTCTTTTTGCCCTCTTCTTTCAGGGAAAAAAAGGATCACACAGCATCTGTGTTAGAGCTCTGCAGGTTAGAGAGAAAATTGGCAGACTGGTCTATTCAGTATTAAGGAATCCTAGAATGCCTCGTGTTGGAAGGGACCTTAAAGATCATCAAGTTCCAAGCACCCTGCCGTGGGTCAGGGGGAAGGAGGGAAGGCTCAATTAAATAGATTTATAATTCCAAACCTCATCCTTCTAATTCATGTCAGGGCGGATATTGTGAATATTGACTTCAGTGACATTTAGAAAAGCAAGTTGTTTCTGTGAGACTTCGGGAAAAATCAGAGGATATGGATTTGGAAACTTCTGAGCACCAATGCAACACCTCTCTAACATCTAGATAAACTCACAGAAGTATTCTCCCAACTTTCTCTCTGTTGTGAAAGACATTTCAGGTATGAGGGTACGGTTAATCACGTAACCTCAATGGGAAGCAACGCATCTGCCAGATTAGGACAGCTAAACATGCATGTCTTTCAAGTTTAGAGAATTAAGTAAGGAATGAGACAATCTCTCTAAGGTATGGACAGTAGTGACAGAGTAACCTAAAGCTTCACAACGATGACTCATCTAAGCGAACCTGTCAACAGTAGAGTATTTGTTTTATGTCAATCCGAGGGGAAAAACAAAATATTTTGAGAAAAAGTCTTTATCCTCCAGAGTACATATACCAGTAATGAGAGAACACAACAGTACACTCTGAACTGGAAAATTCTTGTCCCATGGTTATCCGTGAAGCTATTTGTATAGTTAACATAAAAATAGGAGAGACGCGCAAAACCAGAATGAGTGGCGATCTCCTATTCGAACTGAGATACCGCTCATAGTTAAGCAGGAGTATTTTGTGGCTATATATGGCTGCTTATTCCGCTGGATGCCAACCTGCCTGCTGCAACCAGCCTTCAGCCATCATAATGTACTATGATGATACATACTAAGTGCTGTTTTGTGACAGAAGGCAGTACAGCCTTGCTTATTAATACCAACTGCCTTGTTTCCCAGGGAACCACTTTGAAAATTGCATTGTGGAAACCAGATCTTTTAGATATTTTCCCATTAGCTAATGCTTACAACATGGTAAACTAGCTTCTGAAGTTAAAAATTAAAGTTTTGGGTAATTTGATAAACCTTGGAAGCCCTAAACTGCATCAATTCATTACCTGCTTTGTTTCTTACAGTTTTAGCAGAGCAAGATAGTGCTGCAGCTCAACAATACGTTCGTCAGGGATGTCCGACAGCGCTCCGAGCTGATCTGTGGGCCCTCATTCTCAATATTTCTAACCAGCCAGAGGTAAGAAGCAAAGAGAGAGTAAAATATGAAGATTAGAACACAGAAGTGCAAGCACATAATCTTCTAGTGATCTTCTTCCAAAATAGAAATGCTCTACTGAGTTGTCACAGAAACTGATAAACGTTTTATGAGAAATATACACGTGCCTGTAAAAAAAACTCTGTGCTGTCATGAAGTCTTTTAGGTCCTTCCCTAATTTTTGAACAGATATATGAGCAAAATACCATAGAACAAACTATTTACTAGCCTTTCACAGAAGTAAGGCTGTAACTACTGCTAGAATGCTAACACCCTGAGATATTCTTCTTGCATATGCCGAATACACTGCTTTATTTTTTGTGAAGTACAGCAAAACAGTTTTCATATACACATAGCTGGTCTATGATCTGCTGTATTTCATGTAGTCTTTATTGATTTGTGTACTGTTTCTCTGCTGGAGTTGAATTGGGTGGTTGCAGAGAGTTCCTGCTCTAATATTTCCCATTTGCAGTTTAGGTTTTGTTACGTTTAGAGCTATATGAATCTATAATTCATAAGGACCGTGGATTTCCTTTCTTTAATGTAAAACATTATGAGGATTTGGTATGGGCAGCTTTGTGTGTGTTTGCATCCAATATTCTTGTTTGGAAAACTTTATTCCAAGTAAAGCTCAGCCTCTGTATAAAGCTAATACACAGCCAAGCTAGGGATGCTACTAGCATCTAACATCGTAATAGTAAAAATGATAAACTGCAAGCTCTATATGAAGGATTATTTAGAAATGCGTAAGCACATTGCCTGGCAATGAACTGTTTATTACTTTTCATTTGTAGTGGTACATTTCAGAGAAACTGTGTTAGAAGAGCATCTTTAAGGTTGGAAAGTCAAACGTTTAAAAGCTGAACAGTGTCACAGTTAATATTGTCTGTGCGAACAGTCCAATTTGCTGTGTGTGTATATATATATTTATAGTGTGATCTTGAATCACATAATCACAGTTTTTCCTGTGGGATGTCTGCCTCGTAGATTGCACAAAGTGGATGGCACACACTGAGAATCTGTTTAATTTTATTCTTTTTTCCTTCTGTTTGGTGTGTTGCCTCTTGTTTATTCACTGCATGCTATTTAGGCAGTGCTTAGAAAACAAAATTGTTCATTATTTCATAGGGGTTTTTTTTCCCTCAAACTTTTTTAAGTTAGTGAGTTGAAAATAAATCTTAATTCTGAAAATTCCAGCATGCAGAAATTTGTAATGCTTTACTTTCCTATAGTTTTTACTGAATGTAATTTCCTAGGTTTAAAAACTTAATAAGTAGGCGAGGTGATAAGGCACACAGTGCTCCATTATGAATTTATCAGAAGTGGGTTTTAGATTAGGATCAGTAGCCCAAGGTACCCACTGTAACATTCAAACAGCAGAGAAACCAGTACCAGTAATGGACTGTCATCATCTTTGACTGGAGAAGGATGTGTGTTACAAGTAGATTTCACAGGTGTCTGGTCAAAGGAGAATAAGCTTTGAATCCTTTTCAGGGATTTGCCGGTAGGGACTTTCTTTAACTCTTTTTGCCATTGTCTCTTTACGTAATTTGATTAGATTTTTGTTTTGTACTTGTTTCTGGTACTTCTGTTCCAAAATCTACAGCTCACCTCTGCCAGGGATTTAATGGACTATGCCTGCCCAGAGGCTGCTGGGTAATCCCAACCTTCACTTCCAAGAAGGTGAATCACCAAATTCTGCTTAAAAGAGCTTTGTTGGGTCCTGCTGAAAGATACTGTTCTCTCTTGCCTCTTGAGCTACTCTCAGAGCTCCCTTTTCCTTATGCACTCGAGTGGATACAGTATGAGGTTTTTTTGGGGTGGAAATTTTGATCTGTGGCTTTGTAAGGTCAAGAGGACTGGGCACTGCAATCCTGGAATGTACTTTGTTTCCACTTGGAAAGATATAGTTGGAGGTGCGGGAGTAAAAATATATATATATATAATTTTGAGAAAAGCTACGGCCTATATGAAAATGCGACACATTTTAAAAAAAGGAAAGAGTTTACGAATCAAGGTGACGCTAACTTTTGGCTGACAGAGAAGAAAGGTTGAATTAGATGGAAATGGTAAGATTTTGGTTTTGTAATTGAAAACATTTTAGACTGAGTAATGTACCACGTTTTTGGACTCTCCTGAAACTTGGTAGTAGTCAGTTGTCTTGTCTGGAGGAAGAAATCCAGCCAATAAAATAGTAAAATGAAACTTGAATCTCTTTTGAAACCTGAGTGAAGCTCTTAACGTTCCTCCCTGTGTGAGAAAAACTGATCAACAAGCAAGAGTCACGTGGCTTGAAAGTAAATCTGTGACCAATCTTGTTTATGCTGCAGATATAAGGAATAAATTTATTAATGCAGCATGAATCACAAAGCCTCTTGTCTTACTAAGAGGCATGGGCTAGATCCTCTTGTAGGCAAGTTGTGGCTGAAAAACTGGCGTGATTCCCAAGCCCAGACTTTATTTTGCATCACAACAGTCACAATTTAAGAGAAAATTAATGACAAGTAACGAGGTAAAACCTTTATTCCTGTAATGGTTATGATTGGTTTTGCCTTGCAAGTCCCTTTTTAATAATTTCTGATTTGTTTCCCAAACTTTTTCTCATGAGTTCTAGTTCAGGTGGACAGCTTGTCCTTCAGGTCTTTTTACTAAATTATCGAGCTGTTAAAATATTTGTGTTGTTTTATTCAGCTAATATTTGCAGTGTAAATTTGCTGTTCGTTTTTTCAGGGTGGAGTTTTTGAGTTGTGTTTGAAATTTTTGTTCATGCTGAAATTCTAACAGCAAATGGTGTTTGATTTTTCTGAGTGATGAGCGAGCTGGCCTAGTGGGTTTTTGTAAGAGCAAAGGAGAAACTATTATTTCTGATAAAGGAAAAGGTGATGAACTGTTGACCCTTTTTCATTTAAAATCATATTGAAGAAAGTGTTCGACGGAATTATAAAGAACTTGCATTCAGTTTCTGTGAGCTGCTAAAGAATCTGAGCCCAGTTGTTCTCTATTTTAAAACAGTGCCCTAAACAGCAGGTTGCTTATTCTTGCCCCATTTTTAATTGCTTGAAATATTTACCCTAATTGTAGCATATTAGGGAGGAAAATTGGGAAGGATACAGATTTCAGAAATGGGACATCCTATTGGTTAAGGGTAAGTAATTCAAATCTCTGTTCTAACTCAGACAGTGCTTGCGCTATGTTCTAATCAGTAGACTGTTTTCTAAAATCAGTCCACAAGTCTGAAGGGTGGGAAATGGGAAGTTTCTGTGCTTTACCTTTGCTAAAACAAAAGGCAATGTTACAAAATGGTTTAAATACACGTGTCATTCTGGATGAAAAGATAGCAAATCTTCCGTTCTGGTTATACCTATTTAATTTAAATTTCTTCTGGCGGTTTTCTTTTTTTCTTCTTTGGAGGATACTGGTCACTGTCTATTGCAATTATGCATAAATTACAGTTTATGCCAATTAACATGATTCTTTGTATTTCAATTAAAAATGCAGTTGAATTTAGGCATAGGAAGCTGATAAACATTTTAAGAAATTAGTAACATAACAATCATAGTACAGTATGATGCCATAAACAAAACTTCACTGAAACTAGCACTCTAAACTCAACATGTCAGTACCGTTGAAATTCTGAAAAACAGAATTTTTGTTTTTCAGGTACAGAAACCTGTTCTTCATACATTCACCGAATTCATTCCTTGCATACCAAATAACTCTATTCTAGGTGTGAATAAATCAGCAGCAATTAAACTTAATATCAAGTTATTCTGACTGTTAAGATGGATGGACCGTGTACTTAAGTGATTACTTTTTAATTGCGGTTTTACAATAATTTTAATAATAACAGGAAAAAAATTAGAGTCATTTTCTTGAGTTACAACAGATCAGTGATTGCATTATCTAGAACCCTTGTAGCCATGAGTTTCATTGTACCATTTCTTATGCAGGAGTACTTGTGTGCACAGCAGAAAGAGTTAATCATGCAGTCCGCTTAGCGTGAAAAAGAAGTTTGGGGTTTTTTATTTATTATCTCCTTCTGTTCTAATATGTACAGTTCATTTGAGAGGGCAAAAAACCTTTAGACATTATTCATTTGGCAGTGTTACACTTAATTAGACTGCGGTATTGATGCTTTAAAATTGTGACCTTGGTATCGGAGTAGTTTTCTCTAGCTTTCTACAATGGAATGCTACATTCATACTGCAAATAATTTACATATAGTAAATCACAGAATCACAGAATGCTATGGGGTTGGGAGGGACCTCTGGAGATCATCTAGTCCAACCCCCCTGCCAGAGCAGGTCCACCCAGAGCAGGTTGCACAGGAACGTGTCCAGGCAGGTTTTGAATGTCTCCAGAGAAGGAGACTCCACCACCTCTCTGGGCAGCCTCTTCCAGGACTCTGCCACCCTCAAAGGAAAGAAGTTTCTCCTCATGTTGAGATGGAACTTCCTGTGATCAGGTTTGTGCCCGTTCCCTCTTGTCCTGTCACTGGGCACCACTGAAAAAAGACTGGCCCCATCCTCCTGACACCCACCCTTTAAGTATTTATAGGTGTTGATCAGATCCCCCCTCAGTCTTCTGTTCTCCAGACTAAACAGACCCAAGTCCCTCAGCCTTTCCTTGTAAGAGACATGCGCCAGGCCCATAACAATCTATTTTTATTATCTAATATTTATATCTGATCCTTTGTAAAGAAACAGTGTAGTGTTTATACCTCCCTTTTTCATTTCTTAGAAAGAAAAATGTAAATATTTTCCCTGTGGTAGTTATCAGTACTTAATAAATACAGCTTTTGTCCTTATTGGACCTTAACGGTTTAATAATATATTAATTTTAATAGTTTCTAAGTGTATACTGCTTCTCAGTTTGGGATTAATACAGAGAACAGTACAGTGGTCCCCAGCTGCCTCTTCATTTATTTTTTTTTCTATCCCTCTCAAAATTTCATCTCACTTTCCACTTGTTCTTTAAATCTTTACTTCAGGCTTACCCTTTTTGCAAAGAAATCAGCAGTAAATATTATGTAAAGCTTGGAGTATACAAGTGGTTTTGTGGTGTCCGTAGAGACGCATTGAAATCAAAATAGTCTGTTGGGAAGTGGGAAGGAGCTTTGGGACTGCTGGTTTCGCCTATGAATTATTCCAAATCCATCTGAAACTGTGTTATTCAATTGTAGGCATAGTGGCAGAGCGGGATTTAGGGGGTTAGGAATTACATGATGATAGTGCAATATTTAATTCTTTTTTCCCTTTGGAAGCTCTTTCTAAGAAGAAAGAATAAGCAAAAGCAGAGAAGTGTTTGTGCTGATTCTTCCCCGTCATTTCTCCCTTGTGTATGTTCTGTAGACATTCAGAAAATAATAAGAGTTTAAGAAA
This sequence comes from Numenius arquata, assembly GCF_964106895.1. Taxonomy (NCBI): domain Eukaryota; kingdom Metazoa; phylum Chordata; class Aves; order Charadriiformes; family Scolopacidae; genus Numenius; species Numenius arquata. The sequence continues at coordinate 65,343,796 of NC_133580.1, forward strand.
AGGTCCGAGTTCTTTGTATTCTTCATGAGATTTTTTTTATATATTTATCATTTAATCTTTTTACCAATTTAAACTATTTAGAGTTTCATATTAGATTAACATCAATTATTTGCAGCTACTCACTAATGCTAGAAGATACGACAGAACCCGTTGGGGGAGAGATCCGTGAAAATAGAGGGTAACAAAGAAAAAAAGCAGAATGACTTTGAGCATTGAAAAGGTTTTAGGTGCAGAGAGACTCAAAGGTTGGAAGATACGGATTTCACTGAATTTCACTGAATTTTTTAGAGTTGGAAGGGACCATAGAGATCATCTAGTCCAGCTCCCCTGCCGAAGCAGGATTGCCCAGAGCATGTCAGAGCATGTTACTCAGGACGGCATCCAGGCGGGTCTTGAAAATCTCCAGAGAAGGGGACTCCACACCCTCCCTGGGCAGCCTGTCCCAGGGCCCTGTCACCCTCACCGGAAAGAAGTTTTTTCTCATATTTGAGTGGAACCTCCTATGTTCCAGCTTGTGCCCGTTGCCCCTCGTCCTCTCACTGGCAACCACTGAAAAGAGTCTGGCTCCCTCCTCCTTCAACCCACCCTTCAGATACTTATAAGCATTGATAAGGTCTCCCCTCAGCCTTCTCTTCTCCAGACTTTGAACTAGTTCCTTCATTCCCATTTGATTAATTATCTAAAGGGGAGGTCATTTTACAACGTCTATTATCTGCCTTATTTTTTAAGGCTTAAACTACTATAAACCGTGATGGAATGCTTCATGAATTATGCAGTGGGTTTTTCAGCTGAATACATGCCTATGACTTGTTTTTTTTTTAAATTGTTAAAAATTAGCGTTGTTAATTTAAATGCAGATTAAAGTTATATCTCAGACTGATGATGGTAATATTTTTAATTTTAGGATATCTTGTATTATGAACAACTTAAGTCAAATGTGATTCAGCACGACCTTTTAGTGGACAGCCTGATTTACAAGGTAAGTAATTCACTAAACAGTGATTAAGCGATTTATATACTCATCACACCATTATCTTGGGTTTTTTTTTTTAAGAAAGAAAATGTCGGACGGTTTGATTTTAAGGAGTGTAAGAATAATTAGCGTGAATTTATTATTGTAAGCTCTCTCCTTGTGCCTGTGTTTGCTCCTGTGTAAGACATTAGTTTGAGTTGAGCCGTTAAGCCATAAAGAAACTGTAACTTCATTTGAAGGAATAACTGGTTTTGCCAGCAAGATAGCACTGGGCTCTGGCTGCTTCTGTTTCAGGTTTCAATTCCAAATATTTTAATCATCAAGTTAATATGGTATTTTTTAATTTTAAAATATGGAGTATATACTTAGGTACGGCTCTTCCATGATTCAGTGGTGAAACAGTGTCTTCTATCGCTGTGTTAAGTTTAGCTTCTCTGAGACTCTGAAAAGATATTCTTCTGGCTTCAAACTGCTTTATTTTTTGATGACAGGATGTAAAGCTGACAGCAAGCAATGATGACTACTATTTTGTATTTGAGGATTATTTGTATCAGGTACGTAACTATGGTTTTTCTTAGAAAAGCTGGGAAGTGTACTCCTGTGGGATTATATCATCTTTGGAGTAAGGACTGCCTTTATATTTCATGCAGAGGCAGAGTGGGACCCTAGAGAGATGTACCTCTTTGCTGCATTACATATATTTTCCCTTCGGAATAACAATCCTGTACATTTAAACAGATTCAGCAGGACAGGGCTTCTAAAACTCCTGCTCTGAAGGACCCTACAGAAATATCTTTCCAGTGCAGTAAAGCCCAAAAATACAAAATCAGCTGTATTCTTCTCCTTTCGAGCTTTGCAATAATAAAATGATTAATAGCTGTGGCACACGGAGAAACTAAGACTGGAGAAGCATATTCAGGGTTTTAGTTTAAAAAAGAAAAATAGTATTGATTTCCAGTGACCTACTGCAATAAGCGTAAAAGATACTGTTTTCTCATATTTTTAAATAGAAGACATTGCCTCTGAATAAAGTAGTGATATTTATGGTTACTTCTAGGATTGCTCCCATTCCAAAGCTCCTTCTAGCCATGGGGGAACCCAGCTAATTTATAAAGAATTATCTTTGTTGCTGCCTGTCAAATGCCCTTAAATAGAAGGAGATTACATTTATGAATTTCCTAATGTGTAGTTGATTGCAGTGTCAACATAGATGTCATGCAGCAAACTTACCGTTTCCACAGTGCTTTCAGTTGCATTAGTCACATCTGTTCCAGTTGCTTAATTTTTTGGTTTAGAGCTACGTGAAACTAAATGATTTCTTCTTTGATGGCAATATGTAAACTCCTAGTAATTTAACTAACTGAGAAACTGTCCTTAATGCTGTTTAGTCTATATAGATATAAAAATGTGTTACTATTTAAGCATACTGTTCAGTCCTCTCTACGTATCTCCTTTTAGCATAATAAGCATTTAAACATTAATATTTAAAATTATAACCGCATTAAATTATAGCCTTTTTGACTTAAAAATAGTTACAATATTAAGATCTGTATCTGAATTTGTGTCTGAATTAGTATTTGAAAAGTGACTACATAATGACAACTCAAACATTGGTATTTATTCACTAAAATATTTACGTGTAGATGTTTTCCTTGATTTGAGGGCAAAGATGATCTTCATTATTGTAACATTATCTTTTCATCATGGGAGGTGAAAATCTCATATTTTTTTTCTGCTTCATTCATTATATAGACTACTAAGGCAAATTAATTAGTCATTAACAGACAGTTCTAATGGACCCAGGATTATAATCTATGAAGGAGTATGAACTCGGATACAGTATAATCTTTTATTTTAAGACCATCAGAAATAGATTTTATTCATAATTCTTAATATATAGCACAGTTTAATATTTCAATTTTTTCCTCTATTAACTAAAGAATTATTAGAATGAAAATTATACAAAGTACTAAACTATCCTTAGTAATTTGAAGGAGAGTCACCAAAAACCTGAAAAATTAAGTGGCTAGTTTCACTCCTTAGAGGCAAACAATATCTCAAACTTCTAATTATTAGTTGCTCTAGTTTTGTTTGGTGTTTGTGGTATGCTTCAGACTCTTTTCTAGAAGAATGTTATCCATTTTCCTCGATTAATTTTCTCTTCCAACCTCATTTGCAAGTGTATTGCTGCCAGATGATTTTGCTCTGTGGCCCCTGGAAAAATTCTAAAGTATGAGTCACTCTGATATGGAATGTTATTTATTGATTTCATATGATAACTGGAATTTAATATTGGCTAAATAAAATAGGTAAGGAAAATGTTAGTTTAAACCCGATTAAATTATTTCTGTGTTTGCGCTGGGTTTGTGGGGTTTTTTTTATGACTAGTTACTGCCTCTCAGGTTTCCAAATCATTGACAGAGCCTGGCGTTTGTCTGTGTATTACTTAACAGATAAAGCATCCATCAAAACCTGAGAATTTGGGCCTAAAATAACAATGTGACTATTTGGTGGGATTATTGGTACCTCTTTAGTAGCCTGCAATCCTTTCTGGGAAGAACACTGTGAAATTACGTGATTTATTTCCTTTTCTAGCTTTGCTTTCTTTATCCCAAAGTTTCCATGTTTTTTATTACCTCTTTATAACTACTGAAATAGAATACAGTTACCTTTTATCAAAAAGAAATTACTATATTAAAGCTTTGGCTTCGTTTTTTTTTTAATTTTTCCTCAGTCCTTTGAATTCAGTGGTTTTCTTTTCAGTTTTGATTAGGAATATCCGATAGTTTGCCAAACATTTCTGCACTTAAAAGGGGGTTTGTGTCATTGTTTTCTTTAGCATTATCATTTTTTGGGAATGAGAAAAATAATAAGTGAATTCATAAATTTGTACATTCATTATTTCAGGCCAGAGGTTCAATTTGAATACGTTTGTCTTAACATTTTGCATAATGAATACATGAAAAGAACCTCACGCAGCAGTTTTGAGGTATAGTCATAACTTAGGTTTGAACTAGAGTCCATCTCTTACAAAGATGCATAGTCTTAACTTAAAGACTTCCAGATACCGGTACTGGACACTGTATTCCTAAAAAAGGGGACCTCAAATTAAGGTTACATTCTTTCCCCTATGAGAGAACATAATTTATGTCCTTTTTAGATCAGTTTCTTTTTCTTTCACCTCAGTTAACATATACAGAGAATTGCATTTGCCTGTGTATTGTTATTGTCAGCTGTATTTTGGCAGCTATGAAAATGATTGTGTATTATGCAAAAATAATATTTAGCTTAAACTGTTTGAGATAAAGAAACTATTTTTTTTTTTTTTTAAAAGATGGTTGGATCTGAGAAATAGCTTTGAGGTTCAAAAGAGGAAAAAGTCTCAAAATATGGCCTGCTTTCCATAAAAAATAATAATAATTAAAAAGCATTAATGTTCAGACGTCACAGCGTTTCGGGTTTGTATGTTTCTTTTTGACAAATGCTGATATCTGGAAAATGTTTGCAATAATTAGTTGAAGGAAAAAAATCCATTCATTAGTATTCACAATGGATTATGCAGTGAAACACCATCTAAGACATTTCCACCTTTAACACCTCGGCTACAGTTAAACCAAACAAACTCTTAAAACCTGCAAGAGCAGAGAGGGTTTAAGGGATGCAAAAAAAGTCAGCAGGGAGTTGAAGCCTGTCTTACTTCTGCCCTCTTGTGTACATTCTCGATAGCGCAGCCTTTCATTGCAGGAAAACATGAAAATTTTGAAGTATAATAATAATTATTACATTTTTTACAACTGCATGTAGGATGAGATTCTTTATTGTTAATTTTTTTTTTTTTTTTTTTTCGAGGAATAGTGGATTTCTCATTGATGTAAACCGTAAAAAAATCACAGAATCTTCTAGGTTGGAAGGGACCTTCAAGATCATCTTGTCCAACCATCAACCTAACTGACAAAAATAAACACCCACAAAACAACAAAAAGCAACACCATCATTAAACCATGTCTCCCAGCACCACGTCTACCCGTCTTTTGAACACTTCCAGGGATGGTGCCTCAACCACCTCCCTGGGCAGCCCATTCCAATGTCTGATAACCCTTACAGTGAAAAAATTTTTCCTAATATCCAGCCTGAACCTCCCCTGGCGCAACTTGAGGCCCTTTCCTCTTGTCCTATCGCCTGTGACTTGGGAGAAGAGACCGACCCCCCCCTCTCTACACCCTGCTTTCAGGGAGTTGTAGAGAGCGAGAAGGTCTCCCCTCAGCCTCTTTTTCTCCAGGCTGAACACCCCCAGCTCCCTCAGCCTCTCCTCATAAGCCTTGTTCTCCAGACCCCTCACCAGCTCCGTTGCCCTTCTCTGGACCCGCTCCAGCACCTCGATGTCTTTTTTTGTGGTAGGGGGCCCAAAACTGGACACAGCCCTCGAGGTGGGGCCTCACCAGTGCCCAGTACAGGGGGAGTATATATATATTACAAATACAAATACATTTTACAAAATACAGTGTGCATTTCAGAATATATGGCTACGAGGTGAACAACATAATCTGCAGTTTTTGAAAGACCGGAATATCTTGGAATCGTTCTGTAAAGCTGCTGGGAATGAAAGCCAATGTAAGGATCGGTCTTCTGGAACTGCAGACGTGAAAATGCAAATGTTTAATTCGCTTATTCACTTACTAGGACTTTCCCGGTTCATAGTAACTGAATAGAAAAATAATCTAGTGTATGTGAAAGCAGCCAGTTTCATGCACAGTCACTAAGGATGTGACAGAAGGGGACAAACCCGTGCCGAGAGGCAACGAGGAGGGTTGGAGAACGGGGATGTTTTACTGACAGCAAACGCATGCGAAGGGAAAATCACAGCGAGTTCAAAGCCAGCCTGGAAATTTGAACAGGAAAATAAATGAAGTTGGTCAAGGGCTTTCAACCTTATTAGCTCTCTTCAAGAGCATCTAATAGGTGCTAATTAAGGCAGGTCCTTAAATCTGTTTGACGTTGCTTTGTGGATCCTGTAAGTCAGCTGATTTTTATATGCTTTATATGCTATTTTTATATATATGATTTTTATTTTATATGCTATTTTTATATGCTGATTTTATATGCTCTTTATATGCATTTTTATATGTCTTTTCTACAGGTATTACTCTGTTTTTCCCGAGATACATCTGTATTGGAGCACTTTTCTTACAGCAGTGCCACCCCTCCCAAATCATACATACGAGGTAAAAGGAGGTGTTTTGGTTTTGTTTTTTTTTTTTTAAATTTTGCACAGATTTTTGTTGACAGCTGCAGTAATACATTATGTGAAATTGCTTTATGTTCGTTTATTATGTTCATTCTACACTATACCTAATAGACTACATTTAAAAGGACGCTAATAAAAACTTCATGTATCCAGTTGACATCTGCGCGGTTTCTATATGACAGTTGAGACGCTGATCACGGGAAGGCCAGATTGCAGTGGTGTTCTTTTCCTGTAGTTTTCTGTGTATAATTCTCCAGTGTTTTACTGAAATAAATTGAACGCACAATATGGTAAAATGAAAATCTGGTAAAATCTTGACAACATCTATTGTCATCGGAGCTGGAAATTTAAATACACAATGTTGTCCTCTGCAACTTCAACAGATTTAGCAACTGGGAGTGGTGGTAGGATGTTATTTTTCCAAAGAAGTGAGTTTTGCAGATATTTGTAGACAGGAGTAGAACGTGTTGCTGAAGAACTGAGGGCTCTGTTCGAAGGTCTGGAGAGAGTAGAGCTCTACCAAGCAGACTTATACTGATTTTTTCCAAAGCATGGCATCTTCCAGAGTGTTAACTTACTTTGGGATGTTCTTTGGCTTAACATCTCATGTGAGTCTTCTTTTTCATAACAATCTTAAATGTATGGGTTCAATCTGCTTGCCTTCTCTGCCAACTTCTAATGCCATACCTCTGGACTCTGTATCTTTGCTTCTTAGATCCTCACCTGCTTTGACTTTACCCAGAGGTTCCTAATTTTGTCTTCCTTCTTGAAGGCAATCATGGTTTTTTTCCATATATCTTTACCTTCCGCGTTCCCATTTCCTTCCTTGGTCCCTTGTGCCTGTGTTTGTAGCCAAATGGGATTCCCATACCAAATACAGGCCCTCTGCTGACAGTTTTCCTCTTGCTGCTTCTTATGTCACTAGAGGCAATGTTTTCTGATTATTTTCTTCCTCCTTTATCGCTTTCTAGGTCTTTTCTCTCTCCTTAGCCAAATTAGGGAGTTTTCTTTACCTGCAAAGGGCTCACCTGAGAGCAGAACAGCAGTGGGATCTCTCTTCAGGCACAGCCCAGAAACCCAGCTATGGGGAACATCCTACTTATTCCGAGACAAATCCGGGGAATGAAGTTGCTGAAATCTAAATCTCCGCGAAACCTGTGCGGTGTAAATCTGAAAGGCTTGTAGGTCCTATTTTTGGCTAATTTTCCGAGAGATGTGCTTTATGCTAAAAATACTCTCCTTCCAGATGACAAGTCCTGGCTGCACAGCAAGCAAACTATTGAAAGGAAAAGTAAAAAATACTTTTTAGTTTAATGAACAACTGATTTCTGTAATTGGAAAATACTGGATTTTATTTTCATGGAGTAGTAGGCAAGAGCTTTGCAGGGTTTTTTTGAATTTAATTCAGTTGATTCAAGCGACAGGAAAATATCTTTAAGTCCAGATTCGGTTGAACCTGACACAAGTTCCCTGTGCGAAATTCTTCTGTGGAGAGTGAACAAAATACACAGAGATCTAAAAGATCTCTGAATATTCTATAATTATTTAATATATATTCTATTTCATATAAGTAATTACATTTCTTAGTTGTATTTTCTCATTTTAAACCTAAAATAATTACAGTTCTTAATTAGTTGTAATTATTATTTAAAAACACTTTTATATTTCTCAATAAATTGTTAATTTTTTTAAATGGCGGATTTTAAATTATTAGGTTCTATAGTTAAAATGCAGTTAACTATTATAACATGTTAATTTTGCAGGAAAGATAAAAAGTTACGTAGTCAGTCTGTACTATCAGTGATTGTCTTGACTTAATTAATCTTTTGTATCCAACAGATTACTTAGTTTTGATATAACAAAAAAAATAATTATCGCATCCATCTTCCTCTCTGTTGCAGGCTTAATCCTTGAATATTTTTCAATCTGTTCTTATATCTTTTTTTAATGCTTTTCCTGTCCCTGGGTCGGTCTGCCACGGCATGTCAGACTTCTCCCCTTAACCTTATCCCCTCGTTGAACTTCACTGGCTTCAGGGTCCGCAGCAAACAGCGTTAGAGCTCCAAAGACCCGCCCAAATTAAATCTCCGTGGGACACCATTGCTGAAATCTTCCTCCTCTTTTTTTGCCCCTTTGTCATCCTCTGTTATTGGCGCTGCATTTTAGTTTTATATCTGACACCGTACCTGTCCCGTTGCATCGCTTGCTTGTTTTTGGCCAGTATCAAATGGTCAAGCATGTAATTAGTTATGATTTTTATAATTGTAACTTAGAACGTACTTTTTTTTTAATATAGATCTTTACCCCTTTTAACAGTTTAATTGCATTTTAATTCTGGTTTAATGATTCACAGGCAAACTTGGAATGGAAGAATATGCTGTTTTCTATCCTCCAAATGGTAAGAATTAAGACTATTGCCTCCTCTAGTGGTAGATTGGAAAGATACAGGATTTTTTTCCTCAAATCCATGATAGCTACTTTTTCTATTGCAAATTATCTTTTGCTATTATTCTGCAAAATTGGTTAATTTATAGGAGTAAGCTGGACTCCAAACCCACATTCAGGCTGGTGTGAGTAGTCAGATAGGGAGTTTGTCCGTGTGTGTGGGAAGGGGAAGGAACACAACTGGTGGTGCAGCAGCTTGTGTTCCAGTCTCGTAGAGGATCTGAATGACACGTGCTGAAACCGTCTGAGCCCCAGCTTTCCAGTACTCAACAAACCACACCTTAAAGTCTTTTCCTTTCAAAATTTGTGTTTGTTTTAAAAATTCAGCCATAACTAATCTCTATAATTTTAAGTAAACATCATTGCTGCCGTGTTTACTTCAGTTATTGAAATTCTTTTTTTCAGCTCTTATTCTGACTATTTCAATCCCTATTTTTGCGCTGCATTTGTATGTTAAGTTCAAGCTCTTTGCATCTGCTTTTCAAGGCCTTGCATCACTGATCTTAAACCTGTGTCTCTGGCCTTGTCTTTCACGTCTTCTGTGTCCCCGCGGTGTCAGTTGTAACACGTGCTTTTGTTCCCCTTTCATATTTGTCTCCGCAATTCTTTGTAGCCATGAAGAATTGTCTTTGTGACCTTTTGCCAAAGCAGCTCCCTCTTCCCGATTCTATATGAAAATTAATGAATGGGAGCTGGGATCAGCTGGAAGGGAGGAGAGAACTCTCGTGATACCACTGCCAAGTCCTCTAAATGTTTTATCTGAGTACTACATGAATTACTAGAGGTCTTGGCCTCCTTTTTTTTCTTGCTCCCTCCTTGTCAGTGCATGACATTTATGGGTTGTCATTTATCTGAAATTAGGTTCTGATTTCAGCAAAGCTTATACGTAATAACTTCATGGAAACGAAGCTTTACTTGGCTTTCTAGGAACTATAGCATGTGTTTAAGCACGTAGCTGGTTGTACTGAAGTAAGCGATACAATTCCTGTGCTTACGTATTTACAAGATTGAGATGTAAGACTGTAAGTGCTATAACAGGGAAATATTTTATTGATGGAGAAAAAGAAATATAAAAGAAGAGAAAAATAAATATTTTGTTTTGTAGGTGTAATTCCTTTTCACGGCTTTTCTATGTACGGTAAGTCTGACTCTCATAAACTCTTAAAACCTTAGAATTGCTTTTTTTTCATATTGCAGTTTAAACCTGTATGTACTTTTCTACAACTTTTAAACTTGTGTGTGTTCTGTGTATGAAGACTTTTGTATATAATTTTAAAATTTCCAGGCTGTTTCTATTTACTTATATTACCGCTCGCTCCCGTGTGGGTATTCCTTCTTTGAGAGCTTATAACTGAGCTATACGTCTTGATGTATATGAATGGAGGGATAAAGTTTGTTGACAGAGTGCTCTTTTCTTGCGTTTCACTTCAGGGTAGACCAAGTTACCTGGGACAAGAGTTCTTAAAAATATTAATTATGTGAAAGGCCTGTTGCTGAATCCATTTGCTTAGATCAGGTGTTAAAGGAGGATTAAATAATAGGATGGTCGCTACCTTGCAGCGCAGAGGAAAGCTCAAATATCCACAAGATTTCTAGGAAAAATGCAGAAAAATGTCAAGTCGCAGACTTAACAAGGCATCTAGTACAGAGACTCCCAGCAACGTGAGACTGTTTATTACAGCTTCCCAGGTTTTTCCTTTGATTTATCAAAGGTGGTTTGTGGCATCAGAGGGCAAGCAGATTTTAAGATTATACTTAAAACGCTGTGTTTTGCTAATTGTGAAGTTTAATGGTCACGGGATCATTGAAATCAGGCAATTTAAGTATGACATGCAAATTTTGAACCTGAGTAGGGAAACTTAAGCCTTTGAAGTAATGAACAGCTTAGTTACAAACTCTTCCTTAGGTACTCTCTGGGGGGCTGTCACTTTTACTGCGGGGAAGCACTTTGCAAAATACTTGGATTTGACCCTGCCCTTGAGAACAGCGTCCCTGGGCCTGGGCAGGAGCTGCTGCCCTCCCTCCCCTCCTCTCTCTGTGCCAGGGCTCGGAACACGCTGCTGGTGGCAAGGAGGGAGGCTGGAAATCACGGCGGCAGAAGCACAGCAGTGTAACGGGACCGAGAGGAACGTTCTCTGCATTCCCTGCTGTGCTGCTGTAGGAGGAAAGTTTCTGGGGCCTTATGTAAATCCTAGAGACAACACCCTCTGCTTTCCTTACCCTTACGCAAATACACGTTTCTGTGAACCTCTCACCGTAGAATCATAGAATGGTTTGGGTTGGAAGGGACCTTAAAGATCATGGAGTTCCAACCCCCCTGCCATGGGCAGGGACACCTCCCACCAGACCAGGTTGCTCAAAGCCCCATCCAGCCTGGCCTTGAACCCCTCCAGGGATGGGGCAGCCACAGCTTCTCTGGGCAACCTGTTCCAGTGCCTCACCACCCTCACAGGAAAGAGTTTCTTCCTAATATCTAACCTAAATCTCCCCTCTTCCAATTTAAAACCATTACCTCTTGTCCTATGGCTCCCCTCCCTGATCAAGAGTCCCTCCTCATCTCTCCTGGAGCCCCTTTAGGGACTGGAAGGGACTATAAAGTCTTCCCGGAGCCTTCTCTTCTCCAGGCTGAACAACCCCAACTCTCTCAGCCTGTCCTCACAGGAGAGGTGCTCCAACCCTCTGAGCATTTTCTTCACCCTACCTTTAGCACCCTACCATACACATACACCACTATTTTCTATAAAGCCACCTTCTCTGATATATATATATATATGTATATATATATTTTGTTTTGTTTTGTTTTCACGACACCCGTCTTGAAGCAGTGAACTTATTCCGGCCTTACAAATGGGGACCCAATTCAGAGATGGTCACTAGCCCAGGGGCACGTTGGAAGTTATAGATGGTTGAATCAAAAACTTGCACCATTCCCTGTGTTGTTGCCCTACATCCCAGAGAAGTTATCCTTAAAGCGTATTTCTTACGCTTCGGAAGCCAGCACTGTAGCGAGCAGGTTCTCATTAGTTTAGAGTCTTGAAGTATAAAGGACTATTATTACCTAGAACGTATTGGACTCCCTTTCTTAACTTTTTTATGTCAAATGATAGACTGTATAACGAAATATTTCTTTCTAAATGACTGTTTTAGTATTGCTTTTGTAAATTGTACTGCTATAAATTACTTGTTTTTTTCCTCATACTTCATGCACTTAATCATTGAATTCTTTTAGCAGTTTACAGTGTTGAGTCAATTATAATTCTTTTATCCTTTCAGTTGCTCCACTTTGTTTTCTGTACCATGAACCTTCCAAATTGTATCAGATATTCCGTGAGATGTATGTGCGTTTTTTCTTCAGACTCCATTCCATCTCTTCTCATCCCTCTGTAAGTTCGTTAGGAATTAAAACCCACTCGCTTGGTATTCTGTTTGCTATGGGACAATAATATACAGTGGCACGATTTTCTGTGTGATTGAAATATATCCCTTTTAAATATAATAAAATATTTCAGGTAAGCTTGGAAAAACTATTAGGTAACTCCAGTTTGGATATTTTTTGTTTTCCATGTCAATGTTAGTCTTTGCTATAGAATATCATGTACTTTGAAATAGAACAGTTCTCATTTTATGAGGGGGTGGGGGGGTTTTTTGAGAGTCAAGTCTTTTATGTAATAGGTTTTTCTGTTCAAGAAGTCACATAGATTCATACTCGCCCTCATTTTAATAAATGACACACTTTAGTGTTTTCTGGAGTAAAGGGGCTAAAATACAGTCATAAATATACAGATATTGTTTCAGTGATATCAACTTAACGTCTGTTTCTTTAACTTGAGTATCTTTGTGTGACAACACATGCTTTTTGGCACTACCAGATGAATTTAAATAATTTAGTTACGTTTATGACCGGGACCAACTGTCTTACATTCAAGACATTTGTAGGAACTGGCTTATCTTCTATTTTTGAAGAATAGAACATAGTAAGTTTGTTGGTTTTTTTTTCTCCTTCAGAAGGTGCTGAATAGTTATATTACTTTTTGAAAACATTTCCTGGTTAAAAGAAAACTTTGTTGCTTTCCTTGATATACCATTTCAAGGCTGTGCATTGTGCTTGCAGTCATTAATAGCAGGGAAACCGGTCAGACTGGAATCTGTTCATTTTCATGGTAATTTTTAAAATAAATTTGAAAATGTGTTTACATTTAACTTTTTTTTTTGTAGTTACCTCCGTTGCTGTTTGGTTTTAGTTACCAGAGAGATACTGTTTCTCGCATCCTCTGGTTTTTAGCGCAACTGGGGTCTCTTTCATCAAAGTGGAAATATTTAAAGTAGGTCATATTATAATAACCCACTAAGTACTTAGACCCTGACATGCAAATCCAGTAAGTGACTTAGAGCTGAAAGGAGCTATCACAACATTTTATTATGTTGCTAATACATACAAAGAATTGTAGGAGCAAGGCTTTAGTGACTGAAGGCATTAAAGCTGCTTTTGCCCTACTTACTTGAGCTGTATATTTTGTTATTTTATTGCTTGAATTAAAAATTCATGCATACTTACACGCTGATGCTGCTTTCTCAGATTGGGCAGGATGAGTGTTGGTATTCAGGATGTGATCTTGTTTCATTAGGGCATTGTATCGCTGTGTTTGCTGTTCGAGACTCTTCTACAAACCCACCTGCCCCAGCTCTTTTATCACCTTCGAGAAATCGGAGCTCAGCCGTGAGTACTTCTCTCTGGCTTCCTGCAGACTCATTGTTCTGAAAATGCTGTTCAGTGGTATTTTAATTTGAAAGATGTGGGGAAATTTTCAAAAGTGCAAACGTTTATGTGCCATTTTTCCTTGAAAGTCAGGGAGTCCTGCGTCTCACCTGCATGTGTGTGCTCTGTGCATTTCTTCTGTACGCTCTATGAAAAAGAGATTAGAATTGCTGCAGAAACGCTGCATTATTCACCTAAGTTTCATTTATTCATGTCAGATCTGATGGAACTAAGTGATTTATTTCCTGGGGGACACAAGACACAGAGATCTGTTAGCTCCAGCAGAAGCTACTGGAAGGGGAGAGAGAGCAAGAGGTGTCATTCTATAGTGTACTCATGGCACCAAGTGCAACAGAACCTGAAAATCTCACTATTATAATTGGTATCCATCATTGAATCATAGAATTGTCTAGGTTGGAAGGGATAAAATCATCTAGTCCAACCATCAACCTAACTCTGACAAAACCAAAAAGCCACATCACTAAACCATGTCTCCCAGCACTATGTCTACCTGGCTTTTGAATACCTCCAGGGATGGTGCCTCAACCACTTCCCTGGGCAGCCCATTCCAATGTTAATAACCCTTTCAGTGTAAAAATTCTTCCCAATATCCAGCCTGAACCTCCCCTGGTGCAACTTGAGGCTGTTTCCTCTTGTCCTGTCATCTGTGACTTGGGAGAACACTGCCCCCCCCCCCCCCCCCCCCCCCCCCCCCTCCTTTCAGGGAGTTGCAGAGAGCGAGAAGGTCTCCCCTCAGCCTCCTTTTCTCCAGGCTGAACACCCCCAGCTCCCTCAGCCTTTCCTCTTAAGGCTTGTTCTCCAGACCCCTCACCAGCTCCGTTGCCCTTCTCTGGACCCGCTCCAGCCCCTCAATGTCATGATACCATAACAGCAGAAACGATGAAACATTGGGGATGATAATTGCTGAGGATCCCTCTAATGTGATTGTTTGCTCAGAATATTTTAATGCTATTAGTACTTTGTTAAATGAGATGCTAAACAGTTTTCTGATGGCTGTTGCAAAGGAAAATATTAATACAGCAAGAGATAATGGCTATTCTTCCTGGAAGAGAAATGCAGAAGAAAAATAAAATATTTTTAATTTTATAGAGGATCTGTCTGATGATTATGGGAGACAGAAGTATAATAACCGTTGTCTATCACTTGTTTGCAGGCTACGAATTTCATTTAAATGGATGGTACGAGCGTTTTCTGGTTACTTAGCTACAGATCAGCTCTTGCTTCTGTGGGACAGAATCCTGGGATACAACTCTCTAGAAATTCTTGCTGGTAATAGAATTATTTTTACTCAACGTGTTAAGTGCAGGTGGTTGTAAGGCAAATACACGTTGGCTTCAATGCATTGTGTGACAAAAAGAAAAGAGTTGCTCTTTGAATGCTGAAAGCAGGTTACATATGTGTCAAAGAGTGTAACTTTTAGAAAACTAGAATTGCATAAATACTGCGTCTCTAACAAAAGCGTGTGAGATAATTTAATACATTATTTTTTTTTTTATGATAGCACTCCAAAAATGCTAAGCCCTCCCTGAACAGAACGCAGGGTGTTCTCCCAGCTTCAGTGGTAACAGTAAATGAGTTCATCACCTTTCACAAAATACAGGGTTCGTGTTAGTCATTTATGGCAAGTATTTCTTCAGTAGTTACCACAACTGGGACTTCCCCTGATTTTGCTGGGTTTCTTCCTTCCAAGTCCCATCTTTTAAGAGACTTTGACAGTTTTGTACTTGCCTTTTTATAAAGAGAATGATGTCTTAAGATTTATGCAACGTTTAAGATGGGGCTTCTAAAGACAACTTATATCTTCAGTTAGGTCAGTTTTTAAACATGAAGTAGGTGAAGAGAAAAGGTTTTGGTTCCATTTGTACCTATAATACAGCTAATGAGATGTAATTGTAGGAGATAATACAAAATAAATGAACATTTTTTAAAATGTTATGTGGTATTTGCAACGGAAATGTTGCTATTTAAATTAAAATAATTGGTTTGAAATTAATTCATTGCAAATCACCCTGTCCCTTTTAATTAAAGAGCTATTCGTCTTCAATTCAAGCATTTTCACTCAGACTTTTCTGACAGAATGTTGTGGTTTTCCTGTCCATTTTAAAGAATGGCCAAGGGCACTGAAACACAGCCACCCATGGTATATCATTCTTCAGAATCAAAATAATTACTCTGAGGGAGCGAGAATTGGCATTTTACATCCAGGTTCATTCTAACCGCTAATTAACAGCTCAGCAACTTCAATATTGGGCATTTTCTTGCAGTCCTGGCAGCTGCTGTGTTTGCTTTCCGAGCAGTCAACCTGATGGAGGTGACATCACTGGCCGCAGCCGAAGTAAGGATAAGTTTCAGTTGGAGGAGATTGAAATAGTTTCTGATGCTTTGCCAACGAGAGTAACTCAAGCTTCACATGGCACGTGGTACATAGTGCAAATCTTTCTGCCTGAATTCTTCCCTTAGATTAAAAAAAAAAAAAAACCCCTAAGGAAACGGTGAACGCGCAGTACGTAACACTGCTTTCCTGGAGTAAAAAGAAACAAAGGAGTATATTTGCTGCAAAAATGCAACATTAACAGATTATTTTGTACAATGGGATTTTTTTCCTGTTTTAATATATAATTATATTTTGTGGGATGTATTATTTTTGAAATACTGTGGAGGGTTGTACCTTTTTTTCCTCTGCATTTTAATGTAGTTGCTTCTGTGGTTTTTGATACTATAAAAATTTTACGAGATTTATTTTTGCCAATACTGAATCTGAAATTTCACTGCGAGTACTGTCATTTCACACATGGGAAATGAAGAAAATGAAGTCATTAAGGTGAAGATTATTACTGTTTATCTCTAGTAATTTGTTAATATGTATTTTTTCCCCAAAATCCGGTGATGTATTTTTTTCAAACTTTGAGAGCTTATGATGGCTCTTTCTTTTTTTTTTTTTTGTTTTTTTTTTTTTGTTTTAACATCACGAGAAGACGTTGACTATTTGAGTCATTACATTGGACTTACTTCACAAGTACTAGCCAAGCCACAGGATAAGGATTCTTAATTCCCAATTATTTTTAGAAGCGAGTTGAAATGTTAGACCCCTTATTCACCCATGATGCCATGTATACTTGAAGTAATACTAAAGGCTAAAATAAAGTTACTCGGTTCCTATATGTAAACATGCTTTTTCTTTGAAGTGTTAGAATGAAAAATTAAGGCATTCATTAATTAATAAGGCATTCTGCATGCTGATATAAAACAGCATCATTTGTTTCTAGCCAGGCCTGTATCTAATTAATGTTAGTACTGTAGTCAGTATTTGAATTTTTTTTCTGACTTCTTGACTTGCTTTAAAGAAATTTGATTCAAATGTCAAGTTTAACAAGCTTTTTTTTTCTTTTTGATCCCAGGCTGTACTCGCTGACCTTTCAACCCTGAAAGTTATGCCTCTTCTTCAGATCTTCTTGTTTGCTACCGTCACTTGAGCTGCTCCGACAATGCTGGTACCGCGGTTCCAGTCTGTCTTCAGAAGCTCATCATCAACTATGCAACGTCTGCATAAAACCAAAATTAAACTGTATGTATAATACTACCTTAGGAATCGTGACCTTAAAAGCTGAAAAGCCTTTTCTAGCTGAAAACAGTGGGTTTGCACAGGAATATGTGCAGTGCATGCTACTGAACTTCCAACAGCAACGGTTAGTACTTGTACAATGGGAATGGCTACTTGGGCAAACAACCGACATGAATCAGTGTCTGCAACGCATGTAATATTAAATTAAATAAAGTAACTATAATTCGTCATCCGAGCGCTGTGGTGTTAATGTCAGTGTTGTAAAAGCTCTCTTTTATTATGAAATTACTTTTTCAAGCTGATGGCTTAGAGGATATCAGCTCAAATACCATCAATTGAAAAAATGTCAATATTTTAACTTGCAGAAATTTTTTCTTGTTTTCCAAGAAAAAGATAGGATCGTTCAGTAGTTCTGTTCTCTCTCTCTTATTTATTCTCTTCACAGAAATTTTCTCCGTCTTCTTTCTCACGTTAGCTACTTCCATTTGTTCTTTTTCACGTACAGAGATGTAGTCACGCGTTCCTCGTTCATCTCCAGTTAGGAATACAGCTCTCTCGGGCGTCTTCTAAAGCTCCTACCCAGCGTCCCATCAAAGGCCCCGTGTCGTAAAGTATGTTCCCCTGCAGAGAAGGCCTGAGCACGGCTTCCTTCAGAACATGTTGGAGCCAGTCCTCACACGAGCCAAAACATTCCCCGGAGAGCGATGCCAGGAGCCCTTTCGCCGTGCCCCGGCTCCCTCTCGGGGGGAGCAGCTCTGCGCCGCTGCCAGTTTTCCAGCCTTCTCCGATTCAACAGCTCAGGCTGCGGTGCGGAATCCAAACTGATATCGATGTGTGACGGATTGTCACTGGGCTGTCAGGCTGGCTCAGCCTCCCTTACCTTTGCCTGAGGTCTTCCAGCTTTTTCCACTGATTTGTTTAACACCAACGTTGGAATCGATAATCTGATTTGATTAAGCGTATCTTAATACCTGAAAAAAAGGCTCACAATCATAGAATCATAGAATGGTTTGGGTTGGAAGGGACCTTAAAGATCATGGAGTTCCAACCCCCCTGCCATGGGCAGGGACACCTCCCACCAGACCAGGTTGCTCAAAGCCCCGTCCAGCCTGGTCTTGGTATTAATTTAGAAATCATGACCTTAAAATTCTTACAATCAAAAGAATGTAATGGGTAATAGAGCAACTGTGCTTGCCATGGGACTTCTGTCTTCACTGAAGTTCCATACGCGTCGTTGTCATCATTTGTCACCCACACTGAACGTGTGGCAGTGAAACATGAATCCTTCGTGGTCTGCTCAGACGTTGTCTGTGAAGTGATCTAAGCTGTAGCCTCAGATGGGGTTTTGAGCTTTACGTCTGCGATTCTTCTTGTCGCTGTTGGGATAATGCAGTAAGAAAGTTACTGGAAGAGGGGAGATTTAGATGAGATATCAGGAAGAAGTTCTTTCCTGTGAGGGTGGTGAGACCCTGGAACAGGTTGCCCAGGGAAGCTGTGGCTGCCCCATCCCTGGAGGGGTTCAAGGCCAGGCTGGATGGGGCTTTGAGCAACCTGGTCTGGTGGGAGGTGTCCCTGCCCATGGCAGGGGGGTTGGAACTCAATGATCTTTAAGGTCACTTCCAACCCGAACCATCCTATGATTCTATGAAGTTACTGAGCTTTTACAGACTGCCAGTGAATTTATAAGGCTGATTTTAAAAAGGGTGAAGTTGTGGACTCATTGTGATCACTTTTTAAATAAGAACCAAACTGCTTAGCAGATAGGATGTATTGAATGAGAATATTTGGGGAAATTTTGTTCTGGATAACAAAGAAATTTGATCTTTTCCTTAATATTTGCAAGAAATGGTTTAACCAGAGGCTTTTCTATGACATATAGTTTTTAAAAAGAGGACACAAGTGACAGCTTTTATCTTTACAGGAAGTATTATAGTGTTTTATAGATGGGGAACGGAGGCAGGGAAAGATTAAGTGATTTGCTAAAGATTACAGAGTAAATTCCTGAAAGTGGTGATCAGTCTCTGCTTTCCTCAATTCCTGCTTATCCTTGGGGATGCTCAGTTTGTGCATTAACCACAAGACCTTACTTCATCTTCAGAACAGCGCATGATGCACATCTACCTCTAAAAATGCAGCATTTTGCACTTTTTAAAATCAGTAAGTTTGGGTGGCAATTTAGAAATGACAATGTTACAAAGCAGTCACATGGCTCAGTAAGGTCATTACAAGATTGCCGTGGCTTCTTAGGGAATTAAAAGTATTTACTAAATAGCAGGGGAGATTCCCTAGAGGCCTGGTGACCCTCTAATTCCCATCGCTCTCTGCAAGTACCTGGTGCAGAGTCTGAACATTAACCTGACCCCTTCCATACTGAGATTCTTGAGCAGCACTTTTGCTCTTCTTTTTTTCATTTCCAATAGTTCGGAAAATGTTGCAAGTAGCCGGAGATAGAGACTGTTGGGTTCTAGTTTGAACAAGCAGTTCAAGGAAAACTAACCGTATTCTGTTGGTCACAGAATCGTAGAGTCCCCAGCCTGGAGTACGTGTCCAGCTTTGGACTCCCCAACATCAGAAGGTCATGGACCTGTTGGAGCGGGTCCAGAGGAGGCCACAAAGATGCTCAGAGGGCTGGAGCACCTCTGCTGTGAGGACAAGCTGAGACAGTTGGGGTTGTTCAGCCTGGAGAAGAGAAAGCTCTGGGGAGACCTTAGAGCCCCTTCCAGTCCCTAAAGGGGCTACAGGAGAGATGGGGACGGACTCTTGATTAGGGAGTGGAGCCATAGGACAAGGAGTAATGGTTTTAAACTGAAAGAGGGGAGATTTAGGTTAGATATTAGGAAGAAATTCTTTCCTGTGAGGGTGGTGAGACCTTGGAACAGGTTTCCCAGGGAAGCTGTGGCTGCCCCATCCCTGGAGGTGTTCAAGGCCAGGCTGGATGGGGCTTTGAGCAACCTGGTCTAGTGGAGGTGTCCCTGCCCATGGCAGGGGGGTTGGAACTCGATGATCTTTAAGGTCCCTTCCAACCCAAACCATTCTATGATTCTGTGACTGCCAGAATATGGTCTGTTTTCCTTTGACTTGGCGTCTTGTTATTCATCCTGACAACTGCGCGTCTCCCTTGGGTCCCCTCTCCCTTCCCCACTGGAGTTCTTCAGCTCCTCTTCCTGACCTCCCCACTCCTTTCTCCGCGTGGCTAGAAGGGGACCTTACTTTGGCTACTGTGGGTCAACATGCACCTTCGGCTGGACCACTCGCGCTGGCTGCTCCGTCAGCCCGGGGTGAGGCTCTCCTCTGGCCCTAGGGGTAGCCCAACACTTCAGGGACTGCTCAGAGACACGGGAAGATGCACACACATGCAGAGACGTGTACAGGAATGAGCAGAATTGCTTTAAAAATGAGATTAAAAAATGAACCAGATCCTCTCCTTAGACTTCAACTGCACTGTTAGATTTTTATATCTTTTTCTAATTCTATTTTTAAAAATTCCTTTTGCTGAGGAGGTCTTGTTTTCATGTTCCCCTCAGTTTCTCGTTTTAGTTCCAACACTATTATATTTCAGATTCTGGCTGATACTTGTATTTTTAATCTCCTTAGCTTAAATAACACTCACTTGAAATATTGTTTTTAAATATTAAAGTGACTGGTTCCTCTCTAACAGCTTAGAAACTTCTCCTGTAGGTAGAGGTGGTGCTGAGGAACGTGGCTTAGTGGTGGTTTTGGCAGTGATAGGTTGATGGTTGGACTCGATGGTCTTGAAGGTCCCTTCCCAACCTGGGCAATTCTATGATTTAAGTTTTAATTCTTTAACTTTAGAGAGCTGTTCAAACCTACTGATGTCTGTAGTCTCTCCTTCGACTTCCAAATTCCTAAAACTCCTCTTTCATTTTTGCCGTTTTAAGAAACGGTCAGATTTTTGATAACGGAATCATCTCTAAATCGATAATTACATTGATTTAAACGGGCTCAGCTGAACCTTCAATGGCTCAATTTAGCCAAATGGTTTTTCTGGGTCCGTTCCTCCCTATCTGAAATCAATATAAACAGACGTTTCCCTACCGGAACCTAATTGTTTCCATATTTATAGATAAAGATCAATTATTTTTTGCTGCTTACCTTGGGATTCTGGCTGTGGCCTGTCCAGGGGTTTCTCGTAACGTCTGATAGACCGTTCAAAAAAACGCCGGAGTAAATAGGCTTGTCTAAAAATGTCCCCGAGTTATCTCCGTTCAGCACTTCCAAAAATACATTGAAATTTCAATCTTGGTGGCCGGGTAATGGAACAATTGAACGACTGGGACGGTTTCCGCTCTTTAGTGGAATTTTTATTTTGTCACAGTAACAAATTTTATTATGGGAAATGGAGGGAGTATGGAGACTGTAAACCAGTTAGATATCCCAGTAAAGGGGAAAGGCTGGAAAGAGGCACCGGTTTAAGAAACGTTTCTGCTTGTTGCCAGAAACCAGCTAAAAAAATATATACCCGAGCATGTGCCTCTTTTACTGTCTTCTAATGAATTTTATAAAATTCTCCCAACAAGGCTGAAGGGATTTCATTAAAGAGAACGGCCGTATAAAGATCAGTTGGGGGGAAAGCAATTTAATGAGCTGCTCATTAACACAACATAAGGCTTTATTTAAAAGATGGTGAAACGTTGGGAAACTGTAGGGCTGCATCTTCAGGGAGGAAGGGGAAGAGCCTTTCGATGGATTTTAATAATTCGGTAAAATATTCTGCCTGGTGTTTTATGTGTGGAAACAGGGGATGGAGGGAGGAGGAGGAGGATGAGGATGGAGCCGGGGTGGTGGGAGCTGCCAGCATCTTCCCTTCCCCTCCGGTCCCTGCCCGGCCACGGCAGAGGATGCTGCACCGTCGCCTCCATCCCCAAAGCCCAGGCAGGAATGGCCACCAGCTGAAGACCCCTCCCCAGAAGCTCCCTCCCCATGAGGAGTGCCGATGGACAACTGTGGTGAGATTGTTTTTGGGTTTTCTTTTTTCTTTTTTTTTTTTTTTTTTACAGCTTTAGGACCCAGTACAGGAGGGAAAAAACACCCCTCCTGGAGGCTTCAGGCTTTTAGCACGAGGCTACGCTTGTCGTGAGGGTCTGCTTGTTGTGAGGGTCTACGCTGTTGTGAGTGTCTACGCTGTTGTGAGTGTCTACGCTGTTGTGAGTGTCTACGCTGTTGTGAGTGTCTACGCTGTTGTGAGTGGCTCTGCAAGAACCATGTGTTGTCATAAACAACCACAGAATAATCCGAAATCTCTAGAATCCAGAATAAGCTGTGCTGCTCGTTGAAATCGCTGCAAGGATTATTGTTTTCCCTGCACTCTTCCTGCTCAGCTTTTTCAATATCTGAACAAAACCGCAAAGGCAGGGGAGATCATTTTGAGCCGGAGCAGTTGTGCTCTGCTTTAGAACGGTGTGAAAATGTCTCAGCTTAGGGTTTTTTATTTTGGTTTGGTTTTTTTTTTTTTTCTTTTAATTAGGCAATTAATAGTATAGTACAGGTACCAAATGATGGCCTGTTGCTTTCGGAGAAGGATCCCAGGTGGCCCTGCGGGTGACAAACAGTGCAGGTGTTAACGGGGACAGAAGAAATACGCAGTTAGAGGAGGATGTTCCTCTTGGGTTAAGCAGGCTTTGGAAGGCTGGAACACACAGATGATTGTAACCCAGTCTAATTGTGCTAAATAATGACTGGGGATCAGCCTGAAGATAATTATGGCAGGGGGTAATAACTGCTTTTTAGCCAGACGTGGTTTTTGAGCCTGCATCTCATGAGATGGGGAGCTACAGGAGAGATGGGGAGGGACTCTTGATCAGGGGGTGGAGCCATAGGACGAGGGGGAACGGTTTTAAACTGGAAGAGGGGAGATTTAGATTAGATATCAGGAAGAAATTCTTTCCTGTGAGGGTGGTGAGACACTGGAACAGGTTGCCCAGAGAAGCTGTGGCTGCCCCATCCCTGGAGGTGTTCAAGGCCAGGCTGGATGGGGCTTTGAGCAACCTGGTCTGGTGGGAGGTGTCCCTGCCCATGGCAGGGGGGTTGGAACTTGATGTTTAAGGTCTGTTCCAAACCAAACCATTCTATGATTCTATTTAAGCCCCGGGAGGTTGACCCAATCCTGTGTATCATCAGACATTGCTGGAAGAAAGGGGGCAGTTTGGGGTCCGTGAAGGATGTAACGGGGCCTCGATTTGCCCATATTTCAAAATCAGTGTGGTGTTGGAGACGTCGGACTCCTGGTACGCTCGAACAGTTATCCCTAGAGAATTTGCCTGATGGAGGGACCATGGCGCTTTGCCAAATGACATTGCGTTTGGCTGAACCGCTTGCACAAATTGTTTCTTTTGGGATTATGACCAAAATAAATGGAATATTTAACAAAGGAGTTTAACGCTCACAATCGTGCGACCAATTTCTGTGTTTTAAACCAAAAAAAGAGACTGTATCGTGTTGCTAAGAAACAAATTGGAATGTGGTAGTCAAAGACAAAATATGTTATAGCTGCATAATATGTTTACTAGGTACCTGATAATTCATTTTATTTGAGGAGTATGTTCCATGGATGGTATATTCTAGGATTTTTTTTCTGAAAAGCTCTGTTTAGAATAGTTACGCTTTTAATGAGTCCAATCATAAACAGTAAATCAGCCCAAATACGTGTTGTAAAAAGCGATATATTTAATTTCCTATCTTTTCAGAAATTATTTATTATCTCAAATTGTTTGATGTCGAGTGACAGAACGTTTTCCCTTTTCTCCTTTTTGTTTTTAATGCTTCTGGGTTACGAAAACATAAGCGTGGCTTTGAAGCCCAGTCCTGATTCATTAACGCTAACATGGAAAACTGGCGGCATTACAGCTTCTAAAGGGAGCCCAGGTCCCTTTGGGCATTCACGTTGGTGGTGAAGAAGTTCTCTCCATAGTTTCCGACATAAAGGCATATTTAGACGTTTAATTTTAGTTTGTGGTACATTTGAGAGGTTCTAACCAAAACCAGTTTCTGAAGACACCACAGTTAGCATTCTGTGATTCTGTGACAGTTATGGGGTTGGAAGGGACCTCTGGAGATCATCTAGTCCAACCCCCCTGCCAGAGCAGGTCCACCCAGAGCAGGTTGCACAGGAACGTGTCCAGGTGGGTTTTGAATGTCTCCAGAGATGGAGACTCCACCACCTCTCTGGGCAGCCTGTTCCAGGGCTCTGCCACCCTCAAAGTAAGGAAGTTCCTCCTCATGTTTAGACGGAACTTCCTATGATCAGGTTTGTGCCCGTTTCCTCTTGTCCTGTCACTGGGCACCACTGAAAAAGGACTGGCCCCATCCTCCTGACACCCACCCTTTAAGTATTTATAGGCGTTGATCAGATCCCCCCTCAGTCTTCTCTTCTCCAGACTAAAAAGACCAAAGTCCCTCAGTCTCTCCTCATAAGAGAGATGCTCCAGGCCCCTCATCATCTTTGTAGCCCTAAGTGGGATGTGGGAAAGTGGTATCACCAGTATTAATAGCCCTCACCAGTAACAGACCAGCGGGAGAGCCAGTCTCCCACCTCTGCCTCCCTCCCACGAAGTGCATGTCCACTGTGGGGAAAGGGATTCTCGAAAGGAAGAGCCTGTGGAAGAAACATCATACTGTTCTTATCTGGGCAACCTGTTCCAGTGCCTCACCACCCTCACAGGACAGAATTTCTTCCTGAGATCTAATCTAAATCTTCCCTCTTTCAGTTTAAAACCATTACCCCTCGTCCTATGGCTCCACTCCCTGATCAAGAGTCCCTCCCCATCTCTCCTGTAGCCCCTTTAGGGACTGGAAGGGACTATGGGTTATGGGTTTCTCATTTGCCTTCTAATGCCTGGGAAAACCACACTCTTAGAAGACTCTAGTTTCTGAATTCATCAGAATATTTACAGCAAGCTCTGGTGTGTGGGTTTCAAGGTCTCGGTGGTTTTGAGCTTGCCAGGTGTGGGGATGAGGAGGAACGAGACCTGGGCACTTGACCCAAGCTGCCAACAGGGTTATTTCACACCATGAACATCACATTCAATATAAATTACAAAGTTTGCTGAGGAGTGTTCTCTCTCCCTTGATGGCTGTGATCCTGAGAACTCCTTGCCCCGGTGCCGGACCCCTGAGCCCTTCCTTTCCCCACGAAGCCACAGCGATGGCAGTGTCCCACGTTGGCTGTCCCCTGCTGGGAAAACATGGCTCCCTGTGATAGAATGGGTCGAGTATAATCCCTGTCTATATTATACTGGTATCGGGATCAATACCGGTTCTTCAGAGTTATTGATGTTAATGCCGGCAGTGTGCCCAGGTGGCCAAGAAAGCCAACGGCATCCTGGCTGGTATTAGAAATAGCGTGACCAGCAGAAGTAGGGAGGTGATTGTGCCCCTGTACTCAGCACTGGTGAGGCCACACCTCGAGTATTGTGTCCAGTTTTGGGCACCTCAATCCAAGAGAGATATCGAGGTGCTGGAGCGAGTGCAGAGGAGGGCAACGAAGCTGGTGAAGGGCCTGGAGAACAAATCTTAGGAAGAACGCTTGAAGGAGCTGGGACTGTTTAGTTTGAGGAAGAGGAGGCTGAGGGGAGACCTCATCACTCTCTACAACTACTTGAAAGGACACTGTAGAGAGGTTGGTGCTGGTCTCTTCGCACAGGTAATTAATGACAGAACAAGAGGGAATGGCTTCAAGCTCCAGCAGGGTAGGTTTAGACTGAACATTAGGAAAGAATTTTTCACAGAAAGAGTGGTCGGGCATTGGAACAGGCTGCCCAGGGAGGTGGTGGAGTCACCATCCCTGGATGTGTTTAAGAGCCGTTTAGATGTGGTGTTGGGGGATATGGTGTAGGGGAGAACTTTGTAGTGTAGGGTAGATGGTTGGACTCGATGATCCCAAGGGTCTCTTCCAACCTGGACAATTCTATGATTCTAATTATTGAGTCTTACTCTGTTAAATCTATTTATATTTCAACCCTCGGGCTTCCTCGTTTATCCCTGATTCCCCTTCCCGGGAGAGGAGGGGTCATCGTGCGATAGAATAATTGTCTAAACGACAATAAATTGTTATGGGTTTCTCAAACCACAACACCGTACTAACTGTCAAGCAGGTAATGGAATATATTCCCATTATTCTGTGCTACTCATAAAACTCATTCCTTTTACTTGACTTTGGTTAAAGGAGGGGACAAGATGATAGTTTGTACAAATAAAGCTTCTTCGTTTTAGGCCGTGGTCTAGAACACAGGGATAGGATGAAATACAAGTATCATTTCCAGAGAACAAATGGAGAATGGTGAAATCTGGGCAAATAAAAAAGCCAAAGATCATCTTACGTGGTAAGCACAATAGGAATTTGTGAGGTTAGAGGCTTTATGCTTTCTCTGAGTTTGTCAGATCTTCCCTGGTCTCTGCAAAATGGTGACATTTTCCCCCAGAGGTTGATCAAAATCTTGATTTTTTTAAATTTTCTTTTTTTTAAGTAAACTGTGGGGCTTTTTTAATGTAAAGAATAAGGTTCTCTCTGAGATGTGAGGTCCATCTTTGCCTATTCAGATGTGATTTGGGGCCAAGAACATCTCTCTGATGAGGAAAGTTGAGCGACTTGGGTCTCTTTACTCTGAAGACTGAGGGGGGATCTGATCAACGCCTATAAATACTTAAAGGGTGGGTGTCAGGAGGATGGGGCCAGTCTTTTTTCAGTGGTGCCCAGTGACAGGACAAGAGGGAACGGGCACAAACTTGATCATAGGAAGTTCCATCTAAACATGAGGAGGAACTTCTTTCCTTTGAGGGTGGCAGAGCCCTGGAACAGGCTGCCCAGAGAGGTGGTGGAGTCTCCATCTCTGGAGACATTCCAAACCCGCCTGGACACGTTCCTGTGCAACCTGCTCTGGGTGGACCTGCTCTGGCAGGAGGGTTGGACTAGATGATCTCCAGAGGTCCCTTCCAACCCCATAGCATTCTGTGATTCTGTGGTTTGTTTTTTTTTTCCATGGAATAAAGGAATTTATATAAATACATATTTGTATTTTCCTAGTTCAGAAGCAGGAACTGGAATTCTTACAGTTATTCTGGTTTTTTCATCTCAAGCCTAACGTTCCCGTAGGTTCGCAATTCTGAGCTTTTCTGTAAAATCTCAGTTCAGCTTGTTGCACTTTTACAAAAACCACCTTTTTTACCCTGTTATAGAAGAAATAGCCCTTCACGGATACAGATTTTTTTTGTTCGCGAGTTCTGAGCAGTTTAACGAAGAATATTCACAGTTGAACTGGCCTTTTTTTGTTCTGTTTTTGTAGAATTTGCTGCAGATAGCTCAGAAAACTGGACGCCACCCAACTGCAACGAGCGTCTCCTCAGTGCAAATGGAAGGCAGCTTTTCATTTTTCTCTGGACTGAATTTTTGCCCCTTTTTTGAAAAGGCCGTGGTGAGATTCTTAAACGGCAAGGGCAGGATGAATTTCTCTTTCCTGACTTCAGTCCAGACATTTAAACAGAGAGATGGTTACTGATACTGCTCAGGAAATCGTTCCAACGCAAACAGGTCCACGCTGTACGCTCTGCTTTTGGTGGGACGGGGCCATTAAAAGGCAGGGTTATTATGGGACAGAGACATTCTTTCGAGCCTCAGTGCTGTATTAAGACTTTAGTGAGGATTAATGCGAAGCGTTTCAGCTTTTTATTTCCTTCACGATATGCATTTTAAATTTTCACTGGCCCCCTTATTTCAGTGTGAGTTTACGGGCCACCTATTGGATCTAAAAGGAGGAGCTGTTAGAATTCAAGAAGCACATCATGCTCCTCTTTCCAACCTAAAACTCCTCGTACAAGGCAACCAGCAGGTGGCCAGCAGGACCAGGGAGGTGATTCTACCCCTCTACTCTGCTCTGGTGAGACCCCACCTGGAACACTGTGTCCAGCTTTGGGGTCCTCAGCACAGGAAGGACATGGACCTGTTGGAACGGGTCCAGAGGAGGGTCATGAAAATGCTCAGAGGGCTGGAGCACCTCCCCTATGGAGACAGGCTGAGAGAGCTGGGGTTGTTCAGCCTGGAGAAGAGAAGGTTCCAGGGAGACCTTAAAGTGGCCTTCCAGTCCCTAAGGGGGCTACAGGAGAGATGGGGAGGGACTCTTGATCAGGGAATGGAGTGACAGGACGAGGGGTAACAGTTTTAAACTGAAAGAGGGGAGATTTAGATTAGATATTAGGAAGAAATTCTTTCCCATGAGGGTGGTGAGGCACTGGAACAGGTTGCCCAGGGAAGCTGTGGATGTCCCATCCCTGGAGGTGTTCAAGGCCAGGCTGGATGGGGCTTTGATCAACCTGGTCTGGTGGGAGGTGTCCCTGCCCATGGCAGGGGGGTTGGAACTCCATGATCTTTAAGGTCCCTTCCAACCCAAACCATTCTGTGATTCTAGGAACCACCCTGCTTTAAGGAACACCACCCAGTGCCGTGGTTCAGGGTTTGCTGCATTCTCTCTCCAGGAGCTCTGGAGAGGTGCCACATCTGCCTCAAGTCTTTGTAATTTAGGAGGCATTAGCAAGTTGATTTTTTTGGTCTTGCAGCTAACTGTCTCTAGAGCTTGTCTTTCTTTTTCTGATGACAAAAAGTTCAAGTTTGTGTGGCAGGTACCAGTCCTGGAGCGATACCGAAACTTTCCGTTTTGAAGGGTCGCAAATCCCGATTCCAGGTGAAGGGGAACACGGCTGGTGTTAGCACAGCTAATCCCACTGGGAATGCATCTTTGGAGCCAAATACCTCTCTGAGTGCCTCTTTAGTCCTTCAAGATCGGTTCTGAAGAACTAGCTGAAGCGTAAATATGACAGCAGATGGTGAAGCATGAGGAAAGGCCTTACCCCTTGGTGCTGGATGTGTGTTCCAACTCTCTAATGCTGTATTTACCTTTATGGTTGTTTTTCTAGGTGTATCACTCCAGTGAGGCCTAATAGTTATTGGGATTCCGGTGTCCCAAGGATGCGATAAGCATATGGAAAAGCATCAGGACAACTTTCTGCTGCTCAGTCCCAAGTGGATAAGAAACAAAATGTCACTCACTTTTTTGTAGAAGTTGACCCTTCCCTTCCCTTCCCTTCCCTTCCCTTCCCTTCCCTTCCCTTCCCTTCCCTTCCCTTCCCTTCCCTTCCCTTCCCTTCCCTTCCCTTCCCTTCCCTTCCCTTCCCTTCCCTTCCCTTCCCTTCCCTTCCCTTCCCTTCCCTTCCCTTCCCTTCCCTTCCCTTCCCTTCCCTTCCCTTCCCTTCCCTTCCCTTCCCTTCCCTTCCCTTCCCTTCCCTTCCCTTCCCTTCCCTTCCCTTCCCTTCCCTTCCCTTCCCTTCCCTTCCCTTCCCTTCCCTTCCCTTCCCTTCCCTTCCCTTCCCTTCCCTTCTTCCTTTTTTAATGACAAGACACGTAGAGCAAGATCTAGTTCAACTTCTTTTAGAAGTCTAGGAGTTAAATGGCTAAAATAATTTTCCAAGGCTCCCTTTATTGACAGTAGAGGGAAACAACTGTTTCAAAGGAAAAGTTGTCTGGTGTTAGATGCTTATTTTAGTATGAAATTAATAACCTTCCGGAAGTTCCCGTTACTCTCTATCGAACCATGAACGGTTTAAAATCAGAACTGCTGAACGTCGTTTAAATAATAGATAAGGAAGTCCTATACAGGTCACATCAGAGAAAGCTGACGAACTTCACCGAATGCAGAACTTTTTTTGTCCCACCCTTAACCCAAAACTCTCCCAATTTCATCATGAAGGCAAACCAAGGAATAAAGAAAGTCCAGATCCCAGGAGGATCGTGAAAGCTCGTTCAGCTCCAGCGCCCAGGGAAGTTTAGCTCATTGCCCACAACCCTCCGAGTCTCACAACCCGCAGAGCAAGCAGGAACAAAAGTCAACTGGACGTCGTGTTTCGGAAGATGTAAGCAAGGGATGACATTTGTGTCTCACTTTTTTTGTTGTTTTTCCTGAGAAACACAGCTGTTTGTAGGGAGTCATTCTGCCAAATGCCCAAGGTTGTGTCTGAAAGTAGGAAGACGGTCCGTTTACAATGACCTTGTAGCTGAGCACACGGTCTACGATGCTTTTTTTCCTACTACCCAAACCAAAAAATTTTTCTTTTTCTTTTTCTTTTTCTTTTTCTTTCTTTTTCTTTTTCTTTTTCTTTTTCTTTTTCTTTTTCTTTTTCTTTTTCTTTTTCTTTTTCTTTTTCTTTTTCTTTTTCTTTTTCTTTTTCTTTTTCTTTTTCTTTTTCTTTTTCTTTTTCTTTTTCTTTTTCTTTTTCTTTTTCTTTTTCTTTTTCTTTTTCTTTTTCTTTTTCTTTTTCTTTTTCTTTTTCTTTTTCTTCTTCTTCTTCTTTTTCTTTTTCTTCTTCTTTTTCTTCTTCTTCTTCTTTTTCTTCTTCTTCTTCTTCTTCTTCTTCTTTTTCTTTTTCTTTTTCTTTTTCTTTTTCCCACCCTGGTCAGCAGGGTGGTTGTAAGATAAAAGCCAGTCACGTGCAGAAGTGACTCTCATCACCTCCTGACCGTAATTTTTTTTCCTTGTTTGCTGTCTAACAGGAAGGGAGGGAATCAGCAGACACAAAGCCCTGACTGTCTCTGCTGCAGGTGAGGGTGGATTTAGAGATTTACTGAGATTCAGAGAAGGTGAAAGAAAGATTAGGTACATACTGGGATTTCTGTTTGGTTTGGATTGGTGGGTTGTTTTTTTTTTTCATATGGCAACGAAATGATCTGTACTCCCTTCCCTCTGAGAGCGCTTTCTTTTTCAGTGAGTCATCCCTATAGCTACCACTTCTGTGGTGAAATGGGCTGAATTTTTACATCGCTTGAAAACTGAAAGATGACAAGCAAATTATTTTTAGTGCGTGGATGGGTTGTGCGATACTGCTGCTCATTAAACACCAAGAAAGGTTACCTTCATCATTTAAAAGGCGGTTTTCTACCCCTCTGCTCTGCTCTCATGTGAGCCCACCTGGAGTACTTACTGTGTCCAGCTTTGGGGTCCTCAGCACAGAAAGCACATGGACCTGTTGGAATGGGTCCAGAGGAGAACCATGAAGATGCTCAGAGGGATGGAGCACCTCTGCTATGAGGACAGGCTGAGAGAGTTGGGGTTGTTCAGCCTGGAGAAGAGAAGGCTCCAGGGAGATGTTATAATGGCCCCTTCCAGTCCCTAAAGGGGCTACAGGAGAGATGGGGAGGGACTCTTGATCAGGGAGAGGAGCCATAGGACAAGGGATAATGGTTTAGATTGGAAGAGGGGAGAGTTAGATGAGATTTTAGGAATAAGTTCTTTCCTGTGAGGGTGGTGAGACCCTGGAACAGGTTGCCCAGAGAAGCTGTGGATGCCCCATCCCTGGAGGTGTTCAAGGCCAGGCTGGATGGGGCTTTGAGCAACCTGGTGTGGTGGGAGGTGTCCCTGCCCATGGCAGGGGGGTTGGAACTCCATGATCTTTAAGGTCCCTTCCAACTCGAACCATTCTGTGATTCTATCTACAAATGGACTGAGCATGACTTTACCAGGGATGCAAAATTGCCACAGTCAAAGCCTTCTTAAAATTTAATGAGATGTGTGGACTTTTACAGTCTGGCAGTCAATTTTGGCAAAAAAAAAGCTACAGTGAGGTATGCTCTGAGTAGATCAGATGAGGGGAGTAACTGAGTCACATCACGATCTCGAAGATTGTCCCTTGGTGGTTTTTTACATACTTCTGATCACCTTAACCTGTAATGTATTAATTTCCACAATGTCCCTTAACTGTCAAAACACTTAACGACCCATCACTTTGTTGTACTCTAATTGATGTGCCAAATAATATTCAGTCAGAATAGCAAGATCCCTGCTCCCCCATCACCAGGAAGATTGAGTCCTGGCAAGCTGTTTGGCTCTTGCTACGGATTCCAGAAATCCAGGCGCTGCCTGAAATACTGTATTCACTCGTTCTGCCATTGTTTCCCTTCAGATTTGGGATCTCTGGATGCGCCTCCAGATCTTTTGTAAACAGAATGAGTCTTTGGGTTTTTGTTTTTTTCTTTTTTGAAATAAACAGAATCCAGCCACAGTCTGCCTGGCCAACGTCTTCTAGCGGGAATGGCATCTCCGTTCCCATGAAGAACTCAACGAATTGAAAAAAGGATAAGCAAAGCTTCCATGCAAACAGCAGAGTCAGCTGCAGTGAACATTTGCTGAACATTCTGTGTTTTTCAAGACTTTTAAAAATATTTGTACTTTACTCTCTACGTGTTATAGAAAAAAAAAAAAAATCTTCTGCAATACTAGTGGCAATACCGATTGAAAAAAAAAATCTAAAATTAGGAGACATAATCAAATAGTTCTTCGTGGATCTACAGCCCTAGTTTGCAGTTAATCACTGCTCCTTTTCACTGACCGAAAGAGATTTTGTCATTCTCGCAGCATTTCAGACTATTACCGGGCAATTTGCTCGTTTGGCAGATACCTAGACTCTTGCTCATCGATGAGAATATCCTAAGGGCTAATACTCTCATCAGATAAGGGAAACGTTCAATTCACTTCTATTCTTTCAGTTTCGATTTCATTATTGGACCGAGATAACATCTATGGTCCATAGTGTCTTAGACCATCAAGGGCTGGGAATAGGGCACCACTTTAAACGCGTAATATAGTTTCCTCTTGAGGTAACGACTCTCCCTCCTCAAAACATAAACTTCACAAACTCCGCAACAACTGAGAAGGGGTTCCACGACTGATCCTCTTACCCTGGCAAATAGGAAGCCTATTAAATTCCATCTTCGTTTGAGATTTTATCAGCATGTAAAATTAGAGAACTAGAAAGTTGCAATTAGTCGGTTTTTTGTTGGTTTTTTTTTTTCTTTTTAATATAATTAGATTTCAGATATGAGTAACTTCCCTAATCAAGAGAAGACAACTGAATTTCGCTCTCAAGCCTGTTCAAAATGATTGCTTCTTTTCACAGCATTTGTAGAATGAAATGCTTTTTGGACAATTTGCCAATAATCTGGTAGCCATTGCTTATTTGAATTTACATTAACTTACTGCCAGTTTGTATTTGCATTGGTTTTTAATAAATAAATCTGATGGTATTAATTTCTACCTGGGCGCTTGCTTATTATTTCTAACTCTTCTGTTATGCGACCTTCCAACATTTATTTTTTTTTCAGTTTGTGCTTTGTTTCTCTTTTCCCCTCCAGGTTTCCTTCTCATGTGTTATTATCAACCTGTTTCTATACCTGATTAATATTTTTCCTCTTGAGTCCTCACATCTACCCAGAGCATTCTCAGCTTGTAGTTTGGAGAGACTGTAAATAGCACCAAATAGCAGTAAAAGCACTTTTTTCCCTTTATTCTACTGTTAAAAGCTGCTTCCAGGGGGTTTTAGGACCAGCAAAATGTATGTATTGGAAAGAACTGTGGGCATGAAACAACTCTGAAGATTGACGGGCTGAGAGAGTTGGGGTTGTTTAGCTTGGAGAAGGCTCCAGGGAGAGCTCATAGCCCCTTCCAGTACCCGAAGGCAGCTACAGGAGAGATGGGGAGGGACTCTTGATCAGGAAGTGGAGCCATAGGATGAGGGGGAATGGTTTTAAACTGAAAGAGGGGAGATTTAGATGAGATATTAGGAAGAAATTCTTTCCTGTGAGGGTGGTGAGACACTGGAACAGGTTGCCCAGAGAAGCTGTGGCTGCCCCATCCCTGGAGGTGTTCAAGGCCAGGCTGGATGGGGCTTTAAGCAACCTGGTCTGGTGGGAGGTGTCCCTGCCCATGGCAGGGGGGTTGGAACTCGATGATGATCAACTTGATGATCTTTAAGGTCCCTTCCAACCCAAACCTTTCTATGACACCAGCTGTGAAGTCCTCCTCATGTCTCCTGGGTTCTTCTTAGGCTGGCTAACAACCGTGCATGGATTTTGGATGTGCTTCTTTGTAGCCTTGAGCAGCTGATAGTGATCAGTGTCTCCATCCTGTCCCACCTCTGTAAGTCATCAGGATTTCTTCATTGCTCTTTTTCCCCAGATC
The DNA here is from genome assembly GCF_964106895.1 of Numenius arquata. Taxonomy (NCBI): domain Eukaryota; kingdom Metazoa; phylum Chordata; class Aves; order Charadriiformes; family Scolopacidae; genus Numenius; species Numenius arquata. The sequence goes on from NC_133580.1 coordinate 65,377,810, forward strand.
TGTGTGTCCTGTGACACTTCATGCAGATATGCTGGGGTCTTGATGACCTGCTAATTTGCGTGCCATTAGCACAGGCCATGCTTAGAGCCCTTTTGCTGCTGTGTGCTCCATATGGTGTCCCCACACCCAGACAGCACCCTTTATTCTCCATTCACACCAATTCCAGCCTTTCTATTACAGCTGTCTACACCCAGGAGTAGAGAAAACCATCTAAATTGTTTTGATTACTAACCCTAAGAACCACAGGCTCTGCTGCTGACCTGGTGATGAAGGACCAGGAAAAGGCTGAGATGCTCAAAGCCCTCTTTCCCTTGTTCTTTAGTAGCAAGGTCAACCCTCAAGCCTCACAGATCTCTAGGCCTAGTGGCAAAGTTTGGAGGAGAAGACTAGTACCAGCTGTAGAGGAAGGTTGAATTAGGGCCACTTTAGCAAACTGGGTGTTAACAAGTCCTCAGGGTTGGACAGGACGTGTTTGTGACGGCGCTGAGGAAGCTGGCTAATGTCATTTTGTTGATTCCTATCGCCTTTGAAAGGCTGTGGCAACACGATGGGATTTCCAGTTACTGGAAAAAAGCAAATGTCACATCTATCATCAAAGTAAGGGGCAAGAAACTATGGGACAGTCATCCTTACCCAGCCATTCTCTCAGAGAATGAAGCGAATCTTTCTGTCAGCCATTTCCGGGATGATGAAGGACAAGAAGTTGATTTGGGAAAACCAGCACAGTTCTACCAACGTGATTGGCTTCTACGATGGAATTATTTGCTCTATGGTTGTGGTGATAAGAGCAACACACATTGATTTCATCAAGGTTTTTGCCACAGTATCCGTAGCGTCATTGTAGTCCAGTAGGGGAGGTACGGACTTTGGAATCAGGGAGTGAAGTGATGGGACGAGAGGTAATGGTTTTAAACTGAAAGAGGGGAGATTTATATTAGATCTCAGGAAAAAATTCTTTCCTGTAAGGGTGGTGAGGCACCAGAACAGGTTTCCCAGAGAAGCTGTGGATGCCCCATCCCTGGAGGTGTTCAAGGCCAGGCTGGATGGGGCTTTGAGCAACCTGGTCTGGTGGGAGATGTCCCTGCCCATGGCAGGGGGGTTGGAACTTGAAGAGCTTTAAGATCCCTTCCAACCCAAACCATTCTATGATTCTGTGATTCTATGACTGGATTAGTGGACAAGGTGGATGGAAATGAGTGTGAATCACTCTACTCAAAAAGTAGCAGTCAACAGTCCAAAATGAAACTGGCACGTGGTTATGAGTGATGGTCCTCAGGGCTGAGTAGGGAGGGTAAGACTAGATGACCTCCAGAGGCCATAAATGATTCTGTGATCAGACCTTATCACAGGCCTCAGCAATATTTGGTTCCTCATATCGAAACCACAAGTCATTTATGTTTCTGTGGATCTACGGGTGAGGCTGCAGCCCACGTTTGGTGCCTTCCTTGATTCTGAGCTTAAGCAGCCGAGTCTGCGTGATGTGAAGTGCCGATGCATCCAGAGGTGTTTCTATTTAATATCCTTCTCACCACGAGATCTTCTGCTAAGGTGCTCTGACCAGCAGTGATGTCCCCTCAACTCCAAAACACGAGCAATGCTTGAAACCAATCCATTCTGTGCCTCCTGATTTGGGGAATTACGGTTGAGAGCAAGAGGTGAAAATGAGCCGACTTAGCAGCAGGATTTTTAACAAGGATCTTTTTCTACCCCAGGCCCACAGCATTGTCATTGAAGGGCTGTTAGTGTCCCCATCTCACATGGCATTTCACTACAGGACTTGTGTAGTCCACTCGCCCTCTACTCTGCCCTGGTGAGGCCCCATTTGGAGTCCTGTGTCCAGTTCTGGGCTCCCCAGTTCAAGAAGGACAGGGAACTGCTGGAGAGGGGACAGCAGAGGGCTACAAAGATGATGAGGGACCTGGATCATCTCTCTTACGAGGAAAGGCTGAGGGACTTGGTTTTTTTTTAGTCTGGAGAAGAGAAGACTGAGGGGGGATCTGATCAATGCCTATAAATACTTAAAGGGTGGGTGTCAGGAGGATGGGGCCAGTCTTTTCTCAGTGGTGCCCAGTGACAGGACAAGAGGAAACAGGCACAAACTTGAACATAGGAAGTTTCATCTCAACATGAGGAGGAACTTCCTTACTTTGAGGGTGGCAGAGCCCTGGAACAGGCTGCCCAGAGAGGTGGTGGAGTCTCCATCTCTGGAGACATTCCAAACCTGCCTGGACACGTTCCTGTGCAACCTGCTCTGGGTGGACCTGCTCTGGCAGGGGGTTGGACTAGATGATCTCCAGAGGTCCCTTCCAACCCTATATGACTCTGTGACACATCCTTTGACTCGGTGACACATCCTTTGACTCCAGTGGCTCCCAGTTAAAATAGTTCACACTCGTCCAGGAAACTTGCCTCTCCCACGTGCCCTTCAGGTGCCTCTCTCTTTGTATTTTAGAATTAATGAATTAATTAAATTCACAGCCGGTTTCTTTGTTTCCCTCTGGGGAATTTACTCTGCTCCAGCTCCCCTCCCTGAAGTCAAACATCACCCAAGGAGCTTTCATAAGATGCGGGGCGTTTCATTGCTCTCTTTGCACAAGATCTGGTCAGATACCGTTGGTCTTTGAAGGCCGTTGTGTTCAGCCGAGAGAAACGATAAGGCCAGGCACAGACTCCCCGATCCTAACCGAATTCATTAGGTTTAGACATGCTTTCCAAATCTTCGTATGGTGTATGGCTAGTTTAAAGTTTTGTGGGTGGGATTTTTTTTTTTTTGTTTGGTGGGTTTATTTTTATTTTTTCATAAAAAAATATGTTTCCGCTGGGATGGAGTATTCTATGTTGCCAGAGAAATTATTTCCTGCTGCATTTCCTAGCGCTGTAACAATTTCAGAGACAGCTCTCTGGATTCTGCTGACCCGTGGAAGCGGCTCGTGCCACTCCACTTTATTCTCCTTTCTCCCGTAGGAATTTACGGAGCGGGGGAAAGGCTTTTCTCAAGACCTTTTCAAAAGGCTTCTCTTATTTCTTAGGCGATTGCAACGGTGGATGTAACGTTTATGCAGCTTTTTCCGTCCGCGCTTCATCGTTTTTATCTTGTATCGCGTGTCTGAGATACTAGGTTGGATTTGGTCCTTAAAGGTGGTGTTATTCTTGGTTAAACGACTCAAACCAGACTGGTTGAAACTCCCCCTCCCCCAGATTTGGACAGGACAAAGCATTTTATTTTTATATTTTATTCCCATTCGGTGGCTTGATGGAAACCTCTTAAGCTAAACTTTTTTGGGTTGGTTTTTTTTTGGGGGGGGGGATTGTTTCGCCGAGGTCCTAAACACAATTAACTCAGGGTTTAATCTCTGCGAGGGCTTAGTTTTCCTCATTTTGGTTGTATGGGATGAGATTTAAAAAATTTTTTTTAATTATTATTATTATTATCAATTTTTGCTCTGACAGGGCTATAGCAGGCACCGAACTGAAACTTTTTTCCTACATTCCTCACCTTTCGGGAGCTCCCCTGGGGTGCCTGCGCCATTGGCCCTCTTGGCAACAAGGGCACGTTGCTGGCTCATGGATAGTTTGCTGTTCACCAGGACTCCCAGATCCTTCTCAGAACTGCTTTCCAGCAGGTCCACCCCTAACCTATACTGGTGCCTGGGCTTCTTCCTCACCAGGTGCAGGACCCTACACTTGCCCTTGTTGAACCTCATTAGGTTCTTCTCTGCCCAGCTCTCCAGCCTGTCCAGGTCACGCTGGATGGCGGCACAGCCCTCTGGAGTGTTGGCCAGTCCTCCCAGTTTGGTGTCATCAGCGAACTTGCTGAGGATACACTCTGTCCCCTTGTCCAGGTCATTGATGAATATGTTGAGCAGGACTGGGCCGAGTACTGACCCCTGAGGGACACTGCTGGTTACAGGCCTCCAACTTGACCCTGCTCCATTAATTGCAACTCTCTGAGTCCTGTCACACAACCAGCTCTCAATCCACCTCACTGCCCCCTCATCTAGCCCACACTTCCTCAGTTTCCTAATGAGGATGTTATGGGAGACAGTGTCAAAAGCCTTGCTGAAGTCAACGTAGATGACATCTGCTGCTCTCCCCTCATCCAGCCATCCAGTTATAACGTCATAGAAGGCCATCAGATTGGTCAAGCATGATTTACCCTCGGTATATCCGTGTTGACCACTTCCAATAACTTCTTGATCTTGAATGTGTTTGGAGATGACATCCAGAATGAGTCGCTCCATTATTTTCCCAGGGACAGAGGTGAGACTAATTGGCCTGTAGTTCCCTGGGTCCTCCTTCTTGCCCCTTTTGTAGACTGCTGTGATATTTGCCTTCCTCCAGCCCTCAGGCACTTCTCCTGTTCTCCAAGACTTCTCAAAAATGATGGAGAGTGGCTCAGCAATAACATCTGCCAGTTCTCTCAGCACTCATGGGTGCATCCCATCAGGCCCCATGGATTTATGGATGTCTAGTTTGGCCAAGTGGTCTCTAACCCAGTCCTCCCCAAGAGAGGGAAAGTCTTCCTCTCTCCAGATCTTCCCCCTTGTCTGCAGGGTCTGGGATTCATGAGGGGCAGCTTTGGCAGTGAAGACCGAAGCACAGAAGGCATTCAGCAACTCCGCCTTCTCTGTGTCTTCCACCACCAAGGCACCCACCTCATTCTTCAGTGGGCCTACATTTTCCCTAGCCTTCCTTTTTTTATTGGTATACTGAAAAAAACTCTTCTTGTTATCTTTAACTGTGGTAGCCAAGTTAAGTTCTGCTTGGACTTTTGCCCTTCTAATTTTTCCCCTGCATATCTTCACTACACCTTGATATTGCTCATAAGTAACCAACCCCCTTTTCCAAAGATCGTAAACTTTCCTTTTCTTCCTGAGGTCCAGCCAAAGCCCTCTATTTAGCCAGGCCGGTCTTCTTCTCTGTTGGCTCATTTTATGGGACCTGGGGGTGGCCTTCTCCTGCACTTTTGAGAGTTTATCCTTGAAGTATGACCAGCCTTCCTGGGCAGCTATGCCCTTCAGGACTGTCTCCCAAGGGACACTCTCAATCATGCTCCTAAACAGGCCAAAGTCTGCCTTTCGGAAGTCCAAGGTGGCAGTTCTGCTGGCTGTCTTGCTTCTGCAAGAATTGAAAACTCTATGATTTCATGATCACTCTGCCCAAGACGATCTTCAACCTCTACATCCCCCACAAGACCTTCTCTGCTAACTGGCAGCAGGTCCAGTAGGGCGCTTTCCCTGGTTGGCTCGCTCACCAGCTGTGTTAGGAAGTTGTCTTCCACACACTCTAGGAACCTCCGGGACTGTTCCCTCTCTGCTGTGTTATATTTCCAGCAGATATCTAGGAAGTTGAAGTCCCCCATGAGAACAAGGGCGAATGATTGCGAGAGCTCTGCCAGTTGCCAATAGAATATTTCATCAATTTCTACGTCCTGGTTGGTGGGTCTGTAATAAACTCCCACCAGGATGTCTGCCTTGTTGGCCTTCCCCTTGATTCTAACCCATAAACACTCTACACTGTCATTCCCATTGTTAAGTTCTAGGCATTCAAACCTGTCTCTAACATAGAGGGCCACCCCACCACCTCTCCTTCCTTGTCTATCCCTTCTGAAGAGTTGGTAGCCACTCAGGGATTGGTACTAGGACCAGCGCTGTTCAACATCTTTGTCGGAGACATGGACAGTGGGATAGAGTGCACCCTCAGCAAGTATGCCGACGACACCAAGCTCGATGGTGCGGTCGACACGCTAGAGGGAAGGGATGCCATCCAAAGGGACCTGGACAGGCTTGAGAGATGGGCTTGTGCAAACCGCATGAAGTTCAACCAGGCCAAGTGCAGGTTCCTGCACCTGGGACATGGCAATCCCAGGCACAAATACGGGTTGGGCGGAGAATTGCTAGCGAGCAGCCCTGAGGAGAAGGACTTGGGGGTGTTGGTGGATGAGAAGCTCAACACGAGCTGGCAACGTACGCTGGCAGCCCAGAAAGCCAACCGCATCCTGGGCTGCATCAAGAGAAGTGTGGCCAGCAGGTCACGGGAGGTGATTCTACCCCTCTACTCTGCGCTTGTGAGACCCCACCTGGAGTACAGTGTCCAGCTCTGGAGTCCTCAACACAGGAAGGACATGGACCTGTTGGAACGGGTCCAGCGGAGGGCCACCAGGTCCAGCGGAGGGCCACAAAGATGATCAGAGGGATGGAGCACCTCCCCTATGAGGACAAGCTGGGAGAGCTGGGGTTGTTCAGCCTGGAGAAGAGAAGGCTCCAGGGAGACCTCATAGCAGCCTTCCAATATCTGAAGGGAGCCTACAGGAGAGCCGGAGGGACTCTTTGTCAGGAAATGTAGTGACAGGACAAGGGGTAATGGTTTTAAATTGGAAGAGGGGAGATTTAGATGAGATATTAGGAGGAAACTCTTTCCTGTGAGGGTGGTGAGTCACTGGAACAGGTTGCCCCAGAGAAGCTGTGGCTGCCCCATCCCTGGAGGTGGTCAAGACCAGGCTGGATGGGGCTTTGAGCAACCTGGTCTGGTGGGAGGTGTCCCTGCCCATGGCAGGGGGGTTGGAACTCGATGGTCTTTAAGGTCCCTTCCAACTCTAACCATTCTATGATTCTATGATTGCAGCACTCCAGTTGTGTCTCCAGGGGCTGGGATTCATGAGGGGCAGCTTTGGCAGTGAAGAGCGAAGCAAAACCCCGCCTTCTCTGTGTCTTCCACCACCAAGGCACCCACCTCGTTCTTCAGCGGGCCCTTCCCGCACCCTCAGGGCTGACTGACCGGCCCTGAAGCCGAGTGAGGGGGGAGAGGGAGGTATTTCTGCCGCCCACCGACACCCCCTCCAGCCCTGCCCGGGGGGGGACACCGGGCTGAGGCCTCCCCGGGGGGTGGGAGCAGGTATCGCCGCGGGAGCAGCGGCGACCACCCGCTTCCTTTCCGGGACCCGCCGCCGCCCCCTCCCTCATTCCCTCCCTCCGCGGTGACGTCACCGCGCGGTGACGTGTCTCGCGGGCGGCGCGGCGGCGGCGGCCGCCGGAAGCGGCGGGAGGCGGCGTGGGGAGGCCGGTGTCTGAGGCGGGTTGGTGCTGCCGGAGCGGGGCAGCGTCGCAGCGGCGGAGTTCCAGCCCCTTCCTTCCTTCCTTCCTTCCTTTTCTTTCTCTTCGCTCCGCTGCAGCGGACGGTACCCATGAGCAGGCTCCGAGCGCCCGGTGGGCGGCCGGTGGCGGCGGCCACCACCACCCCGGTGCCGACCTGCCTGCTTCTTCTGGGGCTGCTCCTGCCCGTCGCCGCCGGCGGGGGATGCGAGGTGGAGGCTGCGGACATCGGCGGTGGCCGGCGGGGAGGACGGGGAGGAGGCGCTGCCGCCGCCGCCTCCTCCTCCTCCTCCTCTGCGGCGGAGGCGGCGGCGGTTGTGACAGGTAACGGCTCCCGCGCGTGCCGCCGGCGGGGCGGGGCGGGAGGGAGGGAGGGATGGGGGGGAGCATCCCGCCGGTATCGCGGTGTGTGTGTGTGTGTGTGTGTGGAGGTAACGGACGGATCCCGGCGGTGCTCCCGGGCGCCTCCGAGCCGCCTCCCTCCGCCGCGGTGCGGCTCTGCAGAGGGTGTGTGTGGGGAGGCGGGGGGGGTCCGGCTGCGGCGGCGGCGGCGGCACTGCAGTACAGCCCCGGCGGGGGCCGGCCGGCCCTCCTTCCCTCCCTCCCTGCCCGGGAAGGAGCCCGCCGCCCGCAGGATACCGGGCAGGATCCTGTTGAATAGCGATATTGTTGAGACCCGGAGCCGCCGCTTCCGCCTCGCCGCCCTGAGGTGCCGCCCGGGCGGGTTGGTGACTGGGCCCGCAGCGGCTCGGCGTTCCCCCCCCCCGGCCCTCAGCCCGGCCGGGATGATGATGATGATGATGATTATGATGGGGAGGGGGGAACGAGGTGAGACACCACACCACATCCCCGCACACCCAGCGAACTTGCGGGTCCCGTATGCCCTATGATTGCGGGGCTCCAAGAGACAAAGATGTCCATCCCCTGCCCTCAGAGACGGGGGAGGGGTTAATCCTCCAGAAAAGCGTGGAAAGCTTTTTTTTGACCTTCACTTAACTATTATTATTAATTTTTTAAAGTTAATATATCCATACTACGGCACTTAACGCAAATGGTAACGCCTGCAGTTAGAAACGAGTTGCACCAGAAGCGTTTAAAATAGTTAATTTCGGCAGGCTTTGGCGGCTCCGAATCGCTTGTACGCCTTCTTAATCAGCCTGGTAATGAGCAGGAGGAAGCTTTACGGTCTTTTGACTGTTCGCTTTGAAAAACGGCATATGTATCTTCGGAAACGCTGAAAAAAACGTTTAGAAGTTTGCCATGTCTCATAATGTGCCTTTCACAAAGCACTCTCGTTGGAGGGAGTATGCAGAAGGTGGAAGAAAGAAGGGAAAAAAACACCATACCCCTTCTGAATCAAAGTAATGTGGGCTTCTCATCAAAAAAACCCTCCAAAACTTCTGATGGTGTTTGGAATAGTATTGACATCCTGAGCTAGAATTCCTAAACTTCAGTGGGTGAAACAGCCGTAGGTTCCTTCTCAACGTGACGCTTTAAAAGCCCTGAAGTTAAATTGTCGTTAATGAAACTTCCACGGTGTTCCTGAAAATTACTCTTGAGCTGGAGATGCAAGGCTGCATGACCTGGCGATCTTGTTTGAGGACACGGCGTTTCTGAAACCTAAATTGTCCAATCTGTTGGCTCGCAGTATAAACTAAGGAAGTTGGAACATCCGCAGCCCGTGAAGCAGCAGTCGTACCTCCCAGGGGTGTTGAGAAAATGCTGTGTTGGAACAGCTTTTTTTTTTTTTTTCCTTTTTTTTTTTTTTTTTTTTTTTTCCAGACCGTAATTAATCTGGTTGTAGGTGGTATTAAACGGTTCTTGCTATGTGTAGTGCTGACGCTCTTTGATGTGTCGGTCTGTATGGGGAAAAGTAATTTTTTTTTTGGTATTTTATAGACTGTAAAAGTACTGAGATGCTTGTCAGCTGTTGTGGTGAATCTGGTGAAGGAATACAGTGATTTGAGAAATCCAACCTGTTATAAGTGGATTTATTATGTTACGTGACATTGTGGTCTGGAAAACACATACAAGCCAGAGCCAGTTTTAGTTTTTAAGAGTTTTTTAACATAGTTCCATGTTCATACAGTTGATAAATACAGTGTTTCAATTGATCACATAAGTTGTTTGGTAACTAACCCCCAAATATTTTTAACTTACTCTTTGCAAAGCTGGAAGAACTCTTGAAGGTTGGGAGAAAACCAGATGACGTGTTCAGGGGGTGATTTTTAGTCATATTATCTATCACTCTTAAAAGATAAAACTTGCAGATATGCCTGGGGAGTTAGGAGGGATTGCCGACAGGCATCTGGAGAAGAATAGAATAAACTTTTTAAATTCAGTCATTTTGATAGGTTTGAGAAGTACAATCCAGAAGATAAAAAGCTGCTAAATATGAAATGCTGCGCTACCAGGCGCTCAAATCGAGGTGTATGGGCAGCACAGCTGTAGGGAAGAATCCTTAGTCACAAATTGCTCGCAATAAGCAACATTATGCAGCTGGCAAAAGTGGGTGCTATCCTGGGATACGTTGATCCAGTGTAAATTCCAGAAGGCTTTTATTTTTTTTTTTTTTTTCTTTTTGATTGCACTTGTGTGTCTAGTCATGAGTATTAAACAATCCAAAAAGTACAGAGGAAAGTAGCAAAGTGGATTGAGAGGCTCAGAACCTATGACCGATTAAATAAAAAATTGCTTTATTTTGGGGGATGGAAAAGGCTGTGGGGGGTGTGTATGTAAGAAATAGTTCACAGAAGCATATTGATTTTTTTAAAAAAAAACAAACCCAACTTTTCTGTCTGCTCTGTGGTTAAGATGTAGATTAACAGGAAGTGAACTGTAGTGGGTGAGATTTAGGTTAAATATAGGCTGGAAAGTTTTCACCTATAACAGTCAAATGACGTAGATCGTTCAACAAGTTCCCATTATTGGAGGCTTTTATTGGATTAGAGAAGATGCTGGCAAAGATAATCTAGACACTTGACAGAAAAGGAATGTACGATGAATTTTGGGACTAGGAAAGAGCCTAAAATTCTGCTATATTTCATCAGATATTCAGGGATTGACTTAATTGTTTATATAGATTATCGTCACTGTCTTCTTCCTATGTATATGCACCTTTTTAATGGTTATTTATGAATGACAGCTGTATATGTAACATCTGACACTGTGCTGAAGGTATTTAGTCACGGTTATGAAAATCAGATCAACAAAACCGTGTTTCCACTGGTTGGAACACCATGAGGCTATTTTCTATTCATTCTGGCTCTGCTCGTTCGCTACTTAATTTGGTAGAAAGTTTTAAGGAACCTTCTGTTCTGAGCCTGAAGATAACACTGGCTTTTCACATTCAGTTTATTCATTGACTTTTAATTAACTTGCTTTGTAATTCTGCATAATTGTGGATTCTTTTCTTGTTTAAAAGTCTAAATTTAATCCGTGATCGTGGATTAATTTGGCTGCCTTTCAGGTGAGACAGAGAACACAGACCTGTATTTGGCTAATAAATTTCTCTCAAACAATGGCCTATAATGTTGAGCTGGACTGTTTTTAACTACAGCACTGCATTGTATTTACCGAAGAAACAATGGACAACGTAATGTAACCTTTTCCTGAAAGTCATTGAAGTGTTGTTGTTTGTTTGTTGGTTTTTTTTTTTCCTTTTAATTGAGTTTCTGTTCTGGAATTTATCCATCATCTTAATGCTCTGAGCTCTTCAAATTAATCCGAGAGAAGTCAGGGCTTCTAGAAAAAAAGTGTATTTTCAGCTGTGACTGCAGAACTGGTTTAAGCCACTCTCATGTGGGTGGCTGTTGAAGGGTGGCTTTCTTCTTTGGAGGTGACCCCAGCTGGCCACGCAAGGGACATTGTTAGCCCAAGAGAGCTGGTAGGAGTAGGCATCCTCATCCCAGTTCATGAAGCCCACAAGGAGGGGAGGGAGGGAGTTCCTGCTCCTTTTCTACTCTGTGCCCTCTTTGCCCCCAGCGTTGTGCTGCTTTAGCTTTCAGGAATGTAAAAAGAAATGCAGGCAACAGAAGAACCCATGGATTTCTTCTCGGACTCTTACCTGACTTGCTTTAAGTGCTAGGACCAGTGCAAAGAAGGGAGAGGATGGGACTGCGCAGGTGGGGCCAGCAGTAGAGAAGAAGGGTGGCCTTGTTGGGTGGATAAGTTATCTTTGGATAACTTATTATGTTATAATATATATTATATAAAAATAATAACATACAGTAGAGAAATATTATATAAAATATATAATGTATACATATTTATATTTTTATATAATGTATGCATATTTATATTTTTATGTAATGTACAAATATTTATATTTTTATATACTAATATAAAATATAAATATATAATTTGGGTGGATAACTTATCCTTGATGGATAAGTTTCAGAACAGGAACTGAATTAAAAGAAAAAAATAAAATTCAGTGACTTTAAGGAAAAGGTTATGTTACGTTGTCTGTTCTTTCTTCAGTAAATAGATGGCCTCCTGCAATGGCATCAGCTTAGATGTCCATAAAAGTGCATCGCTAAGGTGATGCTGAAACTGCAGTAGTGACCTTTTCTGGCTTGAATGCTCCATTTGGAAGTTGGTGGTGAGACTTCATGTGCGGTGGAGCAATAGGAAGGCTGCAGTGATTTTGGTCACGTAGCAAAATGATCTTGGCGTGATTATTTTGGCATTCAGTGGTCTTAAAGGGTTGTGAGCTATGCGACTTCTGTCGCTTCCCTGGCAAACTGCTTTTTAAAGCTAGTAGATTTCTCTAGTGATGAAAACTGCTTATTTACGGCTTTTCTTATTCCATTACTTCTATTTGTTTGTCTCTAGTGAAGCTCTTCATGATTTCTGGCGGGAGGACAGAAATTTTGAGTCCTTTCTCCACTAAAGGTTATCAACTTCAAGCTGTCATTTACTATCTCTCCCTGAAATATAATCAGTTTCTGTTCTGTTCTCAGTTTCGTTAGGCTTTTAATTTCTTGGCGCATTTTTCACTATTAGTGATAATGAAGAGGAGGAACCCAGCAATAGGAGAAACCCAGCGAAGAAACTTTGTGCAGCAAGGTTTCCAGGTTTTGACAGCTCAATCAGCAGTTGGTGAATTGTCATAACTACCAGACAGAGCTGAAACGGCTGTAGTTGGCTGGGTTTGTAGAGGCTTTTCAAAGATTAAAAACCAGTCAACCAGGAGAAGTCTTGGCCTTTAAGTAGCTGAGTGGCATTGGAATCCCGCTCAGAGATAAGATCTCAAGCACTTGTAACTTCCTTTGCCCGTAGCCGAGTATTGTTGCCTTCCAGTGTTTTCATCCTAACTCTTCTGCACCTTCTCCTGTCCTGTGAGCTTGTTTTCTTGACCACCACCTTCACGTCCTCTGAAGATGTCCCAGGTCTCACTGTTGGGTATTAGCCAGGTTATTTACCTGGTGTTTTCTTTTTCTTGCCTTGCAGTGGTCTGTAGTAGACCCTTCCTTTCAAACCCCTTTCACTCAGTATCATCCCCCCCCCCCCCGCATCAGCAGGTTCTTGTGTTGCTCTTTCAGCTATAATCTTTCTTGAAGACAGCTCTGCTTTTCTGGGGACCTCCTACCAGGTTCTGGCTGCCTGCTCCTACGCACCCTGGGCATGACTCATTTTCTTCTCACTAACCTCAGCGATACCGATCTATCATAACTAGGTTGAGCTGCCATGGATTTGTCAAAGGAGGACTGGACCAAACTGCAGAGGCAGTTGATCTTGATAAGATTTCCCATGATGATACTATCACCGGGAAAAAACACCTAAAAATCTAGGTGGTTTTTTTTTTTTTTAAGTTTGTATGAAGTGAGCAATTTGATGCCCTTATAGTTGATTTTTAGCTTGTGTGCTGTAACTTGTATGTCCTTTTTGTGTTTAATGTCTGTTCTCAATCAGCTTCAGGGGAGAGGAACATACTGCAAAGAGCTCTGATATTGTGGGAAGGCTAGGAAAACTGCTGGGAAGGCTAGGAAAATTGCTATAGTTATTTTTTTGGTAATTTTTAATGCATTGTTAAAAACTCCTCAGAAGTGAAAAGCATATTATTTTTACATAAGAGTTGCTGCAGAAATCCTGATGTATGAGAAGACTTCATTGGGATGAGTTGGTCACATCCTCTCTCTGAAACAGGCTTTTTAAAATACTGGAACTTGAGATGTTTATCTTGATCCCATATGGTATGTGTTAAGAGTAAATAACCACTATTTATGGCCTAAAATAAGCACATACACATTTTACAAACCAAGGTGAGTTTCCAAGTTATTACATAAGTTAGTGTTATTCTGCCTTTGGATACTACTAAAGTCTCTCCTGTTACTATGGAAACTATCTTTGCATATCTGAGAGGGGGAGGAGGGTGAATAAAATGATAACGCGCCGTTAAAATTCAGAATCAGCATAAATAGAATGTGAGGACTGGCTGGGTACTGTAAAATTTGCATCTGTGAACTTAACCAAAGAGAGTTTTATTACTGTACCTTTCATGGCGTTGTTTTGTTTTGTTTTCCTGCTTCTGGACTTTGCTCCTTTTTCTTCCAATCCCAAAACCATGGCAAATTTTCAGAGACCTGTTAGAGGAATCCTTAAATCTGTATAATGAAAATACTCCAGAGTTTTAACTAAAATCTGGGAAATTGAAGGTAATGTTCTTGTCAGGGCAGTTAAGAATTTGAGTTAACAGCACTCTTTGTAATAGAACTGTTGACTCGTTTGAGTCAACAGAATTTGAATTATCAGGTAAGAACCACTCACCTTTTGAATCTTGTTCTTGTGGTCCCTGGCAAAGTTTTTAAAGTATATTTGGAGAAATTTTCCCCTGGGTGCAGGTGGTGTTACGCTGCTGCAGCTGAATCCTGGATGCAGAGGTGGGAGGGGAGCCCATCACTGGCTATTGCAGCTTTATCTCAACCTACAAGTAGCACCATCAAAATTCGTGGAAATTGGGAATTGTGTTGAGGCTGCTTGGATTGGGTGAAGCCTTAACTTCTGCAGTAACTCAGGATTTACAGGAATGCAAAGACAGCTTTGATCCTTTTTTTTCTCTAGGCAACGCTTTCTGTTTCCTTCCTTTTCTTCTGCATCATAAGGCAATTAAAAGCTGTCACCAGCCCAGCCCTGTCGTGCTGTCTCCAGTTACAATTTTAATACCCTTTCTTTTAATCCTTTTTGGTTTTTTTGTACTTTGTTTCTGTGGTTGTTGTTAACTTGTAAAAAAATTTTTGTGTGCTCTGTTTCTAAAACTGAGATGAGCAATAAACAGTAGTTTATCTCTTAAAGCTGTGTTTAAAAAGCGAAAAAACCTTGTGGTAGGGTACTAATTTAAACTTTTTTTTTTTTTTTTTTTCTGAATAAAAATTTGGTGAAGACATTTTGGATTTCTTAGCTCTGTGTAGTTTCTCCTTAAAAGGGGAAACTTTCTGTACCTGGAGGTGTGGTATGAATGCTCATTCTCACTTTGTGGTTGAGAATAAAGCAGGGGTCAGTTGTATATGATTATTAAGCACATGTAGTGATGTCACACAGATAAAGGACCAGTTTTTCTCAGTTCCATCAGGTGATCCGTGTGAACTGAATTAGTTAAAATTCAGGTTTCTCTGCAATTTAAATATGTTCTTTAGGAAGGAAATTTTCAGACAAAGGTTATTTTATTCTTAATAGTAAATAACTCCTCTGTGCTCCATTGAGCTTGGTCATCAGTGACTCCTGAATGTTTCTTGTTTATTTTTCTGTATGTGTAGCGTTTGATGAAGGACTGAATGGCTCAGTAAGTGATTTTTTTGTTTTTTAGATTTACACTACAGTCTCTGTTTACATGTTGGACTATGTTCAGGGAGCTTTGCTAGGAAATTATCAACATTCCTTTTGTCAATCAGCTGAATTATTCTTTTTAATGCCAACCACTGGATTTTACTTGAAGTGCATTCCTCCCTCCCACCCTCACTAGGTGCAGAAAGCAGGTGAATTTTGTATGCCTAGATCTACAGCAAATAAAAAGAATAAGTCTTACCTTGTTTCAATTGAGTTATACTCTGAAAAGGACAAGTTTGATTGGCTTTTCCTCGATTTGAAATGCTACCTGGTATTTTTATTTGAAGAACAGCAGGCAAGAAGTATTATACTGATAATGAATAAGCAAAAGCACTCAAACCATGTGGTCTGTGATGATTTTGAAACAAATATGAAAGTTAATTATTCTGAGTAGGAGACTTCCTTCTACTGTAGTTTTAATCCTAATTTACTATATATAGAAGGTTGCAGGATAACTTCTTGCTGTAACACTGTACGCCTATATGAAAAATGCTCTTGTCTTAAGTTATTTTCATTGCCTAAAAACTTAAAAATGCTTTTGAAGGGAAAACAAAATTATTTTTTTAGTGCTGAATATTGTTTACTCTTTTGCTAAATATGAAAATTAGACTGTATAATATCATGTAGCTCTAGTACTTCTATGATGATGTGGCAGGAAGGAAGAAATATATTTATATCCTCTCCTACTTGCAATTTTTAGTTGCAAATGAAATGCATCATGATAGCTCTGTCTTCCCCAGAGTATATTTTTAATTTTTCTTTGAAAAGCTTAACTTTACCAGTACTTTTTGGAACCTGGCTGCCTCAATCTCTTCTCTCCTCTCCTACCTGGTTGATGTTCCCTGAATACATCTACTGAAACACCGCTGCCAGAGCCATGGAGGGTATTGTAGTTGCTCTGGAAACAACGCAGTAATAATTCTGTTTAAAGTACAGATAAGAGACAGTGAAATTGATTCCATTGCTTTCAGTGTATGAACCTGTATTACGTATTCTCCGGGATTTCTTTCTGAGACTGCATTTTAAGTAAATTAATGTTTTGCTCCTATGAAAGAGGAGACCTGTAGCTCTGCAGTCTCGGAAGGATGTCGCTTTGTTATTGATTTAAACTGACCTTGGCGTGGGCTGTTGCTGCAGAAAGGGGGGCTCCTCCTTTTGCTTTCTCTCCTCCTTCCTTGTTCTGTGTGTTCCAGCTGCTCCCTTAACGCTATTATGGCTGGACGTGAGCTCGTTTTGGGGGAATTGATTGAGCTGGAAGCTGATATTAATTATTTCTTTTTCAGCAGGATCAGGTCCTTGCTTCAGGTCAAGGGCATCTGTGAGAAGATAACAGCTTTGGAGGAAAGTGGTATTAACCATTTTAGTAGAAGCCCACGCGTGCCAAGTAAATAGTAAGTGATTGAGAAAGGTAGATAAGGGAAATTTAGCTACTCACAAAACCCAACATTTTACACAGATGTTACCAACTGTGGAGTTGAAAATGGCATTGAAAATTGGTAAGGAAATACTGCAGCAATCCATAAAATTTGTAGAGGGAGACTCAGATTATGAGTAGAGCCAGTATTTTAATAGGGCTTCTTAAAGACATTAGTTACTCCAGATGACAGTAACTTAGATTATAGAAACATCCAGGTTTTGGAATGAAACTTTTGTTTTGGGAGTTAATTTGGTTTTGACCAGCTGATTTATTGTAAGAGAGAGTTCATGTCTCAAAACTAAAATCACTTCCAGGCATAACTATAAATAAAGCAAAGCTGATGAAACGTGATTTTATTAATACAGGATAATGAAGACACGTCCCATTATGATTCAGTTGTAGATATTTGAAAGAAAAAAAAACCAGCCACCACCTATCTGAGCTCTAAATGCATCCAACTTTGTTGTAAAGGAATCCAAGTAAAACTGGTTTGTTTCCTTTATTAAGTAAACATCCTTCCTAGGAAACTATGCATCTGTGTTGTGTTTCTTTTTTGCCACAAAAGCCCTCGGACACTTGTTTTATGTTGCCTCATGTCTGTTTATAGTATCCTGTGAACAGTAGTCAGGGCTCTAATTTCTCTTGATGTTGACGAGTGGTAAAACTTCCTTATTTTGACGAAATGGAAGCTCAGTACCCAACCTGGGCTGGGATCAGCTTCACAGGAATTGCTGTTTCCTTACAAAAGAGTGATAAATGGTCACAGGTAAAATGGGGAGGAAAAGGATGCATTTTCGCAGTACTAGATGGTTACAGATAGAGCGTTGTACTATTAAGCTTCGAAGCGAGTGGAAGTTTGACGTGTAGTGGGGTGTTGACAGGCTGAGAGAGTTTGGGTTGTTCAGCCTGGAGAAGAGATGCTCTGGGGAGACTTTATAGCCCCTTCCAGTCCCTAAAGGGGTTACAGGAGAGATGGAGAAGGGACTCTTTATCAGGGAGTGGAGTGATAGGGTGAGGGGTAAGGGCTTCAAACTGGAAAAGGGGAGATTTAGATTAGATATTAGGAAGAAGTTCTTTCCTGTGAGGGTGGTAAGGCACTGGAACAGGTTTCCCAGGGAAGCTGTGGCTGCCCCATCCCTGGAGGTGTTCAAGGCCAGGCTGGATGGGGCTTTGAGCAACCTGGTGTGGTGGGAGGTGTCCCTGCCCATGGCAGGGG
Organism: Numenius arquata; assembly: GCF_964106895.1. Lineage (NCBI taxonomy): Eukaryota > Metazoa > Chordata > Aves > Charadriiformes > Scolopacidae > Numenius > Numenius arquata. The sequence goes on from NC_133580.1 coordinate 65,395,361, forward strand.
GGTTGGAACTCGATGATCTTTAAGGTCCCTTCCAACCCAAACCATTCTATGATTCCATGGAGGGAGGAATGGAAGAGCACTGTGGTGGCCAGATGGGTTTCAGGTTTTAGTGAGGATGTGGTGGACCTCTTTGAAATCATGAGTGTTATAAAGGAAGCAACTCTAGGAAGACTGGTACTTATTTTCATGCTATGAGATGTGGGGCGTTCATTGAAAAACAAAAGAAGGTTTAAACATAGATATATCCCCATGCTTCCTCTTTTCCTGGGGGGAAGGAGAGAGCACACCTGCGTGAAAGGTAGTATTAAACTAGGAATCTCACTGCTCTTGCAAACAAAAATTGTGTTGTTTTAGGGAAAAATTGTTCTTGCCATCACCCTTCATCTGCTGCTACCTGGTGCTGTGCAAGGTTGAACTAGATGGACACGTTTCAGTCAGTGTGGCCAATTCATATTTTTTGCTAGTCCTCTGTGAATCTGCAAGTTTGGCAAATACTTGCTGTTTTGCATTAGCTTTTCGGTTTTGGTTTTGTGCAAATGTTTAAAGTGACTGCTAACGTAGAAAGAGTAAGGGTAAAATGGTTAAAGGAGAATGTAATAATTTTGTAATAAGCTGTATCGTAATTTCTATGATAAATTTTTGAGAGGTGTTACCAAGTGGGGGTTTTCAGCTTGAGGACTGGCAGAATTTTTGCTGGAACTGACTCACTTTGCAAATGGGTTTTATTGAACTGTGTTTCTTCTGTTGATTTGTATTGGTTTGCAGTCTCCTAAATGGTATCCTAAGGCTGAAATTTCTTTCCTGCCAGAAGTTAGTAAAATTACAATGACTTTTTTGTTTTTAATTTTTTTTCACCGCTTCTAGCTTTCTATGCCCAAAATGCTGTCAGCAGCAGATTAACATTCTTACAGAAGCCAAAGAACAAGACAGTCATTGTCTTGTTACCCAAATTATTGCATTTATTCTTTAAATATGAAAGTAGTAGTTGATTATTCATTCGAATAGGATTTTTTTTTTTTAAGTTTTAGCACGAATGTTTCAATAAGTGCTGCTTTAATTCTGATCACTGACTGTTGTTCTGATGCTGTAGTTTTTGGGGTCTATGAAGTGTTTGAGAAGACTGTAGGCAGGGGACTAAGCATACCAGCTGAAGATACCGAGTTTTCAGAATGCTGTTGTTAACCTGCTTGGAATTCAGATGTAGTGCCTTGCTGTCTGCGATGAAAGAACCAGTCTCTAGTCTTTTACCTTCAGATCTGACTGTGGGTGAAGTGGAGATTTTAGGCAGCTGTAGCGTTGACAGTTTTGGAGATGAATCAACATTTTGCTGAAGATCAGTCAACCCAGTTTGCTTTGGCAAATGGGCTTTTGCTTTATAGCTCCTATCAGGCTACTTTTATTTGCAGGATGTTGAGGGAAAATAACCTGAAATAACTTTTCAGACATTGTAGCCTCTTGTCTTTTTTTTATGTTTTTTTTATGTTGGTTTTTTTTTAATGTTTTTTTTTTAATTATTATTTTTTTTTTCTAATTTTTTACTCCAAAAGATTTCTAAACTTATTATTGGAATGGAAATGATTTTTTCACTGCTGCTTGCATATTTGTGAATACTTTAAGTGAAACTATCTGGTCTTGCCCATGGGTTCTGCTCTGAAAACTGACTGTAGGAACGTTTTGTGAATGTGTCTAGTTCTGTTTGCCTTTTTCAAAACTTTTTTGGTGTACACGATAAAATGAAAGTGGAAGTGAAACTTTGCTAGGAACGAGGACGTTTTGTATGAGAAAATTAAGAGAAGTCCAGTGTTCGAGTGAGTGAAAATTCAGCTTGCTTTCCCACATCCGTGGTGTTTTTTTCAGTGATCAGAAAGGACAAGCTGAATTCTGATCTGTTTATTGGGAGTGTAGCAAGAGACTTGTTAGAAGCAGGAAGGAGCATGTATTTCGCTATCAAGACAGAGCTATAATTATGTTTTCCTTGGCAAGTTTTGCATTCATTATTTTGAAGAAGTCAGGCTTAAATATGAAGTTCTCTGGTGCACAGATGAGAACTGGAAACGTCAGCTGTAAACTGCTGTGGAAAACAACAGCATCTGTCTTGGGATCACGATGGAGGCTGCTGTTTGTACCACGGCTCGGATATTTATTTCAAAGAGCTCCTTCTCTTTGGCCGGGTAGCGAATTTAAGATCAGAATTTGAATATAAATGATTCTGTATTGTGTGGAACTAAAGCACATAAGGCATTTCTCTTTGGTATTTTACTTAAAACCCGGGGTTGTTGGGTACCCGATGAAGTAAGAGTAAGTTACGATAGAGAGTGGATTATTCCATGACTATGACGTTCATGCTGGTGGCAAGTACAGGTGCCAACACTAATAATGAAGTTCTCAAAGTATTGCGGTTTTGAGTGCTAGGGCGAGGTAAATACTGTACTTTTCCTGTGCATCTTGTCCAAGAGTTGTAAGTAGCCTGTTATATTTGCATGAGTAATGAGCCTTTGGCTCTGACATGTTCACTTGTTTTATGAAATAGCCTCACATGATGGTCTCGGATTTCTCACTTAGAAGTATTTTGAAACTTTCTTCCTCTTTGGCCTATCTCAAACCTCTTTTAAACACAGATGACTCCGAAGTGCAAGTTCTAGTTAGTTAGATGGTTTGATAAATGGGCAAACCCCCTTTATTTTACTGATTGCGTGTTAGTCATTCTCTGTTTACTAATTGAAATGGGTATGAAGTTTAGTTGTAAAGAAAGCAACCTCAATTCTTTCTTTCCTAACTTAAAAGATTTTTAAAAATAACTGGGTATACCTAGCTATCTGAATATGGGTTGAATACTTTTACTATCAGACATTATATTTTATTTTTGTTAAGGTGTCATCATCCAAAGGTTGACTTTCAAGCCTCCTCTAGCTCTTGTCTGGTTGTCATTCCTTTCAGAGGAAATAGGGAAATAAGGATTTGCATTTGGCAGGGTGGGCAGAAAGCTTTGCTGTCAGCCTCAATGATGCTTCCAGAAGGGATTAGAGGATGTGGGATGGGTACTGGTGGGATACAGGGCCCGGAGCAGAGGGAAGTGGTGACCCTGCTTCCTTCTCCTGGGCTTTTCTGCCCGGCTGTTGTTATACTGGACTTTGAGAATGTGGCATCATTTGGGAGCTGGTGTTTCAGACCATGCAAACTTCAAGTTGTGGTGGGAAAAGCATACTTAGGTAGTAAATACTATGCACAGTGTTCATACTGTTTGTTATTTTCATTTAGTATTGAATTCGTAGGGCCCAGGCACGTTAAAGTGCTTACCCAAGGTGTTACTTGATCAGAAGCTTCAAGGATGGGATTCATTTCACACCTCTTGAGGTGTCTGAATCTGGGCTCCTTCTGTAACAGAGGAAACTTGTTTTGCTGTGAGGTAGAAAGCCCTGTTCGGACACGTGGATCCCACCACTAATTCCACTGGCTGTGTCAGTTAGATTTGTGTTGAGTGTGAAGAGAACACTTACTTCAAATACAGGGAAAAAAATGTTGCTTTCCTGGCTTTGTATGAGAACTGTTCTAGAGCAGTGCCTCATCCTGTTTAAGGAGCCTCTAACCTGTTAAAGTTTAGATATAAACTTAAATGCTATTTGAGTCAGGTATTTTTGCCATGTTTCTTTAATGTGTTTAAGTTTTTTGAATGCTGCAGAATGAATAATTACTGCACAGGTTGGATGTTAATTTGATATTTATGTTCACAGTGCTGCTTAAGTGCACTTCAGTTTTGTTTTCTATGTCATTTAGCTTTAAAATCTTGCAGGACTAGGTTTCAGACAATCAGTAATACTACCTAGGAAGCTATAATTAATATGTTACTCGGGAGGGGAGGTGGTGTTAACTCCTTCACCCCAGTTTTGATAGCCTTGTTAGCCATAATTTATTACTCTTAGAAGGTTTTAGACTTTAGGTTTACTACAGAAGACGATTGATGCTTGAATTCATTTTGTCTTTTGAATGGTTTTACAGACTTGAATGGTTGGGTTGCAGTGTAAGGAAATTAATTTTTTTTTTTTTTTTTAGGATGTAATGTTTCATAATGTATTTTGTAAGATTCTTTTAAGTGCCTTATCTGTTGAGTCATGCTGTTGCATTTGCCTTGCCTTGCCTCCTCCACCCCAACAAATCTTGTGCGTGTTTGGTATGGTCTGATTGTGTACCCCAACCTCCTTAACAGACCTTCTCACCTCATTTTGATTCACCACTTTTGTGTGGTTTTTTTTTTTTTTTTTTCCTCCAGTTTAAGAAAGGAAAAGGAATACTGAAAAGCTAAATACAGCCATTCTAACTTTTGATGCAGAAATTGTGTGGGTCTTGTAAAATGCCGGGTACAACACGCACAACTGAAAATGCCATGTAGGTTCCAGAAGGAATTTCCATGCTTTGCTAGATTTTTTTTTTTTTTTTTTTTGGTAGATATAAGATGCTCAGCTGCTTTTAGACCTGTCTATGTTCATAAGGAGTACCAGAAGTAGAAGCACCACCAGAAGAAGACTACCATCAGTTAATGTGGTTCTGAAACTCTTCACAGAAATATTTTAGATCTGTAGATAAGACTGAAGTGTGCAGCTATGGAAAAAGGAAAGAACAATTCCACCTCTGCATTAATTGCATCTGGGAACTTCAAGTAACACTCTGTACTTCGGAGCAGAATGTTGTGCTAAATTAGAAATTGTGATATTCTCGCCCACAATTGTTCAGTATCGTGCAACTGTGATTGGTTTAGTCACGAGCAGAACACTGGTCTGCCCACTCTGTCTTTGCAAGCTACTGTAGCATTGGGGATGCTTTTAGTGGTTCATTGCTATTCATACATGTTTTGCAGTAGAAGAACAAGAGTTGTGGGCAATGTCTTTTTTTTTTTTTTTTTTTTTTTTTTTTTATGATGGCATACACTTGTCTTTGAGAGATACCAAAGAGACGGAGAAAACTCAAAATCTTCAAGAACGTTTGGTGACACATAATCTGTAGCTCGTTAGGAGGCTACAGTTGTCCTGTGTTGGAGGATCTTTCAGTAGTTGTTGAGAATATCTGATAGGTTTCTCCTGAGTTTCTGTTCCCTTTTTGGGGCAACATTGGTATCTGCAAAGAGCTCTTACCTATTATATCTGACTAATGCAAGTTGCAATAAATCAACATTTATGCTTCAGTTCTGTACTGTACTTCTAAGCACAGCTGAACATTTTATGTAATTAAGGCTTCTAGAAATCTGTAGGGTAACTATATGCAAATATTTTAATAACTAAATATATTTAGAAGTAGGGATTTGTCTAGTTTAGAATTACTTATTCTGTATGTAATTTTTTAAATTAATGTCTGTCTGTTTTTTTGGGCAAAACTCTGGCTTTGGCTGCCTGACCAACATGACCTTCACTTTTGGTCACACGTGTTATTTACCTCCTCAGCTGAATGTCCACTGGAACTTGCTAAGCAATATGTTCAAAAGAAAACAAAAAATAATCCAGAAGTAGATTTCTGTGAAGCTTTTGCTTTTATGTTGTTTGTATGGTGGTTCAGTTCAGACGGGGGGTGAATGATATGAGGGTACTTGAGAAATCTGGAGTTTGTTCTTAATTACTAAGTATGATGCAAAGCCATTTAGATTAGTTAAGGCTTTATTACTGTCTGAATTGACTTTGACTTTTTGTGTTTTCTGCCCAATTAATGAATGCCCGTAGCATTGCATTCAGAGTTGATGGTTGACCCAACACAATGTTGGGAGGGATTTTTTGTGTTGTCTAAAGCACTTAATATATGCAAAAAGGACTTTATATGTAGTATTACAGCGTTAATACCTTCTCTGGTAGGTATTCTCTACTTCTCTACTAGGACCTTACTTGCGTATAGTGATGCTAGTAAATAACTGAATATGCCATGAATATGAAATATTCCATAATTAAAAGTGACATTGTCAGCTTTCAGCAAAAGGTGTGTGAAAAATTAACCCCTCCATTCCATCCATACACCTGGTTGCCTTAATGCCAACCAGCTGCCACTGTTGCCCAACCAGATTTTAGAAAGAAGAGAAGAAAGAGGAAAATCAGAGGCCAATTAGGGTGACTTATGAGAGGTAACTAATTACGAGGCCAGTATGATCTCGTAAATGTTGACCAGAAGATGGATCTGGCTGAACATGGGGAGAGAAACTAAATAAAAATTCTCTGGTGAAATGAGGGGTGGGGCCAGGGGAAAGCTCTGTCAAGGGAGGGTAGCAAAGATTGTGCTTCATGATGCATTGTAAAAATGCTGCCTCTGAAAATAAAAATAAATACCTTTGCATAATGGCAGCTAGACATACAAGTCATTAAGATAGCAGTGGTGACAGATTTGCTTTGTGTAGCATTTAAAGGCTCGCACACGCAGTTCCCAGCAGTAAACAAGTTGGGGAAATGTTGCTTCGGATTATTCCTCATCTCATTCTTTTTGGTGTGTTTGTTCACATAAGTAGACAATGTTTTGTCATAGCCGTTTAATAAACAAGTATAAAGCAAAGCAGAAACGCTAAATTAAGGCACATCTTTAATTCTGTCCTTCATTTTTAGATGAGAAATGTGATGCTTCTGAAATTTTCCACTCTGAGGGTGCCTGGCGGGTTGCAGTCTGTGTTCTTTATTCCCTTCATGGCCTGCTCTTGCATATTTTTCTTAGGTGGCTGGAAGTTGTTAGCTAATTCACTGATAAAGCTCCTTTTGTTTCTAGGGTAGGGTTTAGAAATTAATTTACTTTTTTTTTTTTTAATTAAAAAAAACCAACCCACTTGGTTTAGCAGACTTTGTGTTAACGTATGCATGAGAACTGATTGTCCAAAAATTAGTACTACTGAAATTCTGTTGCAAGAAACTCTAGAGGCTTTTTTCACTTTTAGCCTTACTTACAGAATCATAGAATTGTCTAGGTTGGAAGGGACCTTTCAGATCATCTAGTCCAACCATCAACCTAACTCTGATAAAAAGACATCACTAAACCATATCTCTAAGCGCCACGTCTACCTGGCTTTTGAACACCTCCAGGGATGGTGCCTCAACCACTTCCTGGGCAGCCCATTCCAAGGCTTGATAACCCTTTCAGTGTAAACATTTTTCCTAATATCCAGCCTGAACCTCCCCTGGTGCAACTTGAGGCCGTTTCCTCTTGTCCTATCGCCTGTGACTTGGGAGAAGAGACCGACCCCCCCCACACACCCTCCTTTCAGGGAGTTGCAGAGAGCGAGAAGGTCTCCCCTCAGCCTCCTTTTCTCCAGGCTGAACACCCCCAGCTCCCTCAGCCTCTTCTCATAAGACTTGTTCTCCAGACCCCTCACCAGCTTTCATTGCCCTTCTCTGGACCCGCTCCAGCACCTCAATGTCTTTTTTGTGATGAGGAGCCCAAAACTGGACCCAGCACTCAAGGTGGGGCCTCACCAGCGCCCAGTGAAGGGGGATGATCACCTCCTGAGTCCTACTCACCACGCTGTTCCTGATACAGGCCAGGATGCTGATTATGAGTACTTGGTTACTTCCAAAGACTTGGATAACAGACAAAGAGGATTCTGTGCATGTATCATATTCTTCTGTTACCTAAATCTTTTAAAAGAATTAATGGAATCAAATTTTGGACATGACCGTAGATCTTTACAGACCACTGAAGTATCGTACTCAGAACAGAGTGATCCTGGGCAGTACTTTTACTGCTTTTATAAAGGAGGAAACTTCTGTGCATTTCTACCCAGCAGCTGTCACTGTCATCTGTTACTCAGAACCATTTTGCTAAAATTTCACTTCCTGATAGGGGAGAGGATTCAATTCCTGTCAAGTTTTGCTAAAACTGTGGTGTCTGCTGCTTTATGAGAAAAGCCACGTGTATTAGATGATCTCCAGAGATCCCTTCCAGCCCCATATCATTCTGTGATTATCCATGGTGGTGTCATGTGGAAGTCCAGGGAGGCACTTCAGGAATACTGGAATCGTAGGTTTTTTTTCCAGACATGGCTCTTTCAGACAACAATTGACACTATTATTCACAAATATGCAGTTAGGCATAATGTTGTGTGCTTCTGCCCCCACGTTCCTGCAGAAGTGACTGGTTAAAACCTTGCATGAGAACATAATCATTACCTTACAAAACTGGGGAAGTAGCTTATCTAATATCTTGAAATAACCATCTACCTGGGGCTTAAGAAAAGGATATTGCAAGATGTCTAGCGCATCGTTGCAGCACAGGGATTCAGTATGACTTCCTAACGAAAACCGTTTACAAGTTGCCTTATGTCCCGAAGTGTGAAGACTTGTTCCGGGCGGCTTGATTTTTATCTTACCCAATACAAACGTGGCTTTATGTTCTATCACATCGATCTCACTTTGAAAAAAATGTTCAGGGTTGTGGACGTGATGATCCGTAGAACTCATGGGCATAACATAAAGGCAGTTTGGTGGTTTGTTTTGGTATTTTTTTGTGGTTTTATTTCTTTTAAGCTAGTAGCTTTTTGAAATACTATCAATTGGGGAAAAAAATAAAAATCACCATTTGGTTTATTTCTACTTTGTTTTCTATCCTATGCCTTTTGCATGTGAAGATATCCCCTTTCTTCCTTTGGAATTACACTCATTCTGTTTGGAGAGGAGCAGAACAACACATAGTACTCAAGCAAGGAAGGTATAATTACCTCTGGATTTCTCCATTTAGTAACTTTTAATAGCTGCTTATTAAGCAAATAACTTAATGGAGTTAACGCCAATTAGCGATCTTTATGGTAAGAAATTCTCTGTGAAAACATTCCGATGTGTATAATTACTTCAGGTGACTTCGTGTGTGGATCAGCAACAGTGGGGTTTTCCGCACCTTCACCTCCACGTCTCCCTCTCCGCAGCTCGGGCTTGGATTTGTCTTCGCATTGACATAGATGGGATTTGCTGTTAACGCTCTTTCCTTTAGCAACAGCAAAATTCGGTAGGAAGGAAGGTATCATTTCTGCAATTGAACTCGTAGCCATTCAGCATTGATGGCGATGAAGAGAAGTCTCAGATTTTGGGTATAAACTGAGAAAGCCTCTGATTAGAAAAGATTTGCTCCTTGCATTGTGTTCAATATTTCTCTGCTGCATTTGTGTCCCATCTCATAAAACTAAACAAAAGACAACTTTTCAATGTTGTACCATCTCTTCTACTGAACACAACTCCTTATGAAAAAGATTTGGTACGATTTATTTGCAGTTGGATTTGATTTTGGGTAAAACACTAGATTACCTTCAAGAAACAAAGTCTATGTTTTCCAGACAAAACTGAATGTAGCTGTTTCTCCTAGAACATATTTATGCAATATTTATTGTATTGATAAGGGAAGAGAAAACTCAAGGTACTCGGCTAGGCTGAGTAAAAAGAAGACATTAAGGGGAAGTGTATTTTTTCCTTATTTGGTAAACATTTGATCTTAAACAGCAAACAAATGGAGAACATTCTATCAGGAACCTATTGACTCTGTGTGACCAAGCATTTCTGTGGCTCCAAACTGAAATAAACAGGGCAAAATTTTCTTAATTTCTGCTCTTAAAATGTTTTACCCACCAAATGATGAATACTACCCTGGTTTTTGGTGTAACTCCTATTAAGAAGCAACATTATATTTACATATTATGTGAACTTCTATATTGTTCTTCTTTATGCACAAATCTTCCTTGATAATGTTGCTTAGATTCTAGTGAGTTACAGTATCTCCAATTCTATATGTAATTATGGGAATGTTATTTCCTTTAGATCCGTTGCATTTTTTTGTCTCTCTTCTGTTCCCTAACAGAAGGGTGAGTATCTTTAAAAAAAAAAAAACAACAATCAAGAACCAAACCAGAGCCAACCACGTATAAACACACATTTTCATCGTGCAAAAATGAAATTCTGTTGTTCTTTTTTTCCCAAAAAGCAACAGAGAAAGCAAAATGCTTACAGATGGTGGTCCCTTCCAACCTAGACAATTTTGTGATTCTGTGGTGGTTTTTTTGTTTGTTTGTTATACTGTAATCTGGTTTAATGGAGGAAGGTCCTAGGGGGGATAAACAAGTGGTGAGACTTTTATGTACTTGTCTGCCTTTTTAACAAGAAGATCCCTAGCATCTTTCACCAGAAATACTAATTTGGAATGAAGGAACTCAACTGCTGTTTTGGGGGGGGAAAATAAGTGTATGATGTACCAAGTTTTATGGCTTGAGGGAATACTTTGATGACATCTTTGAGCTGGTGTGAGCTTTATCTGGGAATCTGCACAGCACCAGGCGGTCCTGGCTGCCCACACTGGGAAGAGCTTGAAAGGCAGGGCTTTTAATTCACGTACAGCACAGACACAGATGAACCACCAAGCAAGACAGCTTTAAGTATCACTCTGGCATTTCTGCCCTTGTGTTCATCAGTCTCTGGTGGCATAAGGACGTTCCCGTATCAGGAATTGGTGTGCTTAGAATCATAGAATGGTTTGGGTTGGAAGGGACCTTAAAGATCATCGAGTTCCAGCCCCCCTGCCATGGGCAGGGACACCTCCCACCAGACCAGGTTGCTCAAAGCCCCATCCAGCCTGGCCTTGAACCCCTCGAGGGATGGGGCATCCACAGCTTCTCTGGGCAACCTGTTCCAGTGCTTCACCACCCTCACAGGAAAGAATTTCTTCCTAATATCTAATCTAAATCTCCCCTCTTTCAGTTTAAAACCATCACCTCTCGTCCTATTGCTCCACTCCCTGATCAAGACTCCCTCCCCATCTCTCCTGTAGCCCCCTTTAGGGACTGGAAGGGTCTCTAAGGTTTCCCCGGAGCCTTCTCTTCTCCAGGCTTACACTGATTTAAGATGAGCTTCCTTTACAATGAGTAGCGATCGTCTTTGCCCATCTTGAGACTTCTCTTTGTCCCTGTGATGATATTTCCTTCATTCTCCTCTGTGCAGTGTCCTATTTGAAGAGATAGGTTTCAGAACTTAAAACAAAACAAAAAAATTAGTTCTTAACATGATGTATGCGTGCAAAAATTACTTTGGCTGGTTCAGTGGAAAAAAACCAGACCCTAACTGATGAAAAATATCTAGTTATGCATATCTGCCATTCTGCTGCTGATAAAACGAGAAACCACCCAGAATGAACTGCTGTAACATTGCTGGGGGTGGGAAGGATGAAGAGAAAGAAATTGTTGACCTTGCTTTTACAAAGAAAAAAAAAAAGTACTTTTAGAAATTGAAGAACTAAATTTTGAGAAGAAGAAAGTAATGGTCTTTGTAATCAAGTAAGAGAACTGTGACATAAATAGGACATAAATTACATATGACATATTTATGGTTTATTTAAGATTAGGAAGATGCAGTAAGAAGATGGATTTGATATCAGAACGTCAAAACTATCTGACAATAGTTTGATAACACTCCTTTCGCAGATAAGGAGATTGATGAGAAGCTGGAAGGAAAACCTTGTGACTGGAAATGAAACGTGGAAGACGTGGCGAGAAAACCTGGAAAGGGAAGAAGAGCGATATGAGCAAAGCAGGGAATAGCTGTGTGCATGTGATGAGGTGAGGGGGAAGCGACACAGATGGGAAGAGCAGCGGTCTGATTTATTGCAGGAACTGACAGCAGTGAAAGCAGAAAGTAACAAGTTATAGTTTTCAACTCATTTTTAAACATTAAGCTTGTGTATTGTAGGAATGAGCATTGTGTGCTTCTCCTGTCACCTCGATTTACATTATAATACTTCTTCGTAGCCATAGATATCTGGCAGTGTACGTAGCATCCTGTAAACTTGTTTTTGTGCTAGATAGCAAGTGGAGTGTGTGGAGCTCTAAATATTTCTGTAGCTTGTTCAAATGGTGCTGTGTTCCTGGCAGTGAATTGAGCAGGGGAAAACCACAGGCTGGTGGTTCCGGCCGTAGAGTGCTCAGTGATGTGCTGAAAGCGATTTATGTTCGCTTTGTGGGTCCTGTGCGAGCCGAAGCTAAATATCTGCACCCGTACAGAAAATCTCAAGGCTTGACTTATGAAATCAGTCTTCTATTGTCTTCCTGATGAGTTAATGACACGCCACAGAGGCTTCAGCTTCTGCTGGGCTTGTGCTGGTTTGTTCTTCTCTCTCATGGTCGTGCAGGAGACCTTGGGGTGGTTGGGCAGGGGAGCTTTGCTCGTAGAAGGGAAGATGCTAACGAGAAGAGATGGGTTTTTGAGTCAGTATGCAGTCTCGGATGCAGCAGGGGTGGCGGAACGTTTGGCCTGATTTCCTTGTTGCTGTTTGAAACCTCTCTGAGGTGTGGCTTCTATCGGCCCCATCTTCACGTGGGCGGATGATTCTCTAGACTACAGAAACCGATTAATCAAACTGGTGGAGAGCACGCGGGTAGAGCTGGGGTGGCACTGTCAGGTTTGGACCAAGGTGCTGAACAAATTCTGGACTCTGGCATTTTGTTTTTATTTTTTTTTATTTTTTTTTTTTTGAAGGCAAGCGTAACACGAAGCCGTTGCCCAGGTTTGTCTTTAAATTGCCTTGGGCTTAATTTGGCCAAGGTTGAATACCGTTCTCAAATTCTTTCCCCCTTGCGGGGTTGACTGGGCAACTGCAGATGGTTTTCTTAAGTAGGTCAATGGGCCCGTGCTCGGTTATCAGTATATGAGCTTGGCATATCCTAATGTAGTTTATGGTGTAGCAATACCCATGGGATTAAAAATAAAAGAATTGTGAGGAAAAACTTAAGTCTTCAGAGGCCGTTTGTATCAAGATGTCTCTGAAAAACTGCAGCTAAAATCCTGCTTGTCTTCATTTTAATTTTATCTAGTTCTTTGCTTTTTGTTACTTTGGCTAGCTTTTATTTAGCAATTAGTACACACTCTCTTGCCCTCGTGAATGTACTGTTTTTTGTGCATACATAGAAATACACGATTTGACAAATGCTAATCTAATTTGAAAAGTGCAAGTGAGAGCTTAGACATATAAAATATTTATCTCCTTTTATGACAGCCTTCACCTTCTCGCTACCTCTTTTTGGAGTCACTTCAAATTGGCCTGCAGGTAGAAAGCCCTTTCAGGTAAGGAAAGGGTGTGCTTGTCTTCATTTAAGGAGTTAAAAAAACTCACAAGCGCGTATATCATGTCGCATATTGCAGAGAGCGGGCAGGATTTAATTAGAATAAATGGGGTACTTGCTTTTAGAGTAGAAGTCTGAAAATGTGTGTTCTGGAGCTGGGTATTCCAGTTGTCCCCTCACTGGTCTGCATTTATGGAGTTTCTTCTGTTTGTTTGACCTCTCATGGAAAGGCGCAGTGACATGATGGCGAAAGGAATGATTCTTTTTCAAGGCAGTGCTTTGGTAGCAAAAAAGGATTGCATTTTTAATAATCTAGTTGTTTTTGTTTTGTTTTGTTTTTTTTTAAAATCTTCTCTGCAGCTCTTTGCAGAATTCTGTTATCATTTGAAAGATTGTACTTGGATCTCACCTTTCCTGTTATCAAAGAGTTGGGTGTTTTTTTGTTTGACAGTTTCTGTATGTTTTTGGCATTCTGTACTTGGAATCCTTAATTTTTGCTTTAGTCTAGAAGTCTTGCAATCTTGTCTATGGCTTTAACACAGTGGTGTAATATTTATTTTAATTGCCAAGCTCAAAGAATTCTGTTAGATTAATCAGGTTTTGCTACAACAGATAATCCTTTGTGAGGGATCAGTGAATCAATAGTCCATGTGATCTCATATGAAACAAGGGAATTTAAAGAACTCTAGTGTTTAAATTTGTTTATTCAAACTTGGGTTCAAATAATTACCCTTAAAAAAAAACACTAAAAAACCAAAAACACAAAACAAAGAATCTTTTATGCAATGCAGAGATTAAATTTCACTGCCAGTAATTTACATTACCTACTGACTTCTATATTCTCAAAACTCGTAGAGTAAAATAAAACCCAAAAAGCCCAATGAAACTTCCAGTTGTTTACACCAGTAAATTTTGTAAAATTAAATAATGTTTGATACATTGATTTTTACATGTTAGTTTGCTGCTTGAGACCAATTAGGTATTCTTACTTAAAAATGTTAGTAGCTTTACTCTGCTTACTAGGTAAGCTATTCCTGGCAAGTGTTAAGAGAAAAGATTTCAGTTAATTGCATTAAAGCCAAGCGTTCAATAAATAATGTTCAGGTTCAGTTTGTGCGGTTACATGGAGCAGCTGATGCTGTTCAGAAAAGGCCGGAATGAATTCTCGTTAGAGCGTTCTGTTTAAAACCGGAATTTGCTTCAGGGTTTGGACCTTCTGTGAGGTGCTGCCACGGGTAGTTACACGCAAATGAGCTGGGAGCTCAGAATTTTACCTCCTGAGGTAGAGCTTCTTTCAGTGTAAGAACTGAACTCCATTGGAATAGCTTTGGGTACCTTTTCAGGGTGTTGCGTTAATTCTGCAGATCTCCTTAATTTCACTTCATTTTATCTGATTTTGCTCGCTTCTTGGTCTTAATGCGTTTCATGTACGCAATAATTTCCACAGCTTTCCAATCAAAATATGGGTAAAGTCTCAAGTTACAAATTCTTATTTTTTGTGAATATATTGAATATTTTTTTTTGTAAGGTGCTTTTGCTGGACTGCTCTAAGTAGATCAGTAAAATTGACGGTTTAGCATCTTATCCCCTTTTCTACCATTTCCACGCCCTTCTCCTTCCCTCCCCCCTGCTGTTGACTGCAACTTAGCTAACAGCGTCTCGAATCTTATTTTTCATCAAGATTGCAGTTGTGGTGCAGTAACTTATGTAACACTTCTTCATGAATTACTTTTTCTGCTTATAAAAGCAGTGAAAGGATTTTGAAACAGCCCTGTCTTTTCTCTTCTTCTTTTCCTTCTCCATATGAAAATTGATAACCCTTCTCAAAATCCATAGCTTTAAACTTGTGTAGATGTCAGTAAAGCATTAAAACTTTTTTTTTTTTAAGGTATTTGCCCCTAGAGAATATTAAATGTCTCAAATTTTTATATTGCTGAAAGGAAAGGTGAAGCTTCTTACCAAAACAACACTGAATCTTACTGGAGCTTTAGAAAACTAATAGAGCCAGAATGTTTCTGTAGCCATGGCACAAAGGTGTAGATTTTTGCAATAGATACCTCGCTTAAAAGTACAGGTTGTCATTTATTTGGGGCTAGACACGGCTATGTAAAGTAGCATTTTAGCCTTTTTGCCTTCATAAGGCTGTGCATATAAAATGTCTCCTAATTTAAAAGTATTTCTTAATGGAACTATAAGATGCAAAGCTTTAAAAAAAAGTCATTCTTGAAGGAACATGTCTATTCTAGTTGTGATAATTCCTCTTTCAGAGGAAAGAATTTATCAGCCTCTTGTCAAGCTCTGGGCTTCTACAGATGTACCAATTATTAATACCCTGTTCTCTTAATTGTTTTTCAGAATCATAGAATTGCCTGGGTTGGAAGGGACCTTTCAGGTCATCTACTCCAACCATCAGCCTAACTCTGATAAAATATGAAAAGGTCCCTTCCAGCGTAGGCAATTCTGTGATTCTCTATGCACATTAAAAGGCAGTAAAACCTGCACACAAATGTCGGTGCGGTGAGACCTCATTTGGGATTTGATCAGGTTTTTCCAAGAGTTTCTTTAGGCTTGTGTTGTTCTTTCTTCTGTTTGTTATCACTAGCTATTTACTTAATACTTTTGAGTTGTACTTTTTTGGTTGGGTCAGCAACTTCTTCACAACAGCATGGTCCCTAAGAGCATCCTAGGAGCATATGGTGAGCATACAATTAATATCTCGTAAGTACGAGTGATTACTACCTTTTTATTTGTGAATTGGAGCCCTCAGTTTTGTTATTCTAGAATCTTGCCTTTCAAAAGAGGTGATGGAGATGTTGGTTGAAAGGCACCACTGGAGGTCAAACTTGAGCTCTAAGCAACAATTGTCACCGTTGCAAGAACAGGTCATCTATAGCGGTTTCTGGCCAACTTCTGAAATCCTCTAAGGGTGGAGACTCCACATCCTCTAAGTAGTTTGCCATAGTGCTGCCATACCCTCCTGGCAAAAAAGGGGTTCCTGATGTCTCACCTGACCCTCCCTGTGCATAGTTTGGCTGTAGCCCCATTTTATATGGTGTCCTTACTGAGGAGCGTTTGCCATCTGCTGTTAAGTAGTTGCAGGCTACTAGATTACTGTAGCTTTCTCTTCACAAGACTAAACAAGCCCAGCTCTCTTCAACATTTCCCTGAGGTGTTCAAGGCCGGGCTGGATGGGGCTTTGAGCAACCTGGTCTGGTGGGAGGTGTCCCTGCCCATGGCAGGGGGGTTGGAACTCGATGATCTTTAAGGTCCCTTCCAACCCGAACCATTGTATGGTTGTGAAAGTCAATGTTCTCCTTGAAATTATATGGGATTAGAGCTTTGTTTTCTTTTAATTCTGATGAAGTTGAGCAAGTTCATCGAGCGTAAGACTTGGAAAGCAAAAGTCTGAAGAACGTATATAGAAGATATTTAATGTTTTACTTCCATCTAAGTACTTTGTGCACTTTTTGGAAGAATTTTTCTGCCTGGAGTTTATTCACGTGTGAGACCATTGCATCTGGATAATAACAAGTAGGCTTTGGAGAGAAACCTGGTGAAATCTCATATAGAAAGGTTCTTTTATTCAACTTGAGTTTTAGAAGGTATGTGAGCAGAAAATAGAATAATTTCTTATTGCTCTAGTGAGAAAAAGGAGGGTTTAGCACTCAAAACATCTATCAAGACTGTTTATTGAGTGCGTATTATTTTGCATGAGGCAGGGAATTAGTAGATCCCAGAGAAGTAAATTTATAGAATTGTTTAAAAGAGATTTTTCAAATGGAATTTCTGATATGCCTGGATGGAAGTCTACTTATTTTTAATGCCTTGATGCTTTCTTCTTTAAATCCTAAGATTCTAGGTAGCAAAATTAAATTTTAAAGGAAAGGAAAAAATTGAGAACTTGATGATTGTCAGGGTAGTAGGTCAGTAGTGTAGTCTCTGTGGTACAGGCAGTTTGTGATGTTACCGTAGGTAAAGCAAGTGAGAAAGTAATTCTGCAAGATATCTCTTTGCTGAGAATATGGGGAACGTACTGAGCTTTCATCTGGAGATCATCTTGTCCAACCAACCCCCCTGCCAGAGCAGGTCCACCCAGAGCAGGTTGCACAGGAACGTGTCCAGGTGGGTTTGGAATGTCTCCAGAGATGGAGACTCCACCACCTCTCTGGGCAGCCTGTTCCAGGGCTCTGCCACCCTCACAGGAAAGAAGTTCCTCCTCATATTTAGATGGGACCTCTTATGTTCAAGTTTGTGCCTGTTCCCTCTTGTCCTGTCACTGGGCACCACTGAAAAAAGACTGGCCCCATCCTCCTGACACCCACCCTTTAAGTATTTATAGGCATTGATCATATCCCCTCCCAGTCTTCTCTTCTCCAGAGAAAAATGTAGAACATTCTTCTGTAGAACGTACTTTCCTTGTATTTGATTAAGCCGAAGTGAAACTCCAAGGTGGAATGGCATTACAACACATGCTTCTCTTTGAGATGTGAACAAAGAACTTCAAATGTGTTTTATTGTCTACGGAGTCCACAAATCCGCAGACAAGCAACAGGACACCTAACAAAACAAGACAGAAACCCCAACATATTTGAAAACAATCTTTAGTAGAAGTGGTTTTTTCTGTTTGTTCTATTTGTCAAATATTTCTGTTGGAAACAGAAGGTCTTATGTGAAATTCAGTTCCTGGGGTTTTTGGAAATGTGATCTCATTGAACGTATTGAAGTAGAATTATTCTTTCATGATTGTGGTTTACTTCTGCTCAGGCTTAATGACAAGCAGGTGGCATTTTTAACTTTTGAAAGTTATTTCCTTTTTGATAATCGAAAATGATGGTCTACCTGTACGTGTTGATATTTCCAGAAGAGTTTAAAAAAACCCCTAGGATATTATTTTTCAAATCTGATAAATACAAATCAATATTAGTTTTTAAAGTCTCATGTAAGACTCTCTAAAATGCTCTGAAATTCTATGTTTAAATAAGCTATATGTATATAGGTCATAAAGTACCTGTAACGACTTTCATAAGTAAAAGTAGTCATCACCTGGAAAAAACTTTAATGCCCTTCATTTCAGCTTGATTTTTCCCAATACATGTCAGAAACATACATATTCTTTTGTAGTTGGTTGTAACCTCAATTGTCACAGTATTAGTTTATGCTTTCTTGTTCTTTCCCTAAGTATCTTCCTGGCTGTTTCTTCTCTTCAGAAAACTTTCTTGTTCTGCCAATAATAATTTAAAAATAAAAAAAAAAAAAAAAAGAAAAAGCCCTCAAATAAAACAGGAAAAACGCAAACACAAGCTCACTTGGCTTTACGTAGCCAAGTGTCAGAGTTTGTCAGCTTTGGGACGAATCCTATTACGTTGTGTTTTTCTATAGCTTTACATATTAAATTCTTACGGCGTGTCCTGGGTTCTAGGTTCAAAAAAAATTGGAGCTTAAATGAAGGGGCTACATAATTTATAGCAATATTTGGGACAATACCTTGAGCTTTCTGGTGTAAGTTTGTAGAGATAAGGTGTCTCTGAAGATCTACCATGTATGATGTGGACTGACCGCAGCCAAAGTAGGCTACGTCTGGAGCTTGTGACTTCTCTGGACTCGTGGGGAGAGCCTTGGAGAAAGGGACAAATTCTGAGCGTCCTGGCAGTGTTGTTGGAAACCGTTTTGTTAAATCTTGCGGAGTGTTTTATTTGTGTTTGCTATTACTCTTAACTCCTACTAGAGTGTTACAAAAGTCTTACAGACCGTAACATTTACTTGAAAAAATTCAAATAGATTCAAGAGTTCAATGTTGTATTTAAAGTCCAGCCATGAGTCAGTATATAATGCATATAATTTTTCCACTTAATGGTTATTAATTGCAACAGGTCATCTAGGACATGACCTTGTCCTGTGCCTCCTAGTACAGAAGGCACGGACCTAAAAAACGGAGCTGGAGTTTTCCGTTCAAGTTGCGTAGATGTTGGTCCAGTCCATTAATTCCATTTTTATTTTTTTTTTTCAGTTTATTGCTCACCTCCAGTGATGCTGCCTCGATTCGGTTGTAACGCAGGGCATGGCAGCACCACTGGCGCTAAAGTCCATATAGAGAACCGATTCCCGCTCCTTCCTTCAGCGGGGTGGCACAAATGTGCTGATGTTGGTAGGAGGAAGGGGATGGGACAGGGACAGGAACCAACGCGCAGAACACGAACAGTTGGGAATCCTTTTAGTGTTAGTTTTTGGCTTATTCTGCTTTTGAGCATATGTGAAATTACTGCCTTGGCTCTCCCTTGCATCCTGGATATGCTCATGCTGTCAGGGAGCAACTGAGGGGATTTGAAGCTGCACAAGTAGTATTTGGGAGTGTGTGGTGTTCAGGAGAACATAGAGTATTTGGGAACCTTACTGGGTGGTTTGTTTTTTTTTTTTTTAATGTGACTTCTCAAGATTTGTCTAGAGACGCAGTATCACTACTTTAAACTTGTATGCAAATTGGATCTAACTCTTTTTGATGGGCCGAGCCGTGTGTTTGTAGTATGAATTTGATTCTATTAAAAAAGCTAAATGAGCTAATTCTCTCTAATATTATATGACTTACTGTATGTTTTGGAGTTATTGTGTGATTGGACTGAGTTTTCCCCTTTTTTACTCGGCGTGATTCCAGTGCCTGAGCGTGTGAGTGTTGGATGTGTGCTCGTTGTGTAAGAACCGTCTTCTATTTTATTGACCACCTCAACAACTAAGGAATGTGTGTTGGAAAACGACACCATTTGCTGCTGGTTTTATGGACTCGGAAATACATTTATTAAAACACTATCGGTCAAGA
Source organism: Numenius arquata (assembly GCF_964106895.1). Taxonomy (NCBI): domain Eukaryota; kingdom Metazoa; phylum Chordata; class Aves; order Charadriiformes; family Scolopacidae; genus Numenius; species Numenius arquata. The sequence continues at coordinate 65,415,214 of NC_133580.1, forward strand.
TGTATCTAAGATATGTACAACTATGGTTTGTTCTAACATCCTGATAACTGTGAATATCACTGTGTTGCTTGAGCAATGCTATGTTTTTTATCAATAAAATTGATAATAAAATTGATAATAAAATTGATAATAAAATTGATAATAAAATTGATAATAAAATTGATAATAAAATTGATAATAAAACCTGACAATATATTTTTTCTATTTCTGAAAATTATTATTTTTTTTTAAAAAGGGATTTTTAGATCTTATTTGCATCAAATCAGCCAAGGTGAACTGAGACACACCGTCGGTAGATTTGTCAGCCCGGTTTATCACTTGGTGAAATTCATCACGAGGAAAATATTTAGCAGCATATTAGGAGGAGCAAAACTGCCAGTTGTGGTGTCTGGAGCTGGATGTGAGCGCTGACTGCAGAGCAGTTCATGTGAGCTTCTGGAAGTGGGATAGTCCTTAACTAGCCAGCAATTTGTGCTACTCACTCTTCACATAAGCTAATAGGCTATTTAAAGAAACATATTTAGACATCCTTAAAATTACTGATATGTTGAATGGTGCTAAAAGGAAGTGTTGTGTTATGGTGTTATTGATTAAATAAAATGAATCTTATGCACTCAGCGCCTTTGTATTTCTGAAAGCATAAACACTGTATAGGCTGACAAATGTAATACTCAAATGCTAGAATCTTAACAGATGGTATATTAAAAAAAAAAACCACAGAGTGCCCTGATGCTATATTTCTTTTATTGTAAGTACAACGTTATATCTTTTTAATTTAGGTTTCAGTTGTATAATTCTGATATGCTCTCTTAAAGTATAAATACATCCTGACAACATGTTGTTACAGGAACTCTGAGGGAACTGACGATGCAGATGGTGCTCACAGAGGATTAAATTTGATTCCTTGGTTAGAACAGTTAATAATATACGTACTAGATCAGATGGTGTAGAAGACTGAAGTAATTCAGTAATGTCAGCAATGTCATGCTTACATGCCTGATTCATGGATATAAGATATGATTATGAATCACATGTGAAAGCAAATATATCGGAGGAAAAACTGGTGTGATTAAAAGTATATATTTAAAGATATATATGATTTGTATGAAAATAGTTAGTATGACTTCAATACAACCCCCTAACTTATAATTTTAGCATGTTTCACTTTATTTGTCTGAAAACGTAAGGATTTAGGTCTTAAAAGATACTTTTTTAATCTTAAAAACACATCTGTAAAACTTTTTGTGCCTTTTAGTGAACTTTTTGAAAATGAGGTAATGTGATAAAATCCTTTTCAAGTGACCTCCCCTCTTTTTTTTCATTCTAAGAAGTTGTGAACTACCTTTTCAGCATAAGAAAAGTTTGTAAATTCGTAAGTTATCAACCGTACTGTCGTGGTGGTTGTATTCTGCAGATCACTGTCTTCCAGAAAGGAATATAGTGGCTTGTGTTCCGCTGAGCTCTTGAGCTGTATCCAGATAGAAATTGGGATGCTGAATATTGATTATACGCTTTCACCAGGAGACTAAATATCAGGCTTCCAGATTAATGCACAGCAGAGGTGTGAACAAGGATGGAATTCGAAGCAAGAAGATGAAATTTAGGAAGTCTGCTTCAGAAATCACACAGACATACTGCCAGGCGTTTGAAGGTCACCTGCAAATTGCCTTTGTGATTTCCTGACCAAATTAAGAAAGTGGCTTAAATGCTGTGTTACTGCTCTTCTTTAAGAGCTGACAAATTCTTGGGCAGATTAAAGTATGTGATGAGGGATGTACCGCATCTTCTCCAGCTTCCTCCTGTTGGAAAAGGGAGAAAGCTGTTAGAACAACAGTGGAGAACTGGTCAGACCTAAAATACAGAAAAAGCTTAGATATGTGTTGTTATATGTGCTTAGATGTGTTTTATGCATTAATAATCACCAAATATATATGAATACACACCTGTAGTTTGTTTCATCAGGTTAATTAACATTCTGTTGACAAATGAACTCAAATAGTAAATTCACAGTTCTGTTACTTTCATAGTTGCAACTTCTGAATATAAGGCAAAAATCCCAATGGTTTTGTTCATTTTCTCTGGGTTAAGGGTGTGTTTTTATTCCAGGTGAAGTTATGAATTTAGGTCATCGTTGAACCTATGTAAATTTGTTTTATTCTTGGAGCTATTCTAATTTTAGATGTTAATAATTACTGTAACATTCAAACAGTACATCATACGTTTTTTTAAAGGTGCGTTAAATAATCTTCACTACCAAATCAAGATACGTGGATGAAAATTTAACTTTAAACTGTGTTAAATATTTCTCCTCTTAGTCTTGTGGTACTAATAAATGTAAGTGAAGTGAAACAGACTTTCCTATTGCTGAGAGTAGGTATCAGACATCTGGCATCTTATTTTTTTTAACTGAACGTTAGGTTTAACTGAAGTGTAGGTTTCTTTAGTAAGTATCGTTGAAGCACAATAAGGTTGGAAGGAGAAAAAAACGGAGATTTTTTGATGGCTTGCGTAAGATGGATCTCCCAGTTTCCTCTCATCCTGCTTTGTTAGGGTTGGCAGGAGTTCAGTCTACTTTGACCATTGTATACAATAATTGTCCAACTTCCTTTTCCCTTCAAACTGTGTCGTTGCTCGGGGAGGGTGTGGGAAGGAGATGGAAAAGCCATGAATCCATCTTCTTGATTTTTGTTTAGTCAGACAGAGCAGAGTTGTAATTTAATAATTAATTTCCTAACACTCTAAATGAAGCATTTGTACTGATATTTTGTCTTCTCAGAGTAATCCTTGACATGATGAACGTATTCAACCTCCTTTTTGCAGCTTCCTATTTAAATAAGCATTGCTGATTTGGGATAGTCGCTTTTAATGCGGTTAAATTAAAGCAAAATTAGATTTGACATCAGATTGAATTCTCTAGAGAATTCCTGTCATATCTTTTCCTTTGAGTAAACATTTTTATTGCTATGAAGTTCTTAAATAGTTTTCTAAGATAGTGTATGATGTTTTGAACGTCTTAACAGATGATCAGTTAACAGTGTCTGCTGTTCTGCAGTTTCTTTTGAAGCTTTTTATCTAGGAAAGATTAGAAAAGCTTTAATCAAAACCCGTCTTAACGCTTGCTTTTGTAATTGCATTATTTGACTGAATTTCTGCTTTAAATAACAAACTGACTTCACTTTTTTTTTTTCTCCGTATAAAAAAAAAAAAGAAATCTAAGTTCAGAATTAGACAGCTTTTTTGTGGGTGTGGAGAAAGCAGAGATGAGCTAATGGTGATTTAAGGAAAAATCAAAGCCTTGCTTGCCTCATCAAGTTTCAAGTTTCCATGCGGGGGGGAAAAAATATAATCGATTTGCATATATTAAAAGATCCTGGAATAGCAGAATAAACGGACACTTCTCAATAGTGATAAAACCAGGCTTGGATCTCTCATGAGAAGATCACTTGTACACGTATTGAAGTGGTAATGGTTTATTGTAAGGTTGTTTGAAATGTCACCTTTTTTTATATTTACTAAAGGATTTTTAGTGGATTTTAAAAGAATTATGGCAGCATTCATGAAGCTGAACTGCAAACAGAATTGTTTGTAACTGAATTGTTACCAATCACTAAGAATTACACATATAATCAGAAATAAGTGCTTCAAATACCAGACCTTGCACTCAAGAGTTTCATCTCTGAGTCTCATCTGCCGTTATTGCACGAGTTTATAAACTCAGTTTCAGAAATTACCTGAGTTTTCTAGGAGTATTGGGAAAAACCTATTGTGAAACTTTACATTTTGAAGTTCTCTGGAGATAACAATATCCTGAATCTCCTTTTCCGTTGCACCCCTTCCCCTTTCCCTGCATTTTCCTCTTCAGGGATCTCATGTAAGTAACAGTGTTGTGATTAGAAGATAAGTGTGTTCTGCCCTTTTTGTCAAAATTTTGTCTTTTTTTTTTTTTTTTTAAAAAAAATGTTTTTAGTGGAAAGATGTGCTGCAATGATGAACTTTATTTTTCACTCTAATCATTTAAATAAATGTCACAAATGACATTGTCAAGTTAACCGTTATATCCTGCTCAGCCTACTTGCCATATGGAGGAGTTTAATTATTAAGAGTAGGAGTGATTTGCTTTGGGAGCTTTTAATTGAAAGATTAAATGAAGCTCACTCTGAGGCTGTCTCTTCAAGCTTTTGAAGTTTTTAATGACACCTTATGTAAGGATTAAAGATAAAAGCAACATGTTTGTTGCCTTTACTGCGAATAGCTGTTTTGAACATCTGGTGAAATTCTTGAAAACACTCGCTTTTCAGTAATTTCAATAATCCCTACTCTACCTGACACTTAGATTTGTACTCAGGCCTTTAAAAATCATTGTTCTTTTACAGGTGTTTTTTGCCTTGAAAAGAGTCATGTTGAGTTGATGAAGAAACTGTAATATATTAAAAGCAGAGTGTTAAACTAAAGCACCTAAAGAAACATAAGGAGACAGAAATCCTAGTTAGATGAAGATGCGTTTGGCAGGGGGTTGGGGGATATTGTGGCCACCTGCTTCGGCTCTGGAAAAAGCTAAGAAATCCTACTTCTGTCATCATGGCTTGCTAAAACAGAGCTATTTTAAGCCAAGAGTATGTACTTGGGAAGGTGGTAGTTGTGTGTAGTGCTTGCCTTTTCTGCGAGGCTTCCCTTTATCCCAGATGGCTTCTTAGGAATCGTGAAACCAGCAGAACGTGGTACGTTCCTGAATTCATCAGGAATCATCATCCTTTGACAAGGACATAGGGTGTATCATCAGCAAGTTCGCAGATGACACCAAGCTAAGCAGGAGTGTTGATTCGCAGGAGGATAGGGAAGCTCTACAGAGAGACCTAGACAGATTGGATCATTGGGCCAAAATCAATGGCATGAGTTTCAACAAGGGCAAGTGCCAGGTTCTGCACTTGGGCCACAACAACCCCAAGCAGCGCTACAGGCTTGGGGAAGTGTGGTTGGAAAGCTGCCTGGAAGAAAGAGACCTGGGGGTTCTAATTGACAAGCGGCTGAATATGAGCTGGCAGTGTGCCCAGGTGGCCAAGAAAGCCAACGGCATCCTGGCTTGTATTAGAAATAGCATGACCAGCAGAAGTAGGGAGGTGATTGTGCCCCTGTACTCAGCACTGGTGAGGCCACACCTGGAGTATTGTGTCCAGTTTTGGGCACCTCAATCCAAGAGAGATATCAAGGTGCTAGAGCGAGTGCAGAGGAGGGCAACGAAGCTGGTGAAGGGCCTGGAGAATAAATCCTATGAAGAGCGGTTGAAGGAGCTGGGACTGTTTAGTATGAGGAAGAGGAGGCTGAGGGGAACCCTCATCACTCTCTACAACTACTTGAAAGGACACTGTAGAGAGGTTGGTGCTGGTCTCTTCTCACAGGTAACTAATGACAGAACGAGAGGGAATGGCTTCAAGCTCCAACAGGGTAGGTTTAGACTGAACATTAGGAAAGAATTTTTCACAGAAAGAGTGGTCGGGCATTGGAACAGGCTGCCCAGGGAGGTGGTTGAGTCACCATCCCTGGATGTGTTTAAGAGCCGTTTAGATGTGGTGTTGGGGGATATGGTGTAGGGGAGAACTTTGTAGTGTAGGGTAGATGGTTGGACTCGATGATCCCAAGGGTCTCTTCCAACCTGGATGATTCTATGATCAGGAGAAGGCAGTTGCAGAGGCACCGAGGGCATCCATAGGACTGCCATATGTTAGCGTTAAAAAAACCAGTGTTCTTCCTTCTCGGTGAAAGCTGAACGTCATCCTCACAGGCCAAAATTGTTGTGTAGTAGCCAATCTCTCCAAATAGCTCCCAACCGCTGAGTTGCTCCAAGAGAACTAATGGGGAAATTTTGAAGTAATTTAAATTTAAAATTCAGCGGTGTGTATCCGGTTCCAGGTACCTCTGAAAATCGTATAGTTTTTGTGTATCCCTGCATTTTTAAAATGCTCTGGGAGGCGTCGAAAAGACTAAGGGCTGGGATCCCTCTGTCACAGTCATAGTTTTTATGTTTCACAACATTTTAGGGAAAAGAAAACGCAGGACAGACGAAAGACTGCGAGGTGCACGTACCCTTCTTGCTTTGGAACCACTTCTAATGGTGTATTCCTAAAATAAATTTCAAGGGCTTTGCTGACACGAACCCTTGAAGATATGGGTGTAATTAATTTTCCTCACTGGCTTGTGTTGACAGTGTCACTTTGTAAGTTTAGCTCCTGTTGGCTTCAGGAAACGGGATGAAAAAGCCTGGATTCTGAAGTTTAGGGGAATTTCTAATTGAAGCTTTTCTTGTAGTCTCGCCTTATTTTAGCCTTATTAAAAAAGAGAAAAGGAAAAAGAAAAGGAAGGGGGAAAAAAAAAAAGTGCGAAGTGTTATTTTGCCCGTATCTGTAAATATAAAGTTTCCTGGGTACCCGGCTGAATAACTCTGTGCTCGGTTCAGGATTAAACTGTCTCCTGTGAGACTGGTTTGTGCTCCCTGGGCTCGAGAAGACCAGTTCCTCCTCTTGTCTGGGAGTTTGGAGGGCAGTCGCTGAGCTACTCGAGGCAGGAGGAAGGTTTGCTTCAAAAACCTCTGCCAAGTTTGAGCCGTAAATTTGACATTTAATTATTCACTCACCAATTCCCTCCTTAACGTGACCTCAAAGTTCTGAAACTTCCTCCCTTCTGCCCAGCGTTAAAAACCGGGCTGTAAAATAAACTCCTGCCTGGAGTGACATATGGTGTGCTTGTGTCCCTCTTCTCCACCTCATCTAAACTCTATCTCTTTTGTTTGCTAATTCTTCTGCGCTGTTTGTTAAAGGAAGGGTCGAATTCTAAGTTACCGGGTTCACTTGCTGAGTGAACTCCCGTCTCTCTGTGCTCTTTCCTGCGTCGATGATGATTTTGGATTAAGTGTCCTTAGAACAACACAACAGACGAGGACAGAGAAATCGGTCTGGATAGGAAATTCAGTTTGTCCTTAAAGTACAACAGAAGGTTTGGAATCCCAGAACGCCTTCAATAGGATGGATTGAAAGTGAAAAATAAACTATCAACTAGTGTTATAATTTGTTACGGGGCGCCAAGCCTGTATTTATGATGCTTGTTTTATCCTGAGACTTTTCCTCTTTTATCTTAATAAACTGGATGTTTGAGAAGTTTCTAACCGTACTTCATCTAGTATTAATTTGAATTGTTTCTGCCGTGCAACTGAGGCAAAAATACTGCCTTTTTAGAATCTTCTGCAGAGCTGCAGATGATTAAATTTCCATCAGCTGTTTTTTGGACTTGATAGGGCTTCATAGGTGAAATGCTTTTCGCTTATTCTTTAGGTTGTGGCTTTGTCATTTGTTTTAGTTTTGAGATTGTTCTCTGAAGAGGGAGATGACAAGTGTTGTCAGTCTGGGAATGTTTAATTTTACCATATGTAAATCCAGTAAAAAAGGTAAATCTGGATTCCTTTTAGAGTGGGTTAATTTTTATTACCGTCGAGATGTGGTCCTGCTCCGTGTTTCTCAGTCCCAGAAGGAGCAATTGGAACTCTTATCGGCTCTTAAGAGAGAGATCAAGTGTTCCTGGAGCCAGCACGGGACATTTTGAAGCACAAGCAGCCTGTTTACTCCTCTCAAGAAGAGCCATAGCTCTTTAAAGTGCCTTCAGGCTTAACTAACCAAAACCAGGCATATTTAAGATAAATAAGTACTCTGATTAAGAAACTGATCACCCTCAGTTTTGAGAAAATGTACTCTGAGAAAACTTTTTTTTTTAATTTTTTTTTTTTTCCTTTTAAAAGCTGGGCTTTCAGCTGAAAAAAATAGAGAAACATTTGAGTGGGTGCTTGCAAACTGTGAAAAGTATTTATCTCACGTTTTCTTCCATGTAAGAATAGAACTAATTATAAATTAAACATATTGAGTGTGTTTGAGGGACCTTTTCAGACAATTACATTTTCTTCTAATTTAAAACACAGTATAGATCTAATCTCGCAGTACAAAGATGGTTCTTCTGATACGTGGTTGTATTTAAGTAGCATCATATTCTTTGTTCATGGCTATTGGAAATTAATTATTAGCAGAACTTTGAGGAGCTTCATTACTATTGCAAGGGGAGTCTTTCTACACCAAGCACTCTGTATTGCAGGGGTAAGGCTTCAAACCCCCCAATAATGGTAATTTTTTTCAGTGCAAAGCAAAAATCTAAAGTCTGTGTATTGTGCAAATCGAACCTTTCTAATGAAACAAAGATGGATTTACAGATTTTTTTTTTTTTTTTTAAATATAGAAAATTTACTAAGTTTCACTTTTTTTCAAGGAATACTAGTTGCATCCCAAAGCTGAAAACTTTTTGTGGCTGGTCTGGTTTAACGTTTAGTAATATGTATTTCTGATTTATATGAAGTAGTTGTAAAACCAGCACCTCTCTGTTCTGGAGCAGTGTCAGTGTTCGGGCTTTTTGTGGTGATTTTTTTTTTTAGTGGGGTGTTTTGTTTGTTTGCTTGTTTGCATTTTTTGGGGTTTTGTTTTAATTGATATACGGGCACAGATAACAAGTATCTGTTAAATTCTGTATAATTAAATTGGTGTATAAAGTAAGAATGCATTTACTTATGTGTAGTTGTAGGCATCAGTCCTGTTAATATGTGTCTGAGGTTCTAGCTATGCCATGGTTGCTACCTTTGTACTTCTGCTTTGTTGCCTTATGCAACCTGAGTCTTATCAGCATCCATTATTTTTTATTATTTTTAAATTTATTGGAATGGAAATACTAACACGATAAATCTATTTTCCTGTGCAAAGTCTTGATCCTATCTGTTTCTCTATGTGCTTCCTTTTCATTACTTGTACAAATTAGCTTGTAATAAATTCTGTAGTAACATGAAAGCTTAATCCTTCGATAGACCAGAAGAAGCAAAAATTAGTCACATCAAGGCAAATGCAAATTGAGGCAGCATAGGAGTAAAGCGGAGAGTACCAGCTTATGGGACTAGTGAGTGCATTTTATAATGGCTATTACAGTGGGAATTCACTATCTAATTAAAGCTGAAATTTAAAAAAAAAAAAAGGATTCCTTTATCCTTCTCCACCTTCTGTTCTTTGATGGTGTTGGGTACATCAGAATTAATGAAATAGCTAGCAATTAGTTAATGCCAAGGTCTGTGAAAGACCAGTCTTTAATGATGGTTGATCATCAGGCATTGGAGGATTTTGGAGCGTTTGGCATGTACCTTGTAGAAGGGAAGGGACAGAGATAGAACCATCTGACTTGGTGAAAGCAGAGCCATCAGATGCGCACAAATCGTGAGCCTTTGCTAATGAAAGCAAATGAAAATGTACTATTTTTGACTGCTCCGTGGTGACTGCTGGTTTTGATCAGGCCATAAAGGTCCAAGATACCACATATTATTATCAGTTGAACTTTTTGTGCTGTGCTTTTTTGCTTTTTTCTCTTGCGGTCCTCCTTGAATATTTTGCATTCAGTGGTACTATCTACCTTGAATTTGATCTGCAGCGTGGTCGCCGTCCCTTCGTTATCTGTTTATGAAGCTGTGACTGCAGGACGTGACAATTCTTTTTCTCTTCCTTCACTGCTCTGTGTTTAGCCCAGGCTTTCGGAAAGGAGATTGGAAAATGCTATTTGCTATTATATTATATATTTGCTATTGCAGTGATGTATTACTCAGGGTGGATGAGAGACAGAAGAAGAGGTGGAGACAGCAGTTACAGGGGTGTGGAAAAACAGAGTCAAGAGTCAAACTATTCCAGCCTATTCTTTGGGCTTCCTTCCTGGATAAAAAAAAATAGAGTTGATTCCCCCCACTCCCTTCACGTTTTTTGGTAAGAATTGCTATATTACAGCCAAATTTGACATGTACTTCAATGACAGAGCCACTAGGTTATACATGTACACATACAGAAATGTAAGCCCTTTCTTGCTTGAGACCTTTGTACTCTAGAGTGACAGTAGCTAATATTTTTATTTTGGTTTTTTTCCCCCTCCACTTTAGATCCCTGCAGTTCCCTCAGCCCACCGTGCTTTACTGAGGAGGACCGATTCAGCCTAGAAGCTCTCCGCATGATCCATAAGCAAATGGATGATGACAAAGATGGTGGGATTGAAGTAGATGAAAGTGATGAGGTAGGACTAAAAAGCCTTGACTTGTGCATACGTAAGGTCTGTCTTTTTTTTCCCTGCCTGTTTTATATAGCTGCTCTTTATGTTCCAACACTTGAGTAGTCGTCGCCGTTTTTCTTAATTCGACCAAAAGTGGAAGGGAAGTCTAACTTCTAGAGTTGTCTGAAATGGAATATTGTTGTCCATTGTTTTAGCCTAAAGAAAGTTTTATATGACTATGTATAAAAGCTGTTATTTTTGTAATTAGTGTAAAAGGTAGACAAATGGTGTTGGTTTAGCAATGAGGTGACTAAGAGTTGACCTGATCTGCCACCTGGTATTTTTGTTTCTTTTCTCTAAGGTTTTCTTGCTTGAAGATATCTCTGGGCTTTCCCGTTTACATTAGATCTGTTCCAGGCACGTCGTGGTGCAAAACAATCCCTGTTACAGGCAGCAGTCACGAAAGCTTTCTTAGGTGCTTTTGTTTACATTTTGCAGGCAGGTAGTAAGCAGTAGTAGTTCATAGAATCGTCTAGGTTGGAAGAGACCTTTCAGATCATCAAGTCCGACCATCAACCTAACACTGCCAAAACCACCACTAAACCATGTTGCTCAGCACCACGTCTACCAGTCTTTTAAAAACCTCCAGGAATGGTGACTCCACCGCTTCCCTGGGCAGCCTGTCCTGATATTTCAGACCTGCCTCAGGGTTTTTTTTGTGATTGTGCTTGAATTACTTTGGTAGGCGGGCTCCTGGTGGTCCTGGCAAAGGACTTGCCCTCACACTTACTCAGCTTTACCACCAGGATTCTCAAAATTGCTGGGTAGGGATGGAAATACCCATGTAGTTTTGTTGTTCTTGCTTCTGCTCTCTGGCAGTGGTCAGGTACGGGCTTGAGAAAACAAGGGGAGTGACGATGTCCCCTCATCTCTTGGCCCTTAAAAATGAGGGTAGTGCCATGTGGTTCTGAAGCCTATTCTCACTGGAGGTGAGTGGGAGAAGAATCTAGCCCTGATTTCTCTTTTTTTGTTAACATCTTGGTGAAAAATGTTCTCCTTGAATGAGTTAAGGTACGAATTATCATTGTCAAATTTAATGTGATGCTCCTTATTTTTCTGTGTGACCACGTACAGGCACCCTCAATAGTGAGTGATGCTTGGTCGATACAAATTTTCTGAAGGAACACAGTACAATGGAGAGAGTAATCCAGAATAAAATAATGTACTTTTTGACTTTGGAGGAAAAAAAAAATCTGCTCTGTACCTTAGGGAGTGTCATGGTGAGGTAGTTCAGGCACTGGAAATAGTCCAGCTCTGTTAGTGCAGAATGTTTGGTTATTGTCGTGAATGTTTGGGACAGGGACAATCGGCTCTGCAAACCGGAATGTCTTGGGTCACAACAACCCCATGCAGCACTACAGGCTTGGGTCAGAGTGGCTGGAGAGCTGCCTGGCAGTAAAGGACATGGGGGTGTTGGTCGACAGCCAGCTGAACATGAGCCAGCAGCGTGCCCAGGTGGCCAAGAAAGCCAACAGTATCTCATAATCAGCATCCTGGACTGTATCAGGAACAGCGTGGTGAGTAGGACTCGGGAGGTGATCGTCCCCCTGTACTCGGCACTGGTGAGGCCCCACCTTGAGTGCTGGGTCCAGTTTTGGGCCCCCCACCACAAAAAAGACATTGAGGGGCTGGAGCGGGTCCAGAGAAGGGCAATGAAAGCTGGTGAGGGGTCTGGAGCACAAGTCTTATGAGGAGAGGCTGAGGGAGCTGGGGGTGTTTAGCCTGGAGAAAAGGAGGCTGAGGGGGGACCTTATTGCTCTCTACAACTCCCTGAAAGGAGGGTGTAGAGAGGGGGGGGGTCAGTCTCTTCTTCCAAGTTAAAGGCGATGGGACAAGAGGAAATGGCCTCAAGTTGCACGAGGGGAGGTCAGATTGGATATTAGGAAAAATGTTTACACTGAAAGGGTTCTTAAGCCTTGGAATGGGCTGCCCAGGGAAGTGGTTGAGGCACCATCCCTGGAGGTATTCAAAAGACGGGTTGACATGGTGCTGGGGGACATGATTTAGTGATGTTTTTTTTGTCAGAGTTAGGTTGATGGTTGGACAAGATGATCTTGAAGGTCCCTTCCAACCTAGATGATTCTATGATTCTATCAGTAATAGAGCATAAGCTTCCTGAAGAGCTTCTCAGCATCGTGTGATTCTCCTGACTTGTGCTGCATTTGTTATACATGAAAGTTAAGAAAGTGAAAAGAAAATACTGAAATGTTGATACATGGGAAACTTTTTATTGATATTCAAAAGATCTGTCCTGGTTTCCAGTGGATGGTCTTTTATACCTGACCTTAAGTTTCTTCCTGTTCCAGAGGAATGTCAAGATAAAACACAGAATCATAGAATGGTTTGGTTTGGAAGGGACCTTAAAGATCATTGAGTTCCAGCCCCCCTGCCATGGGCAGGGACACCTCCCACTAGACCAGGTTGCTCAAAGCCCCGTCCAACCTAGTCTTGAACCCCTCCAGGGAAGCAACAGAAGCTACAGAAGCTACTCTTAAAACCTGTTAAAATGACTGAAATTAGAACAGTTCATGATGGGTGCTCTTACAGCTGGAGTAATGAGTGATGAGTGAAACTATATATTCAGACTACTGACTGTGCATGAAATAAGATCACTGAAATGTAGCCCTTTTTTCTGCAAGCTCTTTTTTAATTATTGAAGAAATATTTAACAAAGAAACCCTCTAAATTAGCTTTTTCATACATATAGTTTCCATGCAAAGCAGTGATGAATATGTATTTGCATAGAATGCTTTCTTCTAAGACATTAAAAGCAAATATGAAATTAATGAGAAATGCAATTTAGTTGCAAATTCAACTTGTAAGCTGTACGTTCTTGTTGTAGCACTCTTACTGGATCTTTACCATAATCTTAAAAGATCTGACATTTTAACAGTACAGTTATGTAGTTGCCTGATTACAGTAGGTCTGAATGTATATTAAATATGTCCTAATATGCACCATTTCAAAACCAGGGTGTTTTTTTTTCTGTCACTGTGGGTAATGCTGCTAGTTTTGATTAAGAATGAGGAGTGATAATTAAAGAAAAAAAGTTTATTAGAAGTAAAGCTCACATGAAATGCATGAAATACAGGGATTTTACTTAACAGCAGGGTAGTGGATTTCCTGTTCCATGCCGCATGGTTTTTGCTTGCAGGATTCCTGGTTGAGCAGTATATTGAGTACTTTGATTAGATACTCATTGGCTTTTTATTTGGCAGGAAAAATGTGACAAAGTACAATAACCTTCTGCTCTTTTACCAGCACTAAAACAACGTTACGAATTACAAGTATATATTTACACCAAGGAAGGAAGTTCTTGTAAATAAGTTATTTTGAGAGGGGAAGGTAACAAGAGCTAAAGATGTTGAACTATTTATTTGAACTATTTTAATTTGCTAATCCAGTTGACAACTCCCAACAGTGATTCCAGACACTTCATCTGTACGACGTTATTTTTCCTAATGTTCCTCACACCCTGTTTTATGTTGTAGTTTGTTTTCCCTTTGTAAAATGCAGTCTCGCATAAAATCATTCTGCAGAGAGAGAATTTCTCTAGGATATAAGGAAATTTTCAAAGTTTATAAGAAACGTTATTTCCTCAAAAATTATCTGATACTTGGAAGCTTTTTGGATCTGCTTTGGTGTGTAGTGGAAAGAAGCGTGTATTTGACCTTGATGAAATAGATGTGGGGAAACTTGATCTAAATTTTTAGCACAGGATTTATTAGTCATTGAAACACATGTGGGATTTGTTGAAGTCTTCTAAGGAAGAGAGAGGGGCTCTAGTTTGAGCAGGGACTGGTTAGATTTTTTTTTTTTCTTATTCTTTGGTTTTTTACCCAGGTTAGACTAAACGATATAATTTGAGATTTATAAAGATGAAAAAATGTGAATTTTTAAATTCATTAGAATATGCTTTTCTAGTTATCATATAATACTTGGAAATAAGAGCTTTTGTCATAGCTGCTCATGTGGTTGAATTTTTTTTAGCTCAGGATTCACATAAGTTTCTAATACTTGCCCTGATTTTTAATATAGAATTATGTACTTCAAGAAACATAACTTAAAATGGTTTGGATACTAAATTTTTGTCGAACTTTAGAGGATGCTTTACTGTGTGGTAACTAATTCCCATAAAATAGGCTATCGCAGTGTGAAACCAGAGGATATGGTACAGCAGAGAAGAGAAAAAAGGAAAAATGTGGAAAAAGTCTGTACTTACTCTTAGGCAAGTCTAATATGAGTTTCTCTATCAAATCTAGCTCCTGCTATTGCTAATGTATTGCTAACATACAGAAGATTGCAATTGGTTAAGCTGGTTTCAAGAGGTAGGCTGTGAAAGGGTAAGCGAAAGGGAGGATGTATTGCTGATGGAGGTTTTAGTCATGTGTTGTGGGAGGTTTTTCTGCCTCAGGAAGCATCTGTCGCACCACGCGTCCATGATTTGTTTTAACGATGAAGACACACAAGCAGAAAGACAGACTTATCATATGCTCGCTATTTACATAGGTTTTTCCTGTTTCCGGAGAACCTCTATATGTAGATCCTACATCAAGTCACTTCCTCAAGGAATCTCTCTGTAGAAATAGAATAAGTTGCTGGTTTTTTGCAATGTTAGTATCTTACCGTGTCTCTCATGTCGCACAAAGCTAATGGCACAAATTCTCAGCTTTGCGTGGGATCTTTGGATAGATCCCTTCATATCTTGATATTTTGCTGGAGGGTTGGTTTTTTTTTTTTTTTATGAGTGCGCTTGCGTAATTACTTAACAAACCCCCCCGCCCTAACAAACCCCACACAAGAACACACCGAAAAAAGAGAAAGACAAAAAACACTGTGAAGAGAGGAAGAGACTTCAGTATTGAAAGCAGGAAATGATCAGAAAATGGCTTTTAATAGTACGGTCAAAGAAGTTGGAACCTCAGGGGTGATACACAGAAGCGCCTGACTTAAAATGTTGTCTGGAGGCAAGAATAAAAAAGAATCCAGCTTTATTGGCCTAAAACAGGGAGGAGGATCAGGAATAGCAATAGTAATAGGGCGCTCTGGCTATAATAAGTTTGACGGGGCAGAGTATTTGACAGCCCTTTGAAGTGACTATTTTGGAAGGGATGGGCTCTGTGAAGCTGTTCTTTGAGGGCTTAAAGGTCATATTTGCATCCAAGATGCAAATAATCCAAGAGGGGTGGAACAAACATAATGTTTTGGGAGATTATGCTGTGTTTTTTTTGAGAGGAGATGAAGAGGCGGAGTCTAAATAAAGAAAAAATAGCCAAAGGGAAACTCCAGAAGGAAATAAAAAAGGAGAAGATACAGAGCTCCAGTGTAAACAACTCTGTTAATAAATAATTTATAGAACCGGGGTGAGTTTGAGTTCAGTATGTGTCACTTGTGATTAAAGGTTTTATGATAAAGGAGAACCAGTTCATGTACATATTACTTATTTTTTATGATGTAATTAATTTGCTAGTCATATTCTTGGTGGTTTATGCTTCCTTTCTTCTAGCAATTAAGATGGTATATGCATCTATACATCACAATTTATTTTACAAGCATGCTAAATTAAAATATTATGCATTATATTACTGTCTTAGGAGAATCTAGATAAAATTTAACATGTAACTTTCCAACATGAAATTGTTTTCTGAATTACTGCTGAAATAGAGCTGCCCGTTCAATTTGTTTGAAGATGAGTTGGTGAAATAAGTGTGGATATCTTTGTTCTTTAATTCCTTAAGAGATTAAAAAAAAAAGAATGAAACATGATTTACTAGGACCAGAGACCTATTCATTTCTGTAATTTGTTCTGGACAGTAGTGAGTACTAAACACTACTTTAAAAATTTGGAAAAATTGGAGAAAATTGGCAAAGAAATTGGCAAAACTGGAAGAAATTCTGTGATGGGAAATGCTAAAGAAAGAGTTGCCAGGGCAGTGTGGTGCTCCCTTTTTAAGTGTGTGTATTTTGGATATTAGGAGCATCAAGTGCGAGGTGAAAAAACACTTTCAGAATTTAAGATTAAACTTGGGATGACTCTAAGTGAAAAGCCCTTCTGTATTGTTGAACAAAAGCAAATTGTTGCATCTTGGAGGGAGAAGATTTTGGGGGAGGGAGGGAAGTACAGCAATGTATGGAACAGATGTTAAACAATAATTGATGACAGTTCAAAACCTTGATCTCCCTTCGTTTAGTGCATCTGGAGACCTCGTTAAACTTCAGAAGCCCACCCCAGGTGTTGTAACTCCAGCTGGGAGAGGGTCTGCTGTAGGCCAAGCTCTTGCTTCATTTTGTTGCTTGCAAATATACACTCAGCAAGACGTTAAATGCCCTTTAAAGTTCCCTTAGTATTCTGATGTGTTCCTTATCATTTGTATAATAAAGGTCCTTAAACCGGTGTTTGTATTTCTGTAAACTAGTTTAAACTTCAGTGTCAGCTGCTTAGGCAAAAATTCTGTGTGGTAGGGAAGAGAGGGGCAGAGAGGAACCTGATGAACTTCAATAAAGGCAAGTGCAGGGTGCTGCACCTGAGGAGAAATAACCCCATGCACCAGTAGAGGTTGGGGGATGACTTGCTGGAGAGCACCTGAGGAGAAAGACCTTGGAGTCCTGGTGGACAATAGGATGACCATGAGCTGACAATGTGCCCTTTTGGCTAAGAAGGCCAATGGCATCCTGGGGTGCATCAGGAAGAGAACAGCCAGCAGGTCAAGAGAGGTTATCCTCCCCCTCTACTCTGCCCTGGTGAGGCCCCATTTGGAGTGCTGGGCTCCCCAGTTCAAGAGTAACAGGGAACTGCTGGAGAGGGTACAGCAGAGGGCTACAAAGATGATTAGGGGCCTGGAGCATCTCTCTTATGATGAAAGGCTGAGGGACTTGGGTCTTTTTAGTCTGGAGAACAGAAGGCTGAGGGGGGATCTGATCAATGCCCATAAATCCTTAAAGGATGGGTGTCAGGGGGATGGGGCCAGTCTTTTTTCAGTGGTGCCCAGTGACAGGACAAGAGGTAACGGGCACAAACTTGAACTTAGGAAGTTCCATCTCAACATGAGGAGGAACTTCTTTCCTTTGAGGGTGGCAGAGCCCTGGAACAGGCTGCCCAGAGAGGTGGTGGAGTCTCCATCTCTGGAGACATTCCAAACCCGCCTGGACACGTTCCTGTGCCACCTGCTCTGGGTGGACCTGCTCTGGCAGAGGGGTTGGACTAGATGATCTCTAGAGGTCCCTTCCAACCCCATGTGATTCTGTGAAATACCTGCTGCAGTGGCTCAGAAACTGAGAACACTATAGCTCTTCTTCACGACACTGGGATGGCTTCTGAGCGTATTTTACATCTGACTGTGCAAGAACATTGATCTTTCCAACCCATATTTTGAGCTTCCTGACCAGCGTACAAACCTCTTCCCCCAAAGCTATTGAGTTGCTTTGATTCCCTTAGCGTGTCGTAGATCTGTTCATAGAAAATTTGAATTTTATCCTTTGACTAACAATCTGTTTGTCCCCAGGCGGAGTGTCTTTTTACCCCCCTGAAGTTTTTGTAAGCGACTCCGAGCGTGTCTGCACCGTCTGATTTTTTTTTTTTTTGGAGCGGGGTAGGTAGGAGCCAGGTCTTGTCAGAAAACATAATTATGGCCGTGTTAATCTACGGCTGCGCCTGTGCGCAGGAGCGGTGCAGGGGAGGCAGCGGGTGTTATCGTGGGTACGGTTGCATAGAAACCTCTTCCAACGTGATTTGGATCAGACCTGCCTCATGCCTTGCCTGCCTGGAGCTACTTAAGCTAATATGTAGCTGTCTGCACCTCTTTATGGAGCCCTGCAGGCATTTAGTCCTGCTGCAGTGAAATGTCCCCTTGGAAACTCTTAACTTTGAAGAGATTGCAAAGTTTTCTTTGCTGTAGAATAGCTGCGATTTTGTTTTGAGCCGCAATAATCTTTTTTTTTTTTCCAATAGAATTTATAGATTACTACTTGGTAACACTTTCACGGCTACGCCCCACATTTTTCTAGTAATGCTTCTATTATGCTTAAATAGATTTTCTTCTTCTACTGTGTAACATGTTTAGAAGCCGTTTCTATAGAGTAGACAGTTGTGAATCCCAGCATGTTGCCTTTTAAAAGCACGCTTGCCGTCATAACTTAGTCTGTAAGTGGGACACTGCAACAAGGAGATGGTAGAGAACGTCCCAAAAGGCTGTGACCAGCTGTATCTAAAGGTGGAATTAAAGGAAAACTAAAGCTGTAACTTTGGCAGGTTTTCTTTTGAAGGATTAAAACTGAAGGAAGGAACACTGTTTAAGGAAGAGATGCTCAAGGAAGACAGTAGTACTTAGCCAGGAGATGTTGCTAATTGCTCTTAAAGTAAACTTGTCAGTTAGAGGGTCTATTTTAAGTTGGTGAAACTGGAAGTCATAAACTTGAGTCTTCACCCAGAACAAAACATAAACACGCCATATGAGTACTTCCTTCTGCAGTTACTGACTGTGCTTAGTTTTACTTTTCCGCTGGCGTTTGCAAAAGGATGCGATTGTTCATCTACTCCTCAAGGAGCAAGTGTCGCTTGCAACTTCCAGCTTCCATATTTTAATGTATTTTAACATATTTTTGTATTGTTACATGTGGCTTTAATTTGTAAGTGCTCTCTCCATGTCCAACGGGTATTGCATTTTGGTGCCTCTTCTTTCCTCTTTTGGAAGGGTCAGATTTTTTTTTTTTTGGTGGTTCTTGCTTCAGCTCAGTTTTTGTTGCGAGTTGACTGGATTTTGATGAATGTTATAGTACTAAAAGCTTTCTTTAGAGAAAGGAAGGTTGCGGCAAACCTGACTTTGTAACTTTTCCAGGGCTCCCCAAGTCCTGTCCCTTCTAGAGAGGAGAAAGTTTCCTCTCCATCTATTACACTGCTGACCCTTGGGCTTTGGGATGGGAATCTTTGTAGAGGCACAGTTGTTATGGTACTTTTGGGATCAAACCTCCAGTTTTGAGTCTAGGCGTGGTGTTTTTTTTTTACTCTCTACTTATTTTTGAAGTAACTACTTTGACGAACGATTTTTTTGTTTCACGCAGTTTTTACGTAACTTATCTGCTGCTTTCTTGGTCTCAACTTTGTAGTCTTAAACAACTTTCTCTCTCTGGAGTAATTATGTTGGCTAAGATAATCCTTAGATATTTTTTTGTTAGGGCTTATTCTTTTAACCTCCCTATTTAGAGTTATTTTTCTAACCTTTTCTTTGTATACTTAATGGCCAGGGCAACAGAAGAGAGATCAGCAGCCCTGACAAGGAACAGAAATATCCTCTTTTTACCAGAGTTGTTTGGTTTTTATGACTTTCTTCAATTCAGGACACAATTCCCTTTCTTAAAGGAGAACCTCTATATGGGGCCAGTTTTGAAACAAAGATATTTTAAACAAAAAAAGGTGTTTTGATGTCATATATCTCTTCATTAGTAAACGTCCTCATTCTTTGAGATGTGATGGCCCCTTTCGAGCTATAACTTTACTGTTGTGACCATCCGGTGTCAGAGAACCTCGCTGAGGAACTCACCCTGGTAATTCTCACAGGATCCGGGAGCAATATGGGTGGGTTGAACAGAAGGGGCTTTTTTCTTGAAGAAATTCTCATAAATGCATAATGTCTCATTTTGAGAAGTAACTGCGTACTGATTACTAAATTACTAAAAGCAAACTGCTTCCAAGTTTGTTGGCAGTTCCTTTTGAAAAAGGGACTTGGTCAAAAACCCTGAACAGTCTCTCAGCGTAAACCGGATCAGCGTCCTCTTCTCCCAGGAAATCTTGTCCTTCCCACTTGGATTTGTTTCCTGTATTTGTGATGAAATTTGAAATGGGGCTTTTCATATTTTTCCCCTCAACTCGTTAGCGTGCCCGGTTGTGTTCCAGCGCTGCGTGGAGAACGTGAATTCACAGCTTAACTCTTGCTCCCTCTGCGGGCTCCATAGCAGAACGACATCAAATGCTGCAGGTTTTCCATAAGCTGCTGTTTGTGCTGCTTATCTGAGTGCCAAGGTAACCTACGTGTGTCCCATTTTTAAAATCAAAATGCTCTCTTACAGTACCTTAGAGTGCTTTGGGGTGACATGTTAACACCTTGAAGATTTTTCTATTTATCAGCTGGCATCTTCCTTCTCATCTTTATTCCTAACCCTTTATGTAGTATCGTTAACAGCAATTCAGATTTTCCGTGACAGCACCTGTAACTGTTCGAACCTTCTCGTCCTAAAGTATTTTACAACCTTTCCTGGCAACTAACAATAAAGATAGAAGAAAGTTTATTTCTTTCGAGCAAAACCCATCTGAGGTATGAGGTTTAGCTGAGGAGATGCAAAATGTGCTGAAACCTTTACATACAGCCTATATTCCATTCTGTTCCTCTTCGGAAACTTCTACAGTGTTTGGTTTTTAAAACAAGTATCCACACCTGACACTTGGGAGTCTCCCAGGGCAGTGCATGGCCAGTCACTGGCAAGCTGAAAAGGGAATGTAAATGTGTACGTTTACCCCCATATGAAGGGAAACCTGTAAATACTACAGGTTCCTTTTTAGTACATTTTCACACCCAAAAGACCCGTTGGGGATGGTGGTTGTGTAGGTACTTGCAGTGTGAAGGGAAAAGGGGAGGTGGGCAAACAGCAGTTCTTTCTTGGTGCTCTATCTGTGAGACTGTACTTTGATCTGGAAAGGCTTGGAGACATTAGTGGATAAGAAGGTATTTTTTTTATTTTCTTATTGTTTAGTTCCTTTTCGGTTTACCCTTTGATAAACACAGAGTAGGAACGAATAAAACAATCCACCTTTGATTGTGTGTTGCGTGTGAGCTGTGGAAATTACCAGCTTCATGGTCATTGTGGCCAATTGTGCCAATTTGGCAAGTGCTTGGTACACTTGGACTATGGAATAGGCAAGAGTGGTTATGCAGCAGATATTTTTACACTTGCATATAGTTACAGCAATCAATCCTCTTCTGTGCTTATTCTGCCTTTTTGCAGTTGCTGGTCCGTGGTTTTTTAGAAGTTCTGTAATTGCCTCTGCCCAACAGGCTGCTATTTTCAATTGTTCTTAGATGTTTCATCTATTTATCAAGTGTATATATATCTGCATTAATGCCTTCCTCATATGCATAGGGAAGAGTAGTCAAAAATGCTTGTGCCATTTGTATGGGCTAAATGGAACTATTTTAGGTATCAAAAGGCTTTAGAAAACTAATGTCTGACAACCAAAATAGTTGTGAAGTGGTAGATAAATGAGAGAGGGGTTGCATCCGATCTGTATTTGGAACCAAAAGACGTGTGGTTTTATGATTGGTTTAGGGAAGGCAACTAGTATTTTGCCCCAAGTCTGGCAGTTAGAGGAGATACTTGAATGCCTTCCCATATTTTTAGACTCCCTTACTTCATAGTAAGAATGAAGTTTTTAATAAGGGGAAATTGATAAGTGTTAGCTTTTTCTTGCATATTTCTATTAAGAGTTAATATTATGGTTTAACGTTGACTACTTTCCAGTCTCTCTCGCAGTTTCCTGTATGACATAATCTCTAGATTTGTTACAAATGAGGTGTACGCGGGAAGCTCTGCAAATAAATTATTACCGGGACAAAGTTTTAAGAAGGTGGAATCTTCTGCAGTGCATTGCTAGCTTGGCCTTCTTCCTCACCTCTGCTTGAAGTGGTGATTACATATGACCAGAAACGTAAAAAGCTGGTTTTTGAGTTAGTTGTCATGACTATCTATAGCTGGTTTTGCTTGAGCAGCTTATTCTTGAGGAACTGAAGCAAGCGAGCAATCTGCTATGGGAGATTACTTAGCTCTTGTGTTGGTTTTCTGGCACTAATATTAAGATCTCCACCCACAGGGACTGCTCATGCTGTGCTTTTAGGGACTGATACCTATGGAAGGTTTCCACTACTAACAGGAGATGGTTTGTTAACCGGTATTCCAGCTTTTCTAGCCCTGAGTGAAATAAAAATAAAATTAGTTTTACAGTTCCATGCCTTTTTTTTTTTTTTTTTTTTTTCTTCTATGTATTTGGAGAACCTGTTTGTAGTGACTTGTGAAATAGTGATAGGACACTGCTATATGTGATGTGGTTGCAGGATCTTCCTTTTTTATCATGTTTACTAAAAGGCAAAGCCTGGGATTTTGACATAGGCTTCCTATATTTGATGTAGGCCTTGGGTATTAGGAAAAAATTTTACACTGAAAGAGCCCCCATTGGAATGGGCTGCCCAGGGAAGTGGTTGAGGCACCATTCCTGGAGGTATTCAAAAGACAGGTTGACATAGTGCTTAGAGACATGGTTCAGTGATGGTTTTTTTCAGTTAGGTTGATGGTTGGACTAGATGATCTTCAAGGTCCCTTCCAATCTAGACAGTTCTGTGATTCGGTTAATTACTGAGAATGAAACAACTTTGTGTAATGCTTCTGTGCTTGCAGTGTGACCACTGAGGAATGATTAGGAAGAAGAAAATTGGCCCTAAGATGACTTCTCTTTTTTAATTTGATGAAGTAGAAGTCAGATTTTTGTTCTCTTATCAGAAGACTTCAGTAATACTTAATCGACACCTTTCTCTCATCCCTGAAGCAGTTGCATTTAACTGGTATAGCAGGATTCAGGTATCACTCATCCACAAAGCACTTGCACAGTTTCAAATCTTACATGGTCTTATCTTCAAGTAGGTGAAGTTGGTTAAATGTCTTCAGAATAGAGAAGCACACAGTATGACTTGTGCAGTGCGTTCTTGTAATCACTGTAAATCTAAGGCACGCTAATAATGTTGTTAAACCAATGTAGTAGCAACTGCACCTTCAGTCTTTCTAGGATTTAATCAGATCCTCTCAGAGTGTTTAACTTGCTTTCTGAGTCTTTGATGTAGTCAACTTCCATGAATTGTGTGCACGGGGAGGAGATAGTAAAGATTCTCCTCTGCCTGGCTTCCTTGTTCTTTCTATTTAGAAATGGTTGTTTTGGCATTTAAGATGATGTTTTTCCCTTTTCTTCAGTTTCTGCGGGAAGATATGCAATACAAGGATGCCTCTAATAAGCATAGTCACCTGCACAGAGAAGACAAACATATCACCATTGAGGATCTGTGGAAGCGCTGGAAAACGTCTGAAGGTATGTAAAGAAGAATAGCTAAAAATAACATTGGTTATTGAAATGGACATTATTCAAGAATTTTTCCACAGGACATTTAAAGTAGTAAATGGAAGACCTCTTAAAGCGTCTTTATGAGTCTGTTTTGGTACCGTTAGTTATAGATAGGCATATGTAAAGCTGACTGAAAACTCATTCAGTCCGGCTAGTGTTAATTACCTCTTGAGGTGCTGGGTGTATTGTATGCAAACTAATCTAGTTTGCATACTCATTAGCGTGAGGTTGTAATTTATGAAGGTGACTGTTGCAAGCGCTGAATTCCAGATAAGCATGTTTTTAATTTAGTAAGCTCCAAGGGCTGCTGTCAAGCTGTTTTTAAACATTTATTATACACCGTATTAAGTGGAAAATCCAATGTGCTTCCACTTTGGTGTAAATTTTCTTTGGGCTACAAAGAGGTAGAATTTGTAGTCTAAAGCATTTTGGAAAATCTTTTTAAGCTTGGGATACAGGAAAATGGACTGACAATCCACCATCACCATCCCTCCCCTGCTTTGTTTTGAATGAAATAAGCAAGATGAGCCAAATATTCTAAATATCAAGACATATAATGAGCAGTACAGTGTTCATTGCCAAATACGTTCCAGGATGTACTGATTAAAAAAGAAATCTCAGGAAGTTCCAGAATGTTAGAATTGTTAGGAGAAAAATACTTAACTTTTTTTTCCACCCCATTCGGAAGGTGGTGTGCTAATGGTGAGCGTATAGAGATCTAAAAGTTGGTATTATTCAAACTGCTAAAAGTAGGAATAAAAAAGGAATGAAACTAGGAACATGCCATTGGTTCATTCTACTAATATAGGAAATCAGTCTGAGGTAATACATCGGTTAAGTCTTTGCTGTGTAGTAATTAAATATCTATGTTTTAACCAGTGATTTTTAGCCTCATCTCTTCAAATATTCTGCAAATACTTATTCACTAAAGATCTTGCTCAGTGAAAACAACTGCAACTAAATTATCAGGGAAAATTATCTCCCTGCAGTTGTTCAGCTAACTTATGAGTATCTCTTCAAAAAATTTAGGCTATAGTGATACCAGAAGTATTTAATTTGTCTGTTGTGTCTATCTTTGTTCCAGTTTTCTTGAAGGTAGTGAGCGGTGTGAGTACGACTCAAAAGTTTATAGAGCCAGTGTAATGTAATTCGACAGCATTAAACAAGAAGGTGGAAGGTAGTGTAAATGACCGTATCGGTTATTTGAAACTAGAAGTAGTCTGAGGTATCTCTGTGAGAACCACAAGCTCTTGATAGTGCCCCTTAGTGCTTATGGAGAAACGTCTTCTGGATCTATCCCTGCGTAGTTTATGCCGGGTGGAATTGCCCGTTCCTTCCCACAAAGCTTGCTTTGTGTGGATGTTTGTCTTAAAGTATTTGTCCAATAGCGTGAAGTTGCTTTCTGTTTAAGATATTGGTGGTGTGAGACAGATAAGATTTGAGGGAAGAAAGTGAAAACGTTGTTTATGGTATAGTTAAGTGCCTCATTGCTGTTTTAGGATTTAGGATTAAGAAAAACAAAGGTTATTCTAGGATTAAGAAAAACAAAGGTTATTTTTAAGTAATTGCTTGAGAAGGTTCTTACACAGCAAACAGAACCCAGAGGATTGGCTCCATTCAAAGCTTTAAAAATTGCCTAATAAAATTAAAGAAAGAGCTTCAGAATATTGCTTTTTAATATTTCTGGTTCTGGACAGGCTTTTGGTATTCCCACCTGGTGCGGAATCCTTAAGGTATGACCTGCGCTGGTGCAAATTAAAGGAATTTCAAGGCTGCCATAGGTTTTACCCGCGTGGCAGGAATCATATCATAACTTAAATCGGCATCTGGCATGTTGTTAGTGGGTTGCCACACAGTTTCAGTAAGTCCTCTAGTACAAAACAAGACTGTCACTTAATTTAGTTGGTGTTACTTATGCTTTCTGTGACCGTTTAAAGGTTTCAGTCTCGTAATCTAGTTCTGCGGAGAACTCGATTTAGAGGCATGGCTAGGAACTAGCACGGCTGTTTCAGAAAACAGTGTTTTCTATGCTTTAAAGTCCTTTGACTCCTATTATTGTGTGTATCTGCTTTTTAAATATAAATGCCAGTGTATACTGGTTGTATGGTGTTTCCTTTGACTATCTCCTTTTCTAAGAGATATTTAGGCATCCTCAGAGCGTTTCAGCTATTCTAAAGTATCAGGCTCAGTAGTTATTGCTGGGTTAAAATCAAAGGTGCATCTTGAGTATTTTTTTTTTTTTTCTATAAAGGCATTTAAGAGATGGTAGGTGTGGGTGCAGCAAAGGTGACACGTGAACATTTATTTTGATGCCTGAATACCAGCCTTCATACAATTATCTTTGCAAGTTCTGTGTCTTGAGGGTGTCTACCTTCTCTTCCCCCCGCCTTCAATGGGTGAAGATGGTATGAATGTCTGAAGAGAGATGTGTAGCTATTTAGTCTCAATAATAAGGGAGTCTGTAAAATCAGCACACTGTCTCATGTGTGTATTTTTAATTTCTTTAACTCTTTTTCCTTCTCTGCGGAAAGTAGAAGGTGACAGAAGGTCTGGTACCTTATTTATTTATTAGGGGGGGGGGGAAAGATTTAAAAAAATAGCTTTATTTTTATATGTGTGATCACCTGTTGTGTTCTGAGGTAACGTTGCACAACTGTTCTTGCACAAGGGACTAAACTGCATTCCACAAAAGTGTTACAGTTCCCTTGCACTTTCTTAACGGTTTGCTGTCTTAGGGTTTAAATATCCGGAGACTGGAAATACATGCAAGCAGGTTTTGGTTAGGCTGAATTCCAGTCAGGACCAGTAGAGAGGAAACAAGAGTTGTGATGTTAAATTGTGGAAAAGATAGTCAGGGTCACTTCTCTCTTTTGCTTTTTCATGCTGTTTTAATAAACCTACTGGTGGCAGCGTATGTCATGCTGGTGTTGCTGCTGAAGGTCCCGCTAATACAAAACTAACTTTGGAATCCTTGGGTGTGCTTGATACGGAACAATCTTGTGTTTCTCTGCATTGCCTGGTCAGCCTGTTCCCAACTTTACGTATGGCTGTTGCTCACTCCTTGCCGTGAAATGATCTTACCCAATGGTGTTTGATTTCTGAAAGGAGTAGGTTTTACTTCTTTAAAATTACTATTGAACTATAAAAAAAAAAAGTACAAATTTACTTGAATTTTCACAGAGTGACTACAAAATACTTTGAGCGGTAGAAGTGAGACTTCTCGATATTCTTTTTTCTTTTCCTATTCTTTTCTTCCCCTTAATTTATAAGCTCGGTGAATTGTGTGACTTCCAAAATTGCGTGTTCCGTTCTGCCGGTGATAAAGCCTGTAGCATGTAGTAGCTATTTCAGGTGATGTTTTTTTTCCTTCTTTTTTTCCTATGTCACATCCAAACAATGCTGTTACATTGGATCAGTTAATAAACATATCTCTGGAATGCAGTTAAGGTGATATTTTTCTGGATGATCTTACGAGCCTTTTGAGATGTTTAGGACAACTTGTAAATCTCATGGCTTGTTCGTGAAACGGTTAAGAATCTTGGCAACGTGAAGATGACCTCTGATGTGAGGACAGGCTGAGGGAGCTGGGGTTGTTCAGCCTGGAGAAGAGAAGGCTCCAGGGAGACCTTGGAGCCCCTTCCAGTCCCTAAAGGGGCTACAGGAGAGATGGGGAGGGACTCTTGATCAGCGGGTGGAGCCATAGGATGAGGGGTGATGGTTTTAAATTGACAGAAGGGAGATTTAGATGAGATATTAGGAAGAAATTCTTTCCTGTGAAGGGTGGTGAGACAGGTTTCCCAGAGAAGCTGTGGCTGCCCCATCCCTGGAGGTGTTCAAGGCCAGGCTGGATGGGGCTTTGATCAACCTGGTCTGGTGGGAGGTGTCCCTGCCCATGGCAGGGGGGTTGGAACTCGATGATCTTTAAGGTCCCTTCCAACTCTAACCATTCTGTGATTCTGTGTTTGCAAATAGAGCCCAGACATTTTGCATAAAAGCTGAGAGTAATATGACAAATCTGAGTCCGTTGCAAGATCAATACCTGGAAAATGGTTTGTGGCTTAAAAGCAGAGAAAGAAGTGGGACAGCAGGCTGGGGAGGGAGGTGTAGCCATTCATATAGACAGCATAGAAGTGGTTTGTACTGCAAGTTTATTTTTTTTAAAGCTATAAGCGGGTCTGTGAAATGTGTTTTCTCTCTGGTTGTCTGCAGTGATCAAAATCTGAAACATTTAAGCTTATTTTTCAGCTACACTGGTGTAGACAAGAGAGCTAGGAGTCCTTATTTTCAGTTTTAGTGCAAACATCAATTTGAACTCATAAAAAAATTTCTGTTGCCTACAGTTTACCTGTCAAGCAACCCTTTCTAAAGGATCGTTGTTAAAATTCTCCACCGAGACTGTGTGCTTGTGATAAGGTTTCTAAAGAAATCTCTGCCTGATATTGTCACATGCAAATAGTTTGGGATAGAGAAATGTTAAATAAGTAAATAAAAAATTGTTCATGCAAAGACATGCCTGTCCAGAAGGAGGCGGTCACTTTATTTCTTTCACGTGCAGACAAACTTTTCCAGTCTTCATAAATGGAGAGAACAATTTCTCTTCAACGCTGTCAGTGTGAAGCTGTAAGCTCTAACAGCTGGCCTGTAAAGGCCAGAAGTGTATTTTTTTTTAACTGTTTTTTTGGTAAAATCTGTGGGTAGTATTTCCTTAATTTCTTAGAGCATCTGTAGCTCTGAAAAGTTATGTAGACTGTTGCTGTTACACAGGAAAATTGTTAATTATTCTCTACATATTTAAATAATTTTTCTTAGTGGGAATATTATTGCATGTAATATAGCTGTTTTGGGCATATTTGAGATTTAATTGTTTTCCTGTTGAATTTTCTCTGTATTTCAGTATTTTCTTTGTCTCATCTTCTCTGCTTCCAGTTCGTGGTTAGTAGGCATGAGCCTCAGTGGAGAATCTTACGAAAACAAGTTCTTAAGCCATCATCCTCGGAAAGATCTTGGTACATTGCCTTAAATGGCTACAGCACCTGCTGACGTTCATTTAGATCTTCAGGGGTAGCAAGGACAAAAGGATTGAGGCTGAGATCAGTTTAAGCAGATAAAAGTCATAAGACGCTGTCCTGATTTAAACTAAGGAAAACACTAAATTATTCTGTGGAATTTTTAATAAAGAAGTGTTTCTATTGGTTCCGCGCTTGCTCGTTTATAGCTTGCCTAAGCTTCCTCTGAGAAGCATATAATGAAAAAGGCGAAATGCCAGGAACATCCTTGGTGAACGTTAATGCGAACTTTTCTGCAATTATATCTGGCTAAATGCTCTTGCTCGCTGTAACCTGCTTTCCTACTGCTTGTCTTCTCTGTCTTGCTACTGGTTTTTACAAAAATTAAAGGTAATTAAACTGATTTTTTTCTTTCAGTTCATAACTGGACTCAAGAGGACACTCTTCAGTGGCTGTCAGAATTTGTTGAACTACCCCAATATGAAAAGAATTTTAGGGACAGCAATGTCAATGGAACAACGCTTCCCAGGTGAAGGTTTCTTCTGGATTAGTTTCAAATAATTCCCTGTAGGTTGCTGCTTTTGTCTGTATGTGGGAACAGCTACGTGAACTTAAATTCTATCAAGATATGGTCAAATGCAAGAAGAGAGAAGTGTTCTTGCAGTTTTGAAGAGTTAGCTCCTTTTTATTTTTATTTTTGGCCAAAATATTTCAAAATATAAATGATTCTTGCCACTCCTTTTGTCGTAGTGGTTTTTTTTTGTTTTGTTTTGTTTTTGCTGTTGAAGCTTTTATTCAGGATGACATAATTCTATATGGTAGTGAACTTTGCAGAACCCCTGCAGAACCCCTTTTCTTGAGCATAGCTACTAAACTTGAGTATTGCATGTATTTCAAGAGAGTCGCTGTAGAAGTCTGCAAATATACCGTTACTTTTAACTATGCCAAATGGATTTATTTTATGATTATTCCAGAAATAAAAAATAGGGAAATTGTTTGATGTTCTTCCTTTGCCACATGCTGATATGCTTTTTTTAATAGCACTACTGTCATTGTATTATATCTCTCACTCCAATCGCATAACTGTAATCTATGTAACTGTGGGAAATGCTATTAATGTATTTCTTTCCATAAACTGGTTTTGAACATAGCTTGTGGAATAAGTAATGCTTTGTTTTATCATTAACAGGATAGCAGTAAATGAACATGCTTTCATGATCTCTCACTTGAAAATAATTGACCGGAGCCATAGACAGAAGCTTCAGCTTAAAGCCTTGGATGTTGTTTTATTTGGGCCTCTCACACGTTAGTAACTTTTTGGAGTTGTTTTGTTTTTTTTTCTTATCTCTTATTTGTAAGAATTCAACAGAAAATACTTTTAGTGACACCTGATACTGTAGATTGGACAAGCTTATCTGTTTTGTGGGTGCACTGATGGATTGCTTGGCAATGAATTTAAAACTGCTACTGATGCAGTATGCTGGGATTAGGACAAAGGTCCACTTCAGTGTGCGAGATCACATAGAAACTTTAGTGTTACCCCACTTGATGGATGGATGTTGGCTTTTCTGTCACAAAAAGTGTCCTCTAAGAGTTTTTGACTGATACAGACTATGTACTGTAAAAGTTTAGTAAGCTTTCCTCCATCTAATATGTGTTTTACTATAGACTAAGTAGATTGTATTAGAGCAGAGTTGCTTACGTTGTGTGGAAAATGCTCTGGAATCCATTTGAAAGATTGGAGATGGTTTGAGATAAACGAGCTTGGAATTCTGTTTAGCATCAGGTTCTGTCACATTTTAGTCTCGCGGGGGGGGGTTGCGGAGAGGAAGCCCATGGTATGTCGTTGTCTGTATCAATGAACTAGTTAATGATGGTGTTATTCTCTGCACAGGTCCCCCTCACAACTGGATGAAGGATTTCATATTAACAGTTTCCATAGTTATTGGGTTTGGAGGCTGCTGGTTTGCATATACCCAGAACAGAACCTCAAGAGAACATATCACAAAAATGATGAAGGACTTGGAAAGTCTCCAAACAGCAGAACAAAGTCTTCTTGACTTGCAGGAAAGGTATAAAAACTAAAAAAAAGTTAATTTTTGGTGGTCCTTTTGTTTTGAGGTTAAATACCAATGCAGATCTTTTACAATCATAAATTATTTGCATTAAGCAAGCTGCCTTTGGATTTTGTTCATCTTCATTTTGCATGGAAACTGTGATTTTGATGACAGTGGGGTTTTTTTGTGGGTAGAGATTGTTCCTGGATATTTCAGCAGGCAATATGAACCTGGGGACGAAGGTAGAGGATAGAATTTCAGTTGTTTTTTACCTACAGATTTAGAAGCATGTACTGTTATTTTCATATAATTACAGTTGGGATCTTTGCATACATGGAAGTGAGAACATTTGTCCTGTTTTTGACCTCTTAAGAACTGAAACAGACCTGGACTAATTACTCTCTATTCCTTATTTAGCAGTGTGCGAGTTGATAGTCTTCTCTGGTGCACCTCTAACTCAATTGTCTATAAAGACGTATATTTTGATCTTATTTCATGAAGGTTCACCTAAAAGTTTGCATATTTTGTCTGAGGTGGACATCACATTGTGCAATGTAATTGCTGCTGATTCATGAAGCTTGCAGTCTTTGTTACCACAGAATGGTTGAGGTTGGATTGGAAGGGACTTCTGGAGGTCATCTTGTCCAGCCCCACCTGCTCAAGCAGGATCATCTGGAACAGGTTGCCCAGGACCATGCCCAGGCGGCTTCTGAATATGTCCAAGAATGGAGATTCTACCACCTCCCTGGGCAACCTGGGCCAGTGCTCCGTCACCCTCACGGTGAAAAAGTGTTTCCTGATGTTCAGACAGAACCTCTTGTGGTTTGGTTTGTGCCCGTTGCCTCTTGCCTTGTTGCTGGACACACTTTTTCTCCCCCTGAGGACTGCAACTTTTAATGAACGTGCTGTGTATTTCTTGTTCAATTGTGAAGGCTTGAGAAGGCACAAGAAGAGAATAGAAACGTTGCTGTGGAAAAGCAAAACCTGGAGCGCAAAATGATGGATGAGATCAATGATGCAAAACGGGAAGCTCATCGCCTGAGGGAGTTGAGGGAGGGAGCAGAATGTGAGCTCAGCAGGCTCAAATATGCAGAGGAAGAGCTAGTGCAGGTATCTCCAAACTGTTCATAATTTTAGTGTTGACTTTAAATTCGTCATGGTTTTATTAGATCCTTAGGAGTGTTGACAATAGCATTTCTCTAATGCTAGATTTGAATGGAAAAATTCTAAGAGCACTTAATGATGGTCTGTCAATCATGCTATTATCTCGTAAAATAATCCTGAAACTCTAAAGGGACATACACTTTGTATATTAGTTTATCATAGTGTTGTTGGATTCATGGAACAAAATACAAACAAAGGCTTTTTTTCTGTCTTGTTACCAGATGAGAGATAGTAGCTTTGTCTCGCTCTTCCGAGTAGCAATAGATTAAATTTATTGCACTAAATTAAAAATGCTGTCTTGAAAAAAATATTTAAGCTTCAAGTTGGGGAACTATTTATTATAGGAAAAACAATCTGAGTATAATATAGTATATGGAAATTTGTACGCTGTGTTTTAGAAATGCCTGATCTGCCTTCCCTGACAGCAATTGGCACACCCCAGAGCTCTGTAAAGCCGAGTATGTTGCTGTGGGGTATAAAGGTGCTTGTATTTCACTTTCTTCTGCTGCCAGTTCTAATGATACTCTTGGTGACACTTTTATTTCTTTTTCGATTGCTAGGTTCGCATGGCTTTAAAAAAGGCTGAGAAGGAGTTTGAGCTGAGAAGCAATTGGTCTGTTCCTGAGGCTTTGCAGAAGTGGCTTCAGTTAACACATGAAGTTGAAGTACAGTATTACAATATCAAAAGACAGCATGCAGAAATGCAATTAGCAATTGCCAAAGATGAGGTACCAACTCTAGCTGCTTAAAGACTTTTCTAATCCATTGCTAGATAGATGAAATAGTAAATACAAATTATTCAGATAAGCTTTTGGAATTTTTTTTCTCCTCTGAGTTGTTGTTTGCTACCTGTCAATGTTGCTAATGTTTTGCCATCTGTGTTAAGCATATAACTCCTAGTTTTATGTGTTTCATTTTATCTTTCTTTTTAGGCAGAAAAGATAAAAAAGAAGAGAAGCACTGTATTTGGAACATTACATGTTGCACACAGCTCCTCCCTGGATGAAGTGGACCATAAAATCCTTGAAGCAAAGTAAGAGTATTAGCATGTCGCATATTCTTTTGTGATTATTTATTCCTGGAAGAATGGATTTTATTTTTTTTTTGAGACTTATGGAAGGTAGTGTCTTGGTGGATTTTTGCACTTTTAAGTAAAACTATTTAAAAGATGCTAAAATGTGAATATTTGGGTAGTCCTAATGGATCTCTTGGTTTGCTAGAATGACTGCACTTCTGTTACTTTGCTCTATCATTAAGAACAGTCTACGTAACTTTAACATGTGCTTTTCTCCAGGAAAGCACTCTCTGAGTTGACGACATGTTTGCGAGAGCGTCTTTATCGATGGCAACAGATTGAGAAGATTTGTGGCTTTCAAATAGCGCACAATTCTGGGCTACCAAGCTTGACCTCCTCTCTCTACTCTGATCACAGCTGGGTAGTTATGCCTCGAGTTTCCATTCCTCCTTACCCAATTGCAGGGGGAGTCGATGACTTAGATGAAGATACTCCTCCAATAGTTTCACAGTTTCATGGTAAGTGGTGAGCCCAGTAAAAAGAAAGGGGAAAAGTTCTGGTGGTGTGGGATTTTAAAGTCAGGGGGGAGAAGCGTGCTGAAATCAAACGGGATAGGATCAAAGTCAAAAGGACCATTTGTCTAGCATTTCCGATGCATCTTTCAGGACTTGCATGAACTGAAATCTGGGTTTTGCGATAAAGATAACATGAAGAAAAGACCTTTATTCTGTTTCAGTGGAGAAACGGGGCGTAAATCAGCTAAGGTTTTGAACGTCTGTTTGTCATGCTTGGATTCTGACTTTGATAAAAGATTATGAGTAATGCTGAATTTCTGGTAGCACATTTATTCTTTTCAAACGGAAGGGATGGAGTTAGTCTAGAGTCCCTTGAGCTACTGGGAAGCTCACACCCTTTGAGAGGCCGCATGCTACGTAGCTTTTCAAGCATTCTTCAGTGGCTGGAACAAAATCATGTTGTTTTCCAAGGGAAGCTTTCAGGCAGAATGTTTGCATTTTGGATACAGCGGGTTGTTTGAGCATGAGGCAGAGAGGCCAAGTGCTAGAGGGAGGGAGGGAGGGAGGGAAATCCAGCTTTGGTTAAACTATGATCAAAAGATATACACTGGGGATTCAGACCACCCTCGTATCTTGAGTCATTGCGTCAATACAAGAGCCTGTTTCATGGAAGTTGTGCTTAACTGGACTCTAGAGGCAAATCAAAAAGATGAGCTCCCATGTAGCTATTCAAACAAGCAATATCAAGCTGAGGAGTGAGTAGGGAAGAAAACTTTTTCATATGTGTACAATTTTTCTTCCAGGATTGGGATTCTCAAGAGAAATTAGAACTGTATTTTAAATTGGCATGAGGAGAACGGTCGCCACTTGGCTGGCTGCATTTAGTGTGCCTTGGGCACACGTTTTTCTTCTGAATGTACCAACCTTTTTTCTACATGCTGCACCGAAAAGGTCATTAATCCCCTTGTGAATCTACTTACTGCAAGTTCTGATCATTTTAAAAAACAGTGTCTCTCTAGTCGTCTTCACTGTGAAGGCTTCAGTCACAACAACCCCAGGCAACGCTACAGGCTTGGGGCAGAGTGGCTGGAAAGCTGCCCAGCAGAAAAGGACCTGGGGGTGTTGGTGGACAGCCGGCTGAACATGAGCCAGCAGCGTGCCCAGGTGGCCAAGAAAGCCAACGGCATCCTGGCCTGTATCAGGAATAGCGTGGCCAGCAGGAGCAGGGCAGTGATGGTGCCTCTGTACTGGGCACTGGTGAGGCCTCACCTCGAGTGCTGTGTTCAGTTCTGGGTCCCTCGCTACAGGAAGGACATTGAGCTGCTGGAATGTGTCCAGAGGAGAGCCACCAAGCTGGTGAGGGGTCTGGAGAACAAACCATATGAGGAGAGGCTGAGGGAACTGGGCATGTTTAGTTTGGAGAAGAGGAGACTGAGGGGGGACCTCATTGCCCTCTACAACTACCTGAAAGGAGGGTGTAGAGAGGTGGGTGTTGGCCTCTTCTCCTAAGGGATTAATGGCAGGACCAGAGGAAATGGTCTGAAGTTGGGGCAGGGGAGGTTTAGGTTAGATATCAGGAAGAATGACTTTACTGAGAGGGTGGTCAGGCACTGGAACAGCCTGCCCAGGGAGGTGGTGGAGTCGCCGTCCCTGGAGGTATTTAAGAAGCGTGTAGACATGGCACTTCAGGGCATGCTCTAGTGCCTGAGATTGTGGGTTTGTGTCTGTTTGTGGGTGGGGTGGTCTGTGGTTGTGGGCGTTTGTTTTGGTTTTGTTTTGGTTTTGGTGTTTAGTGTTGTGTTGTTTGTTTGGGTTTTTTTTTGTTGTTGGCTTCTTTTTTTTTTTCGGTTGGACTCGATGATCTCAAAGGTCACTTCCAACCAAGAAGATTCTGTGATTCTGTGGCTTTGATTTAAAACTTGGCAACAAATTTCTTGGATGTGCCAGTAAAATATGGATGCCTAGAGCTAAACTTCCAAGTTGGTAGGGAGAAACCTCTGGTGTGATTTCAAAATGAAGAGCTCCATTTATTATCTTGACTTTTCAGGTGGTCTAAGACGAAAAAACACTTAGATATGTATATAAGACTTCAGACTTGTGATTTGTTTTGTTGGTTTGTTGTTTTTTTTTTCCCAGTCACTCTTCTCATTCAGGTCTTGCTCAGAAGTGAAGCCAGACAGCAAAGTGCAGTTGGTTCAGAGGAACCAACAATTAGAGGACTGTACAGTCTGTAAGAGCATACTTAGTTGAAACTTTACTCTATGCTTTTGCAGCTATGGCTTAATTGTTTTGGTCAAGTTCAGTTAATTTGGAAGTAATTAATAGTGGATGTTGTCTCAGTGATGGAAGTTATTTGAATATTACTAACATTAGAAACACTTTAAATGTGTTTTTCTGAATTTTGGTAAGGTGTGAGAGCCTGATTTTGCTAAACTGACCACGAGGGAAGTAGCTTCTCCTTGACTTACTAGCTTTTAAAATTTCTGCGCAGTTAAAAAACACTGGAAACACTTGGGAGTGAGGAAAGAGAAGGAAAACGTGCTAAATGATCTGTTGTTGAAACCAGTTCAGGAGTCAAATTATTGTAGGTTAGTTTGGTAACTGCTAAATTATTCCCCTCATTTAGACCAAAATGACAAATGCTTCTCTCCTTCCTCCTGTGCAAAATGGCTTGTCTCATGAAGCTGCAGGCAAAATGCAGTGTGTGGACAGGTCAGTTCTGAGCAAGGTTGTTTTCAGTCTCTGGACCTAAACGGAACTGTCTGGGATGTTTCCTTGCCCCAGCATCCTTTGGTATCTTGAGATCGACAAAATTTGGAGACTGCCAGACAGACTTCTCTTTGCCACAGCGGTTGGGATGATAGGCTAAAATGGTGTGAAGTAATAGATCTATTTAATCAGTCCTGAGCTGAAGAACAAAAGGGGATCAAGAAATAGATGCACGAGACTGGAACAAAGTCATACAGTGAGGTGATAGCGAAACTTCTACTTTTCCACTGACTGATTAGGATTCAGCTGATTCCTTGATTTAATGAATTTCATTGTACTAAAAAATTCTATATGTTACAGTGTCATAGCTGAATCCTTCATAATCCTCTGTATATACACCTAGAAGGAACCAAAATGCTTGTAAATTCTCCCAAAATTCACTGATGGTGCAGTCTTGTTCTTTTTTACATCAGTGAGTAGGTTGGCATCTGATTTACCTGGAGACTCAGCACAACTTTCCTAAAGGGGTTCTTATTCTCTTATCTCAGTTCACATTTGCTCTTTTAGGAATATTTTTGTAATGACACAAGCTTATTTTTGAGCTGCCAACACCTACTTTTCCAGGTCAGTGGGGAGTTCATCGCACATAAAATCAGAAAAGTTGGGAGTTACATGGCAACTCTCATGTTGGGACTTGCAAATTTTCCTCTTTTGCTCAGCCCGGCAGGAAACAAAGTCTTTAAGTGTTGGTGAAGGTGCAGCTACTTGCTGGTTTGTGAAGGCTGTGATTTCCTGCACTGAAAGCAGAACGGCAACTCAGCCTTTTCTGAGATTCCAGGAAGCCAAACTGTAATTTACCCAATGCTAAACTGGCATCTTAAAAAATACAATGCATTTTGTCAGGCTAGGTGTCCTTGTCTACAAAATAATGGAATTTTTTTTTTTTTTTAGTGTGTTGTGTTTGGTAAATATTTTGAACATCAGTAAGGGTATGGTCTGTCTTACCTAAGCAGTGATATGTTCTGTGGGACAGTTTGAGGAGGGGTATGAAAAATCTGGAGGCTTATAACAGCTGGCCTGAAACCAGGTCTGTAGACTTATTTTCATAGAGCTGTTGCTGCCTAATCATCTTTTGAGGGAGGAAATGGATTAGGAACATTTTAGTTTGTCACTTCCTGTTAGATACTTTCCTGGTCAAGTCTTGTGTTGCTGTCTCCACCCGTTATTAGTACTTCTGTTTCCAGAAATTCATAGTTAGCCTGGCAAAAGAAAGTGTTATCAAATCGGAAATTCTTGAGCTTAAAATGAGGTTGAATTATATATTTTCTGTCATGTTATATAAATGAAATTGGTCTTCCGTGTCTAACGTAACTTTGAGCTAATGCAGTGTATTTCAGTTGACTGTTTGGTTAGATATTACCTACATTGCAAAACTCTTACATATTCTTTTAAGCTCCAAATCACCACACAAGTGAAATACAGGATATTGTGTAACATACTAATTTCAGCACTGCTATTTTTAGTTTATAAAGGGTTGGGAATTTCAGTCGAATCTTTCTCTTTGTTCTCAAGAGAGCGTAGTGAGCCAGAGCTTTGGTGCACACGGTCAGAATAACATTTGGCAGGCATGAAACTGTGGAACTTGCGTCTCGGTGAGCTGCTTCATCTGACTGTAGAGTGTCATAGAATCATAGAATGGTTAGAGCTAGAAGGGACCTTAAAGATCATCCAGTTCCAACCCCCCTGCCATGGGCAGGGACACCTCCCACTAGACCAGGTTGCTCAAAGCCCCGTCCAGCCTGGCCTTGAACACCTCCAGGGATGGGGCAGCCACAGCTTCTCTGGGCAACCTGTTCCAGGGTCTCACCACCCTCACAGGAAAGAATTTCCTCCTAATATCTAATCTAAATCTCCCCTCTTTCAGTTTAAAACTGTTCCCCCTTGTCCTATGGCTTCACTCGCTGATCAGGAGTCCCTCCCCATCTCTCCTGTAGCCCCCTTTAGGGACTGGATAAGGTACATCTCTAAGGTCATGCCCTCTGAACCGTCGAGCAATGTCCAAGTTGTTTAAGAATCACTGTGGCTGAAGCAGATACCTACTATTGAGTCTTGAGAGTAGATACTGGTAACATCAATGTCACTTGGAGGGTTTTGGTTTTGCTTTTTCTTTGCCTCAGGGTCCATTGTAAAACCTCCCAGCACGCTGGCCAGAAGCAGTAGCTTGTGTCGATCGCGACGCAATGTCGTGCCGTCGTCTCCGCAGTCTCAGCACGCTTTGCACTCCCCCGACCCCGACATCCTTTCTGTGTCGAGCTGCCCAGCTCTTTATCGAACTGAAGAGGAGGAGGAAGCCATTTACTTCTCTGCTGATAAACAATGGTACGGAGATTAGCAAACAGCACTTTGGAACTCTGCTAGGATTATTTGAGACTAACAGTTTAGAATTAGCGTTTTGGACCAAGCCAAAAGTTAACGTAATCTGTAGGATAATATAAATAATTATAGTCCACATGGAACAGAGCGAGTTCTTGTCTGGTTTGTGTATGTGAATAGCTAGCATGTCGTATACAGTTAAGTAATGTTACAATCCAGGGTGCACTGAACTAACCCTGATTCTCCATTACAATATGTTACTGGCTTTTACATCTGAAACTAGGATCAAAAGCAGTGTCAGCTACTGGGCGAAGAGAAGATGGATGGTAACACAATTCTTACAGCATGTTGAGCGTGTACCTACTCTTGTTACATGGCCTCATAGGAAAAGGTTAAATTCCTTTTGGAAGGAGCAAATGAGCTTGTTGAAAGGTAGGGACACTTGTCCTGAAGAAACTTTTTGTATATGATAGGCTTAATTCTCCTTCTTTCGTTTCATAACTTTTCTGACTTCACGTGCCAGAAAGAGTTGTGTTTTGTTTTTTTTTTTTTTTTTTTTTTTTGTTCTTTGAAGTGAGATGCAAATGACTGATTCTGGGCAGATGCTGCTGCCCGCAAAACCAAGATTGCACAAACTAATTATCTTAAGTCTAGATAATAAAATGATGTAATGCAAGTTGTAAGTTAAAATGTTTAACTAATGTTTTTTGTTAATTAACTACTAAGGAAAAGTGTGGGTGGTGCTTTTAGACTAATGTTAATGATTCTAAATTAATTTCCTTTTTAACGGCATGAAAGACATAGTAGTTTCATTATGTTTTTCTCCTCTCTTTGCTTTGACTCAGGGAAGTACAGGAAACAGGTTCGGAATGTGACTCCTTAAATTCATCCATTGGAAGGAAGCAGTCTCCTCCAGCAAGCCTTGAGATGTACCAGACACTTTCTCCTCAGAAAGTATCCCCGGAAGAGTTCTCACTGGAGGAATCATCTACGGGAGACTCCTCTTCTCTAACTGCAGATATTTCTAGGGGCTCTCCTGACTGTGTAGGCATGGCAGAAACTAAGAGCATGATCTTTAGTCCTGCGAGCAAAGTTTATAACGGAATCCTGGAGAAGTCCTGCAGCATGAACCAGCTTTCCACTGGGATCCCAGTCCCCAAGCCTCGGCACACCTCCTGTTCTTCAGCCGGCAGCGATAGTAAACCCAGCCCCGAAGCTGCCTCTGTCCCTAGGATAAGTAGCATCCCACAGGACCTCTACCAAAATGGTGAAAAAAACAAAAAGCCATCGAAAATAAAAAGCCTCTTTAAGAAGAGGAGTAAGTGAGGTGGGCAGAAGAAACCTAGAGTATCATTATAAGAACTCTTATTTTTTAAATCTTTAGGAATGTAATTCCATTGGCGCATTTGCGAATGGATGCCCTAATGGAATGCTCTGTAGGTCAACTATATTTAACTGACTGTACTGTCAAAGGCCATGCCAGCTGTCAATGAGAAATCATTAAAAAGTTCAGACAGTTTACATTCATTTCTGCCTATTTATTTCTTTTTTT
The DNA here is from genome assembly GCF_964106895.1 of Numenius arquata. Lineage (NCBI taxonomy): Eukaryota > Metazoa > Chordata > Aves > Charadriiformes > Scolopacidae > Numenius > Numenius arquata. Next base: position 65,454,919 of record NC_133580.1, read on the forward strand.
TTTTTTTTTTAGTTTGTCTTTTTTAGTGTTTTTTTTTTTTTTTAATTTAGCTTTGGGTTTTGGTGGGGTTTTTTTGTTGTTTGTTCATAAACCATTTTTAAGCCACTTTGGACTTCTAAGCTTTAATGGACTAGTAAGCCTTCTTGGGCTTGCCAAAGTTTCTGTTTACCGGAGCATCTTCCTATCTTTCCGTAGAGCTAGGACATTTATCTACTGGACTTAAAGAGAAATAAAAGAAGTAGAACTAAATTGAATTGCACTACTGTTTTACAGACTGGAAAAGTCTCTCTCTGCAAGTGAAACTGAAAGACTTGTATTTGACTGAGAAGATGAATCTTTTCACTTTTAGATCTTTTGGGGTTTTTATGTAGAACTTAGGATTTCTAATTGACTTGATTTCTGGAAATGGAAATGCCATGCTTTTATTATGGGAAGCTTTGTTAGATGCATTTATTATTAGAATGGTTCAAGTCCTGCTGTAAAGATCATGTTTTTCCCAGGACATTCACTGTGATTTTACTTCACTGCAGGCTGTATGACACACAAAAAAAAAAAAAAAAGAAGAAAAAGTAATTTAACAAGAGAAGAGGCTCTTGATTCCTTATGCAAGTGATGGATATGAAACTTGACCGAGGACTGAAAATATTCACCCTCTTAAAATAAGGAGGGGGGATAGTAGCTTTTGTTTACAGACTGACAGACAATGGACACTGGGTTTGTGAAAGTTTGTACTGTGGTAAAGATAATAAATTGGAAACATTATTTGCTTGGGAATGTTCCAATTTTAGCTGATGCTTGTTACAGACGTGTTTCAGAGATCCTGTTAATTGAAAGCTGTTGTAGGCTACATTGCTTATGCTTACTGCTCTGTATAAGTTATTATATTTTTTGGATTAGCTCTTAATGTCTTAATGTCCTCCTTTTGTAAGATTTCATACACTTTATTTTTGTATAGTTTGAAGATCTAGCTGTTCAGACATGTCTGAAGTAAATGGTATAATTTTATAATGCATACTGTTATACTAACTCATAATTTTAGATATAAAGATAGATATAAAGGTGAGACTCGACATGCTTCAGATAAAAGCAGTTTTTATGTTAAGCTTTTATAGGGAGAGGCGAAATTACTGCAAGTTAACAAGGAAGCTTTCTTAGGGCAACAGTAGCTAGTTGTTCAAAAACATCTTTTTATTTTTTATTATTTTTGAAACAGTTGGAGACAACAAATGTACTGCTTGAGCAACAGTGCCTTTTACTCAGTTTGTCTGAAAACGTTAATACTGAGCAGGGGTTTCTTTTGAGGTACATTCCGAAGAAATACTTCTTGCTCTAGTGAACGCAAGCAATTTTACCCAGTGATGATAAATGGTTTCAGCTCTTCCATCGGGGTGTTGTGGTTGCCTCAGTAACAGGTACCACTGCCAGGGACCTGTGATTAGGGGGCTCGCTTCTTGCCAGTACGTACACGCTGTACTGTATGAAAGATTAATTCACTGACTGCCTAAATTCTTTTTTTCTAGTAAGAAGCCCTCAAAACCTGTAGCTAATTAAAATCAAGTGATACATGGTTGTTTTTTTTTTTTTTCTCCTATCACTTTCTATTTAGGTTCCGCTGCACTGATGTGTTAGTTCTGTGCTGGTGATGTTAACAGAAGGGTAGAGAAATAGTTAGAAGGGTTAGAAAATGGGATGGAGACCTTCCATGTGCAAGTACCTTAAAAGTCCTGGTACATTGATTAATTCCTTAACAGCAGGAATCCAGAGTTTTACTGTCTAACAAAAAGATTGTTTGTATGTCATCTATAGAGAAAAGCATAGGAGGAATCAACCATTCGATAAAGTTTGGAGAAGAGAAAAATTGGTGGAATAGAAAATAACGAGAATACGATATTGTTCCAGTATTCTCTGAATCAGCAAGTTGGACAGCTATAGTTGCAAAAAAAAAAAACCACAAGGTAAAAATGCTCTCTTCAAACGAAGATTGTATGCTCTGTATGTAGTAGACAAAAAAAAGCAGCAATGCAAAGAGACTTGTGCCAGAGAAGGATCTCAGTGCTGAGCCTTCGGAGTTGTAGTTAAAAGCCTGACGAAGTACTTGAACATGTACAAAGGGAAAAAAAAATACGTAAAAACAGGGAACTTATTTTTGCCTCCCAAACAGCGTGGAGAGGACTACTACCAGGAAAACGTTCAGTTTTGATGTCTGCACTTGAGAAGGCTGTAGCAATAATTGAGTTTAAAGTAAAATCTGGATCTGGATGTAGTAGATCTTGCAGTGTGAGATTTGAGGAACTCTGTCTCTTATTGTTACCAAAGAAGATGAAGCTGCATTTTGATGCACGTGAAAATATATATTGATAGACGTTTGATACACATATTTACACGTGGGGGGGAAAATACATGTGGTACTGAGGAGTGGGAGGACAGCACTTCTTAATCCTGACATCCAAGTCAGGAAAACTCAAGTATTGAGAAGCCAAACCAGACAAATCCAGTTTTCTGTAGTAAGTATAACTAAAAACTGAAGTAGAGGAGGTGTTGGACTCTTCATTGCCTCTTGAGTTTAAACGTTAAATATTTTTTTAAATACACAATTTGATTGTCTTCTGGCAAAAAAATGTCATGGCGGTGTACAGACAAATCTGATGACATTATCGTAGGCATTTTTGGCTTCAAATGGCAAACCAAAAATGACTGCTCTCAATGCTCAGTTTATCACCAGCTGTCCTGCAACGTTGTAGCTGCTACTTAATTAATATTATAGAACTGAAAGCTTCAGTTAAGGTGACCAGAAGTGGCGAGCATGGTATGTTGGAGTTGTTTTTTTTTTTTTTAATTATTTTAATAGACCACATGCTCATCTTGCCACCTGAATTCATCCAGTACGTGACTTGCATTGCTCCTGCTATATACTGTATATATGTATATATAGGTATATACTGTAGAAATGCTCGTCTTCAAACTGTTAGCTTCCTGTTGCTAAGGTGTGTTGAGAGAACTGACTCCGAGGTAGATCCTCGCTGGCAAACATCTTAACATTGAAGTACCTGGAGGATGTCAACATCTCATGTGCTTTACAAGGTCCTCCGTTTTTCCTCTGTTGTTAGTTATTTGAGACAAAATCATCTAATGTCATCATCCTTTAATGGCTGAGGACTTCCAAAGCTCTGAGCTCAGAATGGTTGTGATCAGAGTAATTTTTTTTTTTTTTGGGCTTTTGTAGCTAAAATCCATGTTCTATTTTAAATTCTCCAGTATTTTTCAGAAGATAAGGATTTTTGCTTTCTTAACTATTTTGTTAAAGTCCCTTGTCAGGACAGCAGCCCCTTTGTGGAAACTGCCTGAAAGGTTCTCCCTGAAGAGGTTACCATTTTGTCTTTCACCTGTAAAAGGAAGAAGTGTCAAGTGTGGGGTTCTATAAATAGAAGAAGAAAAAAAAACCCCACCCTCATTCTTCCAAACCTTGAACAAACCCATACCTTTCTACAATTCTTACTAAAGATATGTGATACTTTTTCCTAATAGCATAAAAAAATTTAGGAAAGGCATTTCTGGTTGCCACGGGGAATGCTTTTCACCAGTTTACGGTGGACTTTGAGATTAAAACAATTGCTGATTTTTTTTTTTTAATTTTTTTTTTCCCTGCTTGATGATGGAATTTCAAATTGCTCATTGACAGTTCCAGGTACACATCAGCTTTTCTTTCCCCGCTTCACTGGTACCTGGGGAGCAAATTACCCTCCGCTTTCTGGTGGGCAATTTGCTGAAAGAGAAGATTCTCCATCCACATAGTGAAGGTAATAACGTTATGGTAAGAATCCAGTTCCTCGCTTGGAAGCCTTGAAGGTGGTGAAGCGAAGGACACTCACCTTAAGTTTTCTTATGATACTTACGGATGCCAGCTTGAGTTTGGCATTAGCTTACAGCTGATTGAAAGTCTAGAAAGGTAAAATTAATTAGAAATTGAAGCTTTTAATATTTTGCCCTTTTGCTTCCCAGTATATAGGAAAACAGCACACACAGGAAAGAGATGATCTCTAATCAGCGTTTCTCATACCACCAGTTTTTAGAGCTTCAGGAGAGTTTCATTCCATTTCCAAGATGCATTGCTGGAGAGGGATTACTACCTTAATTTTATAATGTATGCAAAGAAGTGTTTAATTTTCATTTCTTTACAAGCAGGGGGGAGGAGTATAAATAAACCGAATGCTTAACTTGGGAAAAAAAAAGTTTGTTTTTTTTTTTCTTTAAAAAGTCAAATGGAGAATTCCTGGTTCTTGGACCCCTTTACTATTTGCTTATGGCCTTGTGCAATACGTTAAGTAGGATGAACGTGGGTTTCTAATCGGTTCCAGTTGCACTGACCGAAGTGTCTATGTCATGGTTTAAACGCTGCTTTCTCAGAGCTGCTCCAGGCGTTTCAGTCCTGGATGTTTTATCTCGGTTGAGTAACGGTTAAGCCCCCTGAGGCTGTCGGATTCTAAGCGCTGGTGAACTTTTCTACTAGTGGCTTAAACACAGATGTTGGTAGAACCGATTCCCACACCCCCCCCAAAAAAAAAGGCTTTTGCCAGTCGTTTGGCTGCCCGGCAGCAGGTCAACGTTCAGGTGAACTTTCTTTGAGGCTTCACCGGTGTCGTACACCTTTTGAACACAGTTTTTCCCTTCCAGCCCTTGAGAGATGATGCTGACCCAAAACCCCGCTCAGTGCCTAAACGGAACACACTGATTCATACAAAATTGTAACAATATTAACCTTTAAAAAAGTCCCAATTTGCTCTTGCCCCTTGCATTACATATGCAGTACTTATCAGTCCACTTCAGTCTTTCCGAAATAAAATGGAATCGATTTATGTTTGGGTTTTTTTTATCCTCTACAGCTTTGAACCCCAAGTTTTCCAAACGGTGTGTGTGTTCTCTGCTGCTCCGAAATGGAAAGTTGGGAAGGTTGGTCTCTGCTTAGATGTTAAGGAAAGCAAATTTGAGCAGGGTCAGAAGAAGTTCCTCTTGCTGGTTGCAGAGGATGCAGAGTTCAAAGGTATTTCATCTGCTCCTAAGTCAGAAGACTTGAGGAATGCTTACAATTTATATTGCTGGAGATGAGATGCGCATTCAGTCTCAAAACTTTCAGAGCAGTAACTCTTTATCCAAGAGAAACTTTTATTCTTTACCGTGCGGGGCCTTACCTTCATATTTCTACTCCGTTTTTGACCCAGCAGCATTAAATTTGGTAGTTACAGCACTAACTTGTGTGATTTCCAGACCTCAGAGCAGTTTCAAATAACGATTTCACTGATGTGTCTTAAAGTCAGTTTTGGTTTATTATGGGCTAAAAGACATCTGAATGATGACTTTCGCCTTTACATTCCTTTTGTTTTAATTCAACTCAATTCTTTGTGATCCCTCTACTGTTACAAAAAAAACCCCACCCATGTACCGATAGTTGACTCATGTTCGTGTTTAGAATACGCTATTTTTTATTCAGCTGAGAAATACTAATAGATAAGTGCCAGGTTTTTGCTTTTTAAAGCCTAGATCATGGTTGGAAATTGTTGCAAAACCACTGCTGTACTTCAGTTGAACTAGGTACAGCATCCACTGGTGCAATTCGTGTACGAGTGGTAAAGTTATCCTTCCGAAATTCTCCTTAGTTTGTTCTTGATTTGTATCTTAGCTTGATGCTGCACAATTATTTTCAGACTCGAATTCATTTAAAATCAAGGTCGGTATGTCCAGCCCGAAAAAAGTCAGTCTTCAATCGTCAGCCATCGGTCCATTCTCACTGAAATGAATTAAAATCCTGAATATTTGTACTAGCTTATTAGCCTGTTGGGTGGTGGAATGGGTTCCTGGAAGTCTTTGGGTGGAAGGCAGAGAACTTCTGGAGTGAACGGGGTAACGCCAGTTCTTCACCAGCTTTTCAAATCCATCTCCCACTAAGACCGAGTCTCCCCAGGGGAACGTAGATGTACTTACTGCTTGGAACTTTGTGGTTAATTATATTTGGCTGTTTGATTCTAATAACTTGCATGTGCGCTGTGCTTGCTTGCTTTTCAATAGCTGACAGAAGCTGTAGGAGATCTTGGGGGTTTGTTTAAAAAAGAAATTGCTGTTTTTAAAAGAAAAAAAAAAAAAAAAAAAAAAGACTGGCAAGAGAAATCTGTCAGGCTGCGAACCGACTGGAAACAACAAAGATCCCAGCTTTTTGTCTAAAAGAATTGTTGAAATAGTTCTTAATGAAATGAATTCGGTAGCATGTGTATTTTCACGTTGCTCTCCTCCAAGCAACAAAACCAATTAAAATACCGTACATTTCAGCAAGGATATTTGGGAGATGCCTTGCCCTGTTTTTGTTTTTAATTTAAATAACGTTGAGTTGTAGTGAGCGTTCAGCATATTAATGCCTGACTTAAAAGATTAACAGCGTTTGAACGGCTTGCCTTGTTTTGTTTAATTACAGCTTTATAAAAATGTAGATATTTGCATAGAGCCTGTCCTTGGATCGAGGGATGTTCCAATGACACAGCAAGAAGAGGACCAAGACCAAGTAAATACGTGCACAATCCAAACCTTAACTTAAGATGCTCTCCTGTTCTGGGAAGGGTTGTCCTTCACGCAGATTCTGCTCTTCCTCTGTTTGCTCTCGGCTTCTGTTTGTTTTCATTAGTTGAACTAAAATAAGAAACAAAGCCCTCAGACTGACTGGTTTCTGTCTCTCTAATACAAACACACCCTGAACTTGCTTTTAACCTCATCGGCTGCATGTTGTGGGTGCTGTACACAAATGCAGCTGGAGTATTTGGTGTTGTACAGCATGATGCATTTCATTCCCCTTTCTGGTTTCCCTCCCATTAGCTATATATTGCTTTACAACTGGAAAAAAAAAAAAACCAAAACTGAGTTTTTGGGAATTGAGTCTGTTTTGCATATAAAAATCTTATTTTTTTCCTTTTTTATTTTTTTTTTTTTTCCTGTGAGTCTTATGAGAAATGTCCTGCTTGGAGAGTCTCAGACAGTATTTTCCTATGTTTATTCATGTTACTTTGCTTTATTTTATAAGTGGATATTGATTTCTGATGTGTTGTTACACTTAATGTTGAATAAATCTGACTTCCGTTTTGAAAAGTGAAACTGTGTTAGTGAAAATGTTATGTAACGTTAACTCATCTCAGACTGTTCCCAGAGTATATGGACTTAGATTTTATTTATTTTATTTATTTTTTTTTTAAACTTGAGATCGATTTTCTTTGTTCCGCTTATGATTCTGGCCAATATTTCTTTACTTCATGCTGTTATCGAAGCGATCGTACTGGGAAGGGCAAGGTGGAGACAGGTTTGGAATTCAGGCTTGGAATTCCTGAGTCTTACTGCTTTCGCTTGAAAAAGAGCCTTTCTGAGTTTAAGTGGCTTCATATTTTGAAGATTTGGGATTTTGTGGGTTTGTTGTTTTTTTTTTACCTCCAAACAAGGCGAAAAGCCTTTCCAAGTGACTGTTGCAATAGTGCAGAGCCTTGTGATTTTGAGCGTGAGGATTAGTTTGAGAACCCGTGGCTCTCTACCAAGATAAAAGAAAATGCCCTTGCTGTTGGTTAAATGTTCCTTATAACCGTAGCAACTCTGAGAAGGAAGAAGCACCAGCTATACGTCAAAAATAGCTTTTTAAAAAGCGGCTTCTCTTGTAAGCAAAAGTCCCCTCTGTGCAGAGGTGACAAGATTGCAGTGAGATAAATTAGCGACACTAATGGTGTGGACCATGGGATCGATACGAATTGTGTTTAGAAAACTTAGCGTGAAACAAATGTCGCTGTTACCTCAATAAAAATAGGGTATTGGTAATTGCATATATATTATTTTCAGTTGTCCAGTACGGCCCTGTTCAGTAGCAGGAACTTGGTGGGTGTGAGTTGGTCGCTCCTTTCACTTCGGTTTGTCCTTAGTGTTCTTGGTTAAGACTGTTACCGATGGAAAAAGTGTATATATTTAAATCGGTTCTGCGTCTTCGGAGAGCTAAATACCTTTGCGTTGGGGACCTGCTGTTCGTTTCTCCTGCAAATTTTGATTGAGCTATTACAGCGTTGCTTATGAGAAAACTCTTTATTTTACCGCAAGACTTGGCACCCGAGCAAGTGGAACAAAGAGCATTCTAATCCCAGGGGATATTGCTGAACTTTGGTTAATTAACAACTTCAGCGAGCTGGTGTTCGCTCACTGAAGTCAGATATTTTTTTTTCTTAGATGAACTGCTTTTGGTTACTATTGAATTCAAGTCCAATTTCCTTACCCTGTCAAATTTAGGCTTTTAAACTGATGGTTTGGCCGTTTCCACTGGGTGATGGCATTACTTGTGGAATTGTGTAGCCTCCTCCTTGCCCTGGAGGGTGTGAACCCTCTACCCTGGAGGGTAGAAGGATGACAGTTAGTCTCCTCTAAGGTCCTTCGGTCATCGAGCTGCTCCTAAGCATAGAGTGCTCCTGGTTAAGCTAATTCTGGGCCAGTTTCATAAAGGTCTCCCATATTTCCTTTTCTTTTTGAGTGCCTGGTAAGGATGCGCTAAGTCTCTGCTAATGTAGCTGTACAGCAGAAAATATTTCCATATTCAAGGAATTTTTCTGTATTCAAAGTAAAGTTTAGTGGAGCTTCTTATCAGCTTGGTGCTGCAGTACTTGTCTGCTTCGGTCCTGTTTCTCTTCTACTTCTGTACTTAAAATTACCACTTTTTCCCCATTGTTTCCAAGAGGAGAAGTGGTGAACTCATGAATCTAAAATATAAATATAGTTGACTTCTGAAGGCCAGGGTTTGTCCGTGTTCTAAGAGGTCTTATCTTTCAGCTAGTGGCTGCTAGCACTCTGGGGGCAATTTCTGAACCTTGTGCTGGATTTCCATTTGTTCTGTTATACCACTTCCATCTTAAAAACTACTCGTTCTCCAGTTTTTCTCATTGGTTTTTTACAGGGGAGGCTTAGCAATAGGAAAATATTCCAGAAATTGTAAGTCACAATTACAGCACGTGGGTGAAGGGATCTGAATACGTGTGGGAGTGAAAAAAGGGGCTGGGGAGAAGAGAGAGAATATACCATTATTTGTTTCTTCTCTGAAATGCTGGAGTCTGGAAGAATGATTGGAAAGATGAGGTATATATGAGGGAAGTTCAAAACGCAGACTTTGTAATTGCTGAAGCATCCCCTGCCCTTTACTCCTGATCTTGTGAAATACACCCCGTTTTTAAGGTGTGGAGATAAAATCCTAAAGAGGATTGTGAATGAAAATACAGCTTGGGGGGGGGGTGGGTGGAATTTCCATTCTACTTTCCGCTCAACCTATAGGATGTGTTAATCTTTTTGTAGCAATTTTAGAGAAAATAGTTTGAGAAAGCTAAATAAAACTTTAGAATTAGCATTCTGTCTCCAGTGGCGATATACCACCGACGTTATCTGCCGGGAATGCTCTAAGATAGATGGCTACCCTAAATCTCTACAAGAAAAAACCAGCCAACCACCAAACCCTGTGGTGATTAAAGTGTTTTCTTTTTTTAGGATGCGATTGCCTAGCTCGAGCATGTAACAGCCTGGGTGACAAGCCAGAGATTTTGATTAATTTCTGCCATAAGAAATAAGAACATAAGACATCAGAAAGAAACACTGAGATTTGATGAAAGTTCATAAAAAAATGTATCACCGGTGCCTAACAAGCAAAGGGCCTTCTGGATGGGGGCTTCTTCTAATGATGTTCGTGACACTTTAAAAGGTCCTTGCATTCGGATGTGTAGGCATTGCTGAGCTGTTCAGCCACGGGTGTGCTTTAACTGTATAGTTTCTGCCTTGCTAATATATGTCTTCAGATTTGTAAACAACAAAACCTCCAAATTTAATATGTAGAAGTAAAAAAAAAAAACAAAAACAAAAACAAAAAACACCCAAGCCCAAAAACCTCAGTAGAGAAACTTCAAATAGGAAAGAATCCAGCCTTTTAAGGCAAGTTTTCTGGTGTAAAATAGCTAAATGTAACAATTAGTTGTGTATCAGTGGTTTTGATTTCTTTTGATAAGAAAAAAAAAGATTAAAAAAAAAAAAAGAAAATTCTTTCTCTGCTCAGCCCATCACTCCCAGCATCTACCTCAACATGAAGCTGTGTTTTGTACTAAATCTGACTTCTCTTTGTCTCGTGTAACACAAAGAAGAGTTTCTGCTGGTGCAGTTTATGCCCTTCATCGCACCTCTGCAACCTCCAGTGGCTACATCAGGCCTGGGATACCTCTGCTGCTTTCCTTTTGTGTCTCCTCATGTTGCAGGCAAACCTAAGGGGTTTGTTTTTGGGGTTTTTTTGTTTTTTTGGGTTTTTTTTGCAAGTTCAAAGGTGGGTTTTGTTTTGTTTGTTTTGTTTTTTAATTGGAATTTTGTTTTGTCAAGCCTGGAATACTTCATTCCCAGCAGGTCTGGCCACCGTTACTGGGCATGGCTAGGGATCGTGTGTCTGAGCGACTGCTCAGTGCCATTGCTAATATTAGCCATGGACAAGTAGACCAGTTTTCATTGAGGCTCTGCAGAAAGTGGAGAAAATTCTCCTTCACCAAAATATTGAGGCTTTTTCTATCTAAATTACACCGATATAAATTAAGAAAAAGCTTTGAAGGAGCTCTAGTTACTTGCAGGTTGTTTTCTTGAAAAGAAAAAATTAGTATTACTTTGTCCTTCAGCATCCCAAAGTAGTGGGAATAAAGGAAGACACAGTAGTTGCCCTTGCAAAGGGCCACAAAAGGAAGTGTTCGTGGCATGGCAGCCAAGAGTTAAGAAATTAAAAGGAGTAATATTTGCATAGCTGGTGGGAACAGGAAGGCACCTCAAGGCTCCATACTAGATTTACCAGTATTTAACTTCATTAAAGATGGAATTTGTATAAACAAGTGTAGAAGAGTGGTTCAATGATCAGATTTGATAAATATATGTTAGAAACGTCAGCTCCTTGATCCCTAGAATGCTCTAGATGGAATTTGGAAGTCAGGAAAGAGGCTTGGCAGGGCAACATAGAATTTGGTCTTGAGCTGCTCATCAACCTGAACATACTCAATGTCAGGATTGGACTTGGGTTCGTAGAAAATACAGCGATAAAGACATTTAAACTATGGCCAGTTGTGCGAGGTAATCATTAGCTGCTGCGATGCTAATTTCTCTTATAAGAGCTAACTTTGTTCTTTTTGAATCAATCATATCGAGAGATGGAGTGTACTCGTAGAGCAAGCTAAAGAGAAAACCAAACTGGGCTCCTCCACGTGGCTGAAGAGACTCCTGCTCTGTTGAGGGCCCTCATTATTATAATGCTGAACGGGAATAATTTGAGGAATATCTGGAGATCTTGTAATTTGGGAGCAAAAAGCAGAAACACCTGCTGGCTTTTTCCCTAAACACAGCTAAAGGCTGTATTCTTTCCTATTCCTCACTCCTGGGTGTATAGCAGGGAATATAGTTCTGCTGCTCATGCTTCCCGTTTTATCTAGAGCTACTGAAATTAAGCGTTAAGATTCCCAATAACACGTACTCACTCATTCATTCCTCTCCCTAGATTCTCTCGGATATACCCTTTGCTAAACTCGGGAAGAGTGTTTGCCCCACGCTGCTTACCTGCCGTGCACAGCTGTGGGTAAAAGGAGACGTATTTTTGGTTCACATCTTGTCTTTTTGGCTTTTGCCAGACCTTTCCATATTCCTGTGGAAGCAATCCTTTCTGGGATTTGTACAGGAAATAGTTCAGCCTTCCCTGGAGTTAGTTCACTGCAACTGCAAAGGCTATTTTGGATTTGTATCTACTGTGGTTAAGAATTCTCGAGTGTCCGATTTTCCAGGGGAGCTCGGACAAACCCATTATCAAAGAGCTGTGATGGATTTTTTTGTTGCGCTACAACCAAATGTTAATTTTCTTCTTTTTGTTCTGGAAGGAAGAAGGGGGCGTGTATGTTTTCCATCCCTTTTTAAAGATGCTCTTCATCTCCAAGCGCTGTGTAAGCTGGCATATGTTGAATTCCGAACATCAGCGGAGAAAGCGGCACTGTAATTCACACGTTGGGATTTGACAGCGAGGTGGCAAATATGCTAACGTTCAACTTGCTGGTTCTTATTGCTGCTCCTTTTTCACGAGGGAAAATTGGTATGCACGTTAGAGGATGACTTCTCTACAAAGAATTATATAAACTAGGCAGGCGGCTCAATTTCTTAGCTGTTAGTGGGGAAAAAAAAAAAAAAAAAAAGCCTTTTATTTCTTACTGTATTCCCTGTTTGGGAGAAGTCAAATATTCGTTTGAACAGAAAGACTTGGAAGTTAAACAAATAGTTCCCACACTTTAAATGCAGCCTGAACCCAGCTGAAAAACCCGCTGTTTTCTCTATTTTTTTTTTTTTTTTTTTTTCCTTGAGGGTCTTGCACTGGTGAAATCACTGTTTTGGTGCTGTGTTCATGATACATCACGTTGGTAACTTGCCTGCTGAAGAACTCGGGGAAATCTGTGTGTCCTACCAGCGGATGCTTTTCCACACAAGAAAAGGGGATTGTGGCAGCAAAGGACACCTGATTTGATCAATTCTCTATTATAGGGTGTAGTTGGAGCAATGAGGAATCTGGGAGGGGGAAGAGAAGAATAGGAGATTCTTCTAGAATTCAAAGGAATTCAGGGAATTCAAAGATCGTATTGCTATTACTTTTCAGGAAAATGCTGTTGGATTGTGAATCTATAATTGGAAGCCTTCGTGAATTTTTAGAGCTTACTGGTACGGGCACCCGAAAGACTTACCAACAACCTTTGGGTTTTAAGTAGGTTTAAAATAGTATCCTGTAAATTTGAAACGCTTAAATAATGCTACACACACTCACCAACTTGAAATTATAGCTCATGCGTGTTACCTTGGGGATTTCTTCCAAATTAAGTGCATTCCAATAAGATTATATATTAGTAGATAATACCAGCATTATCACCAGATTAATAGATTATACCAGCAGAAGTAGGGAGGTGATTGTGCCCCTGTACTCAGCACTGGTGAGACCACACCTGGAGTATTGTGTCCAGTTTTGGGCACCTCAATCCAAGAGAGATATCGAGGTGCTGGAGCGAGTGCAGAGGAGGGCAACGAAGCTGGTGAAGGGCCTGGAAAACAAATCATATGAAGAGCGGTTGAAGGAGCTGGGACTGTTTAGTATGAGGAAGAGGAGGCTGAGGGGAGACCTCATCACTCTCTACAACTACTTGAAAGGACACTGTAGAGAGGTTGGTGCTGGTCTCTTCGCACAGGTAATTAATGACAGAACGAGAGGGAATGGCTTCAAGCTCCAACAGGGTAGGTTTAGACTGAACATTAGGAAAGAATTTTTCACAGAAAGAGTGGTCGGGCATTGGAATAGGCTGCCCAGGGAGGTGGTGGAGTCACCATCCCTGGATGTGTTTAAGAGCCGTTTAGATGTGGTGTTGGGGGATATGATATAGAGAAGAACTTTGTAGTGTAGGGTGGATGGTTGGACTTGATGATCCCAAGGGTCTTTTCCAACCTGGATGATTCTATGATTATTACTAATGTTTCTATTACACTTGTGCCCCCATCTCTGGTAGTATCATATGGCCAGCTGGAACTAGCAAATTCTTGCTAAGTCAGGCTGGAAGTGTAACCAAAACCTTAATTACTGAATTTTTAGCGCTCCGCAGCTCTGGAGAATTGGATTGTAGAAATACGTAGGAAATGGCTGTTGTGTGTGAGACTGCACTTTGTGTCTATAGCATAAGAATATAACTTACCATTACGTATACTCTGCACTGTTGCAAATCATTTCCCTCTCCTTGGTGAATATTGTTGTGGCTGCCCCATCCCTGGAGGTGTTCAAGGCCAGGCTGGATGGGGCTTTGAGCAACCTGGTCTGGTGGGAGGTGTCCCTGCCCATGGCAGGGGGGTTGGAACTCGGTCTTTGAGGTCCCTTCCAACCCAAACCATTCCATGCTTCTATGAAAATGTGGTAGTCTGGTGTTCTTCATTTCTGTTTTTTTTTAGTGGTAAAACATAGCAGTAATGCCTTGCTCACAACTGTGAAGAATTTTGCTTCGTGTACCTTTCTTTCCGTGGCCTTCATCTTATGTGGCACGATGGCTGCTCTGGAAACACTCTACAGAACTACAGATCTTTCAGAGCTGCTTTTAACCAACCAGTAGGACTTTGTTCTTTCCCGTTTCAGCAGCGGGAGGAAGCAGCCCTGGCTGAGCTTTCCCAGCGCGCTCCAAGCTCGTGTTCGATCGCTTCGCCTGGGCTGCTGCTGGTTGTGCTTTCTACGTTTTGAGAAAACCACCCAAACAACTTACTTAAAAGAAAATTGAAATTTTCTGCTTCAAACTCAACTTCAGCTAACTGTATATACATATATATATGTATAAAATAAATATATGGCTACGGGTCCATATAAATTCCCACTAATACCTTAGAGCAGTGAATCTTTCAAGTGAAAAATTCTGTTTTTTTGCATATTATCACCTCGAAGTGAAAGATTTCTGTTGTTTTCTGTCCCTTCAGAGGTGAGTATTGACAAAGGGTAGTACCTTTGGATCTTTGCTTTAATGAATACATGTAGATAACACGTTTAGTTAAGTTTCAGACAGAAAGTTGAAATCTCATTCTTACTGTCACTTACTTGCTTTGTGACTTTAAATTAGACAGTTCAGTTGTTCCGTAAAATAAAGGTAATAGCGGGTGCAACCCCTGCAAGGGGTTGAATGAATGTTAAGCTTCTCTTAATTGAAAGTACCATTCTGAATTCTAGATATTATTAATAATTCCCCAGATTAAGGGATAAAGCTCTCCTGAGAGCTAAGCATTTTCTCTTGCAAAGAAAAGTATTGATTTTCAAAGCTACATTAAACTCTGCTCTGTCTTTCAGGATACGCTAATCTATTCATTTTCAGGGGAGAAAAAGAAAATAAAATAGTGAGTGGCAAGTAAAATGCAAAGCCAGGAAAGAGCATAATATACGAAGCAGGTTTGACCTTCCTTCATCTTAAACAAGGAGTTTCATAAAGTGACGTGGTGGAGGGAAGGACGAGACCCAGATGTACTGAGAATATAAAGTGTGAGTGATGTGGAACCATCACAAACTGTGCTCTCTATCTATTTCACACCCGTGTTGCTAGTTAGTCTAAAAACCTCTCTAAATTAATGGAGGGCACACATACAGGAGAGAGGGATGTTTAAGCTTGTCCTGTCATTGCTGCTCGTGAGCTGAAGGCATTAACACACGTACTCTGCTAAAGTGTAGTCCCCGTTTCTGGAGTTTGTATTTCCTTTCCTGAGAAAGGGTCTTGTGTCTTGACCTCATCGGAACTCGACGTGCTCAGTAAGACCACCACGTGCTTCAAAAGTATCCTGAGATCTTATTCTGGGTGAGGCGACTGATGGCTTAACCTGCCTGTGGGTTGCAGTTAGTGTGTGTTTCCTGAGAATCTCTAGCAATCTCTGGATCTCTTTCCATATGTTGATTTTGAAACAAACAAACAAAAAAAGTTCCCTTTTTAAAATTTATTCTCACCGCTCAACCTGAATCACAGAACTTGTAGGATTGGAAGGAATCACTGGAGACTGTCTAATCTAACACCCCTACTGAAGGCAGGGTCGCCTACAGCAGGTTGCTCAGGACCGTGTTCAGTTTGAATATCTCCACAGCTGGAGACCCCACAGTGTCTCTCTGGGCAGCCTGTACCAGTGTGTGATTTGCCTCTGTGTAAAAATAGTATTTTCTTTGAGTGGAAATTCCTATTTGAATTTATGGCCGTTACCTTGTGTTCTTTCACTCTGCACCGCTGTGAAGAGTGTGAAGAGCTCAGTCTTGCTCTCATCAGGTATTGATGCACATTGATAAGGTCCTCCTGAGCCTTCTCTTCTCCAACTAAATCTCGGCTCTGAGCCGCTCTTCAGATGTTCCTGTCCTGCAGTCATCTTCCTGGCCCTGTGCCGGAGCTGCTCCAGTTTGTCCATCTCTCTCTTGGACTTGGTAGCGCGGGACTGGTCACAGCACTTACGGTGTGTATCAACGGTTGGAGGTATCATCTCCCTCTACCTGCTGGTAAGGCTCTTTCTAGTGCACCCTGGAGGCTGTTGGTCTTTGTTTCAAGGGTACAGTGCTGACTCACGTTCAGTTTCTTGGATTCCCTGGCCCTTCTCTGCAGAGCTGCTTTCCTTTCAGCTGCTCCCGAGCCTGTGCTGGTGCACGGGGTTATTTCTCCCCAAATACAGGACTTGAAATTTCCCTTTCCGGAATTTCATGAGGTTCCTGTTGGCTCATTTCTCCAGGCTGTTGAGGTCCCTTGGAGTGGCAGCGCACCCATCTGGTGTATCAGCCACTCCTCCCCATCGTCTATCATCCGCAGACTTGCTGTTGGTGTGCTCTGTCCCATCTTCCAGCTCATTAATGGAGAGGTTAGACAGTACCGGCCTCAGTAGTAACCTCAGGGCTACAACATCAGCGAATGGCCTCGGGCTTTGTGCTGATGGTCACAACGACGGCTTTGAGCCTGGCAGTTCAGCCACTTTTCAATCTACTTTATTGTCCACTTATCTAGCCTGCATTTTGTCAGTTCGTCTGTAAGAAAGTTATGGGAGACTGTCAAAAGCCTTGCTCAAGTCAAGAGAAACCATATCCACTGCTCTCTCCTCACTCCCTGAACTCATCGCTTTATTGTGGAAGGCAATTGGGCTGTTCAGGCGCGATTCCTGCTCTGTAAATTCATCCTGACTCATCACCTCCCTGTCCTTCGTGTGCTTGGGAATGGCTTCCAGGATTATTTGCTCCATCACCTTGCCAGGGTTTGAGGTGAGGTCAATTGGCCTGGAGCTCCGCAGATATTGCTCCTTGTCCTTTGAAAGGTGTGACACTTGCTGTCTTCCAGCCCTCAGGAACCTTCCGCAATCATCACGACCTTTCAAAGAGAATTGACAGTGGTCTCACAATGACATTGGCCAGTTCTCTCAGCACTCCTGTCTGCGTCCCTTTTCTACTGACAGTAAGTTTTCCATGCTCTAGACTTAGCTGCTCGTTTCAGGGACCTGAGAAGACAGATCTTGCTGGTAAGGACTGAAGTATAGCAGGCATCGAGTACCTCAGCTGTATCCGCGCTGGCTGTCACCATGTGCTGTGCGTCCCATTCAGCAGGCCCTTGTTGGAAGTTCTTGGAACTTCCTTTCATGGAATTTCTTCCCTAAGTTACTGATATGCCTGTAGAAGCCTTTCTTATTGTGGCTTTCTTATGACAGGCTGAGAGAGTTGGGGGTGTTCGGCCTGGAGAAGAGAAGGCTCCAGGGAGAATTTATAGCCCCTTCCAATACCTGAAGGGAGCCTACAGAAGAGATGGGGAGGGACTCTTGATCAGGGAGTGGGGGCGATAGGACGAGGGGTAATGGTTTTAAACTGAAAGAGGGGAGATTTAGATGAGATATTAGGAAGAAATTCTTTCCTGTGAGGGTGGTGAGGCACTGGAAGAGGTTGCCCAGAGAAGCTGTGGCTGCCCCATCCCTGGAGGTGTTCAAGGCCAGGCTGGATGGGGCTTTGAGCAACCTGGTCTGGTGGGAGGTGTCCCTGCCCATGGCAGGGGGTTGGAACTCGGTGATCTTTAAGGTCCCTTCCAACCCAACCCGTTCTATGATTCTGACCCATAAGCTGTCAGGGGCTTGTCGCCCATCCCCAGGCAGAGCTCCACGCATCCCTGCAGTGCTCCCACATCAAGGGCAACACTACCTCCTCAGCATCATGCCCTGTATCCACCCATTACCGCAGTTGAGTTGTGTGAGCTGTCCCACCACATTCCCATGGTCCCAGTGAGATGGTAGGCCTGCATGTAGACATCGAAGTCTTAATGTCCATTCTGCGTGTTATGAGTGTTGGTGTACGGGCCCTTCGGAGAGGTGCTCAGTCATGCTGGCTTCCTGTTGATGCCATGACTGATACTATAAAGACCTATCACAAACCACACCAGTTATTGAAACTCTGAGGACACATCCTTCAGTGCGTTTCTGCTTCAATGGAGATAGAAGAAAGGAAGCAGTGGAGGACAATGGGTGCTGGTTGCTGCTCTCTGCTCCTGAGATTTCCTATGCCTGTGTACTCCCCGTTCCTAGCAATAGAGTCATGGAGTCCCCTTCTCTGGAGATTTTCAAGACCTGCCTTGATGCAGTCCTGAGTAATGTGCTCTGGGGAATCCTGCTTCAGCAGGGGAGTTGGACTAGATGATCTCTAGAGGTCCCTTCCAACTCTGAGAATTCTGTGATTCTGTGATCTGCTCCCCAGGGAAACAGTAAAGGCTGACAGAGGAAAATGTTCTCCGGCTTCTTGGGGGTGTGGGTGGGGAGTGTCAAGTGAAAGAAGAAGGAAAGAATGTGAGTGATAGGGTGTTTGGAGGAAATGTGATACTTAAAGGACAAATAATTGGAAGTAAGTCAAGACTAGCAGATTTGGAAAGAAAGGTGAATGTACTCAAGGTCAGGACGAGATTAGAATAAACAGAAATAATAAAAGGACTGTTATTAGGGAAATGTTAATATATAATCTCTCAAGTGACAAGAAAAGTAAGAATGGTCAGAAGAAGTGAGTACTTTTTTAAAGCATCTCTGCTTCCCAAATCATGTAAAAATGAAATGCTCTGTTCTGAGTAATCCTTGACTTTACTTCCTTTGTCCTGGGATGGATGTAGGTTGATGTGATCCGAAATGGAACCAGAGTCATTGTGCTTTCAAGGGCTTGCTTCCCTATACTCTGCTTCAATGCCTGTCTTTCCTGCATCCCTTGGGTGTGATAATGGCATTCTGTGAATCATAACAGCAGTGCAGAGCTTAATTAATGTTTGCAAAACACTTAGATCCTCAGATGAAGTGTGCTATGTGCATCCGGTGCAACACATTATTGCCAATAAACACAGGCTGTTTTTAATTCCAGCAACAACTCATTCTTGGTGCTTTTCCTATCACAAACTCAACCACGTGAAGGATGGCCATCACGGCTCCTGCCAAGGTCCAGCTATCTCGCTATCTGGTCTCCAGGAGTAGCAGGTGTTTAAGAAAGAGAACTGTGAAAAGACAGATGCTTTATCTGGCAAACCCTCCTGGCTTCTAGCAACAAATATTTTAAAGACTTTGTATTCTGGAGGTTACATCCCAAACCTTCCTCTGAAAGGAATTCTTGTCCATGCCTTTTCAACCAGCGCTTGGTGAGCTGGGGGATTAACCTTGCACACCCTTCTTAGGGTGTCTGAGAGACAGAACCTAGAGAAAGAAAATCATAGAATGGTTAGAGCTGGAAGGGACCTTAAAGATCATCGAGTTCCAACCCCCCTGCCATGGGCAGGGACACCTCCCACTAGACCAGGTTGCTCAAAGCCCCATCCAGCCTGGCCTTGAACACCTCCAGGGATGGGGCAGCCACAGCTTCTCTGGGCAACCTGTTCCAGTGTCTCACCACCCTCACAGGAAAGAATTTCTTCCTACTATCTCATCTAAATCTCCCCTCTTCCAATTTAAAACCATTACCCCTTGTGCTGTCACTACACTTCCTGACAAAGAGTCCCTCTCCGGCTCTCCTGTAGGCTCCCATCAGATATTGGAAGGCTGCTATGAGGTCTCCCTGGAGCCTTCTCTTCTCCAGGCTGAACAACCCAGCTCTCTCAGCCTGTCTTCATAGGGGAGGTGCTCCATTCCTCTGATCATCTTCGTGGCCCTCCACTGGACCCGTTCCAACAGGTCCATGTCCTTCCTGTGTTGAGGACTCCAAAGCTGGACACAATATTCCAGGTGGGGTCATATTTTTAGTCTGTTTAGTTGGAAGTAAATCTCCATCTACCGCCATGACAAATGTATTTCAGTCACTAGAGGAAAAATTATGTGCTATTTGGTACTTTGACATAACTGCTCATGGAAGAGCTCAGCGCACGCCCTTTCAGCCCTCAGAATAGGATGATTTATTGCTTTAAATTTATCTGAATCTTTAAAACCACAGATTCATATCCAAGGAGGCATCAGTTCTTCACCCTTGTGAGCTGGAGAACTGGAGGTAGATGCCTTAGTTCATATTAATAAGTTGCTAATATCCTAGCTTTTATATAAATTAAACTAAGGATCATCAGTCCTTTTTAAGGGATTACTCTGCCTTGCCATTACCTCACTCTCCCCCTCCCAGCTAATAGACAGTGTTTTACATATCAACTGGCAGCAGTTTTTTGGCTTCAGAAATAGAAATATTTGGAAATGTGAGATATAGATATATATATATGAACTGGAACCATTTTTCTGTTAAATTGGGTTACAATTTCCTTATTTGCCCAAATAGACTAATTCCTAATTTAAAACCTTGTTAAGGGAGTTCTATCCTATTTATATGGGCAAATGGAGAACTACTTTGTGAAGTTTTGGAAATATTTGGAGATGTGTGTAACGAAAGGGCCAATAAAAATGTAAATGATCTCAACTGTATTTATCATATATTTCACCTAGTTCTCTGGCACTGCTGCTGGTTTTGATAGCAAGCAGCCTACTAAATATTTTGTAGCATGATTTAAAAAATGAATAAACCTATAATATTTGCATTTAATATATCTGCTATGCAAGGTATGTCCCCCATTTCAAATTAGTCAAGCAGATAGTGCGTGTTTAACCAAATCTTTCTTATCTCAGGCCTGGCTTTTTCTCTAGGTGGCAGAATTGTTCTATCTACAGCACAGGAAGAACAGATTAAGAAACAAAAAATGGTTAATGATGTATAGCTCCCCAGCGTGAATAATTTTTGTTTCCTGAATCAGCTGCCTTATTTTTCCAATAGTGTCAAATTTATCAGTAAGCAGGTAGGATTCATAAGCCGTAGGGTTTTTTTTTTTTAAGAGGGGGGACAAAAAATAATAATAATAAAAAAAAAGCCTTTGTTCACAAAACCTGCCTGACTCAATTAGAAGCTGCAGAATATTTTTGTAAAGTCCAATTGCTGTGAAACGCTGATACTTGGAGCAACTTTTTGGGTACGTGTATGAACTGCCACGTACGTATAGTTCCCCAGGAGGGGCTGGGGGAAGGGTTAATCTTTCCAACAGCGTTGTGTCAAGCCCTCTGCTTATGGAGGGATTAAATACTAACACAAAACGCATGTTAAACAGGGAGCTGGGGCGCTTCAGACACGTTTGTAGGGAACCAGCTCTTTTAAGCTAAAATGTGTTTGCTGAGCGTCTGTGGGTTCTGTCCGTCGGGTGCGTTGTGATAGCCTGGAAGGATTGAGCTGGTCCGATGGTTACGTGGTTATCCAGATCAACGCTCCCACAAAAGCTCCACACTAGATCCTCTAATTCAAATAATTTTGGTTTGGATCATTGGCTGTAATTTCTTTGTCACTCAATGTAATAAATTTTAAGGATAATCTCTTGTGTCCCCCTGACAGTGCTTCTGAATTTTAGATTAGAGGAAAAACAAAGCTTTCAAGAGAAGTAAATTAGACTTTTCAGGAGATCATACACTTGAAGTCTAGAAACTCTTTCTGCAGCTGTGGAGGTGAGTAGAGAATTCCAAAGATGTCATGTTTTCCCTCTTTCTCCAGCTTTAATGATGCCAGTTCTTCTGTTTAGTATGGAGAAGAGACACGGGGTCTATGCCCACTTCAGCCTGGAGAAGAGAAGGCTCCAGGGCGACCTTAGAGCCCCTTCCAGTCCCTAAAGGGGCTACAGGAGAGATGGGGAGGGACTCTTGATCAGGGAGGGGAGCCGTAGGACGAGGGGTAACAGTTTTAAATTGAAAGAGGGGAGATTTAGATGAGATATTAGGAAGAAATTCTTTCCTGTGAGGGTGGTGAGGCACTGGAACAGGTTGCCCAGAGAAGCTGTGGCTGCCCCATCCCTGGAGGTGTTCAAGGCCAGGCTGGATGGGGCTTTGAGCAACCTGGTCTGGTGGGAGGTGTCCCTGCCCATGGCAGGGGGTTGGAACTCGGTGATCTTTAAGGTCCCTTCCAACCCAAACCATTCTGTGATTCTATGTGTTCTCATTGCCCATGTTTTATACTCCCTGGCCATCCTTGGCCAGCATGTTATTGCTATTCCCAAATGAAACCTATTTGGGAAAAAATCCTCTCCCTGTGCTTACCATCTGTTGTAAATTTTGTAGCAGAGTTGCTGTTGTGGAAGTTTTAAGCACTATTGCGTGGTGCTTCTCCAGAGCCCGATGTTGCTGCTCTTTGCAAGGTGGGGAGAGGTAGCTGGGCATGTAACTAGAACTATTGGAAGATGAGGGAAAACACAACAAGCTTTCTTTCAAAATTATGCTACACTGGACCAAAAACATTTCTACATTTTTAGTGGTTTAAAAAGAGAATGAAGTAGCTATAGCATTGGCTTGCAAACCTCTCCTCAAAGTTTCCTCCTTCTCTTAGAAAGTAGAACTGTTGACTAACTGCTTGCCTTTGGTTTGTGGAGCAGCTAGATTTTTTTATTTTTTTTTTTTCTCCTCTAAGGTTGGCTTACTGCAGTAGAATCTGCCTTGTATTTTGAGTTGAAAGTACCCTTTACTCACACTGAGTATAAGTTTCCTCCCCGAAGGATTCTTTGAAATAAAATGGAGCCACTTTGTAAATGCAGGGAGTATAAATTCTCTACACGAGTATGAAGACGGTCCTTGTCTGAGCAGAACAGAAGCAAAAATAGAAGGTGGAAGACTCCCATGGCAATTTATCCATGGATACTTTTGAAGTGCATTTTTAAATTTTTTTTACTTGATTTCACTTAACATCAGTCAGAAGTTTGTAAGGGTATGTGGGAGTAGGTAGGGGTATGCGATGCTAACTGATAAAGCGTGCGGGGGAACCTGGGAACACTTATTTCTGCAAGATTATCTGGTCAAGGACCTTGCCAAATGTGATGAGAAGGAGACGGGGGGAAGCACTAACCAAAATAGAGGGACACAGGCCCGACAGAGAAACATAACTTGAAGGCCTCTCAGGAAACTGCAGGCAAACTGGGATGTTGTAGCCAGTAAGGATGCAGAAGTGAGGGTCCAGGATGTTGCAGGGGGTCGGTAGAACCGCACAAGCTGATGGGGGGAACGTGCAGGGGAAGGGGGATCGGGGAGGACTAAAGTGGTAAGGGTAAAAGTTTCAGGAAAAAACAAATATTTGAATTTATGAAAAAAAACCTGCCAGTCAACTTGGCTCAAAGACTCTTAAATATTTTTTTTAACAGGAATGGAAGAATACTTTGCTTTTTTTTGAGCTTCAGCTTTATTTATGTATAAATCCTCCAAGCCTACAAGTTTAGCATTTCTATAGACTATAAAGGCAGCTTTTTATTGACGAAAACTGGTATGAATTTGTACTCTTGCCGCTTCTTGAAAAAAAAAAAAAAATAAATCAACCCGATTACTGAATAAAATTGAAGACTGCATCGAATTGCTCAATTTGTTTGTTAGGAATCCACTGTGTTTACTTTACGGTACTGTAATCCGTGATGTAGTTTTGTGGGAATATTTTGACTCTCAAGGGATTTTTGGGGCTCTGCATGTGAACTGCTGCGACTGCAACGCCCCCATTTATCATCAGGGAGTCCTGAAGGTCTGCAGCATTAATGCCGCTATGCCCTGCTTGATATGACAAGACTGGTGCTTCTGTAGATTACTCATAGCCTGTCGTCGATGGGAGAGGTCGTACCAAACCGAATTCTGCTTAATGCCACCATACTTCTTAATTTGTAGTTTCTTCGTTTTAAACAAAACACTTTCTCCTTGCTTATAGGGCAATTGAACTAATCCTCTTCAGCTTGTAACCGCAGTTCTTGTGCTGTTCTATTTTGGGAGAATAGGTTTATGTTATCGCTTCTCTATAAAACTATGCTGAGGTCACCTTTTGCGACATCGTTTTTCTTCTGGCTTGCTCTAGTCACCGCGAGGAGATTCTGTTCTCTGTGAAGTGGGGAAGCTCTATGCTAATATTTTTTAATGTGTTTTCCGCAGGGGTTTGCTACTGAGTAACGTGAAGTGCTGCTCGGGAGGTGAGGGTTCCTACCCTCTGTAGCTGCTCTTTGTAGCAGAAGAATGTCAGACTTTTACATCTTTTTAATGTTAATGCAGCTATCTTACAAAAGGTTTTTGACTTTGCTTTTTATGCAGGAGAAAAGCGTAAGCGAAACCTTTACACCCACCACTTCACCAAGTATCGCACGTAATTTTATTTATGAGCTGCAAACAGTATGGGTATCTATTCCGCCCCTTATTAACGCGGCATTAAGAAAAACGGGCTTTGCTTCTCTCCGAGGTGTCGGCGTGTGTGTTTTGACCTTCCTCTGTATGGCTGTTCCCCTCATTTTCCTTTAGCAATATCCTGTCAGTGTTTTACACTCGCGCGCGGTGGCTGAAATGATTTGCTTTGCCTCTTGAAACCCGTGTGCTGTGCTTACTCCTGCCCACCCTGGGGACCTGCCTTGATGCCATCGAAACCCTTGGGAGAAGCCCAGCCAGGGCTGTCTCCAGAACCTAAACCCAGCTGCCTGGTGGGGCTGCTGTAGTTTCGCTGAGAAAACCTGCAGGTCCCTCAGTAAAAAGGATTTGCTCAAATATTTTGCCTTTTTAATCAAAAGAGAGAAGTCAGTTTTCAGAATTATTATTATTATTATTATTTTTTTTTTTTATCCTCAATTTGAAGCTTTTCTTCCTGGAAAACGTATTTTAACAGAGGCACAGGCCGTTTTAGGGGATGGTTGTAACATCTTATCTGGTATGACCCGCAGAGGGAAGAGAGGTGTGAGAAACCTGTGATTGCGTAAGAATGCTTTAGGACACGCAGTATAAAAATTTGTGATGATTTTAGACCTACAAAGAGCCTTTGGAGGAAGTTCTATTTCCAGCTGACAGGCAGAAAAAATAACTTAAAGTTGAGTAGTTCTCAAAATGTTATCTGAGGAAAGACGTATAGTCTGTGCAGCATCTCAAATCCAGTAAATGCTGAGCCTGCGTTAGTGGAGGTTACTCTCCTCAGAGAGAATTAAGATAAATATTTCAGAATTAAAAGGCGTTTCAGTGGAGTTTGTGTGCTGGGATATGGCTTAGTTATTAATCATTATATTTAATCATTGTTGGCTTACCTAAAATGTGTCTCTAGCTAAAGTGACCTTAGAGCTTTGCCCTTAAAATGTGCTGTTTATGGGACATTAACTCTCCTTACACCAGTTTCGAAGGAGGAGAGGGTCTGGTCTTCCTCCTGCAGCCGCTGGCAATCTGACAAGTCTTTTCTTCATTTAAGGCACTCCTGAGGATCAGACAGTTGTTCTGCTGCCCTTCTCCTATACAGTGGAGATCCTGCCCAGACCCTAAATATCGGATTTGCCTGTGTATTTTTGGCCTGAAGTGTTTTCCTCCGTCTGGGAGAAGAGAGAGCAGCTGGCTCTGTCTTTATTTGCATTTTAGGGACATTTTTGCTTTAAAGGGAAGTGAGAATAGGATTTGTTTCATATTACAGGGGCACAGTTTATCCATTTACAACTCTTCTAAAGAAGGTAAAGCTGAGGAAAACCATCTTCCCGGAGTAAATAATGAACAGGGTCTTAGGGTATAGCTGGCATATTCTTATCCTCATAAGGAGGAGAGGAGTCAAGGGATTTGCTTTCAAAGTGCTAACGATGATCCCTTGGCTGGTGTAAGAGATGGTTTAACTTCAGCCTAGACCCAGTAAGGTCTCAGGTTTTTGGGAGAGGAGGATCGCCTCACAGCTAATAAAGAGTCAACCTTCTACTTCAAAATCCATGCAGGTGCATCGTTCCTCGGCTTTTGAGGAATGATTAACGCTGGAACATCATCAATGACTGAAAATGGCAAAGTCAAGATTAGAAAGGTGGCGCATAGGGGATTGGAGTTCCTTGAGCAGACTGGATCCGTTTGCCAACTGGATTATTCAGGAGTTATGAAATTTTCTTTCTTATTTTATTAAAAAAAAAAAAAAAGGCAATCAAAGTGAAGATGCTACCTGAGAGCTAAACAGTTTTAAAATTTTACTTCTCACAACAGATTTTTCTGGCTGAGGGAAGCACTTGTGCTTACAGTCTTACTTAACAGAGTTGTAATGCTGAGTGTTTAAAATCCAGTTCAAGGGGAAAACTACTTCTCTTGATTCGCTTGAAAACGAACTTCTGGAGTGGAGGGAGAATGGGGAGAAACAGAAAATTACATGGAAAAAAAAGACTGTTCCATCTTAAATCATGCTTAGCCACATAAAACTCTTATCAAAGCAGATTCTCTGGCTTCAGGGGGTAATTTGTGTTTTGTTTTTTTTTTTTTTTTTTCTGCACCCAGCACAAGAATGGGATTTTTAAAGTTTGTTCAATATGCTAAAACTCTCTCCATTACATGTTGAAATAGGTTTTTAAGCTTCTCTTGATGTAGCTCAATACCAATTTTGCCTGTATTTCAGAAGTTTTTTAGCGTTTATAACGTCTGCTGAGTAATACACGTGAATATCTGATGTCTTCTGTGAAAAGGCCACACTATTCAAGAATCATAGAATACCACGTTGGAAGGGACCTCAAGGGCCATCTGGTCCCACCTTTCTCTGCAAAAGCATGGTCTAGACAAGATGGCCCTTTGATTCTTCAAAGTGTCCAATCAACATGAAAGAAAAAAACCCAGACACTTCAAAATCCGATTACAAAAATAATTTCCATGTCCTTCACCTGCACAGATTCTTAAAATATGATACTTATTCATGGTAATCGGTGTGGAAGGATTTTAGACAGCAAAGTTGTCTATAATTCCTAATATTTAGGATGGTTGAACTTGTCCCAGGTTCCTCCATTTCTGGCAATGAGGCTCTACCTGCACCTCTGCAGACCTAGATTTGCCATTTTGTTAATTTTTCTTTTGTAGGCTCTGGGGTTTTTCTCCTTTTTATGTTCTTCCTCCTCTACAATGGTGGCTGGAATGGGGAAGGTAAAAACGGGGCAGATTGCCCCAAAAGCAGCCTCCCTGGCACAGTTTGTTCTGGTTTCTATGGGTCTGCGTGTCTCAAATGAACTTCCTGAAGCAGCACACGTGGTTGGTCACACACCACAGAAGGGACAACTTACAACCACAGGGAGGTGAGTGTCTTTGGAGAGACTATACAGGTCATACAGACAGAAAAGAGAATACACCGGTTACCTAATGCAGCTACCGCGTTTGTAGCTTGGTAATGTATTTTCAATGTCACACAATACTTTTTCAGAAACTTTTTTTTGCCCTTTTTCAAGGGTCAGATCCTATTCCTTTTGAAATTCTGAAAGATGGTGTCTTAGGCATCACCTTCTGTTTCTTGTGTGCGTGTGTCTGTGTATGAGAATATACTTACGTACCTCCTCACAATTTCTAGGTACTGTCTTTTGGGGGCTACAAGTTTGTGTCCTTTGCCTTAATCCCAATATTTGCAATGTTATTTCCATGTCTGGGAACGCTGTTTAGCCTGCAGTTCTCTGTTTTTATTGGTTATGATAACCAGAAAGCCAGCAATAGGGAGAACAGGACATGTGGGTGGGGAAAAAGGTCTAATACGTTCTTCAACCTCCTACAAAGGCCAAGCAACCATCTGTAGAGACTCCCTTCTCCTGTAGACCAACAATTTGGACACTAACACTTGTGGTGAGGTAGTCAGACCTAGTCAGTACTGAAATATATTTTAAAACAATTATATCCTACTTACTGTTTTAAGGTACTGCTCTGTCCCACTCTGCCAAGCGTATAAATACTCTGGTGGGCAGAGGGAGGGAACAAAGAAAACTGTTCCCTGCTTTACACACTGAAATCCTCCTAAAATTTGTTGTTGTGGTGTTTTATTTTTTCTCTTCTTCCTTAGTATCGAACCCATGATCTTTATAAAATTAAACCTTATTGTCTAAATTAGAAATCCTTTTTTTTTTTTTTTTTTTTTTCCAATTATTTGGGAACCTAGCTTGTTTACAAAGAGAACTTCAGCGCTGTACCCAGGGAGACTTTCGTGTGCTCTGTTCATCCATGTGGTACCTCAAAATGAACTTGTTTAAAAGCAGAGAGAATCGGTAACTTCTGGTTTTGACTTCGTCTAAGTCGTATTTAGTCACGTCACTCTGAATGGGGGACAAATTTGCCTGAAGATCTTCAATAGCTCTCCTCTGAGGGGGTACATCAGCCCGTGGACAGAGCGGAATACTCCAGCCCATGTCATTTTCCAGTGACAGCAAAGTTAGAAAAGCTCAGGGGCTGTCACTCCAACTACTCCTCATTATTTGGAAGGACTCATTGGAGTTCTGGAGACTGTGCTCCGTTATTGTTAATTAAAAAAAAAAAAAAAATCTCCTCGCTCAGTATAGCTTATTTAAAAAAAAAAAAAAAAAAAAAATTAAAAAAAAAGGCTTATGCTAAGCATATTAAAGGCGGCTTTAAGCACAGCCTGTGGTGGTGTTCCCCAGCATGGCTGGCCCGGGGGCAGCGAATATTGAATGAGTCGTGTGCTGCGGGCGTATTTCACTTTGTTCTTCCCTTCAGCTCGAATTCGGCTTTTTAATTTCCTCTGCCTGCAAGGGGTGTTGGAGGGTATCGCGGGCAAACAGCGCCGGGGAGCGGCGGGGATGGAGGGCTGGCCTACGGTACATCTCCCTCTGCTGCCTCTTACCTGTCACATTTGTGCTGCTCATTATGGAATTATTCTCAGAGTTAGCTAAATTTCGGGAAAAGTTTCAGAAAGTGAAAACTAAGCTGGCAGACGAGCAGGTAGTGTGTTAGAGACATGTCGTATGATGTTACTAATGCACACAAGGGGGCACAGTTATGCTTTCCCACATTTTAATGTCTTAATCCATAACATCTCAGGAAACATTCTCCTGTTCTCTGAAAAAACTGGGGTGTTTAGTACAACAATGTATTAAGTTGTTCAAATTCTGATTTGGCATTTCTAAGATGCTAAACTAAAGCTTCAACCTCATCACTCTAAACAATTACTACAAAAAAAAAATAGGGTTTGGGTTTTCAAAATGTATCAATAGAGCCTATCTCACGTAGGTGTTGCACATTAACACCCGCACACTAACTGTGAATTACACGATCAGTTCTGAATTGTTTGGTTTCATCCGCATGAAACAATTATAGCTGATCTTGATAGACCAGCTTTCTTCCTCATGGGATGTTGAGTGAGGAAGGTTAATTTAATTTCTGTACCACATTAACTGTCTCATAATCGTTTTGTGTAGTTTTATATTTACTTTAGATTTAGATTTACTTTAAATTTAGGTAATTAATTTTGTTTTTAGATTAAAATATCCACTTTTTCTCAGATTCTTCACTTTAGAAAAACCCAAAACTCAACCCGTCATAGTCTAATGGAGAACAAAACAAATAATTAGTTGTGATGCTATTAGAAATAAATTTGAAACACTGATGCATGAATGCTGAAATGTTTCTATCATTAACTCTTTGGAAAGCTTGTGTCCCATTAATGTATGCCATCATTTATACAAAATATTGGGTGAAAGTGGAGCTATTAACATTTTTACTTATTTTCCGTGCAAAAAAACCTGCTCCCCTGGATAAACAGTAGGGACTTGATCGTGTACTTGAGGCCAGATCAGACGTAATGTCTGGTTTAGACTCAAATGATGTCTACATCTTGCAAATACCAAGTTAATTCAACCCCAAATAGTGGAAAATAAATAGTAAAAATTGCATGCAATTTCATCTTCAACCAAAAATTCAAGGATGGCTACTTCATGAGCTTCATTTAATTGTTTTCTGCCTTCACTAGAGAGTTGGTTCAGATAGGAACAGGCTTAGGCATGAAAATTTGATGCTAGGTCCTGAAGTTTTTAGACAGGGACTTTGATATATGTGTGTGTGTGTATATATATATTTGCTAATTCCTATCATCCTCAATGCTGTATCTTGTTTTCCAAATAACAGCAAAGTGAGATTTTTTTTTTACATGCACTGAAGAAAAGTAGTTGTGCCTGAATTGTCTCTGTGGCAATTTATATAAGTATGCAATTATTATCTTAAACGCTCGTAAGTAGGGCTCAATCATGTTGGAGTGCAAACACAAAGCAATAATTAGTCCTCATCTCGGAGATGCTGTAAGTTAAATGAACCTGATGGAGATACAAGAATAGTAAGCAACATAGTCGTGGCAAATGTTCATGTTAGTGTCATGATTATTTAAATGATGGGATTTAGTTAAAGCTTTGCTGAATTGAAAGTCAAGGGAAGGCAACAGATGTGTGTGGGGTCCTGTTCATCAGTCATCAAGGAGAATTCGAAGCATGTTGTGGTCATGAAGATGAACAGTAGGACATTTGTAGCAATAGGACAAGGGGTAATGGTTTTAAACTGAAAGAGCGGAGATTTAGATGAGATATTAGGAAGAAACTCTTTCCTGTGAGGGTGGTGAGACACTGGAACAGGTTGCCCAGAGAAGCTGTGGCTGCCCCATCTCTGGAGGTGTTCAAGGCCAGGCTGGATGGGGCTTTGAGCAGCCTGGTCTGGTGGGAAGTGTCCCTGCCCATGGCAGGGGGAGTTGGAACTGGATGATCTTTAAGGTCCCTTCCAACCCAAACTGTTCTATGATTCTATGAACCTTTTGCTAAAACACCGAAGCCTGGAAATGTCATGAGGGAGGGGTGAGAGTGTCCTCTTCTGTTGGGCTGTCTCTGTTTCCAGCAGCTCATACAAGAGCTTACTGTTGTTTGAGAGCTGCTC
This sequence comes from Numenius arquata, assembly GCF_964106895.1. Classification (NCBI taxonomy): domain Eukaryota; kingdom Metazoa; phylum Chordata; class Aves; order Charadriiformes; family Scolopacidae; genus Numenius; species Numenius arquata. Next base: position 65,485,621 of record NC_133580.1, read on the forward strand.
CCCCTCCCAAAGAGACAGGGCTGAACGCATTTTGGGAGTCTGAGCCTACTGGAGGGTGGCCAGGAACTGTAAAACCAATTGGACCACTGGAACCAGTAGGAAAGACTCTGCAAGCTAGGGCATACAGAACCTTAACACTCTTTGTGCTTTTTGGAGGTTGTCCTAAACATGGCTTGGGACACCTAGACCCTGGCCAGTTATGTAGCTTCACCTAGTAGACAACATCTTACAGGGCCAGCAGCAACCATTTCCCTACCCTTTCGCTGCTTTGCTGGGGAAAATAGGTTTGTATTTCACTTGAAAATGAACTGGAGTTCCTTTCTGTGAACCTGCTACAGAAAGGGCTATTTCTGCCTGTCTTTGAAAATGACAACACACGGTAGAGGGTTTTGCTGCCCCAGAAAGGTCAAGGCTTTGGTTTAAAAGCAGAGTACTTTTGCCAATATAGCTGGTGTAAAAAATGCTTGGATTCAAAGATGTTTGAGAACCCAAGGCCTGGTGGCTCTCGAGTGCTTTGCTGATACAGTCTTGTGTTCACTTAGCACTTTGGCACAGGCACGAGCTTTTACTGTATGCGAGGTCTAACTGGAAGCCATTATCATTGCAGGGGAGAATAATTCATGTTACATATTACTTTGTATTGAAATTGATATTATGCAAGGTATAAACATTTTATGCATATAACTCATTTTCAGTATATACACACGCATGCACTTGTCAGTGCAGTGATATTAATTATTGGCCAACTGTGCCTGTCTGATCTTACAGCCTGACAGTATTCTCCGGTGTAACGCTTCATGTATTTTGATGATGTGAATTTCATCAATAATGTCTGTATTCCTTTCGAGGATGCCTCTTGCAGAGCTCTCTAAAAAAGTCTATAGACACTGAACTTGTACTAGCCTACTGCAAAAGGTTACCATTAACTTTTAGGGAATAATTGAAATAAATTTGACAAATATCTAGACATACCTATGCTATTATGACTGTACAGCAGCAAAACAAAACAAAACAAAACCCTCCATAAAATCAACAGGTATGGTTTTGAGCAGTAGATAGGCATTTCTAATGCTTTTGAACGCAGCAAGTTTTGAATATAGGCTGCGGCACAATGGAGTTAGCGGCCTAATTTTCGGGACTGTTGAAGCTAAAGCCTCTTTTGTGTTGTGGAGCGAGTAACTTTTAGAGCACAAAAATGCTCGCAGTTTCACGGCGAGTCTCTTTGTGCGGGGAAAATGGTGAAGTGATTTCCATCTGCGATCAATACCAAGCTGACACAAAGTCTTTGCTTTAGCAGTTCCGACGGAGGGTGATGAGCTGCTAGATGAAGGGTTTGTGCCGGTGTTATTTTTGCTCCTCCACTTGTGTATTATGTGTGTGTGATGGAAGAGGGACTTGAACGTTTTCTTTGTTTCTTCCTCTCTGCCTAGAGGAGCTTGCAAGATTAATTTTTGGTGCGTGACAGGGTGTTTCTGGCTCTGAAGACTCTTTATTCACAGAGAATCCAAGGGCTGTCTCCCAAAGACTGCGTGAGGGTTGATGTTGTTGCCTGAACAACACCAGCTAAAGTTTTTTTTTTCTTTTTTGTTCATGAAGTGAATGCCTCTACTTTTTTTGTTGAATCTGAGATTGTCTCCGGAACTATCTTTATGTATCCTTATTGAATAACCACACTTTCACAGCTTGGGGAGAATGCAGAGGCAAATTCTTGTTAGCCATAATAAACAGGAGTCGGATAAAGGAAAAAAAAAAGCTATACCTAGATGGGCTGCGATTTCTAATACTACAGTCAAACACAATGAATGTGCAGATCAAAAATAAGTATGGGTTGTAGCTGCTTATGGAAATACAGCTAGGAAGAAGCTGTGAGGAGCTAGGTTTAGAGTTAAAAATGTGTAGGAATCTCTAACTCGTGGTTAAGGGGACAAAAAATACCTTGGGGACAACAGATATTCCTTGTTCCAAAAAGGTTGTGGTTTTTTTTTTTTTCCTTGTAGTCAAATGTTTTATGAGAAAAATACCTCTCCTTGGAACAGCATTATGTTGTGATACACCTTAGTGCAAAGAAAACCTAGGAAGGTTTAAGGCAACTTCTCTAGGTGAAGTTGAGGGGAGCTGTTGTGTCTGATCAAGAAGTGATCAAAGGGACATGATTTCTAGAGATGGAAGCTTTCCTTTTCTTGGCTACTAAGCTAAAGAACGCCTACATTGTCTGGTTTCTGAGAAATATAAGTCTGGAAGTGTTGTTAAAACTGATTTTTCTAGTGTTCACTGATCTTATTGATCTTTTTCGATAGCCTCACACGCTGTGCAGAGTAATGCTGGAAACAACCTTGAGAAAAAGCTGGGAGAGACCATCTGGAATGATGGAAGGAGAAGTTTTACCTGGTGACTCTGAGCTTAATGGAAAAACTTTCCTTTCACTAAAGTCCTGTCCTGTCTATGTGATTGCTGGCTGTAATAACCGAGTCTTTTAGTATTTAATCAGCTTTCCTCATAGAATCTGTGAAGTACAGGATGATGTTTTATCCATTTATAGATTTGGGGCGGGTGGTTGGGTAGAGGAAACAAGTTACTTAATATTTTTGAGCATCTCACTTAAAGGTCCTTGCTCAGGACGATAGCAATTTGGTTCTCTAACAAGGCAGAGGTCTCCCAGGCTTCATCAAATTCTTGACATAAATGAATGGAAGTGTTAGAATTAATATCTTTTTGGGTCCCAGCCAGAACAGCTTTTATAAAGCCCACAAGACTGGGCTGCCTTGTGTGGATGGCTTTCTGTGAAGGTGAAAATGGTAGTTTTCAGAAGTTTTCAAACTGGCTGATGCTGATACTGTAGAGGGTCTGGCAAACATTTGGGAAAGTCTTCCTTTAACAGTAAGACTGTCTCCAGCTACGAGCTAGGAATTGGGAAATTAGCTCCATTAGTCTGTCCTTGAATTGCAATCTTATCATAGAATGGTTAGAGTTGGAAGGGACCTTAAAGATCATCGAGTTCCAACCCCCCTGCCATGGGCAGGGACACCTCCATTAGAGCAGGTTGCTCAAAGCCCCATCCAGCCTGGCCTTGAACATCTCCAGGGATGGGGCATCCACAGCTTCTCTGGACAACCTGTTCCAGTGTCTCACCACCCTCACAGGAAAGAATTTCCTCCTAATATCTAATCTAAATCTCCCCTCTTCCAATTTAAAACTGTTACCCCTTGTCCTGCCACTCCACTTCCTGACAAAGAGTCCCTCTCCGGCTCTCCTGTAGGCTCCCTTCAGATATTGGAAGGCTGCTATGAGGTCTCCCCGGAGCCTTCTCTTCTCCAGGCTGAACAACCCCAACTGTCTCAGCCTGTCTTCATAGGGGAGGTGCTCCATCCCTCTGATCATCTTCATGGCCCTCCGCTGGACCCGCTCCAACAGGTCCATGTCCTTCCTTACCTTGCCATTTAATTTGCTCTATTTGTTACTCTATGTATGTACGTTTAAAGTGGCTTTGGTGTCGCTCCTACTGGATGTTCTGAAGATTGGCACACGTACTCTGCCTTGAGGCTTTCAGACAAAGAGCGAGATAGAATTGCAAAGGTTACTAGTTTTACTGTTTGCTGGCAATCTAGAAAGTGCTTGTATTCCTAAGGGTTAATACAAAAATAAATTTAGCTTAGCACAGTTGTCAGCCAATTTAAGGTGAAGATTTCAGAGATTAGTTCTGACAATCCTGTGGAACACACCATATGTCATCTTTTGAAAACTGAAGACAGTATTCCTTCTGGTCTTTGTTATGAACTTAATGAGGTTAGAGAAATGTCCTCTGTCTTTTACAAGACACAAGGGTGGAAGGCCTTGATTTGAAAAATACTGATCAACAATGTATCTTTAGTGAGAAAACAAATTGAATTATGCTGCTGGTTTTGTTCCTATGGTGCCTCTCAATAAAAGTTTCATCACAAAATGATTTAATTGTAATTGCTCATAAAAACCACAATTTGTTACAAGCCGGAGTGGAATCCAGTAGGGATGACTGACTGCTCGTTTTGGGTTTGCTTACTGTGTTTTAGGATATCTAAGCTTGATGGGATAGACTAATAGCTACAAGGAAAGGTGTAGGAGCTCTCGGCTGCAGAGCTGTTTCTGGGTGGGGGTCAATGGAGGGACGAGCCACAATCTTCCTCCGACTGAAAGAACCGACATGCCTTAATGCCACCCTCCCCTGGGCCAATTACAGCGTGGTGGTGATGATGTTTGCCTTGTTTCACTACTCCAAATATAATGAATGTTGCTGCTATGACAGAGGGAATAGTCTTCAATATGAGAAAAGAGACTGGAAATAAATTACGCATCCAGCTGCTTTGCTGGCTGAATTATTTTTTTATTTTTTTTTTTTTTTGCTGTCTGAGTCTCTTAAATGACAACTTGAAGGCTACCCAGTTGCTGCGCTATCTGCTCTGATCATTTTGGGTATATGTATCTCTTTAATCTATCAAATAGTTAGCCAAAAATGCTTCCAAGCAAAGTTTTCTGTGTTAGAAGATCCTGAAAACTCAATCTTTATGTTTTGACTATTGTTCTTATGCAGTTATTATTCTGGACACCAAATTGGAGTCAAATGTTTGTATTTTATATCTCTGTATCTTTAGCAAGATACAGTTGAGAAATACTTGTAGAGATTTTTCTTCCATTTTTTAATAAAAATCGCCTCATTTAAACAAAAAACTTCCACACTTTCTACTGTCCATTTGATATCTCCTTTTTTTAATCAAACCTAAATTTTGAAATATAGGATTTAGGGATCATGCTAGGTTCTTCTTTTTAATTTAAAACTAAACCAGGAAAATAAAGGAGAGCTTATCATGTATTTTTTCTTTCACTGTTGAAAGTATTTCAGGTAACTGAAATGAGAAATATGTCATAAATGAAAGGTGATGTTAGAAATAAAGTACTTTTTTTTTTTTTTTTTTTTTCCCCCCCCGAGTCTGTCTAGGATTTAGATCAAGAGATTGGAAGTTTTTCTGACTTTGCTATTGATTTTCTAGGTGATGGTGTTTAACTTCTCTGTATGTATCTGCAGTTGCTCTTATCTCGTAAGATTTTCTCACACTTTGCATCCATATTTTTTTATTAACTGATATACGGAGGGAGGGGGAAAAGTAAATAAGGTGCAAAGGGAGGCGCTGACTCCTTATCCAAATACTATCAAACTGTAAGAAATCTTACTTTCCGGCAAGAGTATTAACCTGCAGAATACAACACTGATAAATCTTAAATGGATTGAAGTCTGTGTATATTTAAGATGAATGATCAAAAGAGCCAAGTGGCACAAAGCACAAATGGGATATGAGAAACAACAGTAATAATGAAGCCAATTAGCTTACTTTCTCCGAGAGAACAAGACGCTTGCTGCCAACTGAATATCAAATCGCTTGGCAGCTGGGGACGGTGCACGAGGGGGCAGGAGCAGAGTGGTGAATTGGCAGCGGTTCTCCTTTTCTCTGTTTTCCCAAAGAGGTTCTGGGGCTGGAGCAGATGGGGGGAAGGACGTCCCTTCCTGGACAACCAGGGCTGACCTGCCTTCCAGGACAGAAGGAACCTGTGCTGGTGAGCTGAAACTTGCTGCAGGTAGCTCTTCTCAAGAGGTTCTCCTGGAAGTGCCTCCAGCCCACGCCCCAGGGATGAATTAGTACTTTCCTAAAAGCCAGAATATCAGGCTGCCTTTAAGTCTGGTGAGATGGGGTTTTGTTTGACAAGGTGACTGAGGTGGGGAGGGTTTGGTGAGCGGAGATGGACGTCTTCCAGAACATGAGATTTGGATGTCTGATTCCTACGTTGAAAACGTAGCTCAGGGTGATGGCTGAGCCTCCTGTGATGTGAAACAAAAAGTGACGAAACAGTGATGTTCCTGCTGAACTGAGGAAAGATAGAAGGCTAGAAATGGTGCCCTGTTGGAATGGATTACTAAGTTGAACATCAATGGAATTTAAATTCTGTGATGAAACTGTCCTTGGACAGCTTTGTAGGAAGTACATTGTGGTCTTAAAAGGCAACTGAATTAAGTGATCCTCTCATGCTCCAGAAGCTAGCTTGTGATGGAAACTCTCCTCATTCAGGAAAGCTGCTGTGAACAGTTTTGGTTTTGGCTGTTAATGCTGCTGGGAGTCAAGTATGAGTGCAAGGTATGGGTTTTTAAAAAAAAAATAATAAATGATTTACCATTTCTTTATGGTGAAATCACTCATAAATTACAAAGTTCAGAGCCTCCTTAGCCTGGTTTTAGGAGTTTCAATTGAATGAGTACGTATGACCTATGCCTGCTTAACAGAAACCTTTTCTTATGTGGAATTATTATCCAAATTAGAAGCACTTCTTTGTACATTTTGTGCAGGAAAAGCAGGCACAGAGAGATGAGTCTTGGTTTTCACAGCATGCATATGATTTATCAGGCATTGCATTCTTTCCCTGGGGGAAGGTAGGTCAGCTGAAGCATGCAGTGGGAGATGTAAGGGTTTTTTTTTTCGTTGTTGTTGCCTTCTTTCTGTTACCTGCAAGAGATGTTTTGTACACGCGAGTCAAAATAGCTTTCATTAAGACTGCTTTAGAATTAGCCCTATTAAAAGCAAACTATCAGATTTAAGATTTCTGTGTTGCTAGGATGAGTTCTCTGTTGTGGTAAAAAAAATTATAAATTATTTTCACAGACAAGACAAATGCATGAAAATACTTGTTACTGTGAGAGACGACAGTTCTATGGTGGTATATTTCAAAAAGCTGCCAAAAAAAATACTGTATGAATAACTGGCAATGCTCTGAAATGTCTAGTGCTGTGCCTGCAAATTGCTCCTTGGCATGAAATGTGTTTTGCAGCTGTTATAAAGGTACATCAAAGCCTGGGCTGGGGGAAAATTCAAACTGGCGGGCAAAGAAAAAAAAGTCCTGGGTGCAAATAGTCGGTCTGCCCAGAGTGAGACGAAGCCAAATATTGTTTGCTCTGCATTGTTTGACAGAAGCGTTGAGCAAAAAGTACACGCAGGCCAAATTTGCTGCTTGCATAAACAAGCTGAATGTCACTGAAGTCAGCTGTTTGCACCAACAGTGGGTTTGCCTTCCAGGTTTTAAATGATTCTTACATCCTTTAATGTCAGAACATAAGACAACGTTCATTACAGGGTCTAAATTAACTAATTATACAAGTTTCCTGTTTGTTTTTTTTTTTCTGTAGAGATGGGGGAAAAGCTCCTTGTTTCTACTGAGGAGCATCCTGGCCTGGTTTGCGTCACTTGGATCTGGCAAAAGGAAGTTCTCAGGGGACATGAATATGAAGGGTAGGGGGTCCTTGGCCAGATGAAGGGAGATGCCACCAGCCAGGCCCATCATTGGGGGGGGTGTCAAACTGGAGAACATAGATGATCTGAGGAAGCTTTTTGGTTCCTTCTCTCTTGGCTGGATCAGACGTGAGACCCCCGAGTGCTGCCTCTCACCACTTGTGTGTGTGTTACAGCCCTGAGCTCTGCCCTGTCTGTTCGGATCAGTCCTGGGGATATTTTCAATTGACTGCTGTATAGGATGGCCCTAATTTACTCTTTATCAGGGAATGTAGTGATAGGATGAGGGGTAATGGTTTTAAACTGAAAGAGGGGAGATTTAGATGAGATCTTAGGAAAAAATTCTTTCCTGTGAGGGTGGTGGGACGCTGGAACAGGTTGCCCAGAGAAGCTGTGGCTGCCCCATCCCTGGAGGTGTTCAAGACCAGGCTGGATGGGGCTTTGAGCAACCTAGTTGGAGGCATCTTTGTTGGAGACATGGACAGTGGGATAGAGTGCACCCTCAGCAAGTTTGCCGACGACACCAAGCTCGATCGTGCGGTCAACACCCTGTAGGGAGGGGATGCCATCCAGAGGGACCTGGACAGGCTTGAGAGATGGGCTCGTGCAAATCGCATGAAGTTCAACCAAGCCAAGTGCAGGGTCCTGCACCTGGGACGTGGCAATTCCAGGCACAAATACAGGTTGGGCGGAGAATGCATTGAGAGCAGCCCTGAGGAGAAGGACTTGGGAGTGCTCATGGATGAGAAGCTCAGCATGAGCCAGCAGTGCGCACTGGCAACCCAGAAAGCCAACCACATCCTGGGCTGCATCAAGAGAAGTGTGGCCAGCAGGTCGCGGGAGGTGATTCTACCCCTCTACTCTGCTCTGGTGAGACCCCACCTGGAGTACTGTGTCCAGCTCTGGAGTCCTCAACACAGGAAGGCCATGGACCTGTTGGAATGGGTCAGCAGAGGGCCATGAAGATGATCAGAGGGATGGAGCACCTCTGCTGTGAAGACAGGCTGAGAGAGCTGGGGTTGTTCAGCCTGGAGAAGAGAAGGCTCCTGGGGAGACCTCATAGCAGCCTTCCAATATCTGATGGGAGCCTACAGGAGAGCTGGAGAGGGACTCTTTGTCAGGAAATGTAGTACCAGGACAAGGGGTAATGGTTTTAAATTGGAAGAGGGGAGATTTAGATGAGATCTTAGGAGGAAATTCTTTCCTGTGAGGGTGGTGAGACACTGGAACAGGTTGCCCAGAGAAGCTGTGGATGTCCCATCCCTGGAGGTGTTCAAGGCCAGGCTGGATGGGGCTTTGAGCAACCTGGTCTAGTGGGAGGTGTCCCTGCCCATGGCAGGGGGGTTGGAACTTGACGATCTTTAAAGTACCTTCCAACCCAAACCATTCTGTGGTTCTAATTTTTCTTGTCTTTCAGCCCTGCCACATGGGTGGTGTTGGGACCCTAGGTGGGGGCTCAGTTGAGGGCCCCCCATTAGAAGCAGTGTTGCTGCCACCCACCCCACCTTCCCCTCCCTCCCCTGCTCCCGTTCCGCTCTCCTGCGAGCCGTGGAGGTGGATGAACAGGGAAATCACTTGTAGGTGGCTGATACTCTGCAAGATGCATCCTGATACGATGGGCTCCATCCTCACCAGGTACAGGAATGTGCTGGTAATTGAAATCTGTTTTACTATTCAAATCCCCAAGTATTGATACTGACACATTAACTTAATTTACAAGCAAAGAGAATAGTTTTTGCCTGATAACAATGGCGTAATATACTATCCACATCTGTTAGTAAGGTCCTCTGGGAGCTTCTCTCTATTTAACTCTCTCTCTGAAATCATCTTGCTTTCACTGTTGTTGGCTTTTATTTGATTTTACCTATCTTCCAACAAGGGCAGAATTTTCTTGGTTTTATTTTACTGGTTCTGTTTTAAGTGACTTGATGTTCTTGTAGGCCTGATTGTTTAAAAGAAAATAATATTAAAAACCCTTCCCTCTTCATAACAATGAAACTACCTAGGATGGACAAATGGTGTTTAAAAGCTTGTTGGTTTATTTTCCATCTGGCCATCTGCAGAAGAAAAATGTGATTGTTGTTACTTTTTGAACATGGCCAATTTTCTACAGAAAACTTTTAATTTATACAATTCTGGATTTTGCACAGGCAAAACGAAACATTTTTCTTTGGAAAAATAACTCATAGTTGAAATGTTTTGGGACGATTCCACTTAATCTTGTTCTTCTCAGCCGCCTCATGGGAACTAGAGGTAGCTCGTGAGCTGGATTGCCTTTGCTTTGCTCTGCCCTCCGTGTCGCCATGTCCTCCAGGAGGGAAACCCAGTAACAAAAAAGTATCGGAAATACCTATGATGCTGGGAAAACCTCTTTTTCTGATTAGCTCGACTCTGTTTCTTAACCTTTTATTGCTACTTTTACTGATTATTGGTGTACTCTCTGCTTTACAAAACATACGACAAAGACCGTGCTCACTGTGTGGCTGTTATGAAATATCTGACTGAAAAAGCGGAATGAGTGAAGTTCATGGATTTAGTCGTCCGTCCCCCCTTCCCCCCCCAGTTGTATGTTGAAGCAAGCTGAGCTTTTAGGAAGGGTTTGAATGAGAAGTAATAGTTCGATAGCTGTGGAGTGCTAACAAGGGGAACAGCAGGTTTTGATTTGCCTGACAACAAAAATTTAAGCTCCCGAGTGAAAGCTTGGTATCAGAGCAGAAGTCGTCATTTACTTGAAACTGATTCGGTATATAGTTAATATGTTTGTTCTAAGGATTTAGGCAAAGTTCAGTAAAAGGCATAAATTATCTGGCAGATGAGGAGCTTTTACAACATTAAATGGTGCAGGTTTCTGCCTTTACGCTGCTTTCCTCCGACCTGTCAGCAGAGCTGCTGCTGGTGCTCTAGATAACCATAGAATCATAGAATGGTTTGGGTTGGAAGGGACCTTAAAGATCATCCAGTTCCAACCCCCTGACCTGGGCAGGGACACCTCCCACTAGACCAGGTTGCTCAAAGCCCCATCCAGCCTGGCCTTGAACACCTCCAGGGATGGGAAGTGCCAAAAGCAGATTCCCATGTCAGTGCTGCCCTAGAAACGACAAAAATCTGCTTGTGGAACCTGGGTTAGGACTTTGAGAAACAGGCGATCGTCCTCCGATTTGGGATTAATGCCCATCCAGAGCCACTGTGGAGCACGCTGGTGCCACTGGTCTGAACTCCTGATGCTTCCTTGAAGGAAGGTGTGGCTTTTTGACTGGGAATGGTACAGAGACAAATATCGCACCAGTGCCTGAGTAAGCAAAAGACTTAAGAGGTGGGGATGAAAATGTTGGTTGCATGAACTTTGTGGTTTGTCTTAGTAGCTTCCTTTACTGCCACAAGATTTCTGTTCGTGACCGTATTTCAGCATCTCAAGTTTTTATATATAAATGAAGATTAAAGTACTTCCATACCTTGCACACAGGTAGAGTGAGGAAAACTACTCGAAAGACTGAGGTGGTCCATTTAATGGTAAATGTTGTATATTAGAAATGACTCATGGTGAACACAGCCATTAGAAAAAACCCTCATCCTCCCCATTTACTAGTATGTTTCTGCATGTTTTTTGCTCTTTGCACAAAGACCATATGTAGGCAGTCCTACTGCTGGTTTCTATTACTTTTTATTTCATGTATATAAACTTCCATGCTTAGGTGTCTGATCCAAAGCTTACTAATAACAATGGAAAGGCTGCTGTTGAGTTTGAGATGGTTCGGATCAGGCCCTTAATGTGATCTGCTCTGATGAAAGAAAATATTTAACTAGGTGGAACAACAAGATGTTGAAAACCCTGTTGTCTGTCAGTGGGTCACTTCTTGAGCTATGTATCCTGGTTTTCAAACCACTACAATCAATGTGTTTATTTTCCTACAGGCTGCTATTAAAACAGCTATATTTCCTAACTGCTTTTTGCTGCAATGTGGTATGAGAGAGCTTTAAGTTTTCATTATTGGAGAAGGAGGCAGGACTCCAGGGAGGCAACCATCATAATTTCACATAGAAAATATGAAATTTATTTGATAAATGTCAGAAATCTCTGGGACTTTGATCACTGTCTTTTTGAATAGAATCTCTCTGGAGCATGTTCATTTTACTTGACTTTATTGTAAAAGTAATAGTCTAAATTTTGGGTGAAACTGGAGCTGTAACTTCCAGATTAATGGTATCTTCTAAAGAAGTTGTGTTCTATTTGTGTAGTTGGATTTTTCTAAACCAAATCAATCTATATACCTTCTAGGTCTTAAAGTTTCATTTCCATCTGCATTGATTGCTTTAGTAGATCTTTGGATAAATGTCTAAAGAGCTTGGAAGGCAGAATAAGTATTTGATCCACTGAAATCTTCAGCTTTCTCTCAGAGAAAGATCAAGTTATGAGCAAATACTATTTTTACTGCTGCTTTCATGTGTATGAAAATTACTGAAAAGACATCTGTAATAGCGTTCAAGGAGAATGGGTGTCGCATCCATTATGCAAGTATTATAATGTTTCTAAAACAGATAAAAATAATGTACTCAATAGACACTACAAAATGAACTCCAATCTAATTGCTCTCAACGCTATATTATATCACTCCCATTTGCACCTTGCTAATGATTTCAAATGTTCAAACAAGCCATTTTTAAACTGATCAAAGTCTATTGCAGTTCTAACACTGATTCATTTCACCATCTAATCAGGTTTCCAACAAATTCCTAAGTGCTTACTTCCTTGGAAGCAATTTGCAAGCAGTGCTACTCAGGCTGTTATGAATTGGTGCAACATCCAGCTTCTTGTTAAGAGATACAGCATGAAGCCTGGGTTTAGAATAGCATAAGTGTGGCCAGCAGGACGAGGGAGGTGATTCTACCTCTATTCTGCTCTCATGAGACCTCACCTGGAGTACTGTGTCCAACTTTGGAGTCCCCAATATAAAAAGGACATGGATCTGGTGGAACAGGTCCAGCAGAGGGCCACGAAGATGCTCAGAGGGCTGGAGCACCTCTCCTATGAAGACAGGCTGTAAGAGTTGAGGGTGTTCAGCCTGGAGAAGAGAAGGCTCCGGGGAGACCTTAGAGCCCCTTCCAGTCCCTAAAGGGGGATACAGGAGAGATGGGGAGGGACTCCTGATCAGGGAGGGGAGCCATAGGACGAGGGGTAATGGTTTTAAATTGAAGGAAGGGAGATTTAGATTAGATCTCAGGAAGAAATTCTTTCCTGTGAGGGTGGTGAGACACTGGAACAGGTTGCCCAGAGAAGCTGTGGCTGCCCCATCCCTGGAGGTGTTCAAGACCAGGCTGGATGGGGCTTTAAGCAACCTGGTCTAGTGGGAGGTGTTCCTGCCCATGGCAGGGGGTTGGAACTGGATGATCTTTAAAGTCCCTTCCAACTCAAACCATTCTATGGTTCTATAAAGGAGAATCTCACTTGGTCAAACGTGTTTTTCATGTTATGTCAATACAGCTGACTTTCCATGTATCCTTGAATGTGGCTTTGCACTTGGTTCTTCATGTCTTTTGTAGATGTGTAGCTGTTACAGCATCTTGGGATATGAATGCCTTTAGCATTCTTGATCTTTGAAATGATGCTGAGGCTGAGTGGGCAGTGCTGAGGCTCTTCTGGGCAGGGCTTGTTCAGAGGAGGGTCATGATGAGGCAAGAGTTTCTCTGGCACTGTCCTGTTCCTATGTATGCCAGATGTATGAAGAAAATGTATGAAAGTCTTAGAGAGCAGTGTCTCGGACAACAACTTTATGTTCCTAAAGGAGTGTTTATTTGGTCCCTCATTTAAGTGGATTGTCTAGTGGTTAGTGATTGCCATGGATCCCACATCTGTTTCTTAATAGAAATGAGGCATTAGTTTATATACAATGAAAACCTGTTAACTTGACCACGGAGGTAACTAGAATTGTAAGGCTCTGATAACCTTCAGTTTCTACTGATGTTATTTCCTCTCCTCTTCTTTCTCTTTTACACGGCATTTCCCTCCACAGAAGGCTGCTTAGTTATGTGTCTTGAGGAATTTGCAACATTAAGCCAGACCATATTGTAGAGATTAATGAATTTCCAAGAATTCGATATTGCTGTTTTTCCAAGGAAACTTCAAGTACGTTTTTATTTTAGTTTACATTTCTTCATCGTAATATTTAAAGTTGGAAATAATTGCTTTTCATATCCATTTTTCTGGTTTTATTTGACAATGCAACCTCCAGCATTTTAATGGGTCCGAAATAAAATTCTGCTCATTGTGCTTCCCCGTCCTTCGTTAAGTTTGCAGCAGGGACTTTACTGATGTCAGAGCTGAGCTGAGATCAGCAAAGTGGTGTTTGCTGCCCTGCCACTTCTGTTCAGGGAAGGCTAATCAATTAGACTAGAACCACCTAGGATGCCTACATCCAAAAAAATCTTGCTGTTCTTCGTCACTTGTTATTTTAAAAGACAAAATTCTATCCATGGTTAAGGATAGCTACTGTGTTAGCTAATGACCTGTATGGGCACTGTGACACTGTAGATTTTTTCCCGTAGTGATCTTCTTAAAATACATACAGTTGAGAGGAGATTGCTAACTAGATAATAATGGTCTTTGCACATCAAATTAAGTCCAAGTATGTCACGTTGTTTAATTTGATTCAGGAATGCTTTAAACATCAAGCTTCATAAAATGACACACCTCAAATCTGAAGAGCCGAAAAAACTCTGCAGATACAAATGACTTAGATAGAAATAATCTTCAGTGGGGGAGGATTTAGATTAGGAAACGCCTTTAAAAAGGAATCAAAGAAATTACAAAAAAATCCTGCAAATGGACTCTAATTTTGTTGTTTCCATTGACAAAGTGGTTAAAATGTCTCAGAGTACAGAAAATTGCACAGAAAACCAGTGGAACTGTGGGGGTGTTGCATCTCTGTAGGTCAGGAGCGCTGCCCACCTTCATCCTGGTTCCTAGAAACACAGGCATGTTGGTGAGTATTTAAGATTTCCCTCTTGTGGGGAAGTCATCACCACCCAGACTTTCACCCCATCTTGCGGTATTGATCCTGTAGAATTAGCGAGGGCACCTCTCCTCTGCTACTTTGAGATGCCATTGAGTCTTGGATCTAGGTTGAGTGTAGACATTTTCCCTTGCACTGAGGCACTGAGAATAATTATCTTGAAAAGATAATTCATAAAGGAATTATTAGAGATCAAAACACCTAAAAGATATTTTGAGGATCCTTCTTTCAAACCAAATACTTTGACATCAAGCTCCATCTTAGCTTCTGTACAAACACTTCCTACCAGAATTAGGCTGAGGGAAACTGATATTTAATAATAAATTACATCAAAGAATGTCTGTATTGTGAAACGGAGCTCCAAAAAATACTAAAGAGCCAAACTGAGCACCGTGTTTTCAACTTTACCCACAGGATTTTGGCAGTTTTCACAATCGTTCTCCATAGCTGCAGTACTTTCTTAAAGAACAAGAATTAAAGATACCCAAGAAAGAGTTGCTGTACAGTGCAGGCGTAAATAACATTTAATTTTAAAATATAGAAATGAAAGAACTATAGATTTGGTGTAAGTGAACTGGTGAGCTGACTGAAAATATAGCTACAAATTCACGTATGTATTTAAAATACTGTCTATTTCCTGCTATAAGCAGAGTGAAAAACTGAAGCATTTGATGAGCACCGGTAGCGTAAAGGCTGATTTATTTATTTTTAAATGATGAATCCAATGCCACATTGAGTGATAAGTGATGTGATTACTAACATTTCCTGTAGTCTGACTTTTCTAGGTGTGAAATCACAAAATATTGAGAATTATATTCACACTTAAAATGAAATAGATTTGACTCTTGGCAACAGAGAGGCTGCATGGATGTGGAATAGCATACTCATGGTAGCTCCACTCACAAAATGGTTTTGTGGACAAGCTACCCCCTAAGCCTATTATGAGAAGAGCTACAGCAAGTTGTTATGGTAACTGGAACTGTACAGTAACAGGGTAGGATTAAATACTTGATTTTATTTATTTATTTTTTTTTCCCTGTGTGGACTTTTATGAAGCATTGTTTTCCACATACAAAGAGCAAAAAACGTTTCAGAAGAAAATTAACGAGAAAATAGCCCAGTTGAATGTTTGTGTAAATTGGCTGTTGTACTTTCATGAAAGGCCTTGCCCCTCATAAATGATAGGTCTTGCCGCCTCTCAGGCGGAGATGAATATATTTACTCCACTGAAAGTCAATGTTTGTTTTGGTTGGATGTTTTTAATACATTTTTGCTTTTTGCTATTCCAGTTTTATTACTTCTGGCATGGCGATTCCTTTATTGTTTCCAGAGTTTTGCTTAGAGGGTGTTTGCATCATGAAATTTTGTGTCTTTTGGAAAACATGCTTATGTTCCAACACAGGTGGCCTGAAAGCTGGAAGGACTCAAAGTGGCTACTGCCTCCATCCTTCCTCCAGAGCCCATGGCAACTGTGTGGCACCCTAGTTATTCTGAGTTCTCTTGGATAAGGATATCTTTCTTTCGTTAACTTGCTTCAACCATGTTTAACGGTGACATAAACATATTTTTCTACGATTATTTTCAGAGCAAGTAATTTGTTTCACTCCTGCTTTTGCTTGTTATCACAATTGTTGTGCCTGTTGCATATGTCTTTCATATGTGTTTATGCATTATTTTTGAGCGATTTGTGATTTTTTTCAGCAGTATATCCCAGCGTCTGATGAGCTCCTAGCATGCCCTTTGTCTTGTGAGAATTTTGGTTGCTTTTGTTTCATGAAGCATGTTTGGTTTTTTTTTTTTTTTTAATTTATTTTGCAGAATAAATATGCTAACAAACTGTACAGCACTTCTGTCAGAGTTCTGATACTGGCTGTCTGAGGCTCTTTCGCATTTAAAATAGTTATTAATACCTTGCTACAAATGCTGAAGCCTTTAGGGTTTAGATTGCTAAACAAGCTCCGTAAATTGCCTTGAACCCTCTGGTTACCACCTCGGTTGGATTAGAACTGGACAATTTTATCATGGGTATTTTTTTTTTTTTTTTTTCTTTCTAGAGCACTTCACTCTTCACATTTGCAGCCCCCTTGAATTACAGCACTGCTCAGAAATAAGAGTTAAATTTTACTGGCCATCAAAGCAACCCTCTGGTAACATGGTAGACTCTCTCCTCTCAGCAGTTAAAAGCTGTAGCTATATAAAACGCTGCAAATCAAAGGCTGAGTCAACGTTCTTGCAAAAATAAAGGGAGCCTCCATTATGTTGGTATTTCTTCTGTTTACTTCTTGTAATGAACTCCCCTCCTCAGATGCATAAATTTAAACATGTGCCACTTAAAAATTTAGGCTTGCTGATTAGAGAACATAAAGCAGGCAGAGTGTATAGAATACGCCAGGAAATAAGCAAAGAATGACAACGTAGATTGCAAGATATCATCCTGATAGAGAATGCTAAAATATGCATGGTTCAGATGATGATAACACAAATAAAATGCAACATTTTACAGAAGTGAACCGCAGCTCCTAACATAGCTCTGGCACTAGCATGCGAGTGGTGATTATTCAAATGTCTCCATGATTAATTCAGTTTGTATTGATGCAAATAATCCTAGAGGAGACCTGCGAGAGCTAATGCATTTTGGTTCCGTGGCTTTCCATTGAGAGCACAAAACAGCAGAGAGGAAAGTCATTTTCATGATATTAATAATGGGATTACAGAATCAGGTCATTTAAAAGAATGGTGCTGACTCAGCAGTGGTAGTGCAGGGTTGAACATAGAGATTAATTCTTGAGCGTGCTACATAAAAATCCGCTGCTGGATATCTCATTGCACTAAAGCATATTTCCTCCTTTGTAGGAAATATTTAAAATGACAGCGGTTGATTTGATGCCTTCTTTCCCTGCTGTTAGGAACTCTTTTATAGCATCAGAGCTCTTTCTGTTGAAGTATTTACCTTTACCCTGCGAAGGGGGGGAAGGCAGTTCGCCTTTCTCCCTCCTCCTTTCCAGGAACTGAAATCCGTTCCTTCTTTTGTAATTCCCTGAAGGTCAATGAAAGTCTGAGGGGATCATAACTGCTCTGCATGAATAGCTGTCTCCGCCAATGAATCTTACTAAAATCAGCGATGAGAGGGAGCAAACATTTCCTTTTTGTGAAGGGACATCTTCATAGATGTCACTGGAGGCAGGCTCCTGGCTGGCTCTTGCTACCTTAGGCAGTTCTAGCGTTAGACACTTGTGCTTTTATTTTGCTTCTTTTTTTTTCTTTTTTTTTATGACCAGGCCAATAATCTTAGCAGATATGCTGAAAGGTGATTCTTGCACAAGTTCCTTTACGAGAGAGAGAAGAAAAAACACACTGACGTTGATTTATTTTATTTATTTTTTTTTTTTTAAGGTGCAAGTTACAAATAGCAATTTTGTTCCCTGTGTTTAAAAATACAACAAGGGAAAAAGACATGTTTAAGTCAAAATTCTTAAAAGAACCCTCTACTTGGGTTTTTTTTTTGGTGTGGGTTTGGTTTGTTTTTTTTTTTTCATAGGGAGTTCTTGGGGACAGCCTTAAAGAAATAGGGAAATAATTTTTGTACGTTTGCAATGTATTGTTTCTGCACTAGTGATATTTTTGCTTGCTTTGATGGAGAAAGCAGGAAAAGCCTATTTTTCTTTTTTGGAACTACAAAATTAAAGCTGAGTTGAAAGTTAAACACACATTGGTCCCTTTATTATTGCTTTCTGACATTGCATCTTTCTGATGCCAACTAATTTATGTTTAAGTAACATATTACTTATTTCCAAAGTAAATAAGAAAATAACGTAACACAATCTAGACAAAAACATTGCTGTATTAAATGGGGTCAGTTCATGAGATTTATAATTTGAGCTTGCTGATGACCAGGAAAAAAAATGGGAGGGGAGAGCATTAGTGAAGGATATGAGGATCATCATCTACTAATTAGAGACATGAATATTTCTGAGATTCTGTAACAACGCTGGAAACTGAGAGACTTATTTTCCTCCTTAGCATCTTGGGTGGTAAATAATTGGGCTGCTTTGGCCTGCCTGCACTTGAAAGTAAAGCTCATATTTTCTTGCTGAGAGTTGTTTCCACACTTTGTGTTTTAAAATAGGTCAGATGCGTGGCATCCCCTTTGGCTCTGTATTAAGTCATATCACATAGCTGCAAACTCACTGTCTGCTCTGAGAAATTTGCAGTTGGCTGTCTGGGAATGCAGGCTTTGGCTGGGAGGATTAATTCCTACTGAGAGGGCAGCGTGATGGACTCGCTCCCACAAGGGCTTGTTCCACATGTATCATGTTGAGTTTCCTTCCCAAATGCCGAGATACTTTTTTTGGAGTAGGATGTGGAGGAGGGCTTTGTGAATAAAGCCTTTGATGTTGATTCAAATCGTCTACCTCTTGCCAGGTTGGATTTGTACCTTGGTGCATGGCCAAGCATGGTCTTTGCTGTCCTGCTGATGCCCGACCCATAACAACCCCAAATACTCCCCATTCAACCTCACTGGCCTCGCTTGCCCTTGGGCCTTCCTCCTCTGGGTGTAGGTCCTCCTCTAGCTGTATCGGAGGGGGCTAATGCCATCGTCTGTCTTGCTGACTAGCTCCTGCAGTTGAAAAAGAATGAAATGCAAACCCTTTTGAAAGGTTTCTACTCTCTCTCACTAGTGTCCAGGTCATAATCATGGTCATGCTGCCCTGTGGTCTACGCACGGCCAAGGGGGAAGGGAAGGCAAGAGTCCTGGGAATCTGCACGCCCCTGTCTTGGTCACGTTTTTGAAAGGAAATTCACTCGTGAATTGACCATGTTTTTACGAAAAACGTAGTTAAATGTTGAAATACTACTCTCAGCCTGCACTAGGCTTCTGCTGAACTGGATGGGGACTGTGTACTGTTGGATGCTGAGATATGTGAGATCTGGCTGTGTCCAGGACGGTTGTTATTATCTGTTTGCGTGGAAGGACTGGAAATGGATTGGTATATCGCCTCAAAGTTTGCACAGGTGGGAGGATGACGTGGAAGAGTGAGTCATACAAATTTGAAATGGGAAAAGGGGCTAAAAAGCATTGTTTTAATGTTTGTTTTTCCTCTTGGTGTTGACTCCATTTTTAACCACTTTATTATTCTCTGTAGTTATTTTTTGCGAAGACATTTGCCAAGGATTAGTTTTTGTTTGGTTGCAAATATTGTATGGCAGCTGGAAGCCTTTTTATGTGGCTTTCAAAAGCTGAGAAACTGGTTTTCAGCGTGTGAAAAGTTCTTTGCTGGTACTGTAAACTGCCTTTCATTAGGATGTTGTATATTTAATGATTGCTAGCCCAATGGGGCATGTAGAATTTCCTGCTGTGGTCTTCTGTACAAATTTATTGGAGAAATACATTGGAAAATGTTGCTGGTGTGCAACAATGCATGGAAAACATTCGCATTTGTGTAAACGTGATGGAAATCCTCAGGAACAGTTGCTAGATTAAAACAGAGCCAAACCCCTTGTGATTCTAGATGAGTTATCTGTACACAAACATTGGCAGGTAGGGTAGATGTTAGGTTTTATCACTGCCTCTGGGCATCCAGAAAACTTTCAGATCCAGGATTAAACTGTTTTTCTTTTGAAAGAGAAAAGTAACATACCTTTTTTTTTCTCATTTGTTTGTGTGCACGTGTGAAATTACAGAACAGCATCTACAAATTGGACCACGCAACTCACAAACAGAAGTTCATTGTTCAACCCTTACATGAAATTTTGAGATGTGCTGTCTGTCGTAAATCCTGTCCCAGCTTCTCTCTGTTTTGCGAAGTTTGACATTTGTCACAGTCTGACTTGTTTTTCTGTTTGTTTGTTGACATATTGGAAAGGCACAGGGCTCCGAATGTGGATGCCACAAGAACCAGTGAACTGGATGCATTGGATCAAGTAGGTCTGACTGAGGAAAATATGATATAGCTCAGGCAAGAGGGGGGCTGACATAGTTGTTCTAAACTAAAACTACTGGAGTGGTTTTCTGAAGTCGAAATGTCCACAGATAAAAAGGCAATTTTTAGACCAATGGCTGGAAAGGAAGCGACTGACAGAAGAGCTGCAAAATGGAGATCCCGTGTTAGCCTTAGCTTTAGGTGGTCCTTGAGGGCCACTTTGCAGGCTGCTGCTCTTGCTTGGAGCTAGAGTATGAACAGCAGAAGGTATATTAAAATTACAGTCCGCATTTTAATTTCAGTTTGATGATGAAATTGTGTCTGTGATTATTCTGTTGATGTGTCCACTTTAGATTTTGGCTGTAAATACAGGACTTTTATGTATTTGCTCCAAGGCAAAATTAGTACCAAGAGTACCATGTGTCTGCTAACTGATCTCTCGCGTGGTCCAATCCTCTTCCAGACCTACTTAAAGTTTACATGGAGATGTTACAAAGATCCATTAGGATGGTGTAGTTGGCGGCAGCATTATGCAACCTGACAATATCTAGAAAGAGCTGAGCTAAGATACGAGCAATTTAATGCATGGCGTAGTGCGTTGGTTAGTTGCGTGAGGTGATACAACTCCCATCACAATGATCCAGAGGTAGGCCCTGAAAGCACAACTGTAGCTGAATGTAAATGATAGAATGGTTTGGGTTGGAAGGGACCTTAAAGATCATGGAGTTCCAACCCCCCTGCCATGGGCAGGGACACCTCCCACCAGACCAGGTTGCTCAAAGCCCCATCCAGCCTGGCCTTGAACACCTCCAGGTGTTGGTCCCTTCCAAACCAAACCATTCTATCGTTCTAAGTTTCATAAGAAACCCTTCAGACACAGACACTTTGGCTCTCTGGCCAAGTGCTGTTCTTCAGCATGAAAGCAAGGTCTGTTTCTGTAGAGTTTGTGTAATTGTCTCCTATAGGAACCACAGTGGGAGTTGCTGCTTCAAATGGTAAGTATACTTTTTTGACCTTGACTTCTCTAATACAAGCACACAGCAGCATGTATATATTTATGCAGGGAAAAACAATCCTACCAGATCCTGCTTTGCATATATAATTTGGTTACAGGGAAGAGAATGAGAGAACAAGCTGCTTGTGGCAAGTGTAAATAAATTAATTCATTACTGCCTAACACTTCTTGCTGTGGCGTGATAGGGAGTTTTCAAATCTTGTAGTACAAGGTCTTATTGTCTTGGTTTGACCAGATGGACTAATGATCTTTTGGGTCCTATTATCTACGATCTGATGACATTTTAAAATATTTGGAATCGGCACTAGACAAATTTTAGATACTCCACTATAAGATGCATGTAAGAATGCATTTGGTTATTTTCTCTGCATTTTTTTTGTGTTTATAACTGTACGACTATAAAAAGAGTGATTCCTGATAAGTTTCCGTGAAGGGTGGTACTGATGTAGAAACTCAAGGAGAGACAAAACCACTTGCCATGGACCACACAGCAAGTCAGATGCTTCTTTCTCTTCATTAATTCTGATGATAAAATGGATGTGAAATCAATTCTTACACTGATCTGGAACAGCTGTTGAAGATCTTTTAACAGAACCCAAGTAGGAATAACATCAAGCCAAAATAGCTTTCTAAGTAATTAGACACAAATTAATAAAACCACAAAATGTAGAGTCATGGTATGAACTCTGATTTAATCCCAAAGAGAAGAAAACTCTGAGAGGAATTAAAATATTCTTGATGTGCATGTGCAGTGTCTTCTGTTTAGGAATTTATATTCTTCTCATCAGTGAAATATTTAACCAGGTGAAGTGATTTCTGTGGGGGAGGGATGGGGAAAGCAGTTAGAAACCATGCCACAGGTGATGCTGCTCTATTTGTAAGGACATTTTGTCACCTGGATACAGTTATTGATCCTCAATTGTTTGGGGGTTTATATGTGATAGTGATGACTGAAGGACTCTCTTAATTTTTTAATTTTTTTTTTTTTTTTAAATTTATTGTGCAGCTGAAAATGTTGTAAGAGTGTATTTCCATTTGACTTCCATACTGCAGCACAATTTCTTTCCAGGAAAACTCTACAGAAGAAATTAGCTTATCACAACATATCACGAAAGACAGGTAGATCCCTGTACATCAGGAGTAATATTCAAGCACCTGAGAAACAAGATCTTTTGTACCACTGCAGTGTTAAGATTATCAGGGAGTGAAAAGCAGAGCTCATTTTGGACATACCCTGTTTTGGAAGAGAGGGAAAAGTCTGTGGTTCAAGCAAAAGTCAGGTAATCAAAAGCTAAGGAAATTTCGATTTTTCATGTTATTCTTGACAGGTTTTTGAGTAAGTCATCTCTCTTTATTTTTGTGATTAAAAATGGGATAATCCCTCTTTTCTCTTCCTTTTACTGTGTCACAGGGCACTGGTGATTTTCTTCACCACTGAGGAAAACACGAGCTGTTATGACGATGTAAAATCCCGTGTCTGTGTGTGGTTAAATAACTGCAGTTTTCAGCAATATCTGTTGCTGGAGCTGCTTACTCTGATGCTGTAACTCCATGGATGGACACCAGGCCCTGGCACTCCAGTCCAAAGCCTCAGACGAGAGGTAAATCTGTTCCTTAACTTCTTTTTTCCTAAATCTAAGCAGAGTCATAGGGTCTTATCCTATGGATAAGGGAAAAGGGGGTCTGGGTGTCCCCTGCAGGGCTGGTGATGGGCCCTGGGCAGGATCCGGACCCGCTGCATTGGGATGATGGCACTGGAAGTGTCCTGGTGGGTGGGAGACAGAGCCCAGAGCTGACACCACAGTGCTCCAGCCTCGGTGACAAGGTCTCCTCTGTCACAGCTGCGTGGGTTAGAAGGCTAGAAAGGAGCGGTATTTCTTCCATTCCATCAATCTAGGACCTTACTGGATTCACTTTTACTGATTCACGTCCCCAGAGGTGCAGAATCCACTTCAGCCACTAAAATTCAGTGGAATCGGCTGGAGCGAGATAATGAAATATTTCCACGCGAAATAAAATCCGCCAGAATATCCTGTGTGCTCGACTCTGGCACCACTGTATCGGGCTGGGATATCTCCTCAAGCGTGCACTAGGGGGCACTTTAAGACTGAGGAAGGGAAGCAGAAAACTTTGCAACACTTAATTCCACATCATCATGAGCAGAGTAAACAGTCTGGTGCAAAACAAAATATAAAAAAAACATAAGCAATTAAATATGTATTTAGCAGCAAGTGTGATTCGATTCCTGTTTTTCCCCCAGCAACTGCACTTGCTGAAAGTGGACATGCAACTGAAAATTACATTCTTGTTCTAAACAGATTGTATCGTTGTCTTCTTGTTCTTCTAAATAAATGGACTTTGCTTTTCAGCATCTAGCCAAATACAGGATCAGATGTTATATTTTTTTTTTTGTTAATCAGCCTCTGTCTCTGCAGCTATCTGTGATGGTAGGTTTGCATTTTTTTTTCCCATTTCTTCATAAGAGGTGTTGAAATTTCTGTTCTCCCACATTCTTGTTTCTTTTATTTCTTTCAGCTGGTTTTATCTGACTTAAGCCCATCCAGAACTAAAGTTCTGTCCAGGGCAGCCCTCTAGAGTGTCTCCTGAGCATGAAAAACTGCTTTTGCTGCCATGTTAATGTCCGTTCCCCTGCCAGAAATATATGTTTGCCAAAGTGTTTGAATTCTGTAATGATTTGTCTTGTTAAGCATATTAGAAGGACATAATAATCATAACTCCTAATTCTAACAGAGTGTTTCCTTCCAAATAGTTTAGGAAAGCTTAGAAGTGATCAGATTGGTCTGATAGATGCAGATAAACTAACAGAAGCATAGCTTTATTATATATTTCTTTCCACAAAATGACAGACCATCCTTTTGCTAAAAATTTGATTTCGTAGTCTCAGTAAGCTATATAAACTGTGAAAAGGTAGATAAGAATGACCCATTCAGTTCTCTGCAACAGGGAAGTGTACAGTACACAGCTGAGATGACTTGATGTCTCACAACAACAATAGGTTTATACAGGTTAGCATACAAAATAGAAATAGCCAGACAATAAAGGCAAAAGTTTCTTTTGAGTTTCATTTGTGGGCTGCGTTGTCACTCTTTGCTTTTTTCCCTACCTCTACTGTGCCTTTGACTGCAATTCACTGTTCCCGATACTGATGCTTTTACTTATTTTAAGGAGTTGGTGGAACTGTTCAACATTACTGGATGCACTTTTTAAAAATTTTTTTAAATTTTTTTTTTGGGGTCAGGAAATACTATTTTGTTGAAGCTGTTTTGTGGAAACAGTGGTTTTAATCAAACTTTGTCAGGAAGGTGTCTCAGCATCAGGAATACCGAATATATGAAGGGGTATGTAGCTATACCTACCTCAACTGCCATCCTGACCTCTTATGTAAAATTATTCTAAGAAAAATCTGAAAAATTTAGAAAACCGATGGGAGCAGAGAGCTCTGCAGGCAGGACCCAAGGGCTGCTTTCAGCTGTAGTGTCTGCATAGTCAGATGCTTGCTCTGAGCCTGCTTCAGCCCCGAGCTCTCAGACCTGTAGGCGTGCAGCTCTGCCTCTCATAAAAACATCCTGCTCCTCGGGTGGACATCTAGGCACGGGCAGAGCTGGGTGCTCATGGGGCTGCCGGGTTGCCGTGGGGCACAAGTGGGACCCACACGTGGCTGCTTTCTCTGAGCTGAGAGGAGGCACATCTTTACAGTAAACAAGAAGTCTGCCTGACTGGAAATCGATAGGTTGAGTTTAGCAGATGAGAAATGAGGTCTAATTGGTGATTAAACAACACGGGCGGTTGAAACAATTAGTTGTCGATCCATTTACCTCTCTGCTTTCTGGAGGGAAGCTAGATTGAAGAGCTTGAATTTCATAGCTCCTGCCACATCCTGGGATCCCTCAAGATGTCCCATCCCTGGAGGTGTTCAAGACCAGGCTGGATGGAACTGAGCAACCTGCTCTTGTGGGAGGTGTCCCTGCCTATGGCAGGGGGGTCGGAACTCGATGATTTTTAAGATCCCTTCCAACCCGAACCATTCTATGATTCTTTAAGATGCTTCTGGGCTTTGGTTACCCTGGGCTTGGGGGAGAGGCAGAGACTGACCAGACAGTTGATCCTAAAGGATGTTTTGGTCAATGGGTCTCAGGTGTCTGAAATGAATGTCTCACTCTTACAGGCTCCCCAATCCCTGCTGTGACCGCTTCTTAGCCAGGTAAGACTGTACCTTCTGAAACATTGTGATGTGAACCTTTGAACTCAGATGCAGGTAGATGTTTCTTGATGGTAAAAGTGGTATAAGCTTACGAGTTCGCTGCCTCTTTGGCAGCTCAATGGTCTGCTCCTTCTCTTTGTCTGTCCACGGATGGTTTATGTGTTAGAGAATACCCTTCCAGTGGTATTGAATAACTACACCTTGTGCCAATGTATGAGGTTAGGTTTAAACTTTCTATGACAAATATAGTTATTAGTATTGCTTTGAAAGCGTAGGTCTTGGTAGGAGCTACCGAAGGGTCTTGAGTAAGCTTCTAAGGTAAATCTTCCGCTCTACACTGAGCTGCTGTGATTACGCTGATAGCAACAACTATCTAATTACTTTAAAGCCAACTTTGGTGTGTCTGTGCAAACAGCAGTGATACCACATATCTCTGGGCATGTGTGCGGGTATGTGTATATACACATCATGTAACTGTAACATGTGGTGGTATAAGATTCACAAACAGGTATTATATGTTTTAACTTTTTGATTTTTTGGGTGCTTCTTATTTTGTCTTGTTCTTTTTTATTCTTAAAATTAACCTAATTCATCTCACAGAATGCCTTGCTCTCCTAAAAAGGACTTCTGTTGACACTGTAATCATCCTGTGCAGTGTGCTTGGTGGTAGAAAAGATTCCCTCATAAAACAAACAAACCCTCATTTAGAAATACCTCCCTTTGGATTTCAACTTCTTTTTTGCTTATTTTTATGTTTTCTATAAAATTTTAAAAAGTGATAAGTGCTAGAAAGTTAAACTGTATGAATCTTAGAACTCTGATTAATTCCAGTGCTTGATATTGTACAGGGATAGAAAAGTCATATTAGTACCATAGACTTTTTTTTTTTTTTGCTTAACATATTCCACTGAATTTTCCCACGAGGCATTGACTGGGATTCTGGAGACCAAACTTCAAGGCCCTGCTTTACTTAATTCAGAGCAGGAGAGTGAACCTCCATCTCTGCTTTCCTTTGCAAGCTCCAGAGTCAATGGCTTGGTCTGCAATGGAATTTTCTCTTTTGGGTCTGGTCTTTTTTTTTTTTTAAAAAAAAATCCTGATTCAAACCAGTGTGAAATAAAAAAAAAATAATTTGAAAACTAGGAATATTTTGCAAACTAGACAGCCATTTTTTTTCATCATTGAGTCCAGTGAATATCTTTTCAATCTTCCTAATTCTTTTGCCAGCAAGTACAGTCTTGTATGTAATCAGAGTGGAGAAAGGATGTAAAAATATTCCAACACAGAAAACCTTCCTGGGGAGTTTCCTCATCTCTGCTGTTATATTATGAACTCATTAGATTTTTCTTTTTTTTTTTTTGGTGAAGTTTGAAACCCTCAGTGGCAAATTACTGTAAATCAGAGTAAGTCTTCCTGTGTGTTCCACTGCCAGCAAATACATCTTTGAATCCGTAGCTAATTATAAAGTTTCTGTTACCACTTAGGCTTTTTAACTAAAAGAATCTACTCCGTCAGCGGTTCCCAATGTTTCCGGCGCAGTGCGACGTACACGTGTTCCTACAGTACTCCAGGGCTTGTAGGTCGTGATCCTCTCCTGCTATGGATGTGAACGCACCCTTGTAATAGAGCTAAAACAGAGAAGTGTTCCCATTGAGTCACCACAAGTGCACATGAGATGTGATGAAAGGTTCCTGAGCTTTGGTCACGTGTTTAGAAAGGCGATCAAACTAATCACAAACCCACAGACTCATTGAAGTGAGAGAGGGACATCTGGAGACCATCCAGTCCAGCCCCCCTGCTCCAAGCAGGGTCAGATAGAGCAGGTGGCTCAGGGCTGTGTCAAATGGGATTTTTGAATATCTCCAAGGACCAAGGCTCTGCAACCTGTTCCAAAGTTAAATCTCCCTCACAGTAAAAAGGTGGGTTTTTTCTTTCTTTGTTTTTCCCTAATGGTTAAATGTTGTTTAATGTATGTGGTCTTGTGGTTGGTATCACTGAGAAGAGTCTGTCTCCACCTTCTTTACTCACACCATCAAGTGTGAGCCTTTTTTTTCTCCAGGTGAAAAATCCCAGCTCTTTCAGCCTTTCCTCATAGGAGAGAGGCTCCAGACCCTTAATCATCTTCACGGCCCTTAAATGGACTTGCTCCAGTATGTCCATGTCTCTCCTGCACTGGGGATTCCAGGACTCGACCCAGGAGTCAGTGGCTTCACCAGTGCTGAGTGGAGAATTAAAAATCAGCTCTCTCAGGCTGCTGGAAACACTCTTCCTAGCACATACCAGGAGACCACCCTGTAGATTCCCTGCCAGATTCTGCTTCAAATGGGTTTTAGTGTACCTAACCCCATCGCTGCTCAGTATCTCTGTATTCCTCCCGGGTCACCTGTCCCTGTTGCCACCTCTTATTATTCTTTTGGATAGCCAAGTTTTTCAGGAGCTTCCTGCCATCTTTGCTTGACTTTCTGCTTGTTGCGATGGACCGTTCTTGGGCTTGGAGGAAGTGATCCTTGAAAAATCAAATGGTTCTCCCGGACCCTTCTTTCCAGTGTCATATTCCATGTGATTGTTCCAAGCAGATCCCTGAACAAGCCATAGTCTGCTCTCCTTAATTCCAGGGCTGTGATCCTGCTATTTGCCTTGTTCCCTTCTCCATGGATCCTGAACTCCACATCTCATGGTCACTGCAGCCAAGGCTGCCCCCAACCTTTACACCCATAATCAGCTCTTCCTTGTTTGTAAGTATAAGGTCCAACAGAGCACCTCCCCTTTTTTGACTGATCACTGGGTGTCAGGAAGTCATCTTCAGTGCACACCTGAGACATTCACAATTGTTTGTGCCCTGCTGTATTTTTCCTCCAGCAGATATTGGGCTGGTCAAAGTCTGTATGAAGACCAGGGCCTGTGCATGTGAGGCTTATTCCAGGTGGCTAAAGAAGGCCACAAAATCCCATATTTCCTCTTGATCAGGTGGATGGTAGCAGACACTTACTACAACATTATTGATTTCGATCTGCATATATTTGGGGTGGCCCCTTCAGCCCAGTTCCGTTGATTGAGGTGTCTCTTGTCCACATCACGCTGCATGCTTTACTTGCCAACTCCGTCCAACTCCTTGCTGTATTGGGTGTTGCCATCGATGATCTTTAAGGTCCCTTCCAACTCTAACCGTTCTATGATTCTATGATCTCTCCTGGCCCCCTTGTGCCTAGTTTAAAGCTCTCTTCACCAGGTTGGCCAGCCTGTTGGCAAAGATGCTTTTGCTCCACTTGGTTGGGTGGATCCTGTCTCCTCCAAGCAGTCTTCAGTCACCAAAGAGGGTGACAGGGTTAGTTGTCCCAGTCACTGATGGGGATTGTGCCCTATGTCGTGTCACTGCCACTGCATAGCTACATATAAAGATTTTTTGGCCACCTTCTGCAGAAACTTCTGCATTCTAGGCCTCTCTCTGGCACCTGCTGAAAGGGTAGTGGACCCTTCCTAATCTCCTGATGAGAGCTCGGACAGCCTTTGATCAAGAACAGCTGCCAGATCTTTTTAGAAGATGCTGGACCTTGCTAGAAGATGCAGCTTCCTGCAGCCATCCTTTCCTGGCAGCAGCAGGAACCTTGACGTTCCTCAGAGAGCTGCCAGAGGTCCTCCAGCAATCCTAGGAGTTCAGGAATGTCTAGAAGGAGAGTCCAGAAACTGCTGCACCTGAATTTAACTCTGAGGAGGTCAGCTAGAAGCAGGTTGTAATTGCCTCTTTGAGGCATTCATTTCCCTTCCTGCCTGTGCCGAAGGTGCTTCTGACTGAAAGACAGCAAGTGGAGAGGTAGATGAATTGTGCTTGTGAGCTACCTCTGAACCAAGGCTGTAAGTTGACTACCTCTTTTATATTTATTTGATACAAAAGGATAGGACGTGGAATGAAAGCCTTCCTTTGAATTTTGTCCTCAGTTGACTAGGTGTTTTTTTTTTTTTTTTTAAATTTTTTTCTGCATGTTTCGAGTTGCTCAGAAACAGCCTACTCTGGATTCAAGAAAACCAGCAACATACCTAATGTCATGGATGGCAGCAGACTCTGCCTACTGCTGACACTTTGTACTGTTTCGTCATTGTAAGTACAATGGAAGAGCACTCTTGTTGTTAAAACTTTTCTTTCCATCTGCTTATTCTGACTTCAAGCATAAGCCTGCATAACACAAAGGGAAGGCATCCTATCTAGCAAGGAGAGGTTAGGAGGGTTCACTGTAAACAAACTGATGAGATGAATGTAAACAGGAGCAGCGTGTTCTACTACAGATGGCTACCCCTCCCTCTTGTCTTATAATTCCCATGTTCATATTGAATTATTTTCGTTCCTTAGAATCCTATAATGAAATGTGAGTTAGCAAGAAATGGATTTTTGGAAAATAAGGTTGAATCCTTCATCTCCTGCCAGTGATAATGGATGACTGAAGAATTAAAACCCTGACTTCATAGCTGACCTTGCTCTGGGAAGGAGGTTGGTCTAGATTACCTCCTTCCAACCTGAATTTTCCTGTGATTTTTATGAATTATCTTCTATATGAGATGCTATAGCAATAATTTTCTATGTAGCAGTTTGGCATTTGACTGCACCAATATAGATCTTAGCACTACTACCAAAAAGCGTATCTTACCTCATTTCTAACCTTTCTGTTGTATTTCTTCCATAAATTGTTACTGGATGAATGAAGGAATTTGTGATGTACTCTATTTCTATGTAGAAGCTGATGTTCAACTACTTTAAAGTTGGTGAGGGGGCTTGCCCTGTGAGGAGAGATGGAGGGAACTGGGCTTCTTCAGCCGGGAGAAGAGATGGCTTTGGGGACACCTAACAGCAGCTCCCAGTACCTACGAGGAGGTCATCAAGCGGATGGAGCTGGGCTCCAGCAGTCTGACCTCAGAGCTGGCCCGGCTATGAGCAGGAGATTGGACAAGAGACCTCCTGAGGTCCCTTCCAAGCTGAATTATCCTGTGATCCTCACATAACAGGCTCTACATGTGTCCAGAAGAAGATCAAAATTCCTGTGATGAGATCTCCAAGCTTAGCACCAGCCTAGGTAAAGATACATATATAAGGCTCAAGACTCAGTATTTCAGGATATACATATATATATATGCGCATTTTTTTTTTAAACCTGGCAGGAATATAAATTTAATTAGGCTTGAATTCTTGGGTACGATGTTCCTTGTCCTCCTGGTTGTGAGAGGAGATGTGACCATTGTCATCTATGCAGTGATGTTGTCTGAAGTTTGTGGAGAGAATCCAACGGGAGGAGGACTTGCAGTTGATAAATTCAAGGGAGATGGTGGTTGTCAGCACTTTTGGCCCCAAGCAGACCTCTCACCTTTTGATGGTATGGTCTTTTAGTTTAGTTCCTAACGGGGTATTCTGGTCCCTTCTGCTGTTTCTGTTGTATTTCATGTGTCAGGTTGTGGTGAGGGGAGGAGGGCAATAACTCTCACCCCCAAATTGAGGTGTTTCTTGTGTAAGGAGTGATTAGAAGCATCACTTTTCATTTCTGATCTTACTGCGTCTCTGGCTTTCTTGCTTGCTTTTTGAACATGATTCAAACTTGCAGGATTTCTCTGTTTCAGGGACAGCTAGAGTTGTGCTTTTTTCTTCCCCTCACCCCTACAACACTCGAAGGTGAAATTCCATAGAATTAGAAGAAAGCTGCAAAAATGTGCAAGATCCACGCATGGTCAAGGCTTATGCATAATTTGAACTCTGTTTTCCTTCCCCCTGCTACTCAACACCTATTCCCCTTGTTACGTCTCAGCAAAACACCGAAGTTTCACACTGCTGTTACTGATGTTGACTCGCAGATATGGCACAGTCGATACTCCGTCTGCTGAAAAGCTGGTGGAATCACTTTGAATTGATACCATTGAGCAGCTGGTCTTCATCTTACCTTCTTGATTTTTCAATCTATTTCCAGGCTAAGCGGATCAGAGAAACCAGAGCTGCTGCTTCTCAGAGGAGAAGGGTTAGCACAAAGGTACCGGTTCCACTCCCTGTCCTGATCCATACACTTATTTCGTTTAAATGCTACCTAACATCTACCGCTGTGCAGGGTCAAGGAGATGCTGTTGTTTTTGTGGCTAGGGGAAATAGCTTGTGTTCCAGACCTGTATTTCCATGCCCCATCCAAGCCCAGATGGTGAGATGACTGGCAGAGCTGCAGTCCTGTCTGTTCATATCACCGACATGCAATCTCTGCCTTGCTGTTTCCATTTCTGGCTGAAGCCCAGGCTATTGCTTTTGCAGTGTTGGAATTGCCCGCATATGTTTGGAGACACAACCGGGGCTTTATTGTTATTGTGGTGACTTCTCATCTTTGTTAATGATCCCTGTAGCGTTGAAGAGAAAATGGAAAAAGTTTGCTCCCGTCCGAGAGTCTTAAAAAATGGGACATCAGACTGGATATTAGCAAGTATACCTCCTTTTGATTTAAAGGAATATTTATAGGATTGCAACGAGCAGGCTTTACTTTTTTTTTTTTTTTTCTCTGCTTATAGTTTGTATTTTTACCTGCAGAAATGCATATTGGAGCGCACAGCGTTCCTTCCAAATGAATTCTAGGACATCTGTATGTCGTGTCTTTGCCTGAGAGGAGCCTCTCAGTTGCCCTGAATTTCTCAAAGCCAAGCTGGTTAGATTGTTCTTTCAATCTTCGGCGGCTTTGACTTCCAGTGACTAACAACTGATATACAATAAAGGAATATTCTAAATCACATTTATTCTCAAATCTGAAGTGAAGTGTTGCAAGCTAAAGATTTGTATTTATTCTTTCACATTTATAATTAAAGAGGCCTCTTTCTAGCTCTAGGAACTTATAAAAATTAAAACACACTTGATAAAAGGGAGAAAGGTTTTAAATGGATGAAGTGCCTCAACATATCAACGTTCTCTCTGTCATTCCAAAAAGTTGTTGCCTATTGTACTCATTCTGAAGAGCTTTGCAGGTATTTTCTATAACTCTTTTATTTAAGCCTGAGTTCATTTTGAAATGGTACCAAGAAATGGGCTGAATGGAGGTAGAGCAAGGTTTTAATGAATAGCTTATTGCAGTAGATGTCAGAAACATTATGCAATCTTAATTCCTTTTGCCCCTCAAATATAATATGTGTGTAAATATGTGTATACCTCACCCCCTTTTCTACTGGCTTGTCCAAAAATCCTTGCCTCCCATCCTCCAACTTCTTTACCTTGTATTGCAGCGATTCATCTTTCTTCCCTCTCTTCCACTTCCTTGGGAACTTTTCAACACAGGCTCTGATAGAGCCAGCTCTCTCCCTTGTCCTTGATTCCCATCGCTTCACAATAACAGTAAACTTTTGATGTGAAGCAGAAAACTTCAGGAGGAAGAGAGGTGGCTGAGGCAGAGGGGGACAGGAGAGAGAGGATAGAAAGGTTGAATGACCCTTTCCTGGGAAGTTTCCCAACATAATCAGCCTGAGAGCTACTCCCTAAAGGACTAACTACAAAGTAAAATCTAGGCGTCATTGTAGCATACTAAGAATAAAATGAATATACTTGCATCTCTTCAGCTACATATGCAACAACACAGGGGCTCACAGCTAAAAATCAAACTCTCTGGGGGCTGAAAGTATGTGGTTGCCAATCTCTCACTGTGTCTCCACTGCTTTATTACGGTGCGTATCGAAGCTACCACAACGACACCCATGAACGTTTTATTCTTGGATGTAAACTCTCCTGTGAAACTGGAGACCTTGGCTTAACTTCTTGCTGCCAAATTAAATGGTAAATTAAACTGGTAAATATTCCAGTACTTCAACTTTCCACCCATTCTATCCTGTGAATGGGAGTTTACCCTGACTGAGACTAGAATCCTAGGGAATCTGATAGGAGGAAATCTTGGTCTGACTGACTTTATCATACTTTTTTGGAAAAGCTCAGCATCTTCTTGGTCCCTTGAGCCCCATTATGCCGCACACTTTGGAAAATCCCCCTCTGAGACCAATTTGCCTTACAAACACACGCACGTGAATTCTGTGCAACGCACGAAAGTGCATTCCTAATCACATGGCATATATTTGAAAAACTTCTTATCTCACAAATTACAGCTCAATCATAAAAAGTTTTGAAGATGTGGTGGGGTATGCCCTGCTTCTCTTGCGTGTGAGCCACTCACTAGGAGAGCAGATTGTAAGTCATTCTGGACCCCTCCTTTGACAGAAAAAGTTTGTGACCTTTTTGGAACCTCTTCTTTAGTATTTTGAGACTTTCTGAACAGCGTTTTAATTGGTTGTTCTGACTTCAAGATATTTTTGAGCCATTTTACATAATGAAGAATTGCTGAGTGTCAATTAAAAGTAAACATTATGATTAAAGCCAGTTAGGCAGAAATCAGCCAAAAGATCAAAACCAATACTTAGCTTACCAAATTAAACTGCAGAATATTGCATCTGGGAAGATAAGTTAGATTGCTTTATTTTTGAACAAGGTACAGTTTCTACAAAATACTTCTCATATAGTTTACAATTCTTATTTTTAATCTTTCCCCAAGAGGCTGGCTTGAAGTTTATTGTATTGTGTTTTCTAGTGCTCTCATAATTTTAGATCTGTTTAATTTCTTCCACTTATCCTTTTTGATTTTAGTCTTTCCCACAAAGATTTATTCAGGTTGGAAAACTTATTTTATTTTGACTTTTTTTTTTTTTTGGTGCACTGCTGCCTCAAATGGCTCTTCATATCCTTTTGCTTCTTCGTTAATTGTGTTTTATTTTCACCTGTTTAAAGCTATTTCCCCAAGAAGTTTGGAGGATTAAGCTTTTGTCCAATAACAAAGAATTCAAGTCTCAAGTTCAGATTGTAACTAATCATGTGTGTGTATGTATAACAAGCTTGAGACTATGGTCAGATCCCCTGCCCTTTTTTGATCTTTCAAGGGAGAATAACTTGAGCTTACGTTTCTACAAGGTGTCCGAATCTAACATGTTTATTTGGGATCGCATTTACTGCAAATATTAACACTTCTTTAAAATTCTGTGCAATTACTCGATTAGGTGCTTTAATTTTAATTTTTACTCATATCTATAATGTTTGCATATAACAAAACCCCTTTAAAACATCTTTTTCTGTAGAAATTGAAATATCTTGTAGTTGGAAATATTTTCGATTGCTCTGGCAGATCATGGTACTCCTACCTGGACACAAATGCAGGAACAGCAGCAATATCACTGAAATAACTCTGGTAGAAGCCATCTGAATAAATGACAAAGCAAATATATCCTGCCTGTGTTCTAAATTCATATTGTTTTTAAATGCTACGTATCGTAGTAACTCAGAGATGGAAGAAAATATTCCGGATAAATTATTAGGCATTTTATAAAGATGCCTAAGGAGCTATGGGGCTATGCTTTGCTCTCAATAGCACAGGTGTAAACTAGTTATGGCAGAGCACTTCAGCATCTTTCAAGGTGTATTTTGTTTTGTTTTATTATAATGGAAAGACATGCCATTTATAAAATATTATGATTAGTGTAATTTTTTTAAATTATTTTTTTAGCTCCCTGTTGTGCAATTGGTTTCTGTAGGTCAGAAATGAGTTATTTTAGCAAGATCCAACACCTACTGCTAGTTTCCTACGTGTGCTTAAGCCAATCAAATGATAAGTCAGTATCTTATTTTAGAGCTAATCCAGAAATATTTTTGCCTTCACTTTCCTGTTAGTAACTATAATACGGCTTTAATATACTCTGTACAGTTCATCTGATCTATCAAACACGGATGATGCATTTCTAGCAATCCTCTTTGGACCCATGCTGTGATCGTAAGTGCTAGTAGGTTGCAGGACACTTTTGTGGCTGTACTCTGCAAAGCAGGACTGCTTTTTACAAATGCATTAAACATTAATACAGACAAATGTGAAGTTTCGTAGTGCAGGAGCTTTATTTGCTTGGACATGTATTTATTTTTTATTAATAATTTTTACCATACCACACATTTCTCCTCAGAACTCGAACTCTGAAAAATGATTCCTTGGACTTAGTAAATGTTGTTTCATTTAAGACCAAGGGAACAAACGAAAATCACTCAGATTTACATTGCAGCAAAATCTCATAAGTAATGCATGAACTGTGTTTCAGAACTGACTTGTACAGGATCTTAAGTACCTTTTAACACTCATCACTTTCCATAAAGAAACTGCAGAGAAGAGAAATTCTTCCCCCTTTCTTTTCCAAACCACAGAAAATCTGGAAGAATGGTGATGGAGGCCATGTTGGGTCAAAAAAATGCCCCAAATGCTTATTTTTAATTATCAGGGAATGTCCTGATTTTGTTAGTTGTTACTGACTATGGTACATCACAGCAAATTCTTGTATTCTGGATGCACGATGTGCAAAAGTCACTGTGAGGACTTTTCAGTGTGAGTTTAATGTGAATGGATAGATCCACTATGAGGAAACCTGCTGATGGAAACAGCCACGCCGGCTCAGAGCCCTTACAAAAGCTTCTTCCTAAAGCTCCTCAGGAATTTTTCTGTGCCCTGTGAGGATTTGGGAC
Source organism: Numenius arquata (assembly GCF_964106895.1). Taxonomy (NCBI): domain Eukaryota; kingdom Metazoa; phylum Chordata; class Aves; order Charadriiformes; family Scolopacidae; genus Numenius; species Numenius arquata. The sequence continues at coordinate 65,521,627 of NC_133580.1, forward strand.
TCTAACTCCAGTTTTAAAATGATTGTTTCATCTGATATGAAAATGTTTTTATTTTCCCCATAAGCCTACCATAATCCAGTCACTGTCTGTCTACTGCTATCTGAAACTTATTCCTAAAGCATGACCTGCTTTTATAATAAATAACCCCCCCCCCATCATCTACTACACATCCTTCTGCCTGTTAACATAATAGTATGCATCACAGCTGACCTTTATTATGCTATATAATCCTGCTGGATGGGATCTTAAGTAACTTCAATACTTTTCATTCAAATCTAACTCCTCTCTTGTATAACATGTACTAGGTTGCCAGTGTAAGTTTTCATGTACATAAATCTACTGCAAGGTTATAAAAACCTGGAAGAGATGCCAAACCATAATCAATGAAACAATGTGTGCACATAGATGCGGTATGAAGAGGAGAGAAATTAAAGATTTCAATGACAACTCTAAGCAGCTACTGTTGACATTAGAAATTCAAGGATTAAAACGATAGCTGTATTGAAATGCTAACAAGTATGATGAGTTAGACAGTGTGCCCTGTTCCTAATTATTATGCATAGCTTGCATATAGCATAAGTAGTTGTAACCTTTGTGTGAAGAGCAAAGTCAGGAAATGTTAATCCATGGGGAAACCATCACTTCTCTCCAACTTCCATATAGAAACTCTAGCTCAAATGATTGCTCTTGTTCTCCAGTCCAGGGGAAAAAAAACCCGTCCTCTTTGCAGTTAAATATCCCCTTTTATGCTGTGTGTGCATTAGCCAAATTGATTTCCATGAGAGTTCTCCAGGCTGAGTTGTATAACACTATCATTCAGCGCATCTGCTAAGGGAGCTGTAAGAGGAAAAAATGAGAAATATTAGGAAAAAAGGCCCTCTGAAAGTGGGAAGTAGCAACTTTATCAAAGCTGGCAAGACTTGAGACTGCAGAGCCAATATACAACTTGCCTGGAAAGTAAGTGTCTGGTGGTGAGAAGGTCAGATTTTGAATTTAAACTTCACTTGGAGCTCTGTTATTCCTCCTCTCCTTCAGATGGGCTAGTCACCTGGACTAGGCTAGTTGTTGGGTTCCTGACCACTTGGTGGGCGGACAAGGACTGCTGGAGAAAGGCAGGGTGTCTACATCACCAAGGGTTTCTTAAAACTACTTTTGGCAGAGATCTGTCTATAATGCTCATGCTCAGGTCCTGCCTTCTCAAGGTCTATTCTGACTACCTTTTGAATGACTCTGGCAATTCCAAAATTCCTCTTAACTTTCAAGACAAAAAATGAAGCTTCACAGGGATAATTTGATCTTCTGAAAACAAAGGGTAAGGTAGTTCTGAAATCCTAGTTTCAAATTTGCATGTGTTCACCCACCCCCAATTTCCCAGTTTTGGGCTATGCTGCAGAACTTCAGGGTTATTCTGAGGAAAAATATGTATTGAGCTTGGGCTCGGATCATTCCCAGAGTCTTACAGGAAAAAAAATAGTTTACATTTCCTTAGAACAGCTCACGGCAATAACGTAGGCCTTAGCAATAAACCTCATTTATATTCAAGAAGCTAAAATGTATATAGCAGCAATAACAAAGAAAAATCAATGGAAATAAAAGTGAGTATCGAAGCTTCACAATACAGGTGGAGACACAGAAAGAATCGTGTCTATCTTAGTCGTATTAGGTATGATCTCAGCAAACAAAAGGCATCTTGAGAACTAGCCTCAAAACCTATAGGCACTAGAATAAGGAGCTGAAGGCTTTGATCCCTACCAACTACTTGGGATTTGAGCTGAACACGGTGGCTACCAGGGTGAGCTAAGTCTGAGGTATGGAAACGCTGAGATCTGGGGAGAAAGAAGTGTGTTTCAGGAGAAGAAACTCTCTTATGGCTCAGCTTACATTACAGTGTATTCTGTATTTTAAAAGCATATCAATAACTCAGGGACTGAATCTGTAGCTGTACCAGCAAAATCAATGCTGTGTCCTCAAACAGAACAGGATGAAAATTAGGTCTTTACAAGGTAGAAAAATAAACACACATTAAAGAAATTCAGGATCTTGGCATTTTTCATCAGCTTTTATTCCTAGTAGTTACTTTGACTGTTCATAAACTGTTTTCTGAAGTTATGTTTTAATTGTTCATCATATTTTTCCACTTGATACCTTCAGATCAGGCTGTGGTTACGGATTTTTTTTTCTTCTTAAAACCATTTTATCAGTAGGTTTTTTTTTCTTTAAATCAAATTGAATACCAAAAAGCGTGTTTAACATATTTATACATACATTCTGCATCTCAAAATGTGCAGATGGCTGTCTCCTTTTTGAAAAAAAAAATTGCTCCTGGGGTGGACTTGATACGTTAAATTTCAGCTTGTAGTAAATTTTTACAGTTGAGTTATAAACCTCTGGGAAATGGTGGGGTGGGTTATCACAGAAATGCTAATACAACCCTAACTCCAGCAGTGATGTTGTAATATAAACATCATTAAGTTTCCATTCTCATGGAACGCTGGTGTACAGAATATTTACATTTATAGTACTATAGTGTATCTTACAGTATCCCTCCAGGTAACAGCGAAATGATAGTTTCATGAGGAAAATTATGTGACATTATTTTAATATACCCATGCTGATTTAAGCTCAGGAGCAGGATTGTCATAATGCTTCCCTATATTAGTCTAGAAAGCGTTCAGCCTCTTTTAACTGTTAGTTTAGTAGTTGCTCAGAGAATGGCAAGAATTCGGAGGACTTTTTATCCCTCTGGCTTCTACAATAATTATATTATACTGGATAGTGGTTTTTTTGTGTTAAAATAAATCTAATATTCAGACTTGCTTTGCGTGAGGTTCAAATATGAAATGGGATTTTCCAAGGTGTTTTTGCTATTTCTTTGTATATTTACTGATTTACCTACGTAGGTTTTATATTAGGTGTCATTTACCCTCAAATGCCAGTGGATAATTGCTTTGCGTTCTAACCACGGCAGGAAAAATTGCAACGGGGAAATCATTACACCATTTGGAAGGAGATTAGAGCTACACCCTTCTCTTGGTCTTATTTTAGGAATGGCAATGGAAAGGAAAAACCTTTGAAAAAGAGATTGTGAACTTTTGTCACTGCGGATGGATGTTAAGGAGGGAAGAGCCATTGATGAGGGTAAAGACAGACTCAGACTTACTAAAATCAGTAAGGGGCAATGAAAGTTTGTTTGGAGTCTCTTGGCAGCATTTGAGCCTGGTGAACCATACTCTAGCACTTATGTTCATACTGACCAACACGGCCGTATCAGCTCTGTTTTGTTTTATTCCCTGAAGATAAAGACACATTTATGTTTTTGAAGATACAAGGAGATCTGCCTCAACAGAGTAAGAATTTTGTAGAAGTCACTGAATGGCTTTGACATATTTTTGAATGTGGAGGTTAATCTCGGGTCTGATTTTCAAGGGTTGGGGTGCCAGGGCCAAACCTGCAAGACCCCACAGGAGAATGGCTGTTTACACGATGCAGGTTAACTAAACAAACAGGAGTTATTCATAACAACCTCCCATGTCGCTAAATAAATGTTATATAGCTGTACCTTAGGTATGAATGTCCTGAAATAAAATATTTCCACTGAGATGTAATGGCCAAAGTGGGTGTCATCTCTACTAAAAGGCAGCGTCTTTCACCCTCAGAATGCATACAGAAAGGCAGCTGCAGATTGCCTTGAGCGGTGAAGAAAGGGCCATGGTGAACCTTTTGCTCTGGAAAGGTATTTGTGCTAAGATGTTTCCCAGAATATATCTGAAAAGCTTATTCTGTAGCATTCCACTGCAATAGTAATTTACAGGAGTTATGATTGTATCCCTGCAGAGCTTTGTTTGATCCAAAACACACAGCAGCTACCAAGTACTCTTCTGTGGAGTGCGTACAGCTATAAGAGAATGACATTTGAGTTAATTAATCTGTGGAAATACTGTTAGAGAGAAAGAGACTAATGTTGAGGACTTGACAGATTCTACCGGCTTTCCTAAAATACTTTTCTGACAAAAGATTCCAGCAACAGGCATCGGTACCAGCAAACCACCTAGCTAATCTGTTCCGTTCTGTTTCCCTGCATTCAAAGAGCAATCAGATATTTTCTTGTTGGGATGACTCTCATTCTAAATTAAGGACAAGAAAATAGGAACAAAAATAAAGCTCCATCAGAGAGAAAGAGGGCATTATTTTTATTCACTGAAATGAAATTAAAATGGCTGCTGGTCTCTGTAGACTACTCCAGCTTTTCAGAAGCTTAGTTCATGACAACAGCCGCAGCATATACAGGTATCTAATTGCAGTTATGTTTACAATTGTGTATAGATGTTTTCCACTTTAACGAGTTTTTCTCTGAGTATTGTCATCCATGACTTCATCCTCTCGAGGTATTGAACCTTGAGATTGTTTCCTTAACTTTGCCGTATCCCGGTGAGGGCACTGTCCTTCACAGGGAAGATGTAGGACTGTCCATGTGAGGAGTGTGACCAGCATTTAGGGAGGTGATTCTGCCCCTGCTCTGCTCTGGCGAGACCCCACCTGGAGTACAGTGTCCAGCTCTGGAGTTCTCAGCACAGGAAGGACATGGACCTGCTGGAATGAGTCCAGCGGAGGCCATGAAAATGATCAGAGGGATGGAGTACCTCTCCTGTGAAGAACAGCTGAGAGAGTTGAGGGTGTTCAGCCTGGAGAAGAGAAGGCTCCAGGGAGACCTTAGAACCCCTTCCAGTCCCTAAAGAGGCTACAGGAGAGATGGGGAAGGACTCTTGATCAGTGAGTGGAGAGATAGGATGAGGGGTAACGGTTTTAAATTGAAAGAGGGGAGATTTAGATGAGATCTCAGGAAGAAATTCTTTCCTGTGAGGGTGGTGAGGCACTGGAACAGGTTACCCAGAGAAGCTGTGGCTGCCCCATCCCTGGAGGTGTTCAAGGCCAGGCTGGATGGGGCTTTGAGCAACCTGGTCTAGTGGGAGGTGTCCCTGCCCATGGCAGGGGGGTTGGAACTCGATGATCCTTAAGGTCCCTTTCCAACCCGAACCATTCTATGATTCGTTTCACTTAAAAGGATGTAGGCTGTTACTGCTATAGGGGGTGGAGGCTACTTCTGAGTTATGTGGGAAGTGTGTTTGGTGGGGGCTGGGAGGTTACAGTCACTAGAATAATCTCAGAGCTCAGATCTTGCTTTTGGAATGTGGAGATTTTCAGCCAGCTGTCAAAAATGACTGAATTAGGTATCAAACCAAAAGCAGCTCAACTGAGAAATTATTCTAATCTTATTGCTCAGTCACTTATTTTATTGTGCTTAAGCTTTGTCATTTAGAAATACAGAATAAAACGGTTCCTCTTTCCACCGATACACACATTTAAGTTGCGTGATTGTCTGTGACTGGAAGCTTACACCATCAGTTTCACAGTGTTTAATTCAACCAGAAGGACTATGCTGGTAAACACTTGTCATTTCAACAGTTTTTGGAAAAAAGTTAATTTCTGTAATCTCAAGGGCAGAGAGGACACTTTTCAGAGAGAAAAGTGTTCAAATTCAGAAACATGTAGAACTTCAAGAAATTATCTGTGATAGAGGAAGTTGCTGGACAAATTGATGAAGTGGATGTGAGGGTACCTGTCAACCATCCTCACGTATTTTAACCTATTTTTATGCTGCTGAATGTGTACACTTATAATGTGTCCTGGGCGTACACAGAGGCTGTCTTTTGATCTTATGTTGGAAGACAGGAAGAACTGGTCTTGAGCAGGGAAAAAGAGTGACGTGCTCTGGTAAGGTCCCCTGTTTGGTCAACGAGGTTCCCTAGATGTGAATTTTTTTTGGAAGCACCTGCCCCTACCCCATGATAAAATCAGTCATCGGAAAGAGCAAGCCAAGGGCCTCTAGAGCAAGGGCAGTCAACGTTCAGAAAATATGAGGCATTAGATGGTTAAGAGGTAGTGAGACAATGCAGATTCAGAGTGATGACCTTACGATCTCCGCAAATGGCACCCGTGAGAAGGGTAGTTGTCATATTTTGGGAGCTCGGCTTGTCAGCAGTAAGGGGTAATTCCAAATGGCAGTATTACACATTCAGGATCAACGAGCCTTGACTGGATCTTTTTCTCTCACTGTGTAATTAAAGGTTCTGCACTTACCATGCAGGTTGATTTTATACTCCACATCTTTGCACTTGCATAGAAGAGAGATGGTTTTCTGCAATGGAGTAAAAACGAGGCATGGGATGTGTGATGGGCTATCAGGTTGCCAGGGCATTGCAAATGGAGGTAGTTAATTATTTTATAAGTTGTAACTGGCCAGGAATGCATCCCTGGTGCTTTCTTACACTGATACTCACAGAATGCCCTTTTATAAGGGCACTCCTGAATTAACTGGGCCCTTTGGAAGTTGCTGCCTCACGAGTTGTATCAGCTCACATCTAATAAATTGTTTCTTTTTTTCCCTCATAACTGACAGAAAACCAATCAAGCAGAAACTTTTATATCTGAGACATAATTTCCTTCGTCTTCTCACTGCTTTCCAGGTACTCACTGGCTTTTCTGTCTCTTCAGGTAGCGCCCACAGCAATACAGTCCACGTTTTTCCTTGCTTGTCTTACTATCCACCAGCCTTCACCAAATACAATTGTGAAATAAGAGGTTTTGAGAAAAGATTGTAGTTGCTAACATGGAGTCTCTTTTCAGGCCTCTCCATGTCCATTTCTCTAGCAAGAGCCATTTCCCAAGGGGAGGAAGGGAAGGTAAGAATATTTAGTCTCAGTTTCCAGTGCCCAGCACATGAAAGATGAGACAAGTACTTTACTTAATTCTTCACGTGAAGTCTATTAACTGCAATGAACTTTTCAAAGTTGTTAAGTTGTATTATGTTAAAACCAATTAGCATTCCAATTTGTGGTAGCTGTTTTCTGGTTTGGTATTTGTTTTTTTTTTTTTTCTTTTTCTTTCTTTCTTAAACATTTCAGTGTCAGAATTTTCATTTCCCAAAGGCATTTAATCTCTGAAAAAATAAAGTAAATGTCTGGCTGTGGTGAACTCAGGCTCAAAAGCAATGAGTTGAAATCCATTTACTTACACTCTTGAATATCAGTGGAACTTTGTTCTGCACTATTCAGGTAAGAATTCATTGTCATGACTGTCTCTTAGCAACTTTTGCAAGAAGTCTAGTGTTTTGATGGGCTACCCTCTTGTGCTTTAGTATTCTAATGTTATCTTGGTGGATTTGGCAGATTGCTGATCCTAAAAACAAAACAAATCTCCCCCACAGGAGAGGGTAGAACTCCGTAGGAAATGGATCCAACTTCGTCTGCTGTGCTCTTCCTGTTTATACTTCACTTTGTCTTTCACAACAAAGGCAAAGTTGATAGTTTTTACAAGTTTGGGAAGGTATTTGCTATTCTGGAGACAATCTGAAATCTTCAGAATGACTTTTCAAGAAACATAGTATTTGAGTATGAAAATTAAATGTGTACCTTACTTCTTAAACAAATTCTTCTAAACTACTTATTATGTCTCTGTCAACAAAATGCTTACATGCGAGCTCAACTCTGTGCTCCAAAGCATAGCTAGCATTTTGTGGAGGCATGCGAAATGGAAAAGGGAGAGAACAGAGGTGTAAGTTTTGTCAAAAATATTGTCAGGAAGTTGTCTCAGGTCTGAAAGAGCGAGAGAGGAAGGGGGGAAAAAAGAGGCATTTATCACAGAACAGCTACCAGCCAGATGAAGAGAGCACTGACCTTTGGGATTGAGGATCCTCCTTCAAATTCTAGCCCTAGAAACAGGCCCACAAGCTAAATTTTGGAACTGAGGCATCTTTTTATTTTTCTGTCTGGCCGTAGACCTTCTTGTGTTTCTTAAAACGGGATTGGAAAAAATTGTACAAGGATGAGCTACCAAATGTAGACTTTCCTTTGTGTATAACCTCAACCAATGGGAACAGCATGGTGATGGCCCAAAAGCAGCTGGCTTTGCACAACAGGCAGAAGCATTTTCTTTGTGTATGGCAGAGACACCTGGGATCTTCCTGCCTATTACCAGTGGAGCACTGTAAATACCACCTGGGTAGAATTCCATGTTTTTAGATCTTCCATTTTATTTGTGGATATGTGAGGGTCTCTTCCCCCTCTTACCCCCACCCTCCGAGAAGGTTTCATAAGCTCCTCAACACTGCTATTCCTGTTTCTTCCATTTCCAACTGGCACTTCATCACAAATGGCATTCAATATACTATGTTTTGAGCACTGTGAAGGCTAATATCAGAGAAGACCATGGATTTCATCCCCAGCAGCAGTGTTCTCAGTTATTATGATGGTAGAGGCATGTACAATACATTTCTAAGTACTTCAGAGACTAAAGCTGACCCTTTCTGGGATAACTCACTGAAAGGTCTCTCTAGTGTCAGTTTGTCAGAGTATTTTTCTTACTGAAACCTGTAATTGAGAATGGGGGGGGGGGGGAAGTGCATTTTGCAAGAACTCCTATAGAAATGCAAGTACTAAACTGAAGGTAGCAGTGAGCAAGGTTGCAATTGCTGGTGGAAAATGACTTGAGAATAAATTGATTTTAAAACCAGCAGTTTTATAGCTCCCTTCCTCAAGATAATAAAGACTTGGTGCAGGTTACAAAAATTCTATCATAGCAATAAAAGCTTTATAAAAATATTTGAAAACATCTTTTTTTTATAGAAATATAGCTGTGTAAAATCTAGTGCCAGGTGGAATATTTAATGCTAGTTTAAATGTAACATCCAACTAACGTTGCTGTCAGTGCAGTGCACGTACCCCATACAGGTTCATGTTTTGCATCTGTGCATGGTTTTAATTAGGTCTAACTCCACATTTCATATCTAGGTGAGTCAATAGGAGTGACATTTTTTGTATATTTTTGGGAAATGGAGTATTGCTATCTGCCACTAGTCCCGTATTAGAAAAGATTTCTTCACTTTTGGGTTCCCTTTTGCCTTTGTTCATCAAATGTATTCATCATGATTTTCATGCATAAAGTAATACATATACGGGCGAATCCCGTATTACTCATGCTTACAGTTTAGTGAGGATTCAGGAAACTCAAATTCAAGTGTCCACTCTGGCCTTCCAACAGCAGCCCAAATATCCATTTCCCACATTGTAGGCAATGACTCTAACCCTAAAACTCCTACTTTCTTTAGGATGGAAGCGTATCTGTGTCTCCAGTTTTACGATCAGAGATGTTATTATGGATTTGAAGAATATTTCTTTTTTTCTTGCTCGTCTTTAGAAGGGGCAGTAAGGGAGAATGTTCTCTGTGGAAAAAAACCCCCATTTCTGTGTCTTCGATCAAGATTGGGATCTGCTAACATGCAGAAGTCAGTCAATAGTAATACTGAAATTCTTGTTTATCCACTTGCTTGTTAACTTTAGCAATAATTTTGTGGTAGCAAACTGTGTTCTGCCTATATCTCAACACCCAACAAACCTTAGCGAACTTTACCGCTCTCTGTTACTCAATATATTTTTAGAAGCATTTTACATCCTCCCTGCCCAAAGGAGGGGGAGTCTAAAATTAGACTCCTAAATTGCTAGAGAGGTTGGGATTTTCAGAACCTTCAAGTGACTCATAATCAATTCTTATTAAATTAATTCAGACTTCTACATTTTTAATACAGGTGAGAACACTTTCAAACACTGGGCAATAAGCCAATAAATAACACCACTGCTTGGACGCTTTTTTGTGGTAGAAGAAAGGCTACTAAGAGCAATACATTATTAACTTATGAAGAATAGGAAAAAAAGCAGTAAGAAAAAGATAAGGCAAAAAGCCCTCTCCTACAGACCATTATGTTCAGTGTCAATAGACTACACATCGTAGAAACAGAGAGGTGTTGGATATTAAAATAAAATGGATTTTCATGAAGAAGTGAGTACTCCATTTTACCTTGCACCTCTGAAGAAATCTCCAACGCTGTTGTAAGATAACATCCAAAACTTCTTCAGTGGAATAAACTGAAAATAAACTACATTAAGTCAGCAGTCAGGATTCTGACAGCCATGGGCCTGGGAAATATTTGTTGGTCATCTTTTTTTTTTTTTTTTTTAAATTTAAATATTTTAAGACTAATGAAAAGAGTTATGGAAACATCACCTTTAATTCAGAAAATAACATGTGTTCCTCTGAACCCCACCATTTTATGCTGATATTAGTTAGTTATAAGGCAGAAGCAAGCTATTAAGTTGTTCTACTTTAATGTTACTATTTTGGTTTTCTTTACTCGGGGTGTTTTTCATGTCTCTGATATTAAATGGACCTTTTCCATACTTTCCCAAGGGAATGGATGCTTTCTGTGCTTTGCTGATAGCGTGAAAATGTAGATGGGAGTCAGCCATTTTAGTAGGATTTGCCCATCATAAGTTTGGCACCGCGTTAGGTGAAACAGCAAATCTCTAAGCATTAGCAGTTGTGTACTTTGAAATCACCCCGTGTTTATTTTTTGTCTGGATTTTTTCAAAAAGTCATCTTTTGTGCCTGATATATGTTTTTATATTAGAAGAACCACTTAAGCAGAAGGCTAGTGACGGCTAGGCTATTTCGTTACTATGTGAAAATTATTTAACTACAACTAATTCAATATTACAGAAATCCTTCAATTATGGTGGTGATGTGTTTTCTGTGCTCTTCAACCCTTAAATTTTAGAAGAGGTGAAACTGCACCTTCATTTTTGCTTAAGAGCCTAATATTTTAATATTTTTCCACAGAAAGAGTGGTCGGGCATTGGAATAGGCTGCCCAGGGAGGTGGTTGAGTCACCATCCCTGGATGTGTTTAAGAGCCGTTTAGATGTGGTGTTGGGGGATATGGTGTAGGGGAGAACTTTGTAGTGTAGGGTAGATGGTTGGACTCGATGATCCCAAGGGTCTCTTCCAACCTGGACGATTCTATGATTCTATGATTTTGTCGCTGAAGCCATCCTCTGCGTTCTCTATTGTATTTAGCTTATCTTTCCAGAATGCCAGGATGGTCGCGCTTGCAGTTCGGTAGGCAGACACTTTCTGGAGGTGACTGGGTATTTCTGAGCACAGATAATAAATGGAGGAAACTTTAATCCATGGCCTGTTGCTCGAATTCTGTATCAAGTGGACAGCTGCTGAAGCTGTGTCTTTCATGCACTGCGAGCCATGTAGAAGGACCTTTTGAATAAGTTAACTTGCATACAAGTGACTGCCTACGGTATAGCTACTTAGCAGAAGGCCAAGGCTTTCTTTCATATTTAATTGTACTGAGAAATTGCGGGATTTCTTTCCAGTCGATTCCATCGCTTCTAGAAAAAATTGTCTGTCTTCTATGGGAAAGTGGGGAAGAGGGAGGAGATGCATATAAATTCTAGGTTGATTTTTTGCCCTCAGTGTGATGAAAAGTGGGCAGGTACTGCAGAAGCTTGCCCTTAAAAACTGAACAAACCTGCATCAAAGCTTTTTTTTTTTTTGCATAAAAATAGTATAGGAGAAATACCAGGAATGGGGCCAAGTTGACCTTTGAACGAAATTAGACTCTGTAAACTATCTGTTCTCAAATAGCTGCTTGAATTCTGCCAATGTTTTTCTCTCAGACCATTTTCTGGTTGATGGGGATCAGTAGCACAAAAGGCATTGTCAGAATTGATTGTAATTGCCCCTTGTTAACAGTCTCAATAAAAAGACAGACACTGGATGTGCCTTAGGACTAGGTATCTCTTCTCTCCAAAGGTGGCCATCTCAGTAGATGCTGAAGAGTAATAATTTGCTGATTATGTGTGCGCTATCTGATGTGACAAACAGCGCCTCAGGCTGCAGCTCCACAGAAATGGTAAATCTGGCTTTCGAGTGGAGAGAGAGCAGCAATGAAAATAAAAAATAAAATCGCTCAAATGCAAAGCAAAGCACAGTCTAAGCTCACTCTGCTGCCTCAGCAGTTCTCGTTCAGTCATTTAGCGTCTGTCCTCCCACAGCAGGCACAGATTTGGCATAAGCATTGTATTGCTGGCTGTGTGGGTGGCTGGAGAAATCTGTAACTGTGGGCTTGAGCTTGATCCAGATCACATTTGTTCTGCCAGCGGGTCAGACTATATATATATTAAGTATCGATGAAAGTTGAACCGTGGCTTCAAATGTCCAAGACTCTTTCTCCAAAGTACTCTATTTAAAGTTTTGTAGGGTTTTTTTTTTTTTTTTTCATTTATAAAATGAAAAAAAAAAATAGGAGGAGCTATTTTGGGCTCAGTAGCTGACTTCTCTTGCTATATATCTTTCCTGTAGAGAAGGCTGATCTAGTTTCAATTAAAAATTGTAGAAGAAAATTGGAATTTTGACTGTAAAAATTTTTAGAATTTTTTCAATATTTTTATTTTTCACAAGTTTCTAATATCAAGGGAAATTTATCCTTTTTTCCCCACGAAAAAAGGAGCAAGGTAAAGGTGAAAATGAGTTTCACCGTTTTGAATTTTCCATCTTCTGAAGGAAAAAAAGAAGAAATCTCAGGAAATGAATTAAAATGAAAAGACTCTTCTTTCCCTCTGCCTCGCACAAAATGGGGTAAAACATTGAGGAAAAAATCCTGCTTAGCGTGCTTTTAATACAACACCACTTCCAGCAGAAGTAAGTAACCTTTAGGAAAGATTCTGTAAAACAATTCTTTTATAAGCTCTAACTCCTGTGTCTTCTGATATGTCTCAAGGAGGCATTTCTTTTGCTAATGTATGTGTATTTTGGACCACAAAGTCCTGAGCTCAAATCCACTGTCCTGGATATATTCTGTTATGGCCATTGGTGAAGCACCAAAATGGAGTATCACAGCATAGTTCAGGATGTAATCCAGCAGTACCAATTCAGCCAGATATTGCATGAAATCCAACTGTAGTACTGCTCTGGCACTCCTTAGAAGTTTTTTTTTTTTTTCTTTTTGAGAAAACTGAGCCAATAGCTCTTATCTCAAGGAAAATGTTGTAGTGCATAAAACCGCTGCTTGCATAAGGGCTGCTGTTTTGTTTATGTAACCAATGAGCTATTAGTTCTTGACTCTTTAGTGTATAAATGCCTTCGGGATATGGCTACTTGTGCTGTGCTGTTCTCTTTAGTAGTTTCAAGATCAGCCTGTGTTCCTGGGAGATGATAAATGGGAAAAACAAAGCAAGAAACCAAACTCAACTATATTTCACTGAATTTCACTGATTTTTTTTTAGAGTTGGAAGGGACCATAAAGATCATCTAGTCCAACTCCCCTGCCGAAGCAGGATTGCCCAGAGCATGTCAGAGCATGTTACTCAGGACGGCATCCAGGCGGGTCTTGAAAATCTCCGGAGAAGGGGACTCCACACCCTCCCTGGGCAGCCTGTTCCAGGGCTCTGTCACCCTCACCGGAAAGAAGTTTCTTCTCATATTTGAGTGGAACCTCCTATGTTCCAGCTTGTGCCCGTTGCCCCTCGTCCTCTCACTGGGAACCACTGAAAAGAGTCTGGCTCCCTCCTCCTTCAACCCACCCTTCAGGTACTTATAAGCATAATATTTACGTTGTTGGATTTTGTTTTTAGCATTTCCTGAGATGGTAGATGTTGAAATTTGCCACTGGTGCTGGAGTTCTCATTTTTCACTCTTGCTCTGATCTCCTTTCTCCAAAGTGACTCAACGTTGTCAAAAAAATGGGATATAAAATTTCTTGATATTGGGAGAGGTAAGATTAACATATACTACAGCAAAAGGCTACTAGGATACTACTGTGTATCCTACCTTATTAAGTATAATAATAATGTGAAAAAGTTATTACCCTCACATTTGTATTTAGAAAGTAGAAAATGTCTAGTGATATTTAAGAAATATGGTGAAACACAGCATACAATATGAAGAATAAAGTTATTCAGATTTTACAGGCAAAACCAGTCTCCTTCCGGTCTGTGTTGATGTAACAGGCCAATTAATTTGATAAAATGGTGCATCATTTGTGAGGTGAGATACTTAGGGTGAGGCAATTGTGCCGATGGAAAAATTGCCGTTTCAAGGAGCTGTGCTCAAATGCTGTTTCAGCATATCGGTAATTAGCATGCTACCCCAGGCTGTCCCAGATTAATCTCTTCTGCTGTGTGTACTGTATATAGCTAGTAATCATGATTGATTACTGAACAGAGCTGTTGCAGAACCACTGAAACCATATAATAAACTTGCTGTTTATGGAACAGAATGGAGAATTTTGCTGTACACATTCTATTCGCAGTGTAATACTGGATAGGGTGGTCTGGAGTTAGGGCAGACTTTAGTGACTAACGTGGCTTGATTAGAAGCTGCAGAATTTTCTTTAATTGTTTTGTTTCCTCCTTAATGTTGAGGTGTCACTTTTCAAATGGACTCATGAAAAATCAGCGAGAACCATGTGCGTACACACTAATAGGAAATCCTCAAAACTTTAGGCCGTTCGCTGCAAATGGTGCTACACGAATTTGTCTCAATTCATTCTAATTACAGACTTGGACTTCAGTCATCTGAGCACCTTTGCTTCCATGCACTGTTTCCAGGGATACATTTCCCTTGTTGGGGCTGTTCCATTTTGAATAACTAATCAAACTTCCATTGAACAAGTACTCTAACATCAATTTCTTGCATCTTAAAGTGCTCTAATCACTGTTGTACAAATTCAGGCTGCTTCTTGAGGTGCTTAAATGAATTTATAATTTTATGGAGTAGAACAGATCCAAGAAGGATTTTGAGAGATCTACCTCGAAGTAGCTAACAGGGCCTGGTTGGCAAAGGCACTAACCTCCTGTGGGAAGCCCTGGCTGAAATCCCTGGTCTGAAGAGGATGTATAAAAGACTAGCAGCCAGGCAAAAATGGCCAAGACTTTTAGTCACTGATTATTTTAGAGCTGGACTTTACAAGAAGAAACTCCTTCTGGGAAAGAAGTGGCATTACATGATTAAAAATTTTGTTCGGTGTTTTAGAACCCACCATGAAACCAAGTAACTCCAAGCCATTTTTCCCTTGCTCTCCCACTCAGAACCAAATGAAAATATTCTAATTAATATTTCTGAATTCTTTTTTTTTTTGCATAGCTCTACCAATATTACAAAATAATAATATAAACAAAAAACCCATGTACAACAAAAATGCTGCCATGACCTCAATTTATATATTAGTGTATATTAATAGCCATTCATATGCTAAATTTTGCTGTGAGCTCTGAGATACTGAGCAAAAATATGCCAAGGAGTATAGGTATTTCTTGTACTTGCAACTCGTACTGTGTGTTCTCACAAAGGGCAAACAGAACTTGCCCCTAATTGCTTGCATATGTGTAATTGCAATAGATTTTGGCTACCCTTTTGCCCTTTTCTGCTGTCCCTTTGTGGTCATAAGGCCCAGGAGGGAGGCATAAATTAGCTTGTATGACATCATGGTATCCTAATGTATGAAACGGCTGAAACCATTTTTAGCCTCTCTGTTACTCTGTGAAGTGGGAAACATCTAAATGTTCTTCTCACATATGTCTGGGATGGTTGTACCGAGCTTTACGCATCAGCTGGGCTGGTTTCTTCAGTGCCTTGCTGAGGGGAGGGAATACACTGGGACACGCCAGAATAATGACTAAGTCACGGGTTATGAGGTTTGTTACATCTGTGGGTTGATTCCGGCATCACCCACCCTCTTCCCTCTGCTTTTATGAGAGATCGTGTTTTCTTCCCTGGTGAAACAAAATCTCTTACTTTGGCTTGTCTGTCTTGAAGAATAATTAGAAATGTACTGGAATATACTCAGTAATTAACCTCCAAAGATAAAGTTTCAACTTCAGGTAGAATCTACTCATAATATATATATTATTTGCTGATAGTGTAAAAATTGCTATGGTCAATAGTAAAGATTGACAGCGAGGAAAGCAAAAAAAAAAAAAAAAAATTTAAAATTTTTATTTTTGTGGAGATTCCAGTATCAACAGGATACTCCATATTTGCCTCTAACTTCTGTTTTGGCCATGGACCATTGCTTCAGTGGAGGCTCTAAGGGACAGCACTACTTAACCATTCACCCATCAGCACTGTGGACTATCCTTGTTCCTGCATTGTTTTCCTTCTCTCTTTGAAGATACTTGGGGAGCTTTAGCTGAAACAGCCCACCAAAGAGACATCTAAGCGTGGACCAAGTTGAAATGGTGAAATGGATGGTAGGGTCTACACCTCTTCTTGTCATGAGGTTAGGGAGGGCAGATGGGACCTCAGGATGCTCAGAAAAAGGTTGTGGGGAACCTCAGATGAGCACGATGCAGCTTGTTTTAGATAGGAGTTGAAGAGGAGGAGTAGGTAGTAGGAAAGGACAGAAGAGAAGAGTGTGCAGGCTTAAGAAAAAGTTCAAATAAGCATCGAGCAGTAATGGAGATTTGAAGGAAAGGCAAAAACTTACAGCGTACTTCGTAAGCCGGTTCACAGGAAAGCTCCAATCTGTTCAGCGCTAAGAAAGCCAGGACAAAATCCTTGTGCCAAACATGCTTAACTGCAATACACAAGGCAACGTGGCGTTGTGGTGTGGGCTGTCATAAGAGAACTTGCCCACATATAACAGAGTAGAAGGGTGCTTAGCCAGCTGCATAAATTTTTTCTTCGTTATATGATGTCCTCTTTTTTTTTTTTTGATTTTATTTTCATTGTTAAAGTTAATTCACTCCTCATTCACCACTTCTGCAACTGTTCCTTGCCTGAATATTGACGAGTAACGCAGGAAACCCATTATACATGCAGAGGAATACAGCTGGCATTAAACTTTCAACAAGGAAAACTGTTCCACTTCAATACTCTGCACCATGTTATGTAGCAGACCAGCTACTTCAGCTCCACGGGAAAAAAATGTGTAGTAGTTACTCCTCCTAGACAGTTACTCAGACTCTTAGAGAACAAATCTATTATATGCCTGTGATTAGATCTGGTCTTTTGTGTATTTGTTATTTAGTCAAAGATAGAAATATGTAGTAAATTTGCAATAAATCAAGAACGCTTCAATTTGGAACGTGCAAACTTATCTTACCCTGTTTTTTACAATAATATTGCAAGCTTCTTAAAAAGGTGGATCTTTTTCTGAAAGCTAGATGACATTTTAACCAATTTCCATACTTTCAGGGAGCGGGATTAAGAGTGTTTGTTTTTCTAAGTGTAAAAATCACACAAAGGGAGGGGAAAATAAAGACCTCGTAAGGCAATACACAGTGATTGCTAGTGAATAGCTACAGACACTTGAGTGAGAGGATGATGGATAGGGGAGGCCAAGGTCCTAGTTTGTGAATGACACGATGCCTCGAATGAGTAACACGTGTACCAGGTAGCAGCCTCGGCTATGAAGTGAGTTAATCACTAATTGTGAAAGGGAGGTGGAATTAGGAAATGCATCAGGTGGTTGTAAAAGGTCTGGCAGGGCTCCAATGGTCTGCTCACTTCTAAGGGAGGTGCATGTGAGTCTTAGCGGCAGGAAGAAATCATCCTAGGATCACTAATCCTTCATTTATCAGTCAAAATGTTGTCTAGTCCTGATGTACTTGCTTAATTAGAACAAAGCTGAGAAGAAGGTTTTACTTCAAAGCCAAAACAAATAACACTCCCCACCCTACTTATAAAAAAAAAAAGCCCCCCATAGTCTGTATGATAGTCAGAATGGATACTAGAAAGGTAGTTCAGACAAGGGGTTAGCCAAGGAGAAATCGTACCTCAACAAAGCAAATAACAGACTAATAGCCAGCGAAGGGTTTGGCAGCAGAGGAGAGCAATGTGGAGGTAGCTACGGTCTTAATGGCTTCACTACCTCTTGCTCGTTTAAGACCATTCAGTGGCCATATAACTAATAGTATATGTTGTAAACTATTTTTTAATCGTTTTTGTATTTTTCAAGTCACTCAGGTTTGTGGGCAATGCACATGCCCGATAATTATGTATAGCAGATGTAAAATGAGTGCTTATTTTATCCGAAGTGAACAAAGCTGATATTTCACTATCTGAGTATCTCTAGTTAACAGATAATGTCAATAGAATAGGATGTTATCACAGGATAATGGTATCCTGCTGCTTGATAAGTGCCGAGTCGAAACCACAGTGTTTATTTTCAAGGCAGGGGACATTGATCCTGTGACAACTTTCTGTTTCAATGACATTGCTGCTATTACATGAGATTGATGCACTTATGATGATTTTGTTTAATGGATATTAGTTTAGTAAGGCGACAGCTGCTTATTGTGTGCCTATTCAATACTCTAGCTGCAGTCTGATTGGCTTCAAGAAAAGAACCTGTGTGATAAGCATAAAAGATATAGATTTTTATTTTAAAAAGGGGACTGCTCCTATGAATGAGGTGTTTAAATTTTTATTTTCTTTCTTTCTTAATCTCTGTTACAAAAAAGATTGTTTACTTCACAGGATTGCCTTTTTGAAGTAATTCTGAGCAAAAAGAATTTCTTCTTGAGAAAAAAAGGAAAAGATAAACTAAGAATGAACATTGCCTTGCAAAACCTGATCCACTGAATATTTGAGGCTTTCAGCTGGGAGCTTTTCCCAGGTGAAAACTGGTAATTTGTTCTTTGGAGAACAAACAAATAATGAAAATGCTTTCAGTACTGGAATTACTGTTTTACTACTCCGGAGTAGACTATGTAACACATTAAAAACAGAGAGCAGATTAATTCCCAAGAGCAAACCAACCTTTTACTGTAAAACACTTTCACTGCAAGCCATGGAGTAAAGTTCTAGCATGCCCTCTCTCTTTTTTTTCTTTTTTACAATCCTGAATATTTCAGTGTCATTACCAAAGCTGAACTTATAATTTTTTGTACTTTGTTTCACCTTGTAAGAGAAGGCAAAAGGCGATTTTTCCACTACACTGAATTTTAGGCCTTGGAAGAGGTTTCATATAAAACTAGGTTGTTTTGCATGGCTGAAAGACAAAGTCTAGTGAACAAACATCATTTAGCCGTCAGGAAAAAAACCCAAAAATCTTATTTGAGTAGCAGCTAAGGAAAGCCCTACTTAATTTTTCAAAATTGTCCTTGCTTTCCTGTGAGCGGCAGTGAAAACAAGAGAGGGAAGAAAACAAGAAAAGAATCTGAGCCATGTTCTCACCGTGGAAAAAATGCTTTTCTGCAAATGCAAAATCAACTATGTCCAGCAGTAGCCCTATTGATTTTGATGGGTCAAAGTGCCTAATAATACTTTATTACACTGAAAGTGGAGCGTAGGAATGTGACCTGCATGATCTAGTGGTAAAGCAGAGGACTTAATTATTTCTATTTTCTTGTCAGTGCAGTAATTCTACGCTGCACATTTATGAAAACGTGGGAGGAAGGGTGCATGCGTTTGTACATGTGTGGGAGAAAAAGAAGGAAAAGTAATTAGGTGGAACCTCCCCACACACAGTCAGGAAGCACAACATCATGTTACATTTTATTAAATTACTTCCTTTAGAAAACCGCTGCGAAAATTTTAAGATGGCTTACTTTGGAAGGGCACTGCAATAAACAAATTTCAAACTGCAGCCGTAGTTTGGATATACGCCAACTTCAATGTCTGCTGGTAATCAAAAAAACTCCTGATTCAAAACGTGTAAGAAAGAATGTACTTGGTGATTTTTCTTTCAATCCAGATCAGATACTGGAAAAAGGCTTTCTCATTTCAGCACTTCTGCTTACTTTTCTCCTTGAAATCTATAAAATGATACAGAAAACACTTTGAAATCTGCAGAAAGACTTGAATTTGGTGTAAGAGAAGGATGAAGGCTGGCTTAGGTAGTGTTCATACATAAATCATAAGCCAAATTTTCTACTGATAAAAGTTATTTTTTATTTATAGCAACTGAGAATGTGTCTGTATGTTTTTTTTCTCTTAGATGATCTCCTTTTTCAGGTGTCAGTTATCTTACATAGCTGGAGAAAGTCCACCATTTCCTCTCAATGAGAAATCTTCTTTTGAAGGACTGGACAATGATTATCAAGGGCAATTTTACAACATATCAGAAGGATTAAAATTCTGGTTGCCTTTGGTTTGGTTTGAGCTGATGGAGATAATAACATGAGAACACTTTAATGTGAAAAACTAGTTTCAGAGAAAAATAGACTTTTGAAAATCTTAAAAAAGGAGATGGCCTGGATTCAAATAGTTTTGGGCAGTCAGAGGGTTATTTGAACCTCTCCAGTATCACCATTTGTGCATTAAGAATCATGTTAAAAACATCTCATGTGACAGGTGGGTGTATCAAGGCCTGATGAAACTGCAACGATGGGACAACAGTCCTGAAAACCAGAGTTTTAACTGGTAAAAGATGTTTTATAGTGAAATGAGAAACTATTCTTAAGCTGCTGATGATACCAACGTACAAATACTTCTATACAGGAAATTCCTATAGAAAGTATAGGGGATATAAAAGAAAAGTCTTGGGTTTGCTCATTAAATCACTTACTTTTCTTCAGAGTATTAGATCTTGTCAGTCTTCCTTTGTGCGACAGACAAGCCGTGTGAATGGAGATACTTCTTGTCTGGATGACAATGTCCAAGGATACCTTCTCCTAGGAGTAAAGGTAGGGCTCAGTGAGACAGAAGAGTTTCACTGCCTGGGTCTGCTTTGAAGTTATAATGGGTGTTCTGGAGTGATCCAAAGAGACAGAAGACCTTTTCCAGACTTTCTGTAGGAAATTATTACTGCATTATTTCTTGTGAAGGAAATAGGCCTCATCTATGTTTTGCAGAACAAAGAAATCAAATGACAGCGAGTAAATCTCTAGCTGCTCAGCATCGATTCCTGCTGTGATAGGTTGATGGTCACAAGGCCCAGAAACAATTTCAGCTGTGAAATGGGGAACAAAGTTTATATATGTGTATAAAACAGTATCACTTGACGGTGACGATTAGGAACTGGACCTGTGTTCATCCATTTCACATCCTTGGAATAAAAGTGTTACTTGAAAGCCAAGCTAAGTCATTAGTGCCTTGGTCCATCCTGATTCCAGCTGGGTTGCGCTGCTCTTGGAACAATTTGTGAAAGACGTTGCAACGTGCAGAAGCTCCCAGGTATGCAATAAGATCCACAACTTCTATGAAAATGGAAGGGAGAAACCAGAGCAACATGATTTGAGCCTTACTCTCACCGTGGACAACCAAAAAGAGTGGGGTAAGACAGACTTTCAGCAACTATAAGTGTATGTGTGTGAGGTGCTTGATCCTGAGCAGAACTGTTGAAGTCTGAGACAATGAAATACTGCATAAAGAACCACCTGCCTAAGAAAGAGTCTGCTTATCAGGGAGATGAATTAATTTACTACTGATAAAAATGACATATCAATCTAAAAAGATATCTGTCAAAACTATCTCTCTGTTCAGTTCCTTATCTGGAATACATACCATAACCCTACAGATAAAAAGACAGACATAAGAGAATAGTTGGAAATTAGCCTGATTTGTACCCACATGCTTTCATTTGCGTCCGCTGCTATCAAGTGATTGACAGCATAACATAAATCAAGATTTTTTTTTTTAATATTTATTAATATAATATGAACTGCAAAAAGATTAAAGTCTCATTTACATAACCTGAGATGAAAGGAGGTGAAATATTATAATTATCTTTTCAAGCTAAATTTGCACTGCCATTTAAAATTAACCTATGCAAATGACAGGTTAAACCCCAGGAAACCTCCAGCTCTGTTTCAAAAAAATACAATCAATTTCCAATCATGAGAGTATTTTTATGCTAGCCATTCAATTAGTCACTTGGATTCATAAATATATATACCAATATCATGAAAGTGATTTTTCTTTTTTTGCCTTGTTTTGTTCTTGGCTTTTAGCCTCCAAAAAAGGTACTCAGGTTGTGAAGTCTGCATCCTTATTTGCATTGAGTAGCACTCTAAATATTACAAGGATTATCTATACAGTAATATGATGTGTTGCTTAGCCTGAATGAGGATAGTTAAGCAGAATTATGTTCACAAGTAAGCTGAGAAGCTATATTTTTTACAGTTCATAGGTGAATGGTAATGACTTTGGTAAGATCTGTGTGAGAAGGAAGACAGTTTTTTAAAGGGTCCCGCTCCTGTTGTCAATTGGAGAAGAAAGGAGGGATATATGTACATATATAGAATCATAGAACCATAGAATTGTCTAGGTTGGAAGGGACCTCTAAGATCATCTAGTTCAACTCTGACAAAAACAAAAAAACCACATCACTAAACCATGTCTCTAAGCACTATGTCAACCTGTCTTTTGAATACCTGGTGCAACTTGAAGCCATTTCCCCTTGTCCTATCGCTTGTGAATAATTTTGTTTTTCAGCAGAACTTCACCTTCAAGAACATATAAATTAAGGACCATCATTACACCTTGGTTTATCCCTAGTCTGAAAGTATTTTCAAAAAAGAGAGCCTCCATTCCTGTGTAATTCCTCCCTAGCGTGGGAGGAATTTGAATACGGCGGCAGACACCGACAACTGCCCTCAGTGATCTGACGTGTCTCATCAGGTGGATCCAAGAAAATTGAATATGTTACATGAGCTACGAGCTTGGCCTTAACCATGTGCTCTTAAGGCAGATATTTCACACTTTGTGGTTGTTGGCCGCCTTAATCACAGCCAGCCTCAATTTTGCTATTAAGGGTGAATAAAGAGATGGAAATTTTAGTGAATGCAAGACCAATGCCTCAGTCAGTGCAGCAGGGCTTCGTGGGAAGGAGGACTGGACTGAGCTGGAAGCTCATTTATATGGATGAGGGAGTGCTGTGCCTGAGACTTCTGGGACAGAAAATTATTTTCACCACTTCTGCAGAGAAAATAACCCTACAGGGGTTCTTGTCTGGCTTACTGGTAGTGTCTGCAGAAACTCAGAGCTGGAGATAACTGTTGATCAACTCCCAGTTGATAACTGTTTATTTTTTGAAATTTGAGGTGGGTGGAATTTGAAAGTTGGGTAAACAGTCGATTTTGTTTTGGCAGCCAATCTAGAACAATTAGTTCTGCAGGCAAAAGGAGCAATGGAGGCCTGGTTTATGATGGGTTTATGACTTACGTATCCTTACGACACCCTCCCATCCCACCGCAAGAACCTCAAACTCAGCACCGAGATATTTCTAGATCTCTTCTGAGTTCCTGAGGACCATCTCCTCAGCCTGTTGTCAGTCCCCCTGAATCTTAACCTGCTTTCTGGTTTACTGACTGGGTGGGAGATGGAGTACGTGCTGTGGCTGGTCTAGACTGGAACCACGCGCAAATTGACCAGATCCATAGTAAATATGTGTTGACCAGCCCAGCAGTGGCTGTCAAATACTATGTTCTCTCTACCATTTCTTCGGTGGGAGATTACTCATTTGGTCTCTACCATCTCCTGAGACACAAACCATTTTCACAAAACTCACGTAGTAGCTTTGAACTCTGACTGTCAAATTTGATAGAAATTAGTCAACGAGAGAGAGGAATGTCTAACACCCTGTGCAGTCATGTCAGATGCTTCCTTGCCAAATCAGACTATAAAATTAAGGGGAGGGGAAGGGAAATAGAAAGGGAGAGAATTATTCAAATAGTAATGAATGGAATATTTCTTGCTGAAATGAAAGACTGAAACATTTCATTTAGTTTGACACAAAAGGTTCCATTCACCGTGAAATAAAATATTTTGTTCTGAGGCGCTTGTGAGAAAGTAAAGAAAATGAAAGACTGGAGTCAAAAGCTGACAGGAAAAATCCTACCCTTGCAAAACAAGTGCTAAGAGCTATCCTTGTATAGCTTTAAAGATCTGATTTGTACTAGTTCTATATTTGGAAGGGAGATTAACTCCTTATTTTCACCTCGTTTTGGCACTGCGCAACTATCCACACCTTTAAAGTATCTGAAATTCCTCTTCTTTTAGTTCCCCTTTTGTAAGATGCTTTCATGGTCACAATGGGTGCACATGAATATGCACATGACAGAGAGAGAAAGAGAGAAGATTTGTTTATGAACAAACTGAAACAGTGTCTGCAGGTATGGACAGGAAATGAGAATATTTCTACTTACCAGAAATATTGTGTTTGACACCCAGGCTGAATAAATATACTTATAACTGTAGGGAGAGAACTTTATTTGGCTTGGTGTGGAGATTAAGGTATTGTTGGCCACCTGAGAATTTGTATCAGGTGCTGAGTGTTTATGGACAAGCGTTTATCATTTAGGACTACAAACAACATAGTTTTTACTCTGATTATTTTTGACACTCGGTTATCAAAAGTTTCTTTGCACTTCTGATCTTAAAACTTAGAAACAATCACCTGAGGTGTTACAGTAGTGAGGTGTCATGCTGATTTGTTGGTACTTTTATAAAAAGCGTCTCAGGCCAGAGGTTACGGAGTGGCTGGTGGCGAGGTTTGAAGAGGTGGGAGGGATGCCCTTTGAATTCCTGCTTTAGCAGCCCTGGAACGCTGGAATGCTCCACCCTAACTCCAGGTCTTGGGAGGGTCAGGTGAAACCAGCTTTCCTTAAGGAGCTAAAAGATAAAGATGAAAAGAGTTAGTGGCTTGTATAGTTCATTTGCCCATGGGAGGGGGCAAAGAAAGGGCAACTGCAGGTGTTAGCCTGAAACTCCCGGCTGGCCACCACAGAGAATAAAGGGATAATTGCTTCTCCATACCATTACCCAGTAAGAAGGGAGGTTTCCTTAGAAGTTTTTACTAAAGAGAGTCTTTTGCACATCACATTAAAGAATATCCTGCTGAAAGTGGAGTTTGTGTGTAATGGCGTCAATAAGAATTTTAATATCATTTATTTAAGAACTTCTGTGATGTGTGGCCACTTTTACTGTTTTCCTCTCGAAGGGCAAATGAGTCCACACCAAAAACGTGTATCTGAATATTCCTTTTCCTAGGATGTGTTCTGTTCTGAACCCAATCTGTTTTTCTCTGGCTTTAAAACAAGATGAATTAAGTCACTGGCTAAACATAAGTGAACTGTGATGCTTTCAAAGTCCGAGTTCTCTATCTTCTTATCACTGATCTCTGGTTGGTTTGATGAAATGATTTTATGATGCTTTTGTTTCATGTCTTTTATCTTTTTTTTTTTTTCTTCCTTGTTTAACGATTGCTATGTTGAAGAGCTTTTGGTGATATTAGACTTTATAAGATGGCAAATCCAAAATCCATTCTACCCCCAGGTAACCTGGAACTCAAAAATCAAAGTTTTGAATGCTTATTGCTCCCAGAAATGCTACATTTCTCAGCCAGCAGTCTCACTCTGTCTACCCTTGACCACAATACAGTGGAGTGCAAGGTGCCCAAATCCACCTTCAATGTGCTGTGTCATACAGCCCAAGAATTACAGGCGGTATAATCTCATGCCCTGATAAAGCTAGTGTCTTCTGCTGATAATTAAATCTGTGCTTGCCACTGATTTTTAGAAAGACTATGAAAAGGCAAGATGCACCTTGCATATAAGAGGTATTTATGTTCTCTGAGTGTTTCACTAATATGTCTGTTGCTTCCAGATGACAAGTACCTTGCGTTTAGCCAGGCTGGCTAGAGCGAGTGAAACAAATACAGACATACTCAGATTTAGTGTGCGTATAGCTATCAACCCGATTATATGGCATATTTCCCAGGTTTTTTTTGAAAATTGAACTGTTCTTCAGAAAATTACATCAGTCAAGAATCAAGCCCTCTACTACCTGTTGGAGGCATACCAAAATGTGAAGTTACTGAGCGGGATTGTACATTCACGTTGTGTCTTCATCTTTCTTTTTACGGCTTTTCTTATGGGTAAAAGGATCTACTCTCCAACAACATGCACAGTGTGGCTTATGCCGAAAGTGCTATTGTTCAGACTCCTGGCAAGCTTTGAGGTATCTGCGTCATTTGTACATGAGTTTGAGCTTTGGAAGGGAATAGCTCTTTTTTTTTTTTTTTTTCTCCAAAGAAATTAGAAAGACTGGAGAAAACTGGAAAACTTAGTATCTGCCCTCATCATCCCTTACTAGCCCTTTGGGAAATGCTTTCCTTAGAGAGTAATGTCAGCGGGCTCCTTTATTCCTTTACAACGTGCTTGTAAAGGACCGAACCTCATGCAAATAATCAGAGTAAGGGAAAATGATCCTTACCAGCAGATGCTGCAGTAAATATAACAAGAACAAGTGCAAAAATTTTCCCCAAAGTGGGAGAGTTTGCTTGTCAGCATTCTGTGAGCTCTCTGCATTGCCAAATTTCATTTATGTTGAAGCAGTTGTAAAGGGTAATAGTGAAACCACTGAAGAGCTGACCAACTGGCATGGTGGCTTAACCGCAATTTTATTTTATAATAAGTTGAACCACAGTTTTTAATTTTATAAAAAAAAAAGATAAGAATGTTCCTTATTAATACTTTAGCATCAAAGTTACTTACAAATAGCATAAAATTTCCCTTTCCATAGTGACTTTTTTGTTTAGGGTTAATTTCTAAAGGTCTGCATCTTATTCTGTCTGCAGTCTGAAAAATTAAAATTCGGCATGTGTCTACAAGAATGATCATAGACCATCAGCAGCAAAGAAGGAATACGTTCTCTGGGTTATCACTTTAGCACTGTGTACACAATATGTCAGAGTCTGAAACTTTCAGATTAATTACTAGTCCTGGCGATGCTGTATGTGTTTTGTTGCCCTTCAAGCTCGCAATTAATATTCAGACAGTTGTGAAGGGAGGATAATTTGGTGATTTTCAGTTTATTCTTCCAGGGAATAAACAAGAGAAGAGAATACATATTTCTCTTTTATTGCAGTTCAGAATCAGTTGATAAAATTGTGTCTGCAACTGTACACAATCAATGTCAGTTAGAGTACAACTTTATTAAAGTTTTTTTGGATTTACATAACTTTCAGCGCCATTACATGTATAATTTATCATGGCAATGCAGTATCGTTGTAGGGTATTTATAAGCTTTGTGCAGTGGGGCAGAATTTCAAACTTGGTCCTTCATTAAATTTTAATTCAATAACTTAGCTAAACTAGGTGAGCACTGATAGCAAGAACACCAAGAGCTTTACCAGTCCTTTAAACGAAAATGCTCTCTGTGTTCAGTGCCTCTGCAACCCTGTGGGACAAAGTTTAATGCGCTCACGAAGATGTGTTTACCTTCAGCATGTTCACTAAACATATTTACCAGCCCTATGGTATGATGTTGCAGCCAAATGGGTGCAGATTTGAAGCATTTCATTAAAAATAGTTTTAAAAAATCATGGGGGTTTTGCTTGGAAAAGGAAGTGATGAGGAAAACCTGATTTTTTTCTGCATTTGCCATTTTTTTCAGTTCTTATCACTTTGCTAGCCATAGCTCAAATAAGATCTGATTAAGTGGAGAAAGTAGTGGAAAACAATTTCCACTACTTCTAATCAAATAATGGCAAATAAAATTAATTCAGGAGTTAAGCACGGTTGTGAAAGTAACTTTGGTTCCTGAGAATAAAGCCTGGTGGAGTGGGGCGATACCTGAAAATCTGTCAGTGGTTTTCCTGGAATTAAAAAAAAAAAAAAAAAAGGAAAAACAAAGGTAAATCCTGATCTTGCAGTAAAATCCTTGGTGTACTGCTATTGAATCCCAATAGTGACAGTGAGGGTTTTGTTTCAGGACTTGAGATACCCCCAAAACCCCCCCATTGCTGTTTGTAAATTTGTGCCTAATTCTTTCCACAAATGTTCTGGCTCTTAAAACTATACTTTCTGTATTGCTTTACAACCAGGGATGCTTTCGGAGGCTGGTTTTTGTTTCCTGTGGAGAAAAGATGATCTGTTTCCAGTGGCACCTCAATATCAATGAAGATTAAGGGTTCATTATGGACATTACATATCATTGGAAACTGTTGAAAATAAGAGATAAATAACTGATCTTACCCCTATTGAAGTAAAAAAAGTCAATTTCTATTGATTTTAACGTGTCCTAGACAAAGCCTCCAGTGAATGAAAGATCTATTCTGTTCTGTTTCAGTCATACTTGGTTTTGGTCCCTGGAAGTCCAGTAGACTTAATTCAGTAGACATAATCTCCCAGAAATGTGGATATTCTTTAGCCAGTGATACTACTCTTGTTTACTTATATGCATAATTTTTCACATAAAATACTCCAAGATTATGTAGAATGTTAAATACAAGTAATGTTATTCTGAGAGCAAAAGAAAATGAAAAAATAAATGCTTAAACCTCTCCCCTCTCCACCCCCCAAACCTCCCTCTTCTATGCTAGAAATAGAAACTGCGATGAGAAGCGACATTGTGGCTTTGAGACTTTCTTTGGGCTGCAGACAAAAAAGAACAAAGTTAACCTTGTTATATTTTTCCTTCCATAGCCTGAAGAAGGCCACATGGCTGAGATTTCACTTCTCATTTCGATTTGCAGGGTATATTTTCTCATCCTCTTTATAAAAGAATGGATTTTGTGTTGATCCGGCAGCTGGTTTGTTTTTTAAATGAAAACGTTATCTGTTTATTATTCAGATACCAATTTTAAGCAGGTTTTGCTCAGCATATTTGAATTCAAAATCCTATTAAAGATGTAATATTCCTCTGCTACTTTGTCCCCCACTGCGCTGACATTGAGTTTCTCCATTTTAAATAGAAATATAATATTGTATATCTGTTCAGGGTGATGTAATTTCCAGTATTGAATTACCAGTCATTGGACAGGCTGTTCACCTTCCTATCATGGAAATTTCGTATTCGTACCCATTTTCCTCCACCTTTACAAAGTGCTTTATTTGTCTGGCTATCTTGCAATTGCTTTATAGGCAACAATTTCTTTTTAAATCTAGAAAACTTATCCCTTTGCCTCCTACCATCTGATGGAAGTCACCAGAATTGCTGAGTTAAGATAAACACCCTCATTTTGTGGTAGAGAGGGGAGGGGGATGAGAAGCAAAATGTTAATTTGTTTTAAAGTGAAAAGTACTGACCCATGCACTGAAGATAAGCATATCTAATTTTAAATCTTCCATATCTATTGTAATGTCTAATTGCATAGTTAAATGAGCTGTAAAAGCAGAAATGCCGCTGTAACCTCTAAACAATTTTACACAGTTCTAGAACATTTGAGATAACAGAAGAAAACTTAAAGAAGCTTTTCTCCTCTAGTAATGCTAGTGCTTCAGAGGACAGAGTTTATTGAACAAGAGAGGCTTTCTGCTTGGACAGCACTTTCCCGTTACTCTGGACACACTTTAGATTTAAGGAGGCAATTGAATGCATCATGTGGGCTATGAACACTCTAAAAAGGTCCAAAAACATTAGTGGATGTGTCACTCAGTGCTCAGTTCTCATCTCGGATTGATGTAACGCTGGAATAACTTGATTGGCTTCAGTAACTTTATTCCAAATTAACATAATTGCTATCATAATTATTTAGCCTACAGAAGCATCTGGAGCCCCTAACTAGGTCAGGGCACAATTTCGCTAGGCTCTCTGCATTACACATGCACATACACAGATTAATGTGTCGGAGAACTTTATATACAGACTGTTTCTATCTGAATTCTTCGCTCGGGGCAAAATGAAACAAGGGAGAGGTGAATCCGCTAGCCTGAGTGCTAGCCTGTGTCAGTGACTTCACGGAAAGTCCCATAGACTTTCTGTGCCTCCTTTCTCTCTCTAGAAAACGCTGATGGTGGCGCTTCTCTTGTTTTACGAGAATAAGTGCATTTAAGATTGTGAAGCGCTCAGGCACCATGGTAATGGGGATGTGTAAACGTCGTGGATAGACAAGGTAATCTGCATCCAATCGTTCATGCTTTGTAGCCCTTAATGACAGACACTTCGGGGGAGTTGCTTGTATCCTGAAGATGAGCTGTAGGAGAATATAAGATTTTTGACTACTGAGGGGTAAAAAGGAAAGTATCAAGTAGCTGTAAAATAATACCTTTTATCCAGACTGTAAAAGAATGCAAGTTTAATAGCAGCAGCAGTCGTTTCAAAGGTTAAATGAAATGACAATAGTGCCTCTACAAAGTGGGAATCACATACACACTGTGCGGCACATCTCGTGTTTCCTGTAAATATAAGGTGTGACTTTTTGTTTCTACTCAAAAGTCT
Organism: Numenius arquata; assembly: GCF_964106895.1. Lineage (NCBI taxonomy): Eukaryota > Metazoa > Chordata > Aves > Charadriiformes > Scolopacidae > Numenius > Numenius arquata. Next base: position 65,551,635 of record NC_133580.1, read on the forward strand.
GAGTTTAGTAATGCTGTAGGCAATAAGATAATTTCTCTAAAAGCATATTAGGTATTGTTCCTTGGCTCTGCCCTATCTGAATTGCCATTAAAGTCGCTTGTTGTACCTAGCAAACAGAAAGTACTAGGACAGGAGCTGCGTGGCAGTTGCATCAAATTAATTTGGGATTCTGAAGTACCTTAATGTTCTTAGGGTGACTAGCTTCAGTGGAGCTAGGATATAATTTCAAGACATTTAAAGATGACCTGATTAAACCTTCTTTTTATTTCTCAAACTATCAAGAATGGCAGACGTTGCCAGAGAGAACATCCCAGATTTCATGCTTTCGGGGCCTGCCAGTTTTCACTAGAGAAGAAAATGAGTTATGTAGAGAGAAGAATTTATTTACCACATTTTTTTTTTTCCACCAAGATCCAAAAGGGTTTCAACCAGGTCTTCCAATAACACATCTTAATACTCCGCAAGCTAGTGACACTTACGTGATTGTCACCAGAGTGAGCAAATACATTGTGATCACTCTTCTGATACCAGGGTGAAGTATGAAAGTCTTTTTATCTGCCTTTTAGTTATAGGGAATCCAGACTTAGAACAAGTTCCTTAACAACTTTCTGGAGCACTACTGGCCCACAAGGGGTCTGGGTGCTAATGAATTTATTCCCCAAGCAGAGAGAAGCCGTTTGGTAAATGAGAGAATGGAAATTATGTCCTTCCAAACTTTTTACTAGTGCCTCTTCGCTGAGTAGTTTTTTTGGCTGCAGACCCTTCAGACAGCTTAAATTAACTTGGGATGGCCCAGTGCTGTAATAGAATGGTTGGATTTACAGGAATATGCGCATGCAGCAAAAAGACTGAACAGTCTTCTGTATCTAGATTAGCTTTTTAAAGAACAGACTTAATATTACTATGAACAAACACCTTTTTTTTTCAGTTTCTGGCTTGCCTCGAATTCCATGGCAAAACCTGCAAGTATTTTGGTGAGGCCAGGATACCAAAGTCTTTTGGATGCTTGGTTTTGGTTTCCTTTTAACTTCTTACAAAAGACCTATCTTCCTCACATCTTTATCAGTGACTGATCAGTCTGCATTTTAAATGCTTTAGTACTTTCTCAGTATCGTCTTAGAAAGTGTGGTGTAATGGAGAGAGCTCTTTGGAATTCTCCAGCCAGGACAGACTTGCATAGCTTGTGCATTCTTGCTGCAGTGGGGGTAGGTTTTTTGCTTGTTTTCTATCATGACCTACATGTCTGCAACTGGAATTCTGTAGAAAAATATGTGACTAATACTGCGCCTCAGTATTATATAATCAAAAGTAATGCCTTCTCGAAATACTACTCTCTTTGAGGGGTACTCCCTTCTGAGTAAACAAAATGCTTTGGCTGTGAATTTCCAAATATCATGACTTTCATGAGAAAGATTGTGTGTGACCTGTCTTTAGCAAGCCATATGGTAAAGGACTAATGGATTATTTGCTTTGAGAACAGTGGAAAGAAATGTAGGACCCTGCTTTTAAATTTGTCAGACATCTAACTATATAATTGAGTTCAAGTGTGAAAATGTCTTAACTGCAATTTTTCCTTGACAGCTGATTTCTCAAATGAGGGAGGGAGACTTAAGCAGCTGATCTACAGAAGACCAAAGCATCGGCTTACTCTGCCATATAAAGTGAGCACAAGTGTTTTTGCATCGTGTCAAGATGTTTGTGTCACTGGTTTTACTTATGCCACTGTTAATAATGTACAGTTGTTGTAGTTAGCCAGCGTTGGAAAGGATAAAATTAATGCTATTAATTCAGCTACAAGGTTTGTGGATCTGTGAGCAATTGAGCAACATAACTAGGGGTCACTACCTGGATTAATGATGCTTCATGTCTTGGATTGATCATATCTAAATGTTAATCAATTCCAACCAAATGCCTGATGTTGGCTCTTTCATTTTTTTCAATTTGTTATTTGTCAGTAGTATGAAATCAAACAAAGATATTAAACTCCCATGTCAATTAAACTGCTGTTGCAACCATAATTAACAGCTGCCTCTTCTGATGACAAGTTTAATTAGAAATATCTATACTAGATTTTACACAAATATGGTTATTTGTTCTCGATAACTGCCTTTCTCTTGTATTTTTACTAACAGATAGCACCCCAAGGCTTCACTTGTCATCTTACGGGACTGGCAAGGAAACTGGGGTGAGTGACTTAGAGGGCAAAGTGATTTACACACTGATATGGAAGACTTTTGAGAAAGAACCAGAGGACGGCAATTTCAACTAAAGGTCTGATCCAATGCCATTTGGGTCAACAGGAAGAGAACCTTATATAAATTCCCATTGAAAATGCTTTCTCTGCACTTATTAAAACACCCGCTTTTCTGATACTGAATGAGAATTGTTACAGACCAAGTGCTCCTTTTGTGTGTGTGATGCTTATTGGACAAGGAAGATTGATTTGCCTTTCTCACTATCTTTACGTAAAAATGGCTTTTTTTTTTTTTTTTTTTTTCTTTTTCTCTCTAATCTCTTTTCTGGCACAAAATTCTGTCTGGTCTTGGCCTAAGCATTTAACCCCTTGATACCTTGGTCATAACTTTCCAATCATTCTTGGACACAGAAAATTTGTATCTGAAATATGAGAGTTTACAAGGGACCATATGCCCCATCATTGTGGTATGTGTTACATAGTGACTTTCACACTCCTGATGGTGTCAATGACACACAATGTGCTCGTAAAATTTATATGTGAGGATAACACTGAAGGATGTAGTAACAGGGTTGAAACAAACATTTCCAGGAAAGTGCTGCTTTCCCCTTTTCTGTAAATGACTACAACAGCGTTTCTTGCCGTTCTCTGGTTTTCACTCAGTATCTGTTTATTCCTATACATAATGGTGGGAGCAGTGATGAGCAACACCATAGCAAAGATTTTATATCTGAGTCATAGAATTCAGAGATGGAGAAGACCTATTTCATGCTGTAGTCCTTCTTCCTGTTCTGGGTAATTTCTGCACAAACATAATTTTCTCTCATTGCTTTCATCTGCACCAAAATGGTATAGGAACACATGAAGTGGAGTATGATAGAGAGTTAATGTTTTATCCTGGAGAGCTCTGTGACACGACAGCAGTGTGAGAAGCTCATTAAAGAGGTCTGTGAGTGCTTTACCAGTAAGATTGTACTGATGACACCTGTTTCTTGTATAAAGTAAGGTGGTTTTTCTTCTGGTTGGTTGGATGAAACTGGTTGCTTTTATTACCTGTTGATTATTGAGATTCATGCCTCCTGAGACAGACAGCTGCTTTTGTATAAGAGAAACTGCTGAAAGCAAAGACAGTCTATCAGTACGTTACCTTTCTGCACGTTTCTTTAGCTTCTTGGTTCTAATGAGCTACTAAAATGAAGTCTTAATCACAGTAACCATATAATATTTTGGTTTTACTTCCGTTATGGAATCTCTGGTTTCAGTTACCCAACATTGCTAGCAGAAGTAATGTGTGTGTGATCAAAAATAGATTTTTTTTCAGTAGACTCAGTACCAAAAATGACAAGTGTGGCTTAGTAGTTATTACAAAACCCCCAAACTTGTCTTCTAACTTCATTGCATGGTACTACAAATTCCACAAATCTAATTTCAAGGAAAAATTGTACAGAAATTATACAGAGATGGTCCTAGACAGGAGAGAACTGTACGTGCTGTATTTCTGGAATGCAGGAAGTTTAGTGAAATAGGCATAAAAAGGACTTATTTCTTTTTTTTGAGGGGGTTCTTGTCCTTTTTTTTTGATATTTTCATGGTTAGGTTAATCTCCACTGATTTTATCTTTTGACTTCAGCTTCTTCTGCATAAAGTAAAAGATTTTACCCTGCCAGCTGAATACCACTCTAGGCTCTTCTCCCCTCCACCCCCCAAAGCACTGTAAAAAGACTCTCTCTGGATTTAGAGAGATCATGCAATTTTTTTTTTTCTCCCCCCATGGTGTTTTCAGAAACTTTATTAAAATAATTTGCAAAAGGCAAATGTTAGAATTCTTTTGGCTCTCAGAATAATACCTAGTGGATTTTGCACTTAGTATTTTAGCATTTCAACTTCTAAGGCATTACTTCTCATTATCATACTAGGGCATGTTACAGAGATCAGTGACCAGAAACGCCAAGAAGTAATTAAAAAAAAAAAATCTCAAATGATATCTAATTAAATACTGTTTCAGGCAAAATGAATTAAACTTAGCCTTAAAGTTGCTTATTGCATCCATCTTCCTGATGTCTGAAGGAGCTGAGTTGCAAAGGTGAATAAAGTAATGGTCTCTTGCAGTCGCTAACTTCAGAAAGAGAGTAATCAACAATCAGCCGGAATTACAGAATAATCACAAGTGGTGAATTACATCATCAAATCTCTTGACTTGGCAAGAAGCATTAAAAATAAAAAGTTTAATTGGCTACCAAATCCAGAGCCATAGACGCTTTTGTGGTGGCTGACGATATTGTATGACATCGATCAGACCCTTGGGCAGAATCTAATACAAGGCATTAAGAGGAGGGCTAATGCACTGGGGTGGGTTTTGCAGGTCAGCATTTTTGCTGTGGCATTTGGAATTAGCTGGTCTCTGCTCAGCAGAAAGGCAGGAGGAACTGCAAGCAGAGAATTATAATAATCAATCTGTTATGCGATCAAGAGCAAAACCCGAGCTTTGTGAGGACAGAGTCGATTCAGTTCAGCAGCATTTCTTGGCGTTGTAATGGAGACGCTCAACAGAGAATAATCTCCAAGAGCTGCTATTTTTAAGCCTGATTGATCAGTTTTTTATGAAAAGAACCTGAATAAAGTCATCTATAGATACTTTATGCCCTGAAACTAGAAGTTGGAACTTGTTCATACCTACCATAGCTTTTCCATTTTCACATCAGTGAAAGAAGTCAAGAACACAGTGCAGAGTACTAGAGGTAGACAGTAATTTTCCAGCAAAGTTGTGTATTAAAAGGTTGTATATCTGGAGTTGGAATGGTTCAGTGCTCCCATATACTGTGTTCAGGCATTTTTACATCAAGTCAGAACCATGGCTTTTACAGATCACTGGCTTGCTATTTTTGGTTCAAGACCTTTAAGCTTCTGGAGATATCTGTATTTCCACCATACACACAAAACATCTATGTGGCTAAAAATTCTGAATTTTCATACTGCTTTCTGTCTCAGTGTCTTTCCAAAAAAAAATTAAAAATAAATTTCAGACTGAGATCAGCTGGTGATAGAAAGAAGATTTTAACTGTGTAGAAAAAGGAACTGGGAGATACAGATAATCCATTTCTGGACTCTGAAACCATCCTGATGTTTCACTGGCAACACTGATTCTCTTCTCTGCAGTGCTAGTTTAGTCTGAGAGTCTGATCGAGCCTTTTGTCACGAGACATCCTAATACGTCTTCCAGTCTTTCTTCTTGAAAATCTATTTAGCTCTTTTCCCTTCATCCCATCCCAGTACCCCCTTCTTTCTGGCTGCTTCCCTACTCTTAATGTAACTCTTAAGCAATATGCCTGTTAAATAGATACACGTCATGAAAAGCCATGAATCCAAATTCTCATCCATTGCTGCAGCAACAGGAATGTAATGCTACTGAAAGGTATTCTTGGAAACCCAGTTCAGAGTCACAAAGCTTAAATCTCCAAGGCAGAATTTAGTGACAACGACAAAAAGGAATCAAAGCTAGCTGGCCAAATCGATGACCACTAAGTTAATTGTTTAAAGAACTAGTGGCTTTGTTGTCTGGAGTGTTTGGTAACACTGGTCCATAATACTACTGGTGTTTATATCTGCATAAGTTACCTATGTGCAAAGAAGGGTATCTGATATTTACCATTTTCTGTTCTTCGGTCATCAGGCTGAGTGGTGCAGTTGACACACCTGGGGGACGGGATGTCATACAGAGGGACCTGGACAGGCTTGAGAAGTAGGCCCGTGAGAACTTCATGAGGATCAAGAAGGCCAAGTGCGGGGTCCTGGGTCAGGGCAACCCCCAGTTATCAATACAGGCTGGGGGATGAAGGGATTGAGAGCAGCCCTGGGGAGAAGGACTTGGTGGGTACTGGTGGGTGAAAAGTTGGACGTGAACTGACAATGTGCACTTGCAGCCCAGAAAGCCAACAGCATCCTGGGCTACATCAAAAGCAGTGTGCCCAGCAGGTTAAGGGAGGAGATTCTGTCCCTCTACTCTGCTCTGGTAAGACCACACCTGGAGTACTGTGTCCAGCTCTGGAGTACTCAGCACAGGAAAGACACAGACCTGTTGGAACAGGTCCAGAGGAGGGGCACAAAAATGATCGGAGGGCTGGACCACCTATGAGGACAGGTTAAGGAAGCCGGGGTTGTTCAGCCTGGAGAAGAGAAGACTCTGGGGAGACCTTATTGCGGCCTTTCAGTACTTAGAGGGGGCCTACAGAAGAGATGGGAACAAATTAGCAAGGCCTGTTGTGATAGGACACAAGGAGTAATGGTTTTGAACTGAAAGAGGGAAGATTTAGACTAGATACAAGAAAGAATTTTTTTATGCTGAGAGTGGTGAAACACTGGCCCAGGTTGCCCCATCCTTGGCAACATTCAAGGTGAGGTTGGACGGGACTCTGAGCAACCTGGTCGACCGGAGTTGAAGATGTTCCTGCTCATTGCAGGGGGAGTGGACTATATGACTTTTAAAGGTCCCTACTAACCCAAACTACTCCATGATTCTAATCCTTAATTCTTTTTAAAAAATATAAGTAACTCACTATTCTGAGATGTATGGACAAATTACACATTAGAGTTACGGAACATCATTCAGCTTCCTTTCTAAACACCATTAATTTGATAGTTATTATATAAATACAATGAATAAAAAATGATTAAACTCTGAATAGACAGAAAATAATAATAAAGAAGTATATTAGATTCACTGAATGATGCACTACCAAGTAATTCTTCTTTTGCTATGTCTAAGAATGGCCATCCATGACTTCATATGCTGCAGAATATGAATTGTACTATCATTTTAAAATTTTATTTTTTATCATTCTTTAGTGAACACTTTTAGGATGCTGCTGTTTAATTAATTGCTGTAGCAAATGCCTTGCTGCTTAAACACTATGGCCAAGAGCAGTATGCAGACTTCAGGAGCCTGGGGACAAAAAATGAGCCTAGCAGCAAAGCCCACTGCACTGAAGACATATAAATTAAAAAGATTAAAACTGACTGCTTTGGGCAGTGTAGAGTAATGATTTTTAGGCCAACACAAGATTCCAGATGTTCCAGGAGAATCCCATGATGGGCAATGTCAACTGATGTCAAATGCTACTGAAAGATCTAAGATAATAAATGCAGCAGTGCCAGTTGGTGTTGAAAGCAGGTGGTTAGCCATGTTCCATGGGGCAATCTCGATGCTGTGAAAAATCCTGAGATCAGGAGGAAATATGTTTTCAGGAAACCCAAAACCATCACCAAAATATTATTTTTCTTTCAGTGACTCTGAAACTGCAAAAAAAAAAAAAATCTTTTTTCTTTTTTTTCTAATACTGAAGGAAAAAGAAATGCCCCTGTAACAGAAATGGGTGTTTTAAACTTAGCATTGTATAAATATATATTAAATGATTTAACACCAATTAATATGTAGCAAGTTTTCATGGTATAAAATATTGTCTTCCCAATATTAGTCATTATATGCACTAGTGAGTGCATCAGGTTTGGTGATTTTTCAAAGGGCAAATTAACACTAAGAAGGTGTTATGGGACATGTGACTAGGGAGAACTGGTTGTAAAATAGATGCAGACAGAGACAGTCAAGACGACTGAAGTTTTAATGAGAATTTTAACTTATGTTGTATCCATTATATGAAGTGACAGAAACACGTCTGGAGGAACTTGAGTTGGTCTAACACAGGTCTGCTGTCTATTTCAATATGTGAATTAACAAAAAAAAAAAAGGAAATGCAGACGAGATGTCAACCCTCATCAGTAACCCTTGCACAGTGGAAACCATGCAGGTAACGAGGATTCCAAAAGATTGTGCTTATCATGTATCATCAAACTTCAAACAAAAAATAACCAAGTAATAATTAACCAGAATGTAAAGCATACTGAGACAATGCAGTGGACAGGGGAAAAAGGCAGAAACCAACAATTTTGCATTAAGTCTGATGGGCTGATAGGATTTGGTTTGCTCTTGAGGAAGATATATCAGGATCCCATTACAGTCTATTTATTTTTTAAATTGGCAGGAGATTTGGTATTCTAGGTTTGAGGACGTGTTGTGGTGTATCTATGCATTAAGGAACAGATAATAAGATTTTTTTTTTTCTTATTTATTTCAAGTGACTTGCTGGATATAGGACAAGTGAACTGTGGGCATGGTGTGCAGGAACGACTGGTGCAGGCATACTAAAGCTTGCTGGTGTATGGCCGGATCGTGAAGACTTCTGGTACAGCTAACCACCTAGACCATTGCATTTTGCCACTTTTCAGTGATCTAAGCATTTTATTCTTAACACATTACTCAGTGGGAAACTAACTGATAATAAAACTCTGTGGAAGTCTTATGACTCTTAGTCATTGGCCCTGAGTCATATATAATGACCATGAAACAGTTTCCCCTGTATCCTCTAATATCTTTCCTACATAATTTTTTAAAATTATTTTTCTGTGTAGAGGAACCAGCTAATCTGAATACACTTTAAAAAAAAAACAACAGAATATTTACAGTGAATGTCAAAACCAAATCTTGTCTCAGAATCTGAAGCTGCGAGTCAGTTTGCTTACCCTACCCAGGACCTGGCTCTTTAAGAAGGTCCTATAAACTAATCTGCTACATTTTTAGATTGGTCTTGTCTGTGTTATGTTTTGATTATCTCTCAAATACCACTTTATTAGACAGTTTTGCCTAATTACTTTTCTGTAATCAGGAACTGCTGGCTAAGAAAAAAAGAATTGTCATATCTTGAGATATGGTATCCAGGGAGGTCCATATCATTTTTATAGGATTATATTAAGAGTGGATTAATTGAATGAGTCTCTATTCTTATTACAATCTCTCCTTATTATAATGGATTAATTTATCACATTTTCTCTCCTCTTCACAGTCTTTGACATGAGAATGAATTATCATACTTTTTCATTGGTTTTTTTTTTCATTGGTGTTTTTCCAACTGGCTGATGGTTCCCTTGTTTTTCAGCCTGTTGAGAAAACAGAGGAAACATTAGTAATTTGTTGCAATGAACTTGTACTTGTTGGAAGATGAAGGGATAAGGGGGCTTTTGTTTTATACGGAAGTGCTGTGAGAACTGAGAGAGGCTGAGAGAGCTGGAGTTGTTCAGCCTGGAGAAGAGAAGGTGCTGGGGACACCTTATAGTAGCCTTCCAGTATTTGATGGGGGCCTACAAGAAAACTTGAGAGGGACTTTTTACAAGGGCATGTAGTGATAGGACAAGGGGTAATGGCTTCACACTGGAAGAGGGTAGATTTAGATCAGATAGCAGAAGAAATTTTTCAATATGAGGGTGGTGAGACACTGGAAGAGGTTTCCCAGAGAAGCTGTGGCTGCCCCATCCCTGGAGGTGTTCAAGGCCAGGCTGGATGGGGCTTTGAGCAACCTGGTCTGGGGGGAGGTGTCCCTGCCCATGGCAGGGGGGTTGGAACTGGATGATCTTTAAGGTCCCTTCCAACTCAAACCATTCTATGATTCTATGAACTCCATGCTCCAGAAGATGCTGAGGACCTGGCAGGTTTTCTGTTAGTGGGATTCAAGGAAAGATGTACAGAGGCAAAACTCGGAGTGTAATGGAATGCAGCCTCCCTGTAGTTCCATTTTTACTGTGGTGGACTTCTTTACAGTCATAAGTTTAATTTTATCTCAAGGGAAATAGCTGAGACGTGAGCACCTGCCTGTTGGCTGTTGACTGTCTTCTCTCAATATCTTCATACCTACAGTATGCATATATATACATATATGCATATATATACAGTAGCATATTTCGTAGGATCAGGGGGTTTTCATGTCCATGCACACTATGGCAAGTGTGCTGGGCTGAGGTGGCTACTTGTGAAGTTTTTTTTCACAGTAAAACCTAAGTTTCCTCACTGAAATAAAGATGCCACTGTGGAAAAGCAGTGGGGATATATACGGGGCTATGGTATTCATTCTGTGACCTTATAGAAAAATAGACTGTGGGTCACAGAGAACAACAAATCTGCTTTTAGGCCTGTGCTTTGGAAAACAGTACAGCTATAGCCGTTAAGGTAAACTGCACAAGCTATAAGCGTGAAGCAAATGTCAATATCATGATGTTTTATGGTACTAATATATAAATAGTATTCAATTTTATGTGTTTGGTTGTTTTTTGTTTTTTTTTTTTCTCCAATCAGACCTAGTATGGAAATCATACTTTTCTTGAATGGCTCAATCATCACAACTCCAGCAGAATGAGTTTTCTGGGCACTGCTCAGGCTCTGAAGAATCCCTAAGTTACTGGAACTGTGTTCCAGTTCAGGAATACAGGGTTTTCTACTCCAAAATAGGTTTTATGGGTAATTTTCTCTCATTTTCCTCTTCCAGTAGTCTTTATATTTTATGTGCTTTGGAGGTGGTAAGTCACATCTTGTGCACAGCCATGCACAATCCTATATATTATTTTTAGTTTGTATACAAAGGAGCATTGGAAGAATAATTCCCTTCTTATTTCAGCTAATTATTACTCTGTACTATAAACATGAGGCGTGGTGACCTTTGTAATTTATTTAGACTTACCAAGCTATTTCTTTAGTAATATCTTATGGGACTGAGGCAGTTATGGTAATTATATGGTGCATAAAATCTATTCTCCTTTATACGTATAAAATTTGCTTAATTTCATCCAGTGTCTCCCCATGCTTGTATTACAAAGCCACATGAATAGAATTGGTCTTCAGAACACAATTATGGGCACACTGTGGACATTGTCTAAGTCTACTGCCTTCCACGCAAACAGAAAAAAAAAAGTAATTGTTTTAATTTCTTTTAAGGAAACCCTCCAGACTTTTTCTTTTTTTCTTTTTTTTTTTTTTCTTTTTTTTTCTTTTTTGGCCTTTGAAAATTATCTTCCTTTTGCTGTATTTTCTAAATCAATTTTAACTCTCTCATTTTCAATGAGATGACAATCAGCTTTGCATAATATGAGCCTCCTCACAACACACTCCTGGGCGCTTGACTGCGGATCTCCCTGGTATCCTGATGTCTAGGAGCTTGATGTAGGCCCTATGATGCTTAAATCCCTTTGATGATTTCTTCACCTCCTTTTTGCAATGTTTAGAGTGGGAGAGGAGAGCTTAGAAACCAGCCATTACACCAAAGTATATTGACTGCTTAATTATGTTCGCACATTAAATGGCTGATATGAATTATGGCTCTGGTGCCATAAAAATGCTCATTATTTCCTGTTAAGGGCTTTCAAGTGGTATAATTTCCGGATCTTGGCCCAGAAGTTTGGAGCTGTGGATGCAACGGCTGTGCCTCCAATGACACTTCACTAATTGGTTTGGCATGTAACATTAATTACATTCTGTTCGGGAATTCTCCTCCCGAATTGAAGCACATTTTGTGTGTGTGGTGTGAGTATGTTGTAACATGCCCTGTCTGGCGGAACAATAGGGGCTCTTTACTCTGTGCCCTTTTTAACTTAAATAGATTCTCTGAGATGAAGGGAGGTACAGTTTTGTGTTAATTGAGGACCTGCAGAAACATACTGAGTTCTATTTTGTACTGTTTAATCTTGCTTTAGGAGACACTCTTGTGGTACAGAGGTAAAATTAGGTGGAAACAAGAATGATTCATTTCCATTCTTTCCCTTTTTTATGGGCATTTTCTAAAGATCTTGGTGTAGAGACTTTCTGAACCAAACTTTTTTGAACTAATGTTCTAGTGTCTCTACTCCTCTGATCAAATCAGTCAATCAGGCATAAAACCTGGTTTTGTCCTTGTTTCTGATGTAAGTTGTAGCATGCTTGTTAAAGTCAACGGGTAACTTTACGTCAGAAAAAAATCCTTAAGGGCTCTCTATTTTAATTTCTTTATTAAATCTTCAAGTTAATATTCAGAGAATTTCTTCCCCACAGTTTGCTTTTTAGAGCTCATAAGAATATTGTTTTCCATAGGCATCTCCCACCAATTTGATTTACACTCTTTGGAAGGAAATTTGTGGCTACAGAGATATTTTTATGGGAATCATTACTGGTATGAGGGAGAGAAATGAAAGGTAACTTGTAAGTCCCTTGAAAAATACTTACTTGAAATACTGACTGATTCCAGAAAAAAAAAAAATCTAATATTTGTTTCCCAGCACTAGAAACTATTCCATCAGTTTTGACAATGTCACTTGGAAGCCGATCTTTCAGCAAGATCCCAGGATCTGTCAATAGTATCTCTATATAAATGGCAAATCATTTGAGTTTCCCAGCTGTTCAGAAATTGTCTGACCAAGCAGACGAAATTAATCCAACTCTTGTTACAGATTAATGTTTAGCTGAGGTTATGGATCCTTAGGAAGATGAGGAACCAGTGTCTCCTCTGATGTGAACTCTGTGCTTTTTATCATTATCCTGTGGTTTTGATGTTTTTAGTTGAAACAAATAGCACTGCGCAGTTTAGGTCTGTTGACCTTAATCTAGAAATCAAGCTACTATTAGCAGCCATCTGCATGATGGTGTACCAATTAAAATTAGGAGAGTAAAGAATAATGTTCCAGTTCGCATACAAACAGCAATTTGCATAGCTCTTCAAAGAGAGAAACTCAGATGTTTTGGGAACTCAGTGCCATTAATCCTTGAGGCAACTGGGAAAGGATCACAAAGGGTTGAAAGGCAATGGTAGCCTTAATTTTATTTCTCTGTAGTATGTGGAGCGATGTTGCAACTTTAGATATGTATCAGATACCTGTGATTTCTCTGAAGTTAGCCAACTTGTGACATGATTATTTTGCTTTCAGCTATGAAAAGAGAAGAGAGATGTATGCGGTGATTATGGCAATTTGGAAGCAGATAAAGATGAGAAATAAAACAAATATTTGCAGTTATTTGATGAAAGGGTGATTGAAATATTAGTTTACTGATGTGAAGAAAAACAACCAAAAAAATCCCTGTTCATATTGGCTCCAGCTCACAGACGAGTCAAGGGAAATGAACACTAGTGACTTCACAGTCAGAAATTGGCCTAAAAAAATCTAGGATGGCGGGACCTTGTGCCAGCAGGTTCTCATCTGGGAGAGCATTGAGGCTGTTCTAAGAAAGGTCTGAAAAAGACCTTTGGGGCACTCTGGCAGCCAGTAGACCTATACATGGTAGAATCATAGAATCATAGAATGGTTTGGGTTGGAAGGGCCCTTAAAGACCATCCAGTTCCAAGCCCCCTGCCATGGGCAGGGACACCTCCCACTAGAGCAGGTTGCTCAAAGCCCCATCCAGCCTGGCCTTGAACCCCTCCAGGGATGGGGCAGCCACAGCTTCTCTGGGCAAGCTGTTAAAAAAGTGGTACTTTTTGTTTCCACAGTTATTTACACTCCACCAGATCTTTGAAAATTACCATCAGCTCCCTGGGACTCTTGGAGTTCAGGTGTACTTCCCTTGCCATGACTTCCCCAGAATTCTTTTAACTTGCTGAGCTTGTGGTCTATGGGGCAGGGACTCCTGGTCTGGCTTTGTTGGCAAGGCGTGTAAACATTTCACTGTGCAGTGTCTCCAACCACTGAACCAGGCTGTAAGAGAATCCTTAAGTGGTTCACATCTATTTTTCAGTTACCAATTGACCATGTTTTTGAACTTCAGGCTTTTGGGCAGTGCTATCTGTTAACATGTATGAAGAGTCTAAATCCATGAACTCCACCACAGAGCCATTGAGGCACTACTGCAGTGTAGAGTCTATTAGCTGCTGGCTTTCATGACTTCTTTTGTCCTTCTTTCTCACATGTTGTTATATCAGGGTCCAATTTGTTATGAGGATGAAATTCAACACTTAATAGGGATTGTGTTTTTACCATTGAAAATTTTGAACTTCTCAGGTGAAACCTAAATTGTGTGTTATTTACCTGTGAATATCCAGTGCAATGGACAGATTTTCCTTAGAGTATGCTTGACTCTGTGATGGCAGAGATCTGCAAATTGGAGTCTACATAAAAATAGCGTAGCTGTGATTCCATTTCAGGCCTGCGAGTCACCAACTTGGAATCTTTTTCTTGGGGAAGGAGAGCCTGGAGCTATTTGTCTTTCTTTGTTTCTCTTTACCTCAATTCCCTCATCTGTGAAATAGTAATAATACTTGTTGTGTGATTGGAAGGTCTACCTCATTAGTGTCAATGATTGCCAAACATTAGGCTGGAAAAAAAGGGTGTATGAATGTTGCAGTTTATTATGTTAGAGATTACATGTAACTATCTAAACAGAATGCCACAACTTCACATTCTGAAATCATTTTCTCTAAATAACCATAAGAACATAATTTTCAAGAGAAGATGCTTATGGTTTGGACAGTTAGAAATATTTGCGTCTGGAACAAATGAAAGAATCATCTAAAGACAAGTTCCTTTATTAGTAGTAATGAATAAATATATTCAAAAGACATTTCATGCATAATTGCTCCACAGACTCATTTCCTGTGCTTCACCACTTTTAAATGCAGTACCTGGCAAGACACCAGTTCAATGTATTGTGTTTGGGTGCAGTCAATGCATTTGTTCTACATAACAAAAAGTTAAAACCAGCAAAAAGAAAAGCAACAAAACAGATCTAATCTTGAAAGTGCAATATGTACTGCCGCATGTCTTTAAATGCAGCATTAAACCTCTACAATTCATGGTGAATAATGGGATTCCAAGATACTACAGGAAATTATAGAATCCGGTGCAACACTGGAAAGAACAACAAGGTAGAGGGACAATTTTTGGTACTGCATAACGTTTCCTTTTCACATTACCAGGCACCATGTTCGACCTCTGAAGGGACTTCCAGAGAAGACCAACAGACTCTTGCTTCTAGGGTGTCCGGGAAAGGAACTACTTTTTTTTTTCCCCACATAAATCCTATCACAATGATAATCTCTTACTTCACCAGTGCTACTACAAGGAAATACAATATAATTACTTATTAATAGTAATACTTAGAGGCTAAAATTCATTGATCAGAGCAGGAAATCTTGTTTCACTGAATTTTGAATTCTTTTGAGCATTCTGAATATCTATACATGTATATGTACACACGTGCTAAGCTGAATGCATTAAAAAAATATGGTTCTTTGGGATTCTAAAACTTCAGCTAAATTATATAAAACCAGAAACCAAATATAAGAGGGACAGCAAGAGGGAATAGGTCATTTTGACAATTTCACTTTTCAACAGCTTGTTTGTTCATTCTCCTCACCATTGTAATCACCATTCATCAGTGACTGTGCGATGTCTCCTGTGTAACATTTTGGGCATTAGATATATGCTAATGTGTTTTTGTAGCTAGGTTAATCAGTTATATTTACTGGAATATAAAATTATGACTTTGTACTTGGTAAAAAAGCACCAAAAAAACCAGCAGTGCCTGTAAAGTATCTTCTTTCAATTTGCTACAACCGGATTTAACATGAAATGCAAATGCTGTAGTTTTTAAATTTAACACATAATCTTAACTACAGTAAACTGATTTTGATGTGTTCAGTATTTTTCATCACCAGCTATTTCATTCAGCACGTTTAATGGGAATACTTTTATAAACAGTTTGACCTGGGTGTCTCTGGATGATCCGGGGAAAACAATGAAGCTGTTAAAAATGTTACTGAAATGTGCAACAATAATGAAGAGTGGGACACATTTAATTATAATTGCGAAATCAGACTGACTTTAATTTGGACATGATGGATGCTTTCACAAAGGTAAAAATCATGCTTAGTTGTTCAATTTTGTTGTTTTGACCTAGTAAAGTCTTCTCTATCTTGTTCAGAAAACCTGAGTACCTTCAGAATAAGAAATTTTCAGTTATTTATGGCTTTTATTTCAATGCTCAGGGTTGACTCTTTGTCTCTCTTCATTCTTCACAGAATTTTTGGCTGATCGTAATCAGAAAATGGTCTTTTTTTCTGGAATAACTTAGCCAAATACATTCTTTTCTTTGTTTTCTCTGCATATTTCTATTTATTTTAGAGTTCAAGTTAAAATATTTCTCCTTGCTTTGAAACGTAAAAGCATTCATAGGTTTGATTTGCTTTAACATTCTGTGTTTACCTAAAAATTACTATCACCTAAAGTAGTTATTATGAAAGGTGAAATTACCAGCGTTAGGTTTGTGATCAACCCTCTAGGTCACACCGAGGTGTGCTGTGCAGTCAATGTCCTGGAGGTCAACTAGTGACTCCATTCAATTTTTTTTTTGTTGTTATTTTAAAGCTGTAAAAACTTAAATTTTGTTTGAGGTTTACAATTCTGAAAATACCTCTTGTTGACCAGTCATCTAAAAATGGCCGAACCTCTTTTTTCTCAGGGCAACGTTGGTAGTAACCATCTAAAGATAAATATTCTACTGGAGGTTGTTTTAAGGTAGCTAATTTATAATTTTTATGAAAGTATAATAAGCATTTTACATTTTATAATTGATTTATAGTAATTTTCTCGGGTCTAGGTGATAAATGATTTCTCACTGTGAATTGAATCTAAACCAAAATCTTTATATTTTACAACATTATTTCATTTGTTATGGAGACAAGGGGAAAGAAAGACTTTTTCTATAGCTTAGTGGACAGAAAGTCACATGGGATCTGGGAAGCCAGAGTTCACAAGCAATAAATTCTTCGTGCAGAGTGGAGTCAGGCCAACAAGAGAAAGTGACTCACCTCAGACAGAGATAGGCAGGAGAAAACTCTCACACCTGCGGCCTGAATCAGGGGCGAGTTCCTCACCCAGGCAGGGCACTCCCAGCTGATGGTTTCTCTGCAGAGGATACCTCTACCTCGAGTCAGAAAATCTAGCCTGGACCCAATTTCCACCATTCAAAACTGGTGTGCAAGTGCTCTGCCATTTCCTCCCCCCCCCCAATTTTTGATACTTTTCAAGCTGCAGGAAAAACTATTTTTTCAAAAAATCTTTATTTAATCAGTTTGCTTTTGTTATTTTGAGGCTTGGATACTCCAAATTGGAGCTGTCTACAACAGAGCTCCAACAAAATTAAGATTAAATGACATTATTGCCCACAGTTTTTTACAATCTAGTTAATATATGTTTTAAAATAATATTCCAGAGCAGAGGATTTTAAAAATTCTTTTAGATTGTGACTATTGTTTTCAGACCAAAGGAACCAATTCCTATAGAAGAACCCTGAAATTAGTCTCTATCATTCTAGGGACTGACAGTAAAATGGATGGAAAGAATTTATAAAACACACATTATTCTAAAAATACTGACTTTGTTGTCTACAAAGCACTTGGGCAGTCTGTCCTTCTATATAATCTGCAGTTGTTTTTGGCTATAACGTGCTCAGAAAATCTTCCAGAAGTTCTACAGTATTTCTGGCTCAGCAAAATGGTAAAAATCTTCTAATGATTGTAAATGATGGAGTTTTTTTTCCAGTCATTGCAGAAATTATTGCTGATACTTTGTGGTCCAACCAGGAACACATTGTCCTACAAAGATTAACTAGTGATGATTTCTTCATTTATTCAGTGGCAGTAGTCCCAGGTTTAAATATGTATCACACTGTTGATCCTAGCAATTATCGTTCGAACTAAATCTACACACAAAATCTCATTTATTCAGAGCTACATTAATGAGTCAATAAAGCTCTGATGAATCTGGCTCTGTGTTCCTATATACATTATCTTGAAATCTGAGTTGCAACCAATAGACCAAAGAAGGTTGTTTTTTGCTCCTGGGTTGTTTTTCGATTGGTTTGTTTACAGTCTTTCATATGTTTCAAACTTTTCCAGTGCCGAAACGTATGATTCCTTAGACTGGGGATTTTAATAATAATATAGAGTTTTATCATATTCAATGAACTTCAGATGGCACATACATTGCTTATGCTTATGTTACTGCATCAAGCATTGCTGAGTGTCAAGGGTAAATAGAGTATATCCAGTCCTAATTTGTGCAGCAGAGAATTTATCCGATTTGTATGTGCACGCAGCAGAAGTGCTCATATTGTACTCATGTTGGGTATCCTGTTATTATTAACTTGGGGGTACTATAAAATCGTGGGTATCTTCACCTGCCCCAGCTCTATGAAATGACTCTCTTTACATGACTTCTGCATTTTTGTGTTTAAATAGCCTGAGCATTTCAGCATTTCTGACCTTATAAAAGAAAAATTCTCTGCTTTGGTAACACTGATGCCACATATTTAGTAATTACACTCATGGAAATCTTAAGATTTTATTTTAACATAATACATGCTTGATTCTATATCTCTTGTAATTTCTGAGCTGTTAAAGGATGATTTTCCCCCACAGCTGTACTGGTTAGTCATCAACAATATTTTTTTCAAGAAAAGATAAGATTCTTATTGATTCAAAAAGCTTTGGGGATTTAAGAAAAGGTACGAATATGCAATAAAATTTTATGAAAGGCTGACACAGCTTGGTGAAAAAGTCATGGCAGTTAGTAGGGCTGAACTCCATAGGGTTGCTTATTATGAGCTCTATACTTCCATCATCATGGTTTTTTTCTTTTAATGAATTTTTGTAAAGACAGACATACATAATCGTGCATGAAACATGATGTTTAAAGTACTGAATTAGTTATAGTTCTATGAAATGCAGTTTAGTTGGAGCAGCACAGTTTCATTCGTGTGGTTTTGCACTTGAGCTAATAAAATAATTGTGATTTTTTTTTTTTTTTAAGTTTGTGGGGAATAAGAAAACATTTCCAATGACAATTTTTTTTTTTTTTTTAACAAATTAACTTACTAATTCAAATACAGCTCAATGTTTTTTGATGATAACTGGCTCCTACAGAGCCAATTAGGGTGCATCTTCACCGTCTGTAAAGTTGGGCCTTCTGGCACCACGGTGTGGGATCTGGCCGAGGAGGTCTGAATTGTGCAAAGCAGAGAACTGCCGCAGCAAGGAATGTTTTCAGTAGCTTTGAGAATTTGATGCTATTAGCTAGAATGGCTGCATTCCCCATGTATTCTTGGCAGTCCTGTGTCCTTTAAGCGCTTGCTCGTCCCAGTGTAACATCAGCCTTTATCTCCCTAACAATGCCTCAGCTTTCAATGTCTAGTTTGTATAAGATGATGAGCTTTTGAGTTCAAAGACTGTGTGGAAACTTTGTGATTTGTAAGCTGAGGCTTATACGTGGAATAGTAAGAGCACCTTCAGCGCTGCTGTATAGTATTTTATCATAGAATAAATACCGTTGAAGAATCTGAATTACTAGCATTTTTTCTCTGAATTTGACATACCACTAGGCAAAAAAAAAAAACCCAAACTTTTTCTTGTTTATTGAGTTTTTATGAAGAATACAACAGATCATTCTCATTTATAATAAAAATTAGAACTTTTCTTCTGATGAGTTGAGAATGCACCAGTTGGAAGAAAGCATTATGGGAGGCAATCAAAATGGCTTTTTTAAACTGAAATTTAAAAAATAACATCAAGAGGTTCTGATATAGTCATTGCATATAAGTTGAAAAATACATTTCATTTTGAAAAAGGTAAGAACGAGCTCCTTTTAATTTCCAGCATACCTTTTCAGAGTTCTTAAATGAAATTCAAAACCTGTTTTTTGGTAAACCCGTTTTCAGTGTAGTTCATGTGAATCCATATTCATTGCTGGGGAAAAAAAAAAAAGCTTAGGAAAAATAATAGAAAAAGTCAAATATGTTCTCTTTTTTTTTTTGTGGTGCTGAGCATTTGCAGGTATCTGGGGAGCAGGATCGGGGACTGGGGGCACCTCAGCCACCAAAACACACCCACTCCCTAGCCCCAGCCCCTGTTAGATGTGCTCAGGATGCTTTCTAGAGCCGCCTGACGACTGTGAAAACCTTTTTCCTTCAGCCCCTGGCTGTGCTCACCCCTGCTGAGCCAGGAGTGACAAAGAAGTAAATGTCTTGATATCGATCATTTCTTATAACGCCGCCAATGTGGAGCTGGTGCCTCCCTTCCTGCAAGAAGGCTGTGGGAGGTTTAAAGTACCTGGTCTAATTTAGGCAACCTGACCTGGCTTCTTACCAACAGCCTGTTTGGAGGATTCTAATGTTTTCTTGCTCAACTTTTAAAAAGCAGATCCTAGCAGCAAATTACCAACCTGTAAAGTTGAACTGCCCATTACTCTGCAATTAAGAAGAAGGCATTAAAAGGGTGACTAATTTGTGGGTATTTTTGTTTTTGCAACACTCATGATGTAAATTGTTCTCTGGGTAGTTAATTTATGCTTGTTCTTATAATGAATATAACTTTTTCCTCCAACCTCTTCAATTTCTGATGCTCGCACTTCACCTTAATTTTCATGTCTATTTTTCCCCTGAACAAATTGTCCTTTACTGTTTGTTCATTTGTTTACCTACCAGATGATATAGCAATGACTCTGCCCATGACTTTTGAAGTGTTCTTTGGTAGCACTAGTAAAAATTAACAGAAAGACTGTTCTGCAGGTGCATCGTGCTGTCACTTTGGCTTCATGTGAGCTGTTGTTGAATACCATGTTAAAAGCTAAAAGCTGAGATATGAAAGAAAAAGGTTCTACAATATGAGAATGAGAGGTAGATGTTAGCCAACACATGAAACCTCAGCCGCATAAATCAAAAGTAGAGCAGTAACTTCATACAATTAATTAAAGCAAGGACAGAGTACAGCTTGGTATTGTAATAAGATTAAATCAAAAGAGTGCTTTAGGTTAGGGATTGCCTTTCTGTGTTACTTTCAGCCTCCTCGGCATGATTCTCACATAGGACACACAAGTACTGCTTCAGAGAACGGGTTCCCCATGAAATTATATGCTTAGGTAACATCTCTGTGGTGGTTGACTGTGGTGGGTGGCCAGCTGCCAAGTACCCACCCAGCCACTCTCTTGCTCCCCCTTGTCAACAGGACATGGCGATCAATTCAGATGAAAAAAGCTCATGAGTTGAGATAATGACAGGGAGAGTGCTTACCAATTACCGTCAGAGGCAAAACAGACTTGACTTGGGAAAAATGTTTTGCCAGTTAAAATATAGTTGGACAGTGAGAAACAAAGACAAAAACTAAAAAAAAACAAAAAACAAAAAACTAAAAAAACCAAAAACTAACAAAAACTAAACCACCTTCTCCCAAGACTTCACCCCTTTTTCCCAGGCTCAACTTCGCTCCCCCACTCCCGACTTGTCCACCTCCCCCCAACCTGCTGAGCTGTGCAGAGGATGTGGAATGGGTGTTGCAGCCAGTACATAGCACCACTTCTCTGCCGTTCCTTCCTCCTTACGCTTCTACCTTTTCCAGTGTGGGTCCTTCCCATGGGCTGCTGCTTCTGTCAGGAGAACCTGCTCCAGCATGAGTGCTCCAAAGGCTGCAGTTTATTCAGGGATTCATAGAATGGTTTAGGTTGGAAGGGACGTTAAGGATCATCTAGTTCCACCCCCCTGCCATGGGCAGGAACACCTCCCACCAGACCAGGTTGCTCAAAGCCCCATCCAGCCTGGTCTTTAACACCTCCAGGGATGGGGCATCCACAGCTTCCCTGGGCAACCTGTTCCAGTGTCTCACCACCCTCATATTGAAAAATGTCTTCTTGATATCTAATGTAAATCTATCCTCTTCCAGTTTGAAGCCTTTATCCCTTGTTCTATCACTACGTGCCCTTGTAAAAAGTCCCTCTTTATCTTTCTTGTAGGCCCCCTACAGGTACTGGAAGGCTGCTATATGATCTCCATGGAGCCTTCTCTTCTGCGGGCTGAACAACCCCAACTCTCTCAGTCTGTCCTCACAGCAGAGGTGCTCCAGCCCTCTGATCATCTCCGTGGCCTCCTCTGGGCTCGCTCCAACAGGTCCATGTCCTTCTTATGTTGGGTGCTCCAGAGCTGGATGCAGCACTCCAGGTGGGGTCTCACCTGGAGTAAAGGAGTAGAGCTGCTCTTGGATGGTATCTCCTGGGCTGCAGTGTGGGTATCTCCTCTGGTGGGTTCCTCTCCACTGGCTACAGGGAAATACCTGATTCACCTTGGTTTCTTCCATGGGCTGCAGGAGAATCTCTGGTCCAGCACCTAGAGCACCTCTTCCCCCTCCTTCTTCTCTGATATTGGTGTTCACAGGGCTGTTTCTCACCCTTTTTTTTTGAGTGTTAAACTTGCTTCTCTCTCCTGGACAGCATTTCACCCTTTCTTACGTACATTTTCCTAGATGGCTGATAGGTTCAACTCTGCCCTGTGGTGGGTCGGTTGGAGCTGGCTGGAACTGGCCGAGTCTGGCCTGGGGCACCCTGACCTCTCCTCACAGAGGCTGCCCTCTCTTCAGAATACAACTTCTCTTCATCTAAGGGAAATTTCCTTGCTTTTTCTGGGTCCCAGTGTTTCTACTGCTTGCTGAAGGAAGATACAAACAGCAGGTACAGTCTGTGCTACTTGATTCGCACCGAGTATATTATTTTAATGCGAGCTTCAACTGGAAGAACACACTGAAATTAACATTTGATGTCTTATTCTTTGATATCTGGCATTTTTCACAGGCAGACTATAATAAAGAAGTCAGTTATTGCTATTAGACATATTTTAGAAGAATTCTTTTTTGATGCATATCTCCACTCGGATTATTAAATTTAAATCACTGCTGCTATCAGTTTGAATACTAATGATACATTCTGCCAGATGGAAGCCTTTAATAAATTTTCACTTTTCTCTAACAGTCAGCTGTAAATCTTAAATAAGAGACTTTTCTGGATGATGCCAGCTTTAATGCCTTATGTCCACACTGATTTCAATGTCATCAGTACCTGGGAGGCAGGAAACTCTTTAATTAAATGCCATTCTTTCCCCTTTATTGAGATGCAGGGCGGCACAAACTCCCTTACTTTGTTTGCCTTTCACTGTAGCGCAGTCGAGCCTTTTTTTTCGGTATATTGTGGAAGGTTTCTGAACTGCCAGCCGCTCTTCTCCTCTACTTGTGTTGTGTACCTGAGACTGTCCTTCACCGTGTCTTTCAGTTGACGTGTATATTCAGTATATTCAGACTTTTGAGCTCTTTTCTGTTGCTGTGTGCGAAGCTCCAAGTGCTGGGGCTTGTGAAGGAGGAGAGGGGAAAAGGACAGGGAGCTGCCCACATACCTAGTAGAAATATTTCCTCCAGGGGCACAAGACTTTGCTGTTTTCAGGTGATTTGTACACTTTGGAGGGCACCGGCACCCTTCGCAGTACCAGGGCTGCTGTTACAACCCAGCACCTCAGGTGCAGGATGAACAAAACTTAATAAACGGGTGTGTCTTTTTTATCAGCACATTTGATAACCTCTTTTCATCAGCTAGCGATATTTTCCTCCAGAGTCAT
This sequence comes from Numenius arquata, assembly GCF_964106895.1. Classification (NCBI taxonomy): domain Eukaryota; kingdom Metazoa; phylum Chordata; class Aves; order Charadriiformes; family Scolopacidae; genus Numenius; species Numenius arquata. The sequence continues at coordinate 65,575,091 of NC_133580.1, forward strand.
CCGTTATATTCACTTTTAGACTTCTGAATTTCTTCATAGAGGCTATACAGTAGTTAAATCTATGTTGTTGTGGGGAATTCAGCTTTATACATGTTAACCTTTTCTGTGCTGCATTCTACCTAGCTGGGAACGGCTTCTTCAGGGAAAAAAATGGTGTCTATCGCTCTGCTGAAAGTATAGGAGAAGGTAAACTGGAAATCCTGGCTATGGCGAGGCGGGGAGAATAAACACTGGGTAACAGAAGAGAAAATGAAATCACAGCATTCAAACTTTCTGTACCTTGGGGGAAAGATAGAACTAAAATACTTATGTGAGTCAATAAGTATTCCCAGTAGAATCCTTGGAAAAGCCTACAGGTAGAGCAAATTTTTCAGTTATTGAGTTATTTTCTCACCAGTCTGTTTCACTTATTGATTTGTTTTGTCATTAAACCTAAAAGCCACACAGTTAAATCTGTTTCATCTGTGCACCAGACTCTCCAAATAATTCCATTATCCAAATGATTATCTGAAGTGCCAATTACAAGAAAGTAATTAATAATATCATAACGCAGAGAACAGGTTTTGTTGAGCTTTGTGGTGGTGCTTTGTTCATCAGTTTTCTGTTTTGTTCTCTCTCTGCTTCAAAGTTAGTAAAAAAAAAAAAATGCCCATTGAAACATCTCCATCATGGAACAAAAGATGTCAATTACGGAAAAGCACGGGCACCAACAAAACATTTCAAATCGTTTTAAGAAATTTTCTGACATAGTAATGGTAATTAGTATATTTCAGTTTCAACAACTGTAATTAAACCTGACCTTTAAGTTAATTATGTCTTGACATTTATGATTTTAAACTAGCTTTCCCTGTGGTGATGATGTGTTATATACAGATGCTAATAAGTAGTTTCTGTAGTGTGAGCAAGCAGATTTTGGATGTGCCTACACTGCAGTTCAGAGAATGGCCTCACGCACACCAGAGTCTTCGATATGATTTTAATGCTGTTCCTGTTACGATTCTGTATTTACATGAAACCATTAAGTTGGCGTGGAAATGTAGAGGAAAATAAGTCCATCTCTTATGAAAGCTGCAGCATAGCAAAGACCACAACGAAGCAGTCAACCAAACAGGAGCTGGAAACCGAGGACACAGGACAGAATAAAAGCTGAGAGCTGTTCTTGCTCACATACAGCATTCAGTCCAGCTAGGTTCAGGATTAAACACCAAGGGGAAATTAGATAATGCTAGAAGAAACGCCAGTGATGAAAGGTTTTAAGGCGTAAGGAGAGGCATTTCTGAACATAAGGGGACTTTGCAAAAAGGCACAGCCAAGGTGTTTTTGATAAAGATAACAGTGATATTGAAAAGCGGTATTTATGACAATAAAGCCCTTACTGGTATATCACAGAGAGATCTATCTTGAGTAAAAAAGATCAGTAGTCTTCAGGAGAGATCTTATCCCTTTCAAAAGCCCAAGAAGGCCTTGTTGTTTATTTGGAAGAGGTGGGAAATTTGTCTCCAAAGACATGTGTAGTGGATACTAGATTTCACAGCTGTAGTGCTAATGCTGTACCTTCAGAATAGAACTCCCCATTTGATAGCAAAAAAAAAAAAAAACAAACTGTCCCCTTTAAGTTTAAAAGCACAGCCATTTATGTCGTGTGCTACATGGGTGTTTGTAATTCTTTCCTGAGCCGTACATTCATCTGCTATGTATATGTCATTTGTTGAGAAATCTCTGCTGTCTGCTTTCAGATTGCATAACTTCAAATCCATATGGAATTATTTATATATTATAAATATATAGCTATATTACTTTTAAAAAGTGAGATCATGCCAAAATTAAAAATGATCTGTGTTTATACGGAAAGCTAAGTGGGCTAAATAATACAGCCACACCGTTTGCTAGTTTTGATGGTTCTAAGCCTTCAAAATAAACCTGATTGTTATATGCCTGCTTAGCACAGGCTACCCCAAACCATCTCCCCGAAGCCAACAAGCAGTACAGTGCACATATTTATGGGGAAACCAGGAATACCCCTATAGCCCATTTCTTTTCTTTCCTATGCTAACAATTCCTCAGCAAGTTTTCTTAAGCAGTTTGCTTATTTGGGTAAGTCGTAGTTTACTATCTGTTTTGTTTCTGCACAAGATTTTGATGTGTTTTTATCGCGGGTCACTTATGATGAGGAAAAGGTCAGCGGAAAGTTTCCCAAACTGAAAGGCCTAGTCTTGCTTAGAATATCTGGACCCCGGCTGCCTGACCTATTCATTGACTGTGTTTTCTAATTGGGCCATCACTGCTATCCAACCAGCAGTGTAACGTTGCTAACTGCTAGTTTAGTCAGAACATGAAAATCAATCTGCCAGTAAAGGGCATAGCAAGCACCGTGCCTATAGAGTATTGTATGTTCAGTCTTGGTGTTCAAAAGATGATTTTTTTTTTTTTTTTGTTTGTGCTACTCTGATGGAATATTGTAGATTTATTTCCAAACTAAGTGACTCGCAGCTACTGATGCTATCTTTTAAATGTCTTTTTGCATTGCACTAAGAAGTGTTTTTTGATGTAAGACAAACCACAGAACACATATGTTTAAGAGGTAGGTGACAACATAATGCCATACTCCTCAAGTTGTGGTGCAAAGAATAGTTGTGCTGTATCCTGACATGTTTTTGCCATAATTACTGCAGTTTTTCCTTTCTAAAAGAAAGCTTTAGAGAGCGTGGGATCTACTAGAACTAATAGAACACATGAAAAAAGCAAGTGACATTGTGCAATAAGTATAGAAGCAGCAGCTCATTCTTTTCCTGCATAAGTTTCCTCCTAGCTATGCTGGTTTTGGCATTTTAGAAAAATAAAACAATTGATCTGATCTGAAAACTGCATGAAAAGCAAGAATGCTTTCATCAAAATGAAACTGGAAAAAAATAAGCCCTTGCCTTTCCCATACTTAAGTTTGTCAGATCCAAAGGAAATGAGGCAAACATGTACTTGGATTGGAACCGGATTATAGAAATGACTTGGAACTTAGCCTGGAAATGGTGCTAAGCCACCTCATCCCCATCGTTTTGTTTATCATACTGCTTTCTTTTCCTTTGCACCTCATGCCCTCATGAAAAGGTGAAAGGTGTTTGTTCTTTCCTTTTCCTTTCTGTTCTTTGGTTAGTAAATATCAGAAGCTTATTTTAATCAGGTAAAAAGAGTTTTATTGCAATGCTTGCACCATTCTTTTCAAATTTGAGACCTGAATTATCTCTAACATACTGATATCAATTCAAGACGCAAAAATACAGAAGTATCTCCATTTTTTTAACCAGAAATATTTTATAGAATATTAAAAATATCTCAAGAGGTAGTGGTTGGGTTTAGGCATAGAGGGTAATTAATCCTATGCTTAATGTACTGTGTACCATATACCTCTTTTGAAAATGATCCAAATGATTCACTGAAGTCAGTGAAGCTCCAATGCCTTTTAAATCATAGAATCATGGAATGGTTAGAGTTGGAAGGGACCTTAAAGATCATTGAGTTCCAAGCCCCCTGCCATGGGCAGGGACACCTCCCACCGGACCAGGTTGCTCAAAGCCCCATCCAGCCTGGCCTTGAACACCTCGAGGGATGGGGCAGCCACAGCTTCTCTGGGCAACCTGTTCCAGTGTCTCACCACCCTCACAGGAAAGAATTTCTTCCTGAGATCTCATCTAAATCTCCCCTCTTCCAATTTAAAACCATTACCCCTTGTCCTGTCACTACATTTCGTGACAAAGAACCAGTTTTAAATCTTTGTGCTGAACAGTTCGGAAGAAGGCAACCGAGAGAAAATATAGCCAAGGTGATTCGAATCGCAGTTTGCAAGTTGTGGATAAAAAAGGAAGAGCTGCTCTCTTTAAAAAAATAAGCTCCTAAGCTCCATGGAGTATCAGATAGGACTAACAGGTGGCAGTAGAAGGCCAGCAAGAGAAGACATTTCTTTGTGAAGCGTGTAGGTGAGCTGTGGGATGCCTTTACCATGGGAACTTATGGATGCCAGATGTTTACAGAAGTGCCAAAAGCGATTGTACAAATCCTTGTCAGGGGGGCAGGGCTATTGAGCACACTGACATAGCGCCAGGCTCAGGATGTCCCTGATCCATACCTTGCTGGAGGCAGTATTGTGGGGAAATACTGCTTTGTTTCTCCCCTGCTCTCCTTTGCACCGAGTGCCCACTGTTAATCACAGCCAGTAACGAGCTGCCTGACAAAGTAGACCTCCGGCATGACCCACTAGATCCACTTAAGTATCTGTACGATCATCACAACCAGTGAATCTGTTTTTCTATAGGTGCGTGACACACATTTGATGCCGACAAATGAAAGATGTGAGCTCTGATTGATGTTCTTCTCATGGATTTGAGCTGTAAGTAGTGTGCTTATCTGTTGTTTCATAATAACCCAAAAGCACTGAGCATGTACTGCAGTTTTTTTTTTCTCAGGGAAGTAATACCTTCAACATACCTATTTTCATGAAGAATGATAGGTGTTTATTATCTCTGAGCTCACTCCCATTTTGTGGGAGTGTGGGTGTAGCTAAACTTGGACAGAGGGGTTTGAAATTTTGAGAGTACAAACATGCATGGAGATATACATACCCTTGATCACATAAGCCTTGTTTGATTTAGAAAGCAGGCTAAAAACAAGATGTCTAACTGCTTCTCTGTGAGAAGCATAATAAAGCACAGGGCGAGATTTAGTTTTATTACTAGTATAAGTACCATACATTCACAGTGTTATAAAACAAACAATTAGACAAGGTCCACACCCTACAGAACTCACCATCTAATTAGAATGGTTTCAGTACCAACCATTAGAAGCCTGACAGTGGGAGCAAGAAGGGTCACAGGATTTCTATGAATACAGACTATGTGGAAAAAGAAAAAGCTGGTATGAAGTATGCAGAAAATACAAATGATGTGAAATTTCCTACCAGCAGTAGGAACTGGGCAGCTGGGTTTTTATTTATTCTTATGACTTCCTTTTTATGAGGAGATATTCTCCTGAATACTGTGCCCTATATTCCCAGGTTCATCTGTGTCTCCTAGGAAAAATCCTGTGAAATCATGTGTTCAGTCAGCTGTACAAAGTGGGCCATCTTTTCCTTCATGTGTACCAGGAGCTTACACACAATTGTAGGGTGGCACCTGGTCCTCCAGACATAGAGGAAACATACAGCTGCCACTTAGAGTGTGAGTCCCTATCAAGGAGTAGAGGGAACTTTTCCCAAGGACGTTGGTGCAAAGCTTAACGTGTAAGAGGAGAGCTCTGGAACCTGTACTTTCCTTCAGAAAGAGTACAGCAGATTTCAAAGATACCTCATAGTGGGTGCTCTGTAGTTTGACATCTTAAGGATGACTTGACATCGCTAGAGTCCTTACTAGTGACCAAAAGCAATGAAGAGTTGCACCACAAATACTTGGATCTGAAGATGTTTATCTGAACTCAAGTTAATAGCAAGTTTGCTTCTGAGGGCGAAAAGAAAGGATATTAATACTTCAGCTAAGTCTGTATTAGACTAATACCAATTTGTTATTTTACCTTTATTTGATGATTTATTTATTAGGATGATTTAATTTCAAGACCTATACTATTTTCTGAGCTGTTACCATTTTAAATACTTCTATACCTCATGCTGTTAAGCCTTTGAACATACACACAATATACTTCTCTTACATCTAGCTTTCTTACGTTATAGCAGAAAGCAAACATTTTTAATTTATCAAAGAATTTCTTTCATTTCTTGCCTGCATTTTGTTTCCTTTATAAATAATTTTTATGTACAGTTTTAAAAATATAAACAAATCCTCCATGACATTCTTTCTGATCATTAACGTTCACAGTCTCTCAGATCAAAAGTTTTCTGGGTTTCTTTGTGAACGTGAAAAGTCCTAATCCACACACTCAAGAAATTCACATTAGTATCTCAATATATTGGAAAGGTAGGTGATGAATAATATAGTTCTTTTCAGATATCCCTTGAATTTAATGGCCACTATAGCGTTTAAAAGAAGTTGAGCCAGGCTACGTATGACTGAATGAATGTTGGATGAATTTTTCTTTACCTACAGTGAAATGTAATAAACAGCTTTCTAAGCTTCTATGAAAATAGTGTTTGTAGACTTTTTTTTTCTAATGCCAGCAAATTTCAGGCTTATTTAACTTATTTTTGCATTAAAATTGAAATGTTTATCTTGATATTATAAATGTTTCTCGTGCCATATAAAATTATTTTTGCAGCAAAATACAAAACAGTTATTGTAATGATAATAATTGATAACAAAATAAGTGGGGTACTTCAAGGCACTGATTTACTGCTTGCAGGTTGGTCACATTTCCAAGATCAAAAGCGGAGCAAAACTTAGTGCAGCAAGAGCAAATGGCTGCAAAAGGTTTTTCTGTTAATTGTTACTTAGTGAATAAATATGATTTTATGGAAAGAATGAGAATGCCTGCTCTTTCTCTCCCTCCTACATTTTGTGCCTTCAGGATGAATTGTCACCTGACTTCACAGCATAGGGAGCATTGTGAAAAAAAAAAGGTATTTTTTGTTGCTGTCATGTCTTTATTATCGCTGCCATTTTCTCAAAGCCAATTCACAAATTCCCTTCATTTCCTTCTGCTTACAACCCTGCTGCACCTGCTGACCTGCCATACCTCAAAATTCCATGTTCCTCCCATCCATCAGTATTTCTGAGAATTCCCCGGGTAACTCTTTCACCCGGTGAACTCTGAAATTTCCCCCTTTGTCAGACGAAGAGGCCTCATTTTTATTTTCATTTCATGAACATAGTGTCAAATTTAAGTGACTCAAGTCTTGTGCTCTCCCCTAACAGACTGCACTGACCAGCTTTGCTGAGTGTGTAATCCTCGAGTAGGAGAGAGGAGAGAGCTCTTTACTGCCTCTATGTTGAAAGGAGTCTCAAAGCAGCGTGGTGGCATCTCGGTGCCTTTACGTGACCTGATAACGCTCGCTCAGTGACTCAACGTGTGGGTATGTCGCAGTTCATTGGGGGTTCACGTGTGAGGACGTAGGAAAAAATTGGTGCCTGGAACCTATCTGTAGGTTGAATATTTTTCCACTAATGTGACAGCCATCACGATCACACAGGTTAAAACATGAACCTAATTACTGTTTGGGGCAGAGCAGAAGCTCAACAAAAGACTTTCTGAAATCAGCAGTGCAGAGAATTCTTCATTCTGTTCCTAGACTGCAGGTATGAATTATGTGTCTAGTCATTTAAACTCCCGCTAAGTGTCTTCCAGAGGCCAATTTATACCAAGTCTGAGAGAGGCGTTTCCAGAGAGTGCTTTATCCTTTATGGGAGATTTTATGATGGGTGTCTATCTTCCTCTCTTGACGGTGGAGGGATCTTTGATTGGACAGCTGTACTGTTGAATTGCATGAATTCTGCTTGAAATGTACAGCTGTATATTGCAGATGAGGCTGAGTCCCTTTAGCCTTTCAAGTCCAGTGATTCCTAATAATGTTAGGCACAGAGGGATACATTTTCAAAGACATTTAGATGCTTAGAGGTACCTAATAGGATTTTCAAGATCACTAAAGCAGACTAGACATCTAACTTCAGTTGATTTGTCTGAGGTAGGTGACTATTTCTGTTAGCCTATATGTGGGTGTTTTTCATAATCCCTTTCAGCACTATTCATAATCTTGCCCGCAAGCCTGATTTCATTTCCAAGGAATGAAGCCTATTTGTAGCTATTGTGCCAGACTGTATGCAGGTGAAATGTGTGAAATCTCGATCTGGAGATTAAGCAAGAGTTTTCATTAAATTCTTGTACAAGGTCATCAGTTTTGCAGTGTGGTCTGTGGGGCCGTTATGTGGAGTCATCACTTTTCCAGAAACTGCTGGTACTTTTATACTTCAGTTACCAGACTGTGATTCTTTTTTTGCAGTTGTTGCAACTGAAAAAAAAAAAATATTTTTGAAAAAAGCCACGCTCTTTGAATCAGGAGAATAATTTTCCATATAGTGGGGCATAATGCTTTAAATATGGTGGACAGCGAAATGCTACATTTTGATGGATACCAGTGGTATGAAGGAAAACTATTAATTCTTTGTTGTTATTCCCATGACAGTACGACTCCATTCAGGAACGCTTTCTGAATGAAACTTCCGCTAGTGCTAATGGGATGACCACACAGGTAGGAGACAGTCGGTCGCACTCCTAATTTACCTTCAGTAGTTTCTTTAACCAGATCAGCATTTATTTAAAATAATGACTACCTGATTTATTCCCCTGTCCCAGTTTTCACTTTGCTCTCATTCTGCCAGTCTGGAGTGACAAGAATTTTTCTGCTTGTCTTAACTTTCTTTGGACAATAGATGTATTTTTTTTTTTTTTTAATGTTATTTTTAAGTGGGTGAATTTTTTAAAGAATTGTCTGTGAATATAGCACACATACTTGATACAATTTGAAACAATTTCTGTCAAGTCCTAGATAGACATACCTATGCTCTGAGAGTTACTACACATTTAAAACCTCAGTTCCTACTGGCTTTTTTCAGTGTCGTTTTGTCTACCTTATTGTTTCCCACTTGCAAGGAATAAGTGGAACAGCATCAATTAATTAATGGCAATACATATGAAAAATAAGGATTGTTAGATTGTTTTTTCAGAAAATCACTGGAAGTGGAGTGTGCTATTCCTTAGCACAGACCTCAGTTTCTACTTCCCTTCCTTCTGCTGTTGTAATGGTCGTGTGGTCCCGTGTGCCGATGCCGTGGGCTTCCTGTGCCCGTGTCCGTCACAGATTTTGCAACGGTGAGAGTTGCAACCTGTGGAACTGCCTGATGGCAATGCTGATGCCAGGGCAAAATGCACGTTGTGATGCTGAAGTTGCTGCCCAAGAACAGGAATCTTGGGCATATCCCCAAGAGAATATGGAAACTTGATTCAAGAGGTTGAGGACAGGCTGGGAGAGTTGGGGTTGTTCAGCCTGGAGAAGAGAAGGCTCCAGGGAGACTTTATAATCCCTTCCAGTCACTAAAGGGGCTACAGGAGAGATGGGGAGGGACTCTTGATCAGGGAATGCAACAATAGGACAAAGGGTAATGGTTTTAAACTGAAAGAGGGGAGACTAAATATCAGGAAGAAATTTTTTACTGTAAGGATGGTAAGACACTGACCCAGGTTGCCCAGAGAAGCTGTGGATGCCCCATCCCTGGAGGTGTTCAAGGCCAGGCTGGATGGGGCTTTGAGCAACCTGGTCTAGTGGGAGGTGTCCCCGCCCATGGCAGGGGGGTTGGAACTCGATGATCTTTAAGATCCCTTCCAAGTCTAACCATTCTATGATTTGAGGTGTTTGTTGACAGTCTTTCCTTAATCTTAATCATTTTGTCCTTAAGGCAATTATCATAATTCCTAAAATTGCAGAAAGATACAGATTTACTTGAAATGCTTTTTAGTCCTTTGTTTGGAATCAGTTTCTCTGGGGCTTCTTTTTTTTTTTTTTTGTTTTTCTTCTTTCTGTATTAGCTGCAAGACAACAACTGACGTACCTATCGAATCTATGTGGCTAAACCCAGGCAACAACCATAGGTGGCTAAAGGAGAAGATAGATGCTAAAAAAAAAGTAGCTCTAGATGAAGCAAAAAAAAATCCATGCAGATATGATGATGCTGTAATTGCATACTCAGTGTGCTGCTAGGAAATTATCTGCTCTGGTAGGATCACCCAGGAACTGTATACATTGAGCACGCACTATTAAAGACTGTGTCTGATTCCATTAGCACATGACAGAGAGACCCAAATCAGTTCTAAAGGCATTTGCAAGCAGCTGCTGCAGCAACAAAGATAATATTGGCACAGCTTTTCAATTGCGTAAAGAACAGGCAGCATTATTTTAAACTTCCATCTTCCATTTGTGCCTTATAGACAAAATGCTGACTTGAGTCATTTTTAAAGCTAATTATGTAACAGGGATTTCACAAAATAGCTCTGAACTACTTAAAATGGATATTAAAAAATTCGAAATCCTGATATGACAGCTGCAGTAATAATACCTATTGTTAAGTTTTGCTAGACTTTCCTCTGTCATATATGCTCAAAAATGCCTGTCTTATTTTTCAAATAGCTTCTTCCTTTCAAAACCTAGGAACAGCATTTATTTATTACATGCTTTTAACATTCAGTATCTATGCAATAAAACCACAAGCCCTTGAGTACATATTTTGTATGCATAGTATAATGGGATGATTTCCTACTGGGTAAGTTAAACAGCATTTATTTTTCTTTATCTTACCTGAACTATGATGGACCACAGGCTTCCTGAATGCAACTGTGTCAAATTAAGCCTGACCTTTTCTAATGGGGATTCCGATCAGTTGGAAATTGTGGAAAATAAGCTGTACTGGTGCTTTTTCTGTAAACTTGAAGTTTCATGCCCTTCAGCAGGTCTCTAAGGATATTTTTCATCACAGCATACTGGTGTGGCTAAAGAGGACTTGGGGACAGTCCAAGTTCTCTGACTGTTGTGTTTTGTCTTAATGTCAGACACTGCTGTGGTGCCTTTCTGCAATTGAATTTGTTTCTCTGTAGATTAAGATCTACCTGTAATCTTTCGCTAACGTGTGTAGGATTTACACAGATATCCATTAACATTCATGCTGTGTTAAAAATAATTAGCTTTCCTTATAATGGATGTTGTTGAGAACAGCATTCACTAACAAGTCCCATATATGGCTTGTTTAATTACGTATAAGTGAAATAGTTACAGTCTCTAATTTGAAAGTCAGTCTGGAATTCAACACCCAGTTGTCAAGTGAACATTAACTTCATTTTTCTGTTGTTGTGGGAAACTACTTCTTTGAAATGTAATGATCAGGTTCTCATATCGTGTGCATTGCCAACGCTAAGAGGAAGATTACAGCTACGTATTGGAAGCTGCTAAAGTTAGAAAGCCATACAGCATCTACTGTGCTGTGTCCCTTCCCAATTAAAAGCCTCTACATGGGTGTTTAGGATACAATGGTCTTCAGAAATGCTAGGTGAAGACTCTTGTATAGCTGAAGTTCTCTATGCATTCACTAAAATGTACTTCGTGTGAATAGATTGACACCTGAAATTTGTAAACTCGATGCTCGATTGCCAGACTTGTTTTCTGAAAATAAAAAGTCTGGATTATACAACCCAATAAGGCCTTAATCGCTTTAGAGGTACATCCAGATAAAATTATATTGTCTCGGTCTGAAGATCACCACCACTTAATGATGATGCTCAGGTATAATGATTCTGACTTTTTTTTTAATTGATAAAGTGAATTGTCAATCATTAGTGTAGCCTCGATAGGCAGAATTCTGTAAATCAGTCTGAAAATAGAGTTGGCTTTTTCCTGCTTATGTGTCTGCATGTAGCTCTTAATAACAATCCGTCATTAATTTCGTAGCTTGAATTTGACAATGTATTTGTTCTGTTCCCATTGGACCACTTGAGAGACTTGGCTCAGTGCAAGCAGGAGCAAACTCAAACTCTCCTGGTGTAGAAATAATAATGCTGCAGCTACTGCAGGCAGATTAAGATGAGAAGAGCAAAACAGAAAAATTCCAGTTAATTGATCTTTTGCAAATACATTCAGTGAAATCATACTCTCTGTTGAAGGCAAGGGTAGCTTAACCAGAGACTTCAGAGAAGAAATCATTTTATGCATTGCCTACAATGTCAGTTCATGTGGAAGGTGAAGAGAACAAGACTGTTGTATGTTGTTTCTGAGAACAAAACTACTTTTTTTTTTTTTTTTTTTCTTACAGAAGTATCTAGAAAGATCAAACAAGAATTTGGCCAACAATTTTTTGTGCATATAGAAAGTAAGGAGTAAACCTGGACCTGAGAAACTTTGTCTTCTAGATAAGAAGTATAAAAGGATGTATTACGCTTGGGGACGTCAGTCACAGAAAGATTAAATCACTGAAAAGATATCTGTCAGAGCCAGGAACGAACACAGATCTTCTGAGTTTCAGTCCAGAGTTTTAACTGCAAGGCAAGTTCTTCCCACTTTTTATGTATGTAGCTGCAAGACAAGTTCTTCTTGCTTTTAGTATATGTTCCCTTTATGGGTGTAAGTGGCATTTCCAGCTGTAATTAAGTATTTCTAACAGATTTGGCAATACCAGGACAGTCGATACAGATGGAGTTCATGTTACAACATGGATATATAAAACTGCAAGTAGCAGATCAAAAAGAAAACATAGGGACATGAAAACACTCCTACTAGCATCTTGGGACAGAGCTCAGCTCAAGGAAATTGTGATGCTTCTCTACCAGGATCAAATTCCCCAGTTGCATGAACAAAGAATAGGATAAGACCTCAGTTTGAAACAGAATTTGGAGAAAGTGATGTAGCTAAAGTTTACCTGGCCTCCCAAATTAGTTTGAGGCAATGAAGGTAGTCTGGAATTTTCCTTTTGTTTCAGTTTACTGTTATTGCTCATATTTATGATATAGCCACTTTTTCTTTGCTGTGCATAGTAAATGCATCAGTAAATTAGAAGATATTGCACCAGTGAATTAGAAAATACTATAAACAATATAGTCCCTTGTCAGATCATTATTTGATTTAATTCTGTGTTTAAAAACAATGGCACAAATTTTAAAAGAAAAAAAAAAAGATTGAATTTAAACTGATTTTACAAGATAACTTTTTTTCAATGGAAGTGTATATTTTGTCCATGAGAAGGCAAATGTGGTTCCTGAAAGTGAAACTGTTTCTGCAGAGATTGTAAAATCAGAGTGTATTTCTGTGGTATGTTCTGAGAAACTTTGGGGCTTATTCATTCTAATGGATGATTTACTTCAATTTATTGTGATTCAGAGTAATGTTCAATGATTACTTTCATGGAAACCAATTCAGAAGGGCCATTCTTGTAGTAGAGGCAGTGACATTTCTATTGTAAAATTACAGAATGGAGATAAACACTCAGTTTCCAGGGAAATATTATCTTTACTAATTTATAATGTACTGTAATTAAAAAACTAAAATACTTGCAGCTACATATTCCTAAATGAATGAATGAACTGTGAAACAAAGACTGTTTTTTTTTTTTTGTTGAAAAACCCTTATCGACAAGTCAGAGCTGTAATTGTGCAAACTTTTCTCTGCTTGAGTAATCCTATGAAGCTCAATGGGGCTACACAAATGCATAAAGTTAATCACATAATTGAAAAACATAGTTTTAAGTATAGTTGAGCATTTGGTACACAAAGAAAACACACTGTCAGATAAAATTAGAAAGTAACCCCTTTGTTTCAAATCTGTAATGGATTTTTCAGAAAGGCACACTTAGAGTATTTCTATTGTTACCGTTATGTTTTTCATGAGATGTGTATGTTCATTGTCTTTCAGAAAGAAAATATAACCAAAATTCACAAGTTATATGAGGTTGTAGAGTTACTTTTTGCTAGTCATGCTTTAAGCAGCTTCAGTGTTTAAGATTTTACTCAACAGAATATGGCATTGCCAAGGTAAATAACTCCATATACTTTCTGACAATGTCCTTTTTATCTGTTGTAGGTAGTAATATTATTGTAACGATTTGGGACTATAAATAATGCAATATTTATAGGCAGAGAAGAGTATCTTTTTTAAAAATCATCTCATATAATTGGAAAAATGCAAAAGCTTTAGTACAAGAGCCTCTCATCAGGTTTTGTGATTTAACCCTGAAGAGGCTGCTTGAAAAAACTGGAAGAGCTACCTTTTCACTCGGCCTGTTTTAGCTTGGATCTGCAGAGATCATCTTCAGAAATCAGTCAGATTTGACTCCTTACCTGTTCTGACCTTGATTCCTCTCTTTGCATCCATTATTAACTGGATACTACCTACTGGATATCCCTTACTAGCGTGGATACTAACTACAAGGCAGTATTTCTGAGTATTAAAAAGAGAACTGAAAGAGACTGCCAATTGATTTCACATTGTAAGTGTGATTGCTCCAGGTAAACACCTTTCAGTCAATGCTGCCCTGAACTAGCTGGCAAATGTAGAAGTGAAAAGCTCTGTAAACCAAGGATTCCTTTGATGTTAATGTCCTTGCATTTAATCTGTTTCTGAAGTGTGGGGTTTTTTTTTGTTTTGTTTTTGGTTTTTTTTTTTTTTGTTTTTCAGTTGTGCTGTAATTCTTTTTGTATTTAAAAAAAAAACCACATTACTACTAAATACAAATTGTGACTAATTTTCTAAGGAAGACAGTGTTGAGCTTTGTGGGTCTTAGTATGGCAAGATTTTACTGTCCTTTCCATGAAATTTTAATAAATCAATGAGCAGATGAGGCTCGTGGGATGGAGTCATAACTTGCAAATTTCTATCTGTCAGTTCCATGCTTGAATAATTCTTAATGATTATCATCTGATTAATTCTTGCAGAAAACTCCTAAAGTGCAACAAGGAAGGAACAACAGATACATACCAGTGACCTAATGGAGGCAGGTAAATGTTAACTGTTTGCCTGTGTTGTCCCCAGAACTTAATGCTTTAAAAAAAAATATTCTGATCATCCAACTAAATAAAAAGAGACATAGGGTTTGGCAAAACTAACATATTCAGTGACAAATTGACAAGCAAGGTCTATCCAGTTTCTCCCAGGATCATAGTGAATTTTACAGCTAACTTCTCTCTGTTTTGACTATAGTTCGGTAGAAAAAGAATTGATTAAAAACCAGGAGTCCAAAATTCTCATTAAAATGGAAATACTTCATAGAGAAAAAAGGCTATTTGAAGAATCAGTTCTGTATGTAGTTCTGTTGTCCACGTGCTCTAATCCTTTACGCTCATATATTTTTATTGGCATTGATTAAACCTGTGGTAAAGAAATCATTCTATGTGCCAAGTATATATTACAGAAAATATAAGTGTCAGAAGGGTATTCAAAGTCAGGTATATTATTTTGAATCAGTAGCTATGCTAAATATTCTCATTTGAACTTAAGAAAAATGCTTCAAGAGGCAGAGAACAGGTTAAGGACATCTATTCTTTTCAGTTTCTTTGGCAAGTTCTTCACAGGTGAAAAATAATTGGGAAGAACATTATTTTTTTAATGTGAAGGGTAATGACATCAATACCCACCAAGACATTCGATAGCTCACAAATTATCAACTCTAGATCATAAACTGCATTACACTTGCAGCTGTATTAAGTTCTTTAATGAAACCAGCCACTTTAATGGCAGAAAAATGTACAGTCAAGTAAATGATGACTGAAATGTCTGCTAGCTTTTTTCTTTAAACTGTGATTTTAGTTTTAATTTTTTAAGACTTATTATATGGAAGATTAAAACACATTTTTTCAGTGTATCATTTAAATCAATCACGAATAAGTTGATACCAGTGGGCAATGTGTTTGAATATTTCATCACAAAGTGATGGAGCGTCTTATCTTGGCTTGTTAGAATGCTTTTACTCACCGGTCCATTCTGCTCTTTTATTTGACATGACCTGAATAAAGAATGACCAAAAAGTTCAGCAAGGACAGAATAAAAAAAAAAAGAAAGTATCAATAGAAGAAAAATATATTTAAAATCTTGATGATATTATTGCCTTAATTCAGTCAGTGCTATGACAATAATTTTCTGAGTTATTTGAAATTGTATAATGATGTTTGGCTTGCACAAATATGATTTACTAAAGAGAAGTAAGTATTTCTTCTTGTAAACAGAAACTGATACAGTTAAAATCAATATTTTTTTTCCCTGTAAATTATAGGCCTGGTTCTTTGATTTAAAAGAATTTTTTTTTGGACTCCGTATTTCTTCCCGTGACAACAGAAGCCCATCTGATCTCTTGTCAAATTAGGGAAGAAACTAAGAATTGAAAGGGAAGTTGTGGTTTCTAGAAATACTTTCCTTTCTTCATGATTCTCTTGAGATCAGAAACTCTTTGGAAAACAATAGAGAGAATCAGAAATGCAAGCTTTTTTTCTCTACATACTGTAAATCAGGTAGAACACCATTTTATCTAGAGGGCATTAGAATCATTACAACAATGTTATCCCCTGAGTTATTACTACACTGAAGTGTTGAGATGGTGTTCCTTGGGAGCCTCAACAAGCTGGAACTACCCATTGACTGTGCATCCTCTACCTGACATGCTTTTCCCACTGGCATGTTGTTCTTTCCAAGGATGCTGTTTCCCGCACCTTGAGACTCTTTCTGTGAGGCTCCAAAGTCCAAGAGACAGCTTAATGTGATCATTAAAGTCCAAGTCAACTTTTATCAGATGAGTGAAAACTGCAGGATTGAGATTTTTTCCCCCCTCCCCCCCCAACTTTCAGATCTGCAGAACAGCAAAAGTCACGCAAAATTCAAAATTGTCAGTACTTGCCGAGAGTCAGGAGCTTTTTGGGTGTAGCAATAGCAACTGGGAATCCAAGAGAGGATTCCCAGCTGTGCCTGGGAGTCCCAGTACTGTCTACAGCTGTTACCATTAAATCAGAATTTCTTTTATTTGTCCCATATATCTCAACAGAGGCAGGTATTATAAGTTCTCTGAGAAGATTAACAGATACTAAATCGAACAGAAAGTCAATGCAATGGTTCAGTTGTGACTTTGTGACCTGTTTTTTAGCTGGCAGTGGAGGTGGCATCCAGAGTTACTTCCCTGTTGTCCCGCATAGGTGTCACCCTGTTGAGTCACTTTGGTGAGCAAGGGGGAGATGTAGCCTAACACATCACCCTCAGCAGCCGTACGGAAACAGAGCAGATGCAGAAATGTTTGACTGCCTTATGTTGTCACAGTCTGTGATCAGCAGATTTTGCTCTCTTGACTGGTGATGTTGTATTCGTATATTGCCTAGAAGCCACAAAGCAAGAAGAAGAAGTGAATATGTTGCTTGTCAGCCTGCAATTTGTCTGTATTGGCACTTCACCATAGATCTTTCATCAGATGTATTCAGTTTGGGAAACTCTAACCTATTTCTCTTTGTGATCACTCACTAAGTATGTAACAATAGTATGCCGCAATTTTAGGTTTATACTTCTGCTTGCAATATTATGAATAGCGTAGTATATTAATTGTAGTAAAGAACAGTCAACATAAAACAGCATTTGCCATATATTTGTGTGACACAGTTTCGTCTAAGAACAACAACAAGTAGTTCAATGAGCAGTGGCAATAAGGAGGCCTGGCTCTTATGGAGCTATGACTTGAGAGTAAGTACTTCGCTGGAGGTGAGTTCACCCTATGATAGTGCCAACGAATAGGTATGAGGGGCTGTACTTGCTAGATGATCAAAAATGTCCATGAATGTGAATTCAGATTACAGCCTTTCCATAAGTGGGGGGAAATAATACAAACTGTCCTCTGTCCTGCTGCATATTTTCATAGAAGTTAAGCGGAAGAGAAAACTCTGATGCCTCTCCTCCTTGGTCACGCTTGCTCTAGCTGGCCTATAGTTAAAGAATTATCGAAGGAAACAAAATGGACTGATAAACGTGCACTGAACAGCACTACATTGCTAGGTATTATTAAGTATTGTTTGAAATTGTGGTGGATAAGGTATGAGATAAACTGGATATGTAAAAGTGAGATATTGCAGTGCTGTAGATTAAGGATTGCTTAAATAATTCAGAAAATAGTTAAAATGAATCATTTTCTGCAAACAGAACACTTCAAAATTCACCTGACTTTTCAAGAGGGCTTTAAAGTGATAATTAAGTGTTTGAGAGGACCTATAATACTTGGGGGATTATCTTGCACACAGAGAGGGTCCTCTTTCCTCTACATCAGTCAAATAAACTTCAAACTTATGCCTAAGTAAGTTATCTGAGAAAGGTGATAGTTGCCAAAGCTCCTCAACATGCCATCAAGAGAAATATTTGAGATCATTTGTAAAATCATTTAATTCCAGTGGAAAGTAGAGTCATATAGAGGAGTGGCATCTGCTGAAGCAGCTGAAGTTTGGCCTCACAACGTAATGAATTTAACTGTCCAGAATTAACAATGTCATTAATTCTTGATGTGTCCTTCCAGGCTGTGTTTGCATGACACAGCACAGCCCCCGCACAGAGATGCCAGAGTTAGGCTTGCACGTACCATCAAGGATCCTGAAAGCAATATAGCTGTGTTAATCAAGGTTAATGAGTGCTTCTCAGCAAGCAATATAAGATTAAGGTGAGTGCAGTAATAAACACTGTAGTATTGAGTTTACTGTCTGTGTTAGCCAAGTATTTTTGCAAGGCCCCCAACTGAGTTTTACAGATCTGCCCCTTAGAAGACACGAGCAGCGTCCTCAACAGTGAATGGCTGTTCTTGTGTGTGGTCATATATAGTATCCATAAATATGATGTGACTATTTGTTGGCAACATATAAATATAAAAAAATCAGTGTATTTTTAGCATTTGCAACTAATATTTCAAGTTAATGCAAAGAAGCATATTCTAACTTCAATGGTTCCATGGGAAATTCAATATACTACGTATTCTGTATGTGTTCTGACCCATTTTAAGTACAGCAGTATGAAAAACTCCAGAATCCTATTCTGATGACAGGTATTTTTAGAATTTAAAAAGTCTGTTTACACATAACCTTGATTTCTGAGTGTTTTGATTGTTCTGTTTTTATGTGTGTTTGTATGTACGTGCAGTTGAACAGGAGAAAAGGAATGTCCAGAATTTTTACACAGGTTACAAATGTGTCTGAATCTCTGCTGCTCAGGGTGTAAATTGGTAATGTAAAGTACATGAGGAGAAAGGAGATGTCGCTAAATGAAATTGAACCTGACTTTTTGATTGAAAAATGCTGTATTTCCCTCATCTCCCTGCTGTTCCTTTCTCAGGCAGCAACTCAGATTTGACAGCCACAATTATGAAATTGGCATACCAAAAAGACAATCTTTTTGTTTCAAAGAGTTAAATCCCAGTTAGCGTTAGAGCTACATTATTGCACGTCTGTCCACAAAGAAAAGTTGCATTTCCCCAAGGAAACTCATTGGAAAAGAAACAATGAAAAAGTTAAGTTTAAAATATTTTCCAACCATAGTAATATCTTATGGCTTTTGTATTTTTTAACAGAGCTTCTAAGAAGCTCATGCAGATTGGGTTTTTTTTTTTTTGCTGTTCTAGTTTGTAACATAGGAAAAGGACTTTAAGACTAATTGCACAGCCAATGGGAGTTGGTACATTGCATCTGGATTTATCTTTTTGCAATGTGAATAGACACAGAAATTTTCCAAAACACTAAGTTGAACGAAATAACTTACAATATAAAAAATGTGTGGGTCAGAATTTTAAGTCAGGTCTGCGGTTAACAACATGTAGTTGAGTTCTGCATAAGTGGTAATAGAAATAAAAACATATTTCATCTTCCTAGGCCTAATTAGGGGATGAATACCTGAAAAAGAAGAAAAAAAGTAGTCTGGAATGCAATTATATGGGAAATTTAATTCTCATGTCTGACTACAAAGCTTTGTATGTTTGTATGCAATTAGTGGGATTAAAGTTGAAAGAGAAATATTCCTGTATTCTTTATCCCTGATTCATCCTTGTTAATATTTTTTTTTTCCTCAGCAGTTTTATGACAAATGGTTCTTCAAAATGGACTTGGATTTAACCCTCCCTATCTGCCTCTTGCCTTCCGGATTTTGGAAGTTTTGAAAACCACAGCCAGGTATGAATTTCTCTTTGAATTTTTTTCTTCTCTGTTCACATTGCCAAATCATTTGCAGGACTTTTGTGTGGTACTTTTCACTGATATGCATGTGAATTCTTGTGACCACATTTAAGTATTTCTCAGCAGAAGCTAGCAAGATGAAATGGTAAAACTCTTCCTAGTCTTTCTCTCACATACAGAAGGGACTTTGGGATTATCGACTGGTGCAACACTAGATAATGCCAGTCTCAGGGTGTGTCTTAGAAATATAGAGCCAGACTGTTTGGTAGTCACAGCCCTGGCAGCCAGGTGACCAAATGATGTGATGTCTTCCAGTGCCATGAAGTGTTTTACTAATTAAGTTAAACATGGCTCTGTACTGCCATTGGGTGATGTTATTATATTTTTTTATTGCTACACTCCCTTTATCAGGGAGTGGAGCCGTAGGATGAGGGGCAATGGTTTTAAACTCAAAGAGATTTATATTAGATATTAGGAAGAAATTCTTTCCTGTGAGGGTGGTGAGGCACTGGAACAGGCTGCCCAGAGAAGCTGTGGCTGCCCCATCCCTGGAAGTGTTTAAGGCCAGGCTGGATGGGGCTTTGAGCAACCTGGTCTGGTGGGAGGTGTCCCTGCCCATGGCAGGGGGGTTGGAACTCCATGATCTTTAAGGTCCCTTCCAACTCTAACCATTCTATGATTCTATGATTTAGATTTGTTATTGCTTTTCCTTGGGCTTGGTGGTTGGGTGATCTTGAGCAAGGTCACTTGGTGTTTTTTTCATGCCTCCAAAACTGAAAGGTCTCACAGGCAAATTTAGGGAAGCCAGCAGCCAGTTCCCTCTCTTTTCCCTCCACGTTGCTTTTTTTTTTTTTTTTAATTTGTGAAACATTGTTTTAGCTATTAACAGGTGGTGCAGGGAAATCAGAAGTCTGCTGAATAAAAAATCAAATGAGAATTTAGAATGAAAAATCAGAAAACCTGTGGTAATGAAAAGGAGAAAAACATGAGCCAGGGAGCTTTAACAAACTATTACAATGATAAGGTTTAGGTCAATGCAGCCTCTAAATATCTATCTGAAAGTAAATCATATGTCAGTTTAAAAAATAATATATATATTTTAATTGCCTACAGTTATGCAGATACTTATTATCATTCTGTGGCAGTACTGGAAAAAAAGAGTCAGAAAAAATTAAACCAAATCCTTACACTTTTATCTTAAGGGTGGATTCTGATATCATCATCTAAGCCAGGTCATGCTGGGACTAAGTATTGAAATAAATGTCATGAGCTATTTTGAAAGAGATGCAGTTACATCATAATAAATCCTGTTCTTAGTGCTCTTCTCTTTGCCGTAAGATGGCTTTAACATTGATGTTGGATTCATGGTGTAAAGATCATATAAATCAGACTAGTCTCTTAATGATCAGCAAGCGGCAAACAGATCATTCCAAAGGGTATGTATGGTGGCAACTGAAACCACTGTGAACCTTGAGCAAAGCAAAACACTTGTTTTATACATATGGTTGTCCCTCATAAGTCAGCTTGATCCCACAGGACATGATTTCAGTTGTGAGGCAATTCATACATTTGTGTTCGGATTGACTAAAAATATCACCCTAACTGAAGTAGAACTTCTGTAAAAGCATCATCATACAGTCCTCTTGTTTCACTTACTTGGAATATAGGAAGAACACAGGAAGTTCCATTTTAACATGAGGAGGAACTTCTTTACTTTGAGGGTGGCAGAGCCCTGGAAGAGGCTTCCGAGAGGTGGTGGAGTCTCCTTCTCTGAAGACATTCAAATCCCGCCTGGACACATTCCTGTGCCACCTGCTCTGGGTGGACCTGCTTTAGCAGTGGGGTGGGACTAGATGATCTCCAGAGGTCCCTTCCCACCCCATAGCATTCTGTGATTCTGTGATGTTGTAACATGCTTGATTTTATAGAGCAAAACAGAGACTAAAACCCCACGATGCTCATCCTGTTATTTAGAAGGAAAAAAACCCAAAAAACCTCAAAAAATCCCCACTATGTTCATAAAAAGCTGAAAAGGTTAAACAAAGGAAGTTTGGGAAATTCAGTGTTACGCTCCCAGGCTGGTGGTAACAGTTTATGGCCTCCCTATAACATGTACAGCTGAGTACAGTAGATTTTGTGTTGAGTTGCTAGCACATTGTATTCATTCTGATGAAAGAGAGAAAAAAATTAAATGGCATTTAATCTTTGACTTGCACTGGACCCTGGAACAGATCCATCCTTATTAAGTCTACATTGCCTCTGCTTGCATACTGAGAAAAATACCGTAGCTGACTAAAAGCACAACAACAAATAGCTTAATGGAAATGTCCTCTCAGAGCAAAATATTATCAGCGCCGATGTGATTATTATGTATGTGATTATCAGTCCTGCCTTCCTTTTCATTTTTTTCTTATTCTTTCTTCTTTTTTTTGCTAAAATATGAAATTATCCATTTGACAACTACTTGATTTCCCAGTTGGAGCTCTACATCTCTATCACAGTCGCTTTTAAATATTTAGAAATTGACATGGTTTGTATTTCTATGAATTGGAAAAAAGACAGAACCAAAAATCTTTCTCCCAAAGCCCTATCAATCTGATCTATGTGCCTGGGTAACTTCTGATATGGGATAAAGTCCTAAATCCCATATGCTCCCATCATACAAGCCCCTTGGTTTCCTGTGGGAACCTAAATACTTCAACGCATGTGGGCTCTGAACACTTGAGAAAATATTAACAGAATGTGGCACAAAGATTAACATTCAAGGAATCCGAATCTGTAATCCATCTTCAAGATTAATAGGAACAACAACCTACTTGCTTTAGTAAGAATATTTATTTGACTAAAACTGGTCAGGCTGGGGAAAGCTGCAGTGTAGATGGAGTTGCGATTTACATGTGGAATCCATTACGGTGACATAATACTTATTTATTGGTGGAGGTCATCACACGCTCCTAAAAAACAAACAAATATCAATAAAATCCTTTGATCTTAATGGATAATGTAACATCTAATGCACTGACTGTTGTCACATGGTTATACTATAAATCATTACTCTTCAATTTAATTTAGTAAGAACACAGAAGAAATCCATTTACAAGCACTTAAGCTGTGTTAGGACATTGGTTGTATTTTCTTGGTGATTTCCGTAGGATTTGCCACAATGACCTGAGTTATAGAAATACTATTTTAAGTTAAAGGAAAAACTGACCTGGGTTCAAGCTGAAAACAAATGTTCTGACACCTCCAGTTTAACTCATCTGTCAGTATCCCATGGTTCTTTGCAAGAAACAAAGGTGGGTTTTTTTACTCATATGTTCGTTCTTACTCTCGAATAGAGATGTATACTGGGAGTAGGAGAAAGAAGCTAGAGGAAGAACAGGGGAAAAAAACCCTAAATGAGAGAGAGAGTAGCAAAACGGAATCTGAAGTTTAACTGAGTAATGGAAACAGGCAGCTTGCTGAATGAAAATTTTTTACCAAGAAACAGTGCTGTCTGCCTGGAAATCAGAATGTTGTTGACAATAGTAGCTTCACATTTTAAGTATGATGGGAGAGGTATAGTCAACAATTACTGCTATTTGGATTAGATAAGAAATAGCAAATTTGCTTTAAGGAAATTATCACAAGTTCTGGTGCAGTTAGAAGCTGTTATGTAGTAAATCAAATAGAAAAAGATGACAGGTGGTTTGCTATGGTTGAGAAACATAAGAAATATCTGCCCTTTGCACTGCACATATGAGTAGATTGCAAAATGCAATTTAATTCAGAATGGTAACTAGGGGAGGGTGCACAACCAGCCTTCCTCGCAGGAAAAGACATCTGTTTTATCCATCACTCACTGGGGACTAACACTGTTTTGTCACATTGCATGAGATCAGTCACCCTCATTTTCCAAAAGTAGGAAAACTTCCTGAGGCTTTATGCTGGCTCCAAACTTAATCATGTATCCCACCAACATTACTTGCTATCTCTGTGATACTGCGTAAACATTAACTAATTAGGCCTTGCCAGGAATCTGTGAAATAGATCATTAATTTCAACATTGCCAACACCATCATTTTTGCAGAGGGTAAATCTGAAAATTAGAGAGTTTTGAAGGCATTGAAGCATTTTTTTGCTCAGTGTTGTGACACAGATGTCACTGGGAGCATACACATTTGGACCTTCTGACCTTCTGCAGCTACAGTCAGGGTACCAAAGCACCTAGATGTGCCTACACACTGAGACCAGTAGGCTCCGGGGTGTCCCCACCAATACAGCTCATGGGGCATGGATAGCATTCACCCCGTGCACGTCTTTATTTGGATCTGTCACCCTGCACAAAAGCCCACGGTGAAGCTGCTGTCACCAGATTAACGCGTTTTCATCACCAGTTTAGCTGGATTAGGCATGGGATATCGAAATGTGAGCAGAAGAATGACGTTGTGGCTCTTTCTGCTTACCAGCACATCTTGAATTATTTTCTGTGGACCAGTTTGGTTTAAACAGGAGTGGTATAATGCCCATTTGTCTCCTAGAAGAGGTCTACCAGTGACAAGGAGAATCTGAGACAGAGGACAACGCCAAGGCCCTATTTCCCACTCCTTGATGGCTCCTGACATTATTGGGCAGGATATTATTACATAAAAGAGGGCATTGCTTGTGGCAGAGACGGTGCTTTGTAACAAGCAGTCACAGCCCAGATGAAAGGTACAGTTATTATGATGGACGTCATGGCCAGCTTTTGGAAATGAAGCCCATAAAACCCCTTGGGAGAGTGAGAGTTTGTTACTAAACCTCCCTGAAGCTGCATCAGCAGTTCCAGTTGAGTCCTGCTTGAGCATGGTACTCAGATTTAAGCCTCAGCTTCCTGTTCCCTGCTACTAAAAGTCTAGTGGGCAAGGCTAGCACCACCTCACAAACTTAAAATGAAAT